>NW_027507784.1:288029311-288629311 GCF_037356315.1 Lithobates pipiens
ACTCCAGAAGTTCAGCGAGGATCTCTGAATGATCCAATGTTGTCCTAAATGACTGATGGTGATAAATGGAATCCACCTGTGTGTAATCAAGTCTCTGTATAAATGCACCTGCTCTGTGATAGTCTCAGGGTTCTGTTGAAAGCGCAGAGATCATCATGAAGACCAAGGAACACACCAGGCAGGTCCGAAATACTGTTTTGGAGAAGTTTTAAAGCCCAATTTGGATACAAAAAGATTTCCCAAGCTTTAAACATCCCAAGGAGCACTGTGCAAGTGATCATTTTGAAATGGAAGAAGTATCAGACCACTGCAAGTCTACCAAGACCTGGCCGTCCCTCTAAACTTTCAGCTCAGACAAGGAGAAGGCTGATCAGAGATGCAGCCAAGAGGCCCATGATCACTCTGGATGAACTGCAGAGAACTACAGCTGAGGTGGGAGAGTCTGTCCATAGGACAACAATCAGTCGTACACTGCACAAATCTGGCCTTTATGGAAGAGTGGCAAGAAGAAAGCCATTTCTCAAAGATATCCATAAAAAGTCTCGTCTAAAGTTTGCCACAAGCCACCTGGGAGACACACCAAACATGTGGAAGAAGGTGCTCTGGTCAGATGAAACCAAAATCGAACTTTTTGCCCACAATGCAAAACGATATGTTTGGCGTAAAAAGCAACACAGCTCATCGCCCTCAACACACCATCCCCACTGTCAAACATGGTGGTGGCAGCATCATGGTTTGGGCCTGCTTTTCTTCAGCAGGGACAGGGAAGATGGATGCAGCCAAATACAGGACCGGATGAAAACCTGTTGGAGTCTGCAAAAGACCTGAAACTGGGACGGAGATTTATCTTCCAACAAGACAATGATCCCAAACATACAGCAAAATCTACAAAGGAATGGTTCACAAATAAACGTATCCAGGTGTTGGACTGGCCAAGTCAAAGTCCAGACCTGAATCCAATAGAGAATCTGTGGAAAGAGCTGAAAACTGCTGTTCAAACGCTCTCCATCCAACCTCACTGAGCTCGAGCTGTTTTGCAAGGAAGAATGGGCAAGAATTTCAGTCTCTCGATGTGCAAAACTGATAGAGACATACCCCAAGCGACTTGCAGCTGTAATTGCAGCAAAAGGTGGCTCTACAAAGTATTAACGCAAGGGGGCCGAATAATTTTGCACGCCCCACTTTTCATTTTTTTTATTAGTTAAAAAAGTTTCAAAAATCCAATAGATTTCGTTCCACTTCACAATTGTGTCCCACTTGTTGGTGATTCTTCACAAAAAATAAAAATTTTATATCTTTATGTGTTTGAAGCCTGAAATGTGGCAAAAGGTTGAAAAGTTCAAGGGGGCCGAATACTTTCGCAAGGCACTATATGTATGTATGTATGTGATAGATATAGAGATATATATATATATATATATATATATATATATATATATATATATATATATATATATATATATATATATATATATATATATATATATATATATATATATATATATATATATATAATTTTCTAGCAAAAAAAAAAAATCTGATTTTAACTGTAAGAAACAAGTGTCCAGAAAAAGGTTTAGACTTTAAGACCGCTTTCACACTGGAGCGGTGTGCTGGCAGGGCATCAGAAAAAGTCATGCCAGCAGCTTCTTAGGAGTGGTGAACCGCTGCTCCCCTTTGAAATCAATGGGGCAGCGCTGCGATACCGCCGTCAAAATGCCACCCTGGCGGCGGTTTGCAGGCGGATTTAACCCCTTTTTGCCTGCTAGCGGGGGGTTAAAACCGCCCCGCTAGAGGGTGAATAGCCCCACTAAAAATGGCCCCACTTTACCGCCGACGCCCAGGGCGGCTCGGTGTGAAAGCACTCTTAGTGGTTAAACTTCCTGCATATTCATACAGAAGTTTTTATCCCTTTTTGATCTAAGCAGGAAGATTAACAATGTTGTTAAAAACTTGGCAGACTGCCAGAGTGAGCAAAGAGCGCTCTATACTTGTTAGATGAAAGAATCGGGCAACACTGCAATACAGATCGTCAGAGGGGGTGAATCAAGATCGCAATCTTTTAACAATTTAATTGTGCAGCTCTAGTCTACTGTATTTGTGCATTGGGTTGTCATCAGGGTGGATTTGATTTAAATCACTAGTAAAAAGGCTCAATTTTTATGATTTTTGAAATTGACTCATTTTTAAATCATAATATTTAAAGAGCAACTGTTATCTGTCCCACAGCGGCTCCTCTGACCCACTGTTGACTCGCAGACGGCCACATTCACTTTAATGGGATGGGTGGCAGTGACCCAACAAGGGACATGGTGGCAGCAGGTGAATGGATGCCCCCTAACAGGCGCTGCCATGATAGCTCTGAAATGACAGGTGCTCTATATCCACTTCAGCCCCGGATGGATTTGCCCCCTTCATGACCAGGCCATTTTTGCGATATAAATAGAGCTTTCTTTTGGTGGTATTTGATCAGTTATATTTGCAAATGAAGGTTTCTTATTTAGAATAATAAGCTGTCAGGTTAGTAAAACGGAGATCAAAACTGATTTAATCATACAGTTTGTAGTGTACATAGATTTGCAAAACAATGGGTTAAAGGAATATTCCTGAACTTTGTTTTATCTCATGGTTACTGTGAAATTCTGTGAATGCACCAATGCAATGCATGTTATCTTGGCTTGCAGAGATGGGATTCCTTGAAGGAGTTTACCAAAAATGTAAATGTTGCAGAATACACAGCCTCACGCTATATATTTAAAAATGTATAAGTTAGTTAATATGTAAAGCTTTAAAAAAAAGGCAATTTATTCTTAAATATCTCTCTATATACAGTCGTAAATATAAATAACCAACTATATGGTTTTGGAGCAAAATATCTAATCCGCTCTGAGAATAACAAAAGAGATATACTTTATATATTAGAGGGGATATATACTATTACAGGGGATATATACTGTATATACTATTAGAGATATACTATTAGAGGAGAGATATTGTGTATATCCTATTAGAGGATATATACTGCATATACTATTAGAGGAGAGATATTCTATTAAAGGGTCAATCTGGTAAATATCAGACTCATTAACTTTAACCCCATTTTGTTACTGGCCGATTAATCGATTATGAAAATAGTAATCAATTTCATAATCGATTTAGTTGTCGATTTTAATCGATTAGTTGTTTCAGCCCTATTAATACATTTTTAAAAAATAAAATTAAAAAAATCATTGATTTTTATCCATCCTGGTTGTCATTCAAAAAAGAGTATATGTTTGGAGAAAGCCAATAAAATGTAAATGGCGTGCACCGGTCAGTAACCGGTTAAAGCTTACCTGTAGGTGCTGAAAATATCTCTTAAACCTCCACGGTTTCAGAGATATGTACAATAAAGCCGGGTGCCGTTGCTAAAGGGGGGGTCATGCCGTGACTGGCGGCTCCAGCGCACATGCGCGAGAGTGACGTCACGCGACTCCGGCCAATCACACAGCCGGAGTTCGCAGCCCCAGAAGGAAGAGGGGGTAAAGATGGCCGCTCGTGCGGACAGCAGTGATAGGTTTCTATTTTTAAGTGCCCTGTACTTTTTACAACTTCTGCAGGTTAAAAATGCAGACATGTTCAGACTAGGAGGATGCTCTGTACCTCCTCTGATCCAATCATTTTGTGTAATCTAATATTCTGCTATTGTTGCCTATTCATAACTTTTAAACCCCGTTCACAATTATGCCACTTGAGAATATGCATTTTGTGCGATGGTCATGCATTGAGGTAACCCATTGAAATGAACGAGCTTCCCTAAATGTGCAAAAAGCACGAACACACCCTAACAGCATAGCGTATATTATCGCCAAACTTGCTGCCTGCAACTGATAATTAAAGTGGTTCTGAAGGCCAAAAACCTTCAACCAGCAGCTCTCCTCTCAGCCCCCCTAATACTCAAGCCCAATCTCGATCCAGTGATGTGCATTAGAGCAACGGCTCTTCCGGGACTCTTCCTTCTCATTGGCTAAGATGTAGGAGCCATTGGCCCCAGTGAGGAGGGAGCAGGGCTGAGTTGCTCTGTGTTTTATGGACACAGAGAGTGGGGCTTGACGGTGAGCACGCATGAGTGCCCCCATAGCAAGTGGCTTGGGGGGGGGGGGGTGTGAGAAGAGGAGGGTGGGGACTGCTCTGTGCAAAACCCATTGCACAGGCAAGGTAAGTATGACATGTTTGTGGTGTGTGTGTGTGTGTGTGTTTTATAAGAAAAAAAGTTTTGCCTTTTCGAACACTTTCCGGAAAAAAATATATTTTTAGTAAGCTGTCTAAAGAAAAATTTATAGTTTTGAATATGCATTCAAAAACTGTTAACTTTCTCTCTTATTGGATTTGCAATGTGTGCTTTTTTACATTATTATTGCCAATAGAGATAAAATAAATTCATGTTTTCCAGGTTGATTCCGTCAGACGCAGAATGGGGAACCACGTTGTGAAAGCATTGTGACAAGACCTTCGACAAACAGTTTGCACAAGAATGACTAAATCACGCCTGTTTTGCTTGGTGGTGGTACTGGGTTCTGTTTTTATGATCCTTTTCATCATCGTTTACTGGGACAATGTTGGAACAGCCAATTTTAATCTTCACACTTCCTTCTCCAAATCCTTCCCTGCACACTCAGGTGGGGAGCATACAACAACCTCTCCAACCACAGAAAATGAACATGCCTCCGACATTGACAGGTTTTTGGATGGCTTTCTTAACTTTGCAACCATAAAGGATGATTTTCAAAGTGCAAAGGGTGAAAAAGAGACCTTGAAAGGGCCAAATAGCTTGGAGGAAAATGTTAGGGGCTATGACTGGTCTTCTAAAACAAAACTTGAGGAGGCTGTGCAAGATCAGGAACGGGTGCAGCAGGAGAGAAAATTAATTTTGCACAGGTTATGTGGCAATTCGAGCTTCAATTACCCAACGAAGAATCGGGAGTTTGATGACATTCCCAACAAGGAATTGGATCACCTAATCGTGGATGATCGACATGGTGTTATTTATTGCTACGTTCCAAAAGTAGCCTGTACCAACTGGAAGCGGGTAATGATTGTCTTGAGTGAGAGTCTCTTGGACAGAAAGGGTGTTCCCTACCAAGACCCCCTACTTATTCCCCGGGAGGATGTCCACAATAGCAGTAGTCATCTAACTTTTAACAAGTTCTGGCGAAGGTATGGGAAGTTCTCTAGGCATATGATGAAGATCAAATTGAAAAAATATACCAAATTTATCTTTGTACGAGATCCTTTCGTTCGTCTTATCTCTGCCTTTCGCAGTAAGTTTGAGCTTGAAAATGAAGACTTCTACCGAAGTTTCGCTATACCAATCTTAACCCGCTTCTCCAACCGATCTAGTGTTCCCACTAATGCAGGAGAGGCCTTTTCTTTAGGAGCCAAACCATCTTTCTCTCAGTTTATTCAGTACCTTTTAGATCCCCGAACTGAAGAACAGCAGCCTTTCAACGAACACTGGCGCCAAATTTACCGCCTTTGTCATCCTTGCCAGATTGATTATGATTTCATAGGCAAGTTGGAGACTCTTGATGAAGATGCATCTCAACTTTTAAGGCAGTTAAACATAGACTCCCTCTTCCAGTTTCCTCCCAGTTATCGGAACAGAACTGCTAGTAGCTGGGAGGAGGACTGGTTCTCCAAAATCCCTCTTGAATGGAGACAAAAGCTCTACAAACTATATGAACCAGACTTTGTTCTTTTTGGATACCCTAAACCAGAAAACCTTCTAAATGTATGAAACGGTCAAAGAGAATATTTTCAATACCAAAAATGAACAATTTGTTTGCCTTTTTGTCAGGTTTTCCTGGAATGGGAAAAAATATTTTCTACTAGTTTCTCTACTTTACATTTCATGCTCAACAAGGGATTTCACAACTCTCATTTTATGTTTTATTGCAATGAAAAAAAATTTAAAGGAGGATTTTTTTTTTTTTTTAATTCTACATTTAAAAAAGGAAAAAAAAAAAAAGAAAAAAAGAGAACTTACTTTGCAGACCTACCTTCTCAGGCAGAGTTCTCAGATGCTTTTTACTGTTGTTTTATAAATTAATATATTATTTAAACTATTTAAAGCTGTGTGCAATGAGTACCTGATGGAGTAAAGTAGAAGATGGCTATTGAATCTGACTAATGTGTTTTTATTTTGTTAAGGAAATTTATTTGTAACACCCAAGCCAGATTTTCTTTTCAGAGAGGAGGCATATTTTTTTTTTTTTTTTTTTATGTAAACTTGATGAGATTTCTCCTTTCTCCTTCCTGTCCCAGTGACCTCTGTCTCCAAATAGGAGGGTTAGGGGAATCCTCCCCCAGTAGGGACAGAAAAAGTTATTTCTATTAGTCATGTCCTGAATGGATGAATTCCCCGTGTTTCTTTGTCTTATTAATGGTGGTATGAACACCAACAAAAAACACGGTTCTGTGTCCTCCCCATCAGAGCATTCCCCACACAGTAAGCATCCTCTAGGGACACACTTCACCCTTTGATTGCCCCTGGTGTTAACCCCTTCCCTGCCAGTGTCATTAGTATAGTAACAGTGCATATTTTTAGCACTGATCACTGTATTGGTGTCACTGGTCCCCAAAAAATGTCAGGTGTCCGATTTTGTCCGCCGCAACCCCACTAAAAATCAATGATCGCCACCATTACTAGTAAAAAAAATTTTTAATATCCCATCATTTGTAGATGCTATAACTTTTGTGCAAACCAATCAATATACACTTATTGCGTGTTTTTTTTTTTTTTTTTTGTGTTGTTTTTTTACCAAAAATACAGTGCCTTGAAAAATATTCATATCCCTTGAAATTTTCCACATCTTGTCATGTTACAACCAAAAATGTAAATTTTTATTTTATTGGGATTTTATGTGATAGACCAACACAGTGGCACATAATTGTGAAGTGGAAGGAAAATAACTGGTTTTAAATTTTTTTTACAAATATGTGAAAAGTGTGGGCGGCATTTGTATTCAACACCCCCCCCGAGTCAATACTTTGTAGAACCACCTTTCGTTGCAGTTACAGCTGCGAGTCTTTTTGGTGATGTCTCTACCAGCTTCACACATCTAGAGTGAAAAATTTTGCCCATTCTTTGCAAAATAGCTCAAGCTCTGTCAGATTGGAGAGCGTCTGTAAACAGCAATTTTCAAGTCTTGCTACTGATTCTCAAACGTATTTAGGTCTGGACTTTGACTGGGATGTCCTAACACATGAATATGCTTTTTGATCTAAACCATTCCATTGTAGCTCTGGCTTTATGTTGGGGTCATGCTGGAAGGCGAACCTGCTTTCCAGTTTTACGTCTTTTGCAGATTCTAACAGGTTTTCTTCTAATATTGCCCTGTATTTGTCTCCATCTATCTTCCCATTAACTCTGACCAGCTTCCCTGTCCCTGCTGGAGAAAAGAATCACCATAACCTGATGCTGCCACCACCATGTTTCTCGGTGGGGATGGTGTGTTCAGGGTGATGTGCAGTGTTATTTTTCCGCCACACATAGCGTTTTGCCTTTAGGCCAAAAAGTTAAATTTAGATCTCATCTGACCAGAGGACCTTCGTCTTACATGTTTGCTGTGTCCCCCCACATGGCTTCTCACAAACTGCAAACGGGACTTTCTTTCAACCTTGTCTTTCTTCTTGCCACTCTTCCATAAAGGCCAGATTTGTTGAGTGCACGACTAATAGTTGTCCTGTGGACAGATTCTCCCACCTGAGCTGTGGATCTCTGCAGCTCCTCCAGAGTTTCAATGGGCCTCTTGCCTGCTTCTCTGATTATTGCTCTCCTTGTCTGGCCTGTCAGTTTAGGTGGACGGCCATGTCTTGGTAGGTTTGCAGTTGTGCCATACTCTCTCTCCATTTTTGAATGATGGATTGAACAGTCCTCCATGAGATGTTCAAAGCTTGGGATATTTTTTAAAAACCTAACTCTCCTTTAAACTTCTCCACAACTTTATCCCTGACCTGTCTGGTGTGTTCCTTGGCCTTCATGGTGCTGTTTATTCACTAAGGTTCTCTAACAAACCTCTGAGGGCTTCACAAACCAGCTGTATTTATACTTATTAAATTTTTTAATTAAATTGTGTGTTAAGTTACACAAAGGTGTACTCTATTTACTAATTAGGTGACTTCTGAAAGCAATTGGTTCCACTAAATTTTAGTTAGGGGTATCAGAGTAAAGGGGGCTGAATACAAATGCACCACACATTTATTTGTAAAAAAAACTGGAAAATCCTTTATCTTCCTTCCACTTCACAATTATGTGCCACTTTGTGTTGGTCTATCACATAAAATCCAAAATATAAATACATTTTAACTTTTTTTGGTTGTAACATGACAAAATGTGGAAAATTTCAGGGGGTATGAATACTTTTTCAAGGCGCTGTATGTAGCAGAATACATATTTGCATAAATGGATGAAGAAATTTTTAGTTTTTTATTTTTAATATTTTTTTTTATTTTTTTTCGATTGGGTATTTATTATAGCAGAAAGTAAAAAAATTATTGTTTCCCAAGTCCTCTTCCAGGACAGCCTTTGAGACTGGGTCCTCCCACCTAGCACAGGAAACGCAAATCCACATTAATTTAAAAGGACAGGCACTATGCATGGTCCCTTGGTTATTATTTTTCCTCCGGTCAGACAGGATCACGAGTTTGTTTTGTTTTTGTTTTGTTTTGTTTTGTTTTGTTTTTTGTTTTTGTTTTTCTAATTAGGAGGCAGGGGCCTCCTGGGCTAAAAGTTTGTTCTCCCCTGGTGCAGTGTTTCTGAGATGACGAAAGTCTTAGAGTCCATTCACACAGGGGCAACTCCTGATCCGACTTCAGGTCGCCCCTAGTCGCCTCAGGTCGGACAACATTTAAAAAGCAATGTAAGTGAATGAGAGCCGTCTTAATGCACACTACTGAAGTCGCTCCGACTTCAGAAAAGGTTCCTGTACTACTTCTATCCGACTTGTAGGCGACCGGTACCCATTGATTTCAATGGAGATCGCCTCCAAGTCGGATCTCCGTCTATACGGAGGCGACTCTGACAGAATTATCAGCTCTCAAGAGGGCACTCCACGCCAAATTTCTGAAAAAAATTTGGCGTGGGTTCCCCCTCCGAGAGCATACCAGGCCCTTAGGTGTGGTATGGATTCCAAGGGGAACCCCCTACGCCGAAAAAACGGCGTGGGGGTCCCCCCCAGATCCACACCAGACCCTTATCCGAGCACGCTACCCGGCCGGCCAGGAAAGGGGGTGGGGACGAGCGGGCGGCCCCCCCCCTCCTGAGCCGTGCCAGGCCGCGTGCCCTCAACATGGGGGGGTGCCTTGGGGGAGGGAGGGCGTGCCCCCCCCCCCACCCCAAAGCACCTTGTCCCCATGTCGATGAGGACAAGGGCCTCTTCCCGACAACCATTCACCTGTGAAATAAAGTACAAAAAAAAACACAACACAGGGAAAAAATATTTTATTGCACAGCTCCGGGGGTCTTCCGTCTTCGGGGGTCTTCTCGTCGGACTCCTCCGCTATCTTCTTGTAGCTCTTTTGCTAGCGGAGGAGTCCGGCTTTCTTCCTCCCCGCCGCCGGCCTCTTCTCCCGACTTCGGGGGTCTTGTCCCCCTCTTCGGTTCTTCTGCCGGGCCACCGCGCCTTCTTATAGCTCTTTTAGAGGCGGTGGCCCGGTCTTCTGTCGCCGCCGTCGCCAAAGCACCTTGTCCCCATGTCGATGAGGACAAGGGCCTCTTCCCGACAACCCTGGCCGTTGGTTGTCGGGGTCTGCGGGCGGGGGGCTTATCGGAATCCGGGAGCCCCCTTTAATAAGGGGGCCCCCGGATACCGGCCCCCCACCCTATGTGAATGAGTATGGGGTAGCATGGTGACCCCCGCCCCCTTACCATGTGACATCAACCCATGTGACATCAACCCATGTGACCAACCCATGTGACATCAACCCATGTGACACCGCCCCATTGTCCCTATATAAGTGGCAGTGGAGCGCGTCCCTGGCATTGTGGCCGGAGAGTTCGTCGAGTCAACATCTCCAGGAGAAGGAGGAGAAGAACGGAAGGCGGCGACGGCGGCGACAGAAGACCGGGCCACCGCCTCTAAAAGAGCTATAAGAAGGCGCGGTGGCCCAGCAGAAGAACCGAAGAGGGGGACAAGACCCCCGAAGTCGGGAGAAGAGGCCGGCGGCGGGGAGGAAGAAAGCCGGACTCCTCCGCTAGCAAAAGAGCTACAAGAAGATAGCGGAGGAGTCCGACGAGAAGCCCCCCGAAGACGGAAGACCCCCGGAGCTGTGCAATAAAATATTTTTTCCCTGTGTTGTGTTTTTTTTGTACTTTATTTCACAGGTGAATGGGTAGGGGTACATTGTACCCCATACTCATTCACATAGGGTGGGGGGCCGGTATCCGGGGGCCCCCTTATTAAAGGGGGCTCCCGGATTCCGATAAGCCCCCCGCCCGCAGACCCCGACAACCAACGGCCAGGGTTGTCGGGAAGAGGCCCTTGTCCTCATCGACATGGGGACAAGGTGCTTTGGGGTGGGGGGGCGCACGCCCTCCCTCCCCCAAGACACCCCCCCATGTTGAGGGCACGCGGCCTGGTACGGCTCAGGAGGGGGGGGGGCGCCCGCTCGTCCCCTACCCCTTTCCTGGCCGGCCGGGTAGCGTGCTCGGATAAGGGTCTGGTGTGGATCTGGGGGGGACCCCCACGCCGTTTTTTCGGCGTAGGGGGTTCCCCTTGGAATCCATACCAGACCTAAGGGCCTGGTATGCTCTCGGAGGGGGAACCCACGCCAAATTTTTTTCAGAAATTTGGCGTGGAGTTCCCCCTTGAGCTCATTCTCTGCTTGGCCACGGCAAAAGTCGCCTGGCCTGGGGCGACTTGTAAGTCATCACAAGTCGTTTTGAAGTCGTCCCAAGTCGCGCTGTGATCTTAACTCAAGTCGTGTCCAAGTTGCCTGACTCAAGTCGCCTACAAGTCGTGTTGCCCCTGTGTGAATGGACTCTAAGCCTGGGCTCCCCTAGAAATTGCCCAGGGGCATCTAGGGGGGGGCCCCCTCTCTCCTGTGTATTTGTTGGTAGTCCTGAGGGCAGCCATGGTAGGAGGGTAAACCTTGTCCTTGTATATGTGGTGCAGTGCACTACACCTGCTGAGTGGTCAGTCTGAGGAAGCCTAGGTCAGTGTGCGGAGGTAATTTCCGGTTCAGCCGATGGCGTCTTTCCAGCTGAAGTGACGCTGCGGGGAAGCCCAGTGGCCATCTTGGATGAGGCAGACGCTGAAATGGAACAAAAAGAAAAAAACCATAGGTGATCAAATGCCACTAAATGAAAGCTCTCTTTGTGGGGGGGGGGGACATCAATTTTATTTGGGTACAGCGTCCATTGACCGCACAATTGTCAGTTAAATTAACGCAGTGCTGTATCGCAAAACATAGCCAGGTCAGGAAGGGAGTTGAACCATCCTGGACTGAAGTGGTTAAACACAAAAAAAAAATAAGAGGCCAGAATTCATGCAAAACTTTGTATACAGATCAAAATTTCTGACCTCATTTTGACTTGTTTTTTCGTATGGTGGGCCTGTTAGCAGTGGCAGCCCCCATAGTTCTCTCTCAGGTTTTTTTTCAAACACGGTTTCAAAACCCAAGTGTTTTCTTGCTTCTAAGGGCCCTTTCACACAGGCATTCAGTCTGGATCGATCAGTCAGTTTTTCCAGACTGAACCACAATATATGTTTGAGGGGGCGGCTTTAAACGTACATCTGTCTACATTCGAGTCTGTTTATGTCTGCAGAAAAAAATGAAAAGGTTTGCATGCTTTTTTGATTTTGTGGACATAAACTGATGTCGTCCATTTACGTCAGGTGTTTGTTTAATCTTTATTTAAATTTTTCTCATAAGAATCTATTGGGTGTTTATTTAAGAGACGATATGGGAAAAAATGGATGTATACTGATCTGAAGGCAGATGTAAAATGATTCCTTTTTCCATGTAAACAGATGACATTTGGTGTACAAACACCCTAACTATTTTATTTTTTATTAAATGATTATTTTATTTATTTTTTTGTCTTTTCTAGGTAGGTCTGAAACGAAAGCTGTTCCTGGGTTGCAATAAAATGATTCCAATCTCCTCATTGAAAGGAAAAATTCTAGAAGTTTCACTTTTGTTATGAAATACAGCTTCTTGGCCTTTAGTTATGGAACGCTTCTTTTAACCACTTCAGCCCCGGAAGATTTTACCCCCTTCCTGACCAGGGCACCTTTTACAATTTGGCGCTGCGCCGCTTTAACTGGTAATTGCGCAGTCACGCGATGCTGTACAAGAGTTGCGTCTTTTTTTTTCTTTTTTTTTTCCCTCACGTATAGAGCTTTCCTTTGGTGGTATTTGATCACCTCTGTGGTTTTTATTTTTTGAGCTATAAAAAAACAGTGATAATTTTGGGAAAAATTTTTTTTTTTTACTTTTTGATATAATATACCCAAAAATGTTTCTTCATCCGTTTAGGCTAGTGATGGTGAACCTCGGCACCCCAGATGTTTTGGAACTACATTTCCCATGATGCGCATGCACTCTGCAGTGTACTGGAGCATCATGGGAAATGTAGTTCCAAAACATCTGAGGTGCCAAGGTTCACCATCACTGGTTTAGGCCAATATATATTCTTCAACATATCTTGGTTAAAAAAAAAAAAAAAATCGCAATAAGTATATATTGATTGGTTTGCGCAAATTAATTTTTTACTAGTAATGGCGGTGATCTGCGATTGTTAGCGGTGTTGCGTCAGACAGATCGGAGATTTTTGACATGTTTTTTTTTGCCTATTAAGGGTTTAACACTAGAGGGGGCGATCAAGGGGTTAAATGTGTGTTCTAACTGTATGGGGTTAGGACTGAGTAAGAGTGGAAACCTATATCGGTGCGCGCCCTCTGAGGCCAACGTACCCATACAGGATTTTGACCATCCATGCCACTTTGCCGACATATATCGGCGTGAGCCGGTCGGCAAGTGGTTAAAAATAGAGATATATTGCACAGCATTTTGTCTGTTGCGTTGAAGCACAGTAGAATCTTTTGTTTTTAGGGGAAAAAAAAGGGTACTTGCCTGGCCTAATATAAATATAAAAAATTATATAAATCTTTTATTTTACACTTTTTTTTTTTTTTTTTTTTTTTTTAAAGGTGGTTTTAAACACTTACATGCAACCAGTGATGTGACTAGCCTGCACAGAGATTAAACAAATCCTCCACAAGTTGTACCTGTTTATCTGCCATCTTCTCTATATCCATTCAAGGTCCCAGAAATTATAAAGCTTGTTTGAGCTGTCAGAAAACGGAGCTGATACTATCAATCGCAGGCGGTGTGTTCGAGTTCCCTGCCATGTCACTGTGACTAATGCTGATAGCAAAGGAACAAAGCAGCAGACAGAAATGACACCTAGTGCTCTTAATTGAGACAAGTACATACTATAGATAGGGATATGCTTATTTCATGTCTGAGGTTTACAAACCGTTTAGTTGACAAAAGTTGGATACAGCAATCCATGCCTAAAATCCTAGCTAAGGATAAAAATATTTGAATCTAAATGACTAAATTGAATTGAGAGATAGTATTTATGGGGGAAAAAAATGTACTGTTCTGTTTATGTAATGCTTGCAGCTGCTGTTTATTTTATTTTTTTCAATTTTTTTTTGTTTGTGTGCTTTTTGAGTTTGTACATTGTGTTTTGGCTTATAGTTTGAGTTCTGGATTTTCTCCAGTTCTGATGGTCAAGTGTTTCCTTTTCAGTAATATATTCATAGTATCTCGGAACAGCTGCTTACATATCATATTCCTGTTTTTGAAAGAGAAGTATGGGTTTCCTTAACATTATGCTAACCTAGGTGGATGCAGCATTGATCCGACACTGCATCTGGCTCCTGCTGCCTCTGAACTGAGCAATCAAACAGCGCTGATCGCTCAGTTCTCCCCTCTAAGCAGAGAGCTGTGACTGTCTGTCAGTCATAGGCTTTCTTCCCCTCCAACACTCACTGCAGTGCAGGGCTGTGGAGAAAGACGGAAGGGACAGTCTCGGGCTCTCAGCATTAGAGAGGCTGAGCCAGCGGCTGGTCTAAGCACGAACTTCACTTCTGTTGTCCAGAGTAGACGTAGGGCCATACATCCTTCCCTTCTTGTGTGTTTGTTTTTTTTTTTTTTTTTTTTTTATTACTATTATTTTTTTTTTTTTTTTAAAACCCTTTATTTTACTATGTACAGGTGTATCCCATAAAATTAGAATATCATCAAAGTTTTTATTTCAGTAATTTAATTCAAAAAGTCAAATTCATATATTTTATATAGATGAGTTACACACAGAGTTTTATATATATTTCACGTATTTCTTTCTTCTAATTTTGATTATGGCTTACAGCTGATGAAAACCCAAAATTCAGTATCTCAGAAAATTAGAATATTACATAGGGACCAATATTTTTTTATTTTTTAAATACAGATATGTTGGCTTACTGAAGTATGTTCAGGTACAGTATATGCAAGACAAATGTCCTAAACAGGAGGGGACCCAGAAGTGAGGCTCACTGAGAAACAAGTCACATAGGATCTCTAATCATAATGACTATTTAACCAAATATGTGTATAAAGGTACAAAAAAATACATAACACGTACGTGGGTGAGAGAGGCCACTGTAAAATCACACATGAAATATATTTGAGACTGGTCTTGATGGATCAGAAGGAACAAGCACAAATGAGGGGAAAACGCAGACCAACATGAAGACATAAAGCACAAAGACACCGTCCACACGAAGCTACAAATCCTGTAATGTGAAACGCGTTGACGTCACTTCCTGCTGGACGCCACACTGTAGCGACACTCCCCAGTAGGGTTGCGGGCCCGCTTATCGTGAACGGAGGATAACCAACAGGTTCTGGTAACTAGCGGAAGCCAGCCTTTATGTGTCTGATGACCACGCCGGAGTGATATTTTTGGCTAAACATTTCAAGAAGAAGTAGCGCGCAATAAATGATTCATTATCATGTCTCGCAGGTGGTGAGTAATGGATGGATATCTGGACTCTGAGTACAGCGCAGTACATTATATAAATATCACCGGAGTTGACTATGATTCCTATGACTGTCCTTTCATGGGAACGTACAACATTTAAATACTGGTTCGGCAGTGATATCTAATCTTCTTTGATTCATGAAATGTATTCCTGCATTACAACATTGAAATATCCGAGGAGTGGTTACTGAAGAGATTAATTTTTATTAAGTCTCACAACAGTATTTGAGAAGCTGTTGCAGCCCCCGGGGCGATTGGTGCCAGCCATCCCGTTTTGACTCGGCAGTGCTGGTGATTTTTGATATTTTGATTTTTGTTTGCACAGGTTGGACGGACACCAATCGATCTGGCGTCCGGACGGTGTCTTTGTGCTTTATGTCTTCATGTTGGTCTATGTTTTCCCCTTTGTGCTTGTTCTGTCTGATCCATCAAGACCAGTCGGAAATATTTTTCATGTGTGATTTTACAGTGGCTGCTCTCTCACCCATGTATGTGTTTTATGTATTTTTTTTGTACCTTTTTTATACTTATATTTGGTTAAATAAATAGTCATTTTGATTAGAGATCCTATGTGACTTGTTTCTCAGTGAGCCTCACTTCTGGGTCCCCTCCTGTTTGGGACATTTGTCTTGTATATGGTTAATTAGAGGTTAGAGGACTTTCACTCTCTATATTGGTACATTTATTACACATGCTTGTTAGGCCTGTTTTTTTTCGAGTAATCTTTTCATGTACAGTATAGTATGCACTCCGTACTTGGTATGGCTCCTTTCCTATGAATTACTGCATCAATGTGGCGTGGCATGGTGGCGATCAGCCTGTAGCACTGCTGAGGTGTTATGGAAGCCCAGGTTGCTTTGATAGCGACCTTCTTGTCTGCATTGTTGGGTCTGGTGTCTCATCTTCCTCTTGGCAATACCCCACAGATTCTCTCTGGGGTTTAGGTCAGGCCAGTTTACTGGCAAATCACAGTGATACAATGATATTTGAACCAGGTATTTGTGCTTTTGGCAGTGTGGGCAGATGCCAAGTCCTGTTGGAAAATAAAATCTGCAGCTCCATAAAGCTGGTTAGCGGAGGGAAGCATGAAGTAGTCTAAGATTTCCTGGTAAAGGGCTGTGCTGAATTTGGACTTGATAAAACAAAGTGGACCGACACCAAAAGATAACATGGCTCCCCAAATCATTACGGATTGTGGAATATTTAGCATGTAATTTGGAAATCGAGGGCCCAGAGTCTGGTGGAAGAGTGGAGAGGCACAGAATCCAAGTTGCACGGGGCCCATTGTAAAGTTTCCACAGTCAGTGATGATTTTAGGGGCCGTGTCATTTGCTGGTGTTGGCCCGCTGTGTTTTATCAAGTTCAAAGTCAGCGCAGCTCTCTACCAGGAAATTCTAGAGCACTTCATGCTTCCCTCTGGTGACCAGCTTTATGGAAATACTGATTTCATTTTCCAGCAGGAACTTGGCATCTGTTTTTCTGAGATACTGAATTTTGGGTTTATACCAGCTGTAAGCCATAATCATCAAAATTAAAAGAAAAATGTTTGAAATATTTCGCTGTGTGTATGAATGTGTATATAATATGAGTTTCACTTTTTGAATTGAGTTACTGAAATTAACTTTTTGATGATAATCTAATTTTGAGATGCATTTTGTAGGTTTATTTTTGCATTTAACTGAGAATTAAATGTAAGCTTGATTTATTGGATGTGCCCCCCAGCCCACCCAAGAGTGCTCAGAATTTGAGAAAGGGACTACAGCCATGGTCTACAATCCCTACCTGTGGGCATAGTTTCTCTTAAAGTGGTTGTAAAGTCACATGTATTAATTTCTTTGCTTCTCTCTGTTTTGGGTCCCTGTTCAGTAGTGTGTGTGTAGGTACCTAAAATTATAATGCTAAATGCCTTCGTTGCAGAGCCTTTCGCCAATGTGAGTACAGTGCGAGGGGCTGAGATTCCCCTCTGAATGCAAGCTGCCAGAAGGAGGTCACATGACTGCAAGGCTCTGCAAAGAAGGTATTTAGCATTATAATTTTAGGAACACACGCGCACACACACACGCACACACTGTACAGGTACCTACAACAGAGAGAATCAAAGTAATGTATGTTTCTTTCCTTTACAAGCACTGGAGCAGCTGAGGGGAGGGATTGTACAACATAGAATAGGACAAATGACACTATATGAATACTATATATTATGCCTTTAAAGGGACAGGAGCATTTTTATTTTTTGTTTCTAGGCACCTTTATTCCAACTAATGCAGCATGGGACATCCCCATCCCCCCCCCATTAAAAAAAATGGCGCCGCCACGGCTGGGAAGCTGTGATCGTGTTTTTTATTTATTTTGGGCTTCCCAGCCTAGAGGTGAGAGATGGGGTCTTATTGACCCCATATCTCACTGTAAAAAGAACAGATCGTGTCATATTCCTATTACAAGGGATGTTTACATTCCTTGTAATAGGAATAAAAGTGATACTTTTTTTTTTTTTTTTTTAAAGTAACACAAATTTTTTTTAAAGCACCCCTGTCCCTGTGCGCTTGCACACGTAAGTCCTGCCCACATATGAAGACTATGTTCAAACCACACGTGAGGTAGCGCCGCGAAGGTTAGAGCGAGAGAAATAATTCTAGCCCTAGACCTCCTCTGTAAGCCATTGTATTCTCTAGGGTCTTTGCTAAAAAAACATATATAATGTTTGGAGTTCTATGTAATGTTCTAGCAAAAAAATTATGAATTTTACACATAGGAGAGAAATGTCAGAATTGGCCTGGGTGCAAAGTGATTAAGTTTTTTCATGGTGTGTTCTCTTATGTAAAATCTTTGCATCCTATGAATGATAGAGGTGCGCATCTTCACTGGTGTTACGATTATCTGGTATTCGATTTGATTCTGTGATGCATCACGATTACCATCGAGCTTTCACTTCCGCTTGGGCCGCCAAGGTGGCCCTTCCACCCTGCAATCTTCTGGGACACATCACAGTTCCCAAAAGATTGCCCGACTCTGCAGGACAGCGCAGTGAGACATGCACACACGTGCTTTCACACTGGGGCACTGTGCTGGCAGGACAGAGAAAACAAGTCCTGCAAGCAGCATCTTGGGGGCGGTGTATATAGTGCTCCCAAAACGCCCTGCCCATTGATATGAATGGGCAGCACTGCCAAAGCGCCTGCAAAGCACTTCGGCAGTGCCGCAACATGGGTGCTTTGTAACCCTTTCTTCGATCGCTAGCAGAGGTTAAAAGCGCCGATATAACAGCGGTTAAAGCAGTGCTTTACCGCTAACGCTGGCACCGCCCTAGTGTGAAAGTACCCTAACTGGTAATTGCGCGGTCATGCAATGCTGTACCCAAACAAAATTCATATTTTTTTTTCACACAAATAGAACTTTATTTTGGTGGTATTTGATCATTTTTTTTTTTGTGATTATAAGTAAAAAAAGGCAGAACATTTTAGAAAAAATAAACGAGTTTTTTACTTTCTGCCATAAATCATGAGTGTTTGGTTTGTGTGAAAGTTATAGTGCCTAAAGCCCCATACACACTATCAGATTTTCTGCTGATTTTTTTTCCTTCAGATTTACCAAAACCATGTAGTGCAATGGCCTGCCTGATTGCATACACATTGAAACTCCTAAGGTTTGACCTCATATTATATGGTTTTGGTAAATCTGAAGGAAAAAAATCAGCAGAAAATCTGATAGTGTGTATGGGGCTTTAATCCAGGAATTACTACTGGCAGTGATCAGCAACTTTTATAATGGGACTAAGATAGTGTGGCAGTCAATCTGACACTAACTAATGCTGGGGGGAACTGACGTTGACATCACCAGTGACATTAATACAGTGATACTACTATACACTCTCACTGTACTAATGACACTGGCTGGGAAAGGGTTAAAAGTGTGCCTAACTATGTGTAGTGTGTTGCTTTTCACTAATGATCTCAGTTTATAATCCTTGAGGGATGAGAACTGACAGATTGCACCCTAGGTACAGAGCTCTGTATAGCCGATTAGCCTGTCCCACGCCATGAATCCCTGGGCAAGACTTGCTGACAGGCTCCCACTGTATACGATCACAGCGGGAGCCGGGCAGGGGGCATGCACGTGTGTGCCCTAAACCCAGGCGTAGGCAGCAACCTAAGGGTACAAGGCTTTGCCTCCATCCACCTCTCACCCAGAGTACAAGCCCTCATGTCTTCTAAGTTCCTTGTTTTAGACTAGATGCTGATGGCAAATACGATACTTATAGGAAATCTAAATTTTAATTACACAAACACTAAGTACAAGAGGCTATAAAGGGGCACAATCCAGTCAAAACAGAGGTGCCAAACATCCTGACCATTGGCAAAATGTGTTATGAGCCAGTTACTGCATAGCACCTCCAAGCTGTGCACCCTCACATAACTCATGGGTTTCTGATCCTTGTCTCTTACGCAAAAGTGCAGCTTTTTGCAGAAAATAATGGGTTTCCACTGGCCAAAAACAAGCTCTTCTCCATGGCTCTGTGTCTTCATTGTGGGGATTTTGCCTTGTTTCTGTCCTGAGGTAGAGTTGCCACCTCATCCCTTTAAACCCGAACACATATGAATTACACAGATTCTTAGGCTAGTTTAATGCAGATAAGGCACCAAGTGAGTTTAATTACCACCTTAATCAGCCACAAAACATGTGTAATTAATATGTGTTTGGGTTTAAAGGGATGAGGTGGCAACCCTATCCTGAGGCCATAACAGAAACTGAGGTAAAATTTCCTCAAGTCCCACCATTTGAAGGTTGTCTCTGGAGCAGTCACCCCTTTAGGGAGATTTACATTTTTTACTTCTGTGTGCTAACTGTAAAAGTTTCAAAAATTGGGATACATCTGTAAAAATTTGAGGTTTGAGCGATTCGGTGTGCTATGCAAAATGTACAAAGAATGGGCCAAATTACACTTTTAATAAGCTTGGTGGCTTTCAAAGGTTTCCTATGAAGAGATTTCCCCGACCATAGCTACTCGCTATTCTTCGGGATAATCTAACACAGAAAACAAAACTACGCTGCCCGGAGGGAGGATTGCAGGATACCATGTCAGAGCTTAGAGTGTGGGCCTAAGCTTCCTTTTTAAAGGCTTGTATTCCAGATGTCTGAGGCTCATATACTGCCAAGAGCTTGCTATCCTCTTGTGGCTCTATCACATGCATGCCATAAAGCAAATTAAACTCACATCTAACTTTAACTGTTTGAGTACCTCCACCCATTTATTCTAGGTCAGTCATTCTTTTTTACTCCCTGAACAATTGAATAATATTGTGCAATTGGAAAGTATTGCTGTACACTTATTTTTTTTTTTTTTAAAGGACAGGTAAACCCACTTAACCCCCTATTTTGATATGTTAAATATATCATTAATCGTTGAAGACAAGGTTGCACTTTGGTGACATCACTTCCTACAACAATCTTTACTCCATAAGTCCTTGTACACATGGTCGGACAAAGTTGTCAGAAAATACGATCGTTCAGAACGTGATGACGTTCGTTCTTTATGACGGGACTACGTTCAGGCTAGTAGCCAATAGCTTTGGTCTCGTAATTTAGATTTGAGCATGTGTGGCACTTTGTCCGATTAGAATTCTCTACAAACGATCGGACAAAGTCCGATCGGATCATGTTGTCGGAAAATTTTTATATCCAGCTCTCAAACTTTGTTGGTCGGACATTCCGACGGAAAAAGTCAGATGGAGCCCACACACAGTCGGATTATCCGACAACATGGTCCAATCGGACATTTTCCGCCGGAATGTCCGACCGTGTGTACAAGGGCTTAGAGTAACTTTTATTGGCAAGCTACTGATGCAGATGTGATCAGCTCAAAGAAGCCAGTGCCCTCATGAAGAGGTACTTGGATTAGGGGACTATGGATGATGGATTGGGGTGTTTTATTATTTTTATTTTTTTTAGACCAGCAAAATTTTCTTTTATTCCTCCAATCCCTGGACACTAATTTAACCTCACGACCATACTTTTTGTATAGTGTAAGGGTGTTTTCCATCTCTGTCTCATTAGGGAGATTCCTTCAATTTGTGTCCTGTAGAGTCAATAGGAAGTGAGAGGATATCTTTCCAGTTTGAGAAAATTCCCTCTTAAACAATTGTCATCAGAGCAAGGGTTCCCAATAGAAATTGACCCCTCTATTCCTGTTCTAGTGGTAACTCAGAATCCTAGATTTGCCCTTGTTTTTATTTCTGCTGAAATTGATGGTCAAAATTATTTGATTCCCCCATCAACACACTTGGTGTTGATGAGGCAATCCCTCCAGTGGAACTATTGTATTGTGACAGTGGGGAGAGTTTCCTTCCGCTAAAATACGATTTTGTTGCCGGCTATAGGCGGCAGAGCTGATTGTGCAAAAAAACATAAACAAAAACCCAACAAGCTGGTTGTGCAAAAGTCAATCAAGAGATCAACTTCTGTACAACCAGCCTACCCATAGATGGATCGAAATTTTGCCAGCCCCTGCTGAACCGGTAGAATGTTGATACTTCTATGGCCAGCTTTAGACTTGTGTTCCTCCTGTACTACATTCCCAACTGTCCCATTTCCAAGGGGCACTTCGGTAATACAAAAAAGCCTGCCTTTGTCTTCTCAGTCTCCTATAAGGTTCATAGCACCATATTTGCTTTTATTTGTATTCTTGACCACATGCACTAAAATAATTGCCTTAAATGTTTGAATCTGATTGGTCATGCAGCAAAACATAGAAAATCTATGCTTTGGCAGCATCGGTTAATTGCTAATTCAGATGAAGTAACACAGCTGCAGTACTTGCTGCAAGAAATGTCTGTTTTCACAGAAGGAGGTTCACTGTTGGATGGAATTGTGTGTGTTGGCTTGTTGGTGTCTGTAGATCAAGACATTTTTATATGCTCCTACAGGCCAAAAACTATAGAATGTATTTTTTCTCTTACAAATAGTACATCCAAAAAAAAAATCATTTACAACTTCGGTGCTTTTCATTTAGCATATTACTGATTTATGAGGTTTATTTGCAGTTCTTTAACTCTGTGGTCATCAACCCTGTCCCCAGGGCCCACTAACAGGCCAGGTTTGCAAGATAACTGAAATACCTCATAGGTGATATCATTTGCTGCTCAGTGATTGCAGTATTCTAGTCTGCATCTCCACAAGATAATACTTAAAACTTGGCCAGTTAGTGGGCCCTGAGGACAGGGTTGATGACCACTGCTTTAACTAATGCATCTTCTTCACTGATAAGCTCCATACACAGTAAGCACATTAGCATCCTTTGTGTGTGTAGCAGATGAGGCACAGAATGTTATAAGCTCATCAATTATGAATGCGTTCCTTCTGAAGTTTGACACGCCATATGTTGTGTGGAGACCATTATGTGATGTATTTTCTGTACACAGCACACTATCCACACATGACCGTGGCTAAGCAAAAATCCATCAATATAAGCTGTCCTAGCTTCCTAACCCCTTCGCTAAGTGTTATTTAACAAAGAAGCAATGGTCATCATTATTAATACATTTTAGAAGAACGAACCCTCTCTAATTAGAAAATTATTTTAACCGCTTCCCGACCACCTCATGCAGATATACTGCGGCAGAAGGGCACGAACAGGTATATTAACGTACCTGTACGTTGCCCTTTAAGAAGCGGGTTGCTGGCGTGTGCGCACATGCCGGGAGCTCCAGGAGCGTGATCGCGGGTCCTGCGGACTCGATGTCCGTGGGGATACCCGTGATCGTCTCATGGGAGGATGAACGGGGAAATGCTAATGTAAACAAGCATTTCCCCGTTCTGCCTAATGACACTGTCACTGACCACAGCTCCCTGTGATCGGGAGCGGTGATCAGTGTCGTGTCACACACAGCCCCTCCCTCCCACAGTTAGAATCACTCTTTAGGACACAATTAACCCCTACAGTGCCACCTAGTGGTTAACCCCTTCACTGCCAGTCACATTTACACAGTACTCAATGCATTTTTAATTGCACTGATCGCTGTATAAATGTGAATGGTCCCAAAATCGCACCAAAAGTGTCCGATGTGTCCGCCATAATGTCACAGTCCGCTGATCATTGCCATTACTAGTATAAAAAAAAAGAATAATAAAAATGCCATAAAACTATCCCCTATTTTGTAGACGCTATAACTTTTGCTCAAACCAATCAATAAATGCTTATTGTGATTTTTTTTTTTAACCAAAAATATGTAGAGGAATACGTATCGGCCTAAACTGAGGACATTTTTTTTATATATATTTTTTGGGGATATTTATTATAGCAAAAAGTTAAAAATAATGTTTTTTTCAAAATTGTTGATTTTTTTTTGTACAAAAAATAAAAACCGCAGAGGCGATCAAATACCACCAAAAGAAAGCTCTATTTGTGGGGAAAAAAAGTCAATATTGTTTGGGAGCCTAGTCACATGACCACGTAATTGTCAGTTAAAGCGACTCAGTGCCAAATCGCAAAAAAACGCTCTGGTCTTTGGCCAGCCAAATGGTCCGGGGCTTAAGTGGTTAAACAGTCCTCATAATGTCAAAGGCCAAATATATGCACAGAAACTTTTTTGGGGCATTTCTCTTTTTCTATGTAGGCGACACATTCTATTGCCCATGCGACAGAGCTGCCAGGTATAAAACACAAGAATTAAAATTGAAGCACCACACCACTGCTAAGAGGTCCAGATAGAACTTTATTCCATTAAGTCAGGGGTACAAACCAAAAAAGTAGTGTCAATCGATTGCACTATTTGGTTTTGTGTATTGTATCAATATCAAATTGATATGGAAATATTCTTATGTTCTTTGTAGCCCCAATGAAGGGGGTGTCTAGACCTCCTGAACCACATTGGATACTCTTTTGTATCGTACCTCTGACTTTTAATGGATTAAAGTTGTATCTGGATCTCTTAACAGTGGTGTGGTGCTCCAATTTAGATTCTCATTACAATACACTACAAGCCAAAGAGACAATGAAGATCCTCTGGGGTGTAGAAGCCGCTGCCCAGGAACCAGATCATTTACACCAACATCAATACCTTAAGTCAATGATTCTCAACCAAGGTTCCGTGGAGCCCTAAGGTTCCTCCAGAGGTTGCTAGGGGTTCCTTCAGCATTGGGCAATTTCTTCCTCTCAGATAAGTTCCCACTGACACCATTGATTTTTTTAGCTATCTGTAAAGAAGATAATTCTTCCCAATGACTACAAGTGTAAGGACCATTCTTCCCACTGACCATCACACTATTGTATCATGAGTTGTAGATTTCAAATTTTTAGCAGGGGTTCCCCCAAGACTGGAGAACTATTTCAAGGGTTCCTCTGTGTTGAAAAAGTTGAGGAATGCTGCCTTAAGTTGACAATACTAGTAAGCCCTTGTACACACAGTCGGAGATTCCGTCGGAATGTGTCCGATCGAAGCGTTTTGTCGGATATTCCGACTGTGTGTGGTCTGCATCGGACTGTTTCTGTCAGAATATCCGTCAGACCAACTTTTCCAACTTGCCGGAAATATTTTCCGGCAAAATGCTCCGATCAGACATACTCCGATCATGTGTAGAGAGTTCCGATCGGACAAAGTGCCACGCATGCTCAGATCAAATTCCTAGACCAAAGCTATTGGCTACTAGCGTGAACATAGTCCCGTCGTAACGAAATAACGTCATCATGTCGGATTTTCTGACAACTTTGTCCGACCGTGTGTATACAACAGTTTCAGACAAAATCCGACGGATAAAATCCGACGGATTTGTTGGAATCTCCGACCATGTGTACAAGGGCTAAGATGGGTCCGGCGCTATCTTTCCACTTTCCTCAAGATCTGGAACATAGTCACCAAGACATCATATTGCTGACTCAGTAATACTAAAACGAGTAACAAAAATTTTACAGAACGCTGCCCAGCCTGCCTGTGTAATCTGGTCTTCAGCAAACTCTGTCAGGATTTTATGGCGGACTCTGTCACCATTGACAGGATTTTCTGTCTCAATTGGTCTTGGTGACCATTGTCTCTATATTTAAAATGATGGCAAATCCAACATCCAAAATTTTCAAATGGGGACAACTGTTTTGGTGACAACTGTTTTAAGCTAGCTATACACTAGCAGAATTATGTTCAAGAATTTTATTTTTAAGAACATTTGTTTAATTTTTTTTAATTGTTGGGCTTCTTTCACATGCCGATCTGTTCAGGTGCGCCTGTCAGTTTTTCATGCGGACCTGAACGGATGCTCCATAGACCTCTATGGAGCGCCAGATGTCAGTGGTGACATGTCCGCTGAAATCCAACCTGCTCCGATCCGAAAAAGTGTGACGGAGGAAAAACCTACTTTTCCATCCGTCATCGGATCGGATAGGGGGAGAGCGGCGCTCTGACAGGTCCGTCCCTGCGCAGTGTGCTGAGACGGACCTGTCATCTGCCTGCTCAGCGGGGATTGACGGAGCGATCCCCACTGAGCAAGCGGATATCCACGGGGTGGATCATCACTGATTCACCCCATATGAAAGAGCCTTGGTGGGGTCAAATCTAATTATTTTCGACCACAGTGATGAAAAAAATTTCTTGACTAAATACATTTCTAACAGTGTATGTGGTTTTTATTCAATAAAATTACATTCAGTCGAAAATCAAACGTTAACAAATGTAATTTCAAATGACATTCATCAAATGTACAAAGAATTGTATGATTATTTGTACAAAGTATGTTCAAAACTCTATCAGTGTATAGCCAGCTTAAGAGGGGCATCTTGCTTTGAAAAGCTCTCCCCTTATTTTCTGTTAGGACTGAATAGGAAAATCTTCAGAATGGGGCACAGACTAATAAAAATATAATGTACAGATGCAGTGTGGAAAAACAGTTTTGAGCCAGCCATAGATGGATGGATCCAGTCCATCTATGGACAGGCTGTTTATACTGAAATCGATCCATCGATCAACTTTAGCACAACCAGCCTGATGAATTTTTGACATAAGATTACTGCCGGTGGCAATGGTGGCTAGTAGTAATCATTATTTTCTGTCGGCTGGTTGCAGGAAATTCATTTCATTCATCTCATCTAAGGCTTGCCTCATGCCCTGTACACACGATTGGAATTTTGGTCGGAAAAAGCTCTGATGGTTTTCCCGACAGAATTCCGACGGGATTTCACTCAAGCTGTCTTGCATACACACTGTCACACCAAATTCCGACCATCAAGAACGCGGTGACATACAATACTTACGACAGGACTAGAAAAAAGGAAGTTCAATAGCCAGTAGCCAATGGCTTCCGTCTCGTAGTTGAATCTGAGCATGCGTGAGTTTTTGCATGTTGGAATTGCATACACACGATCGGAATTTTCCGTCTGAAAAATTGAGAACCTGCTCTTAATCTTTTGCTGGCAGAAATTCGGCCAGCAAAATTCCGATGGAGCATACACACGGTCACATTTTCCGTCGAAAAGCTCTCATTGGTCTTTTGCTGGCCGAAATTCCAACCGTGTGTATGCGGCATTAGTCTTTCCTTCCCCATCCTTGGTTTGCCTTGTGTGTTTGATGTCTGGTCTTAGTGTGATACTATGGCTAGCTGGTCTTTTGGAGCAGGAAGGCTGGTGGATGGCTGGTCTTGTGGAGCAGGCAATTATTAACCCACCTATATATAAGTGCTACTGAAATTTGGTGGTTTCCAGGGTTAAGTGCTTCAAGCATAGTGTAGGGTCCTCTCTACTGGGTTCTGGTAACAACTGTTCAATAAGCTGGTCGTACACTATTCGTTTTTTTACATTCAGCCTGCAAAAAATAAATTAAAAAAATTCCTCCAGCCACCTCATTTGTGTGCTCCTGCTGGGACATCGTATAAGGCACTCACCACGGTCAGGATACAGTGATTAGTGACTGCAGCTGATTGGATGCAACTGCTAAAAAGTCAAAAGTTTTCCAACATGACCCTTTAACAATTGACTTTTGTTGAGCGGGGGAGCTCACACAATGATCCCAGCTAAATTTCTATTAGTGAATGGCCAACTTTTCCCTACAGAACAAGCATACAATTATATTAAACTTTTCTATACAGAATATAGTGGGGTTTTTTTTGTTTGTCCTGCACAACTCCTAATACTTTTTTCCGCAGACTTTGCACCCATTTACCGATGAAGAAATTCTGGAATTTGGCAATGCCTTTGGATTGTGTTGTGGAAAAAAAACAAAGGTTTGTACATGTGTGAGAGAATTGCTTTCCTTCCAGCAGAAAGTCAGAAAAATGTTTAATGAAAGCCAGCATCAACATTATTGCGAGCCAAAACTCCAAATTTTTTACAGCTGCAAAGCATCATGAAGCTTGTACATTGAAAGGCTGCAATGAAAATAGGCCACTAGATGAGTGGAACAAGCACTGAATTGCTAGTTTTAACTAAAACGTTAACCTATCCATCATTTTTAATACAGCAAAACAGGCAGTAAATATTAACTTTTGTTAAAGGGGCTGTAACTCCTCCAGATTTTTCACCTTAATGCATTCTATGCATTAAGGTGAAAAACATCATGTTATGCAGCAGCTCCCCTGAGCCCCCCTTTTACTTACCTGAGGCCCTTAATTCCCGCAATGGAAATGAGCACACCAGCTCCCGCTGGTGTCTTGTGTCCTGATTGGTTGATTGATAGCAGTGCAGCCATTGGCTCCCGCTTCTGTCAATCAAATCCAATGATGCAGGTGCCGGGGGCGGGGCCGAGTCCTGCTGTCTGTGTCAATAGGTGCAGCAGCAGGACTCAGGTGCACATCCGCACAGGTGTTCCGAAGGAGAGTGATTCTCCAACGGGGCACTCGAGAACAGGAGGAGCCACCAGTGCAGCTGAGGGACCCCAAAAGAGGAGGACCGGGCTTCTCTGTGCAAAACCAACTGCACAGAGGAGGTAGGTATGATATGTTTGTTATTTAAAAAAACAAAAAAATATCCAAATCAAAGTTCCCAGCATCAGAGCAATATACTGTATATATTGATGTATACAGTGTATCCGGAAAGTATTCACAGAACTTTTTTGCATATTTTGTTATATGTTATAGCCTTATTCCAAAATTGATTAAATTCATTATTTTCCTAAAAATTCTAAAAACAATACCCCACAATGACATCACAAAAGAAGTTTGTTTGAAATCTTTGCAAATTTATTAGAAATAAAAATGGAAAAAAATCAAAGTGTACACAGCCTTTATCATGACACACAAAATTGAGCTCAGGTGCAACTTGACTGAAGTCCAAGGAATTGTCTGTAGACCTCCAAGACAGTATTGTATCGAGGCACAGATCTGGGGACAAATTTCCCACAGCATTGAAGGTCCCAATGAGCACAGTGGCCTCCATCATCCGTAAATGTAAGAAGTTTGGAACCACCAGGACCAGGGCCATCTTTAATATTGATTGGACCCTGGGCAAAACTTTTCTTGCCCCACCCCCCCCCCCCCCCCCCCCCCCCCCCCCCATGTAGTTTTGCTCTCCACCTGCTCTGAGACATACAATAAATAGCAGCTAGACCCAAAATCAGTTTACTGAATCAGATCAAGCAGCAATTGCGATTGGTTGCCAGAGGTTACAGTGTATCAAAACCACTCACTGACTGGTTGCTAGAGGTTACAGCACACATTACAGCTCACTGATTAGTTGCTAGTGGTTACAGCACATGATTTCTGCTTGTTGATTGGTTGCTAGAGATTACTGTGGATATGACCTCAGGGGGTCATAACATACATATCAATGCCGCCTGCTGCCGCTATTTACATATGAATGATGCCGATATTTACATATGAATGCCGATAATTGACATGTAAACACTTGGTCTGCAGGTGAGTCATCTGTACACAATAATAGGGCAGAGCTGGGCAGCATTAGTAGCATCACTTCACACTGAGATATTGGGACACAGCACAGGACTAAAACTTCAAGGGATGAGGGAATTTTAACCAGGATAGTTGGCAAGTGTGAGGCAGCTGCTTTGGACCCCACAACAATGACAGGGCCCAGGGCAGCTGCCCCTTTTGCCCTGCCTTAAAAATGGCCCTGACCAGGACTCTTCCTAAAATGGGCTGCCCGGCCAAACTGCCTAATCAGGAAGAGAAGGGCCTTAGCCAGGGAGGTGACCAAGAACCCCTGGATGAAACGCATAAACTGATTGTCCTGTGGGTGTCTGCTATACTCGTGCCAATAAAGGTACATCAAGCAAGTTTTTGGTAATTTAGAGTGCGACGATTTCTTTGTTCAGTTTCATCCATTGACCCCTACATGACTGCTATGCCCCGTAGTGATATAGGGATCAGAGGATGGGGACAGAGACAATTTGACTCTCTCAGAAGTGCTCAATACTGAAGCTCTAATGGAGTCTGCAGCACTGGAAAAGGGAAGGTAGTGGATATGAGTTGCCAAAGAGGTGAGTATAATGGCCCTTTGATTGCAGAGAACCTCTCTGCGGCTTTTTAAAAAAAAACTACTGACAGAGTCCATTTCCAATCTGACTCATGCTTACATTTTTTTTTAGCTATAGATATAGGAGGGAGAACATAAAACTTCTGTCAAATATTAATTTCTAATAATGAGTAGTGATGGCCGAACGGTTCGCCCGGCGGTCGTTTCGCGGCGAATTTCCGACATTCGCGGTCCGCACGTTCGAACGCCTTTTTCCGTCGTTCGCCGCGGCGGACTTACGTGTTTAATGTATACAAGAACTTTAACCTTTGGTGACACGTTTATCATGTGATACAGGACAGCCAATTGAGACATGACAGCACATGGACACTTGTACATTCCCCCTAACCTATAAATACACCCGATCCGGTGGCCATTTTACATTCTTTCTTCTGTTACGATAGGGACAGGTTCCTGTGTGGAGTAGGGAGAGATAAACCACTAGCTATTTGGTACACAAAAGTTCTTTTCAGGACTGGTATAGGTGTTAGGTGTTGATAGGTTTGCTGTGCTGCTGATTCTTGCAGCAGCCTGAGTGTCTTTTGTTAGTTTAGAGAAAGGGAAAGGACGGTGTATGCTACAGGGACAGCCAGATTAGTCTTTCATCATCATCATCATCATCATCATCATTAGCTGTTACTATCAAGGTCCACAAAAGAGCTGTTCCAGTAACCACTAATCGTTCTCTTTTTTTGCCAATTTGTATAGGGACAGGAAGGAAGCAGTGTTGTCAGGCAGTGAGGGTAATTTTAAAGACTTGCTGTTATTATTAGTTCCACAAAGGTTCTTTTCAGGACTGGTATCAGTGGTACAGTAATAGGCTTGTACATGTATAATATTCTTTCTTCCAAATATAGAAAGGATATTATACTTGACTGCTGCCCTTCTGCTGCAGTCTGCTAAACATTCACAACTCACTTGTTCCACAAAAGTTCTTATAAGGACTGGTAACTTGGTATAGGGTGCTACGGTACATAGGCTTGAGTGCGGTACAGTCTGCTGTTCTGTAAGGACCGCTATCGGTCCACAATAGATAGGGTTGACGTGCACCACTGCTGACCGCTGCCCTATACTGCAGCAGTCCTTCAGCGGTATAGGGACTGACGTACAGTCTGCTAATCACTAACACACAACCTGCTTGTTCCACAAAAGTTCTTATAAGGACTGGTAACTTGGTATAGGGTGCTACGGTACATAGGCTTGAGTGCGGTACAGTCTGCTGTTCTGTAAGGACCGCTATCGGTCCACAATAGATAGGGTTGACGTGCACCACTGCTGACCGCTGCCCTATACTGCAGCAGTCCTTCAGCGGTATAGGGACTGACGTACAGTCTGCTAAACACTAATACACAACCTGCTTGGTCCACAAAAGTTCTTATAAGGACTGGTAACTTGGTATAGGGTGCTACGGTACATAGGCTTGAGTGCGGTACAGTCTGCTGTTCTGTAAGGACCGCTATCGGTCCACAATAGATAGGGTTGACGTGCACCACTGCTGACCGCTGCCCTATACTGCAGCAGTCCTTCAGCGGTATAGGGACTGACGTACAGTCTGCTAAACACTAATACACAACCTGCTTGGTCCACAAAAGTTCTTATAAGGACTGGTAACTTGGTATAGGGTGCTACGGTACATAGGCTTGAGTGCGGTACAGTCTGCTGTTCTGTAAGGACCGCTATAGGTCCACAATAGATAGGGTTGACGTGCACCACTGCTGACCGCTCACCTATACTGCAGCAGTCCTTCAGCGGTATAGGGACTGACGTACAGTCTGCTAATCACTAACACACAACCTGCTTGTTCCACAAAAGTTCTTATAAGGACTGGTAACTTGGTATAGGGTGCTACGGTACATAGGCTTGAGTGCGGTACAGTCTGCTGTTCTGTAAGGACCGCTATCGGTCCACAATAGATAGGGTTGACGTGCACCACTGCTGACCGCTGCCCTATACTGCAGCAGTCCTTCAGCGGTATAGGGACTGACGTACAGTCTGCTAAACACTAATACACAACCTGCTTGGTCCACAAAAGTTCTTATAAGGACTGGTAACTTGGTATAGGGTGCTACGGTACATAGGCTTGAGTGCGGTACAGTCTGCTGTTCTGTAAGGACCGCTATCGGTCCACAATAGATAGGGTTGACGTGCACCACTGCTGACCGCTGCCCTATACTGCAGCAGTCCTTCAGCGGTATAGGGACTGACGTACAGTCTGCTAAACACTAATACACAACCTGCTTGGTCCACAAAAGTTCTTATAAGGACTGGTAACTTGGTATAGGGTGCTACGGTACATAGGCTTGAGTGCGGTACAGTCTGCTGTTCTGTAAGGACCGCTATCGGTCCACAATAGATAGGGTTGACGTGCACCACTGCTGACCGCTGCCCTATACTGCAGCAGTCCTTCATCGGTATAGGGACTAAGAGTTTTGTCACAGGGTCATTTAAAAAATGACAGGCAGAGGAAGAGGCAGGCCCTTCCGCAGGGGTGGTAGGGGTAGGGCAGGAGCAACAGGCTTGAGCCAAAGTGGGAAGTTGCAGAAGGTGCGTTCAATTACTTTAAAGGATGCACCAGACTTGGTTGAGTGGCTCGCTCAGCCTTACTCTTCTGCACCCTCCTCATCCTCTCGATCTGCACCCTCTTCTTCACTCTCTGCTATGTGCACCCCCAAAGACACTACCACCAACAACACGACCACCACCACCACATACCTTCCGCTTGAGTCACTGGAATTATTTTCCGATCCATATCAAGAGGACATTTCTGATGCGCAGCCACTCTTGGTATTGGATCAGGAAGAGGAGGTAGCAACAAGCGCTACTCAGCAGTCTGACGCCAGTACCCAGATCAGCCCAAGGAGGAGGTTGGTCCCCGGTGTTGCTGCCTACTCCGAGATCTCTACTTATAGCGGTGGGGAAGGTGACGTTGATGATGACGTGTCTAGTGATGTCACGTGGGTGCCCACAAGAGAGGAAGAGGAGGGGAGTTCAGAGGGAGATATGGACCAGCAGATAGGGAGGAGAAGCAGCAATGACTTACATTGCACAGCAGGGACAAAGCAGACTGCAAATGTATCAGGAGCGAGTCATCGACCATGTACGGTCACATCTGGCGCTCCCAGGACACCGGCACATGGCTCCGCAGTGTGGGCTTTTTTTAACGTGTCCGCTGCTGACAATAGCGTTGCCATCTGCAATCTTTGCAGTCAACGCGTTAGTCGCGGTAAGCCCAATACTCACCTAGGGACGACCGCCTTAAGAAGGCACATGAGCAGCCATCACCGAGCCCAGTGGGAGCAACGGAACACACAAAGCCACACTGCAGGCTCTCACCGTCCAGCCTCGTCTTCTACTTCTCCTTCTCCTCTCTCCTCACAATTGTCCTCCACTCCACCTTCCATCACGCCAAGCTCACATTTTTCTGCAAAAAGGCAGGCTTCCGTGGGCCTAATGTTTGAGCGTAAAAAAATGATGATGCCGGATAACCCTCTTGCCCAACGGTTGGCGGCTGGCTTGTCAGAACTCATAGCCCGCCAACTACTGCCATATAAACTGGTGGACTCGGAGGCCTTTCGCAAATTTGTGGCCATTGGAACACCACAATGGAAGGTCCCAGGAAGGAAGTATTTCTCAGAGAAGGGCATCCCAGAGCTATATGGCCATGTTCAGCGGCAAGTGAATGTATCTCTGGCACACAGTGTCGGTGCCAAGATACATCTGACCACAGACACGTGGTCTAGCAAACACGGGCAGGGAAGGTATATCAGTTTTACTGCCCACTGGGTGAACCTTCTGACGGCCGTCAAGCATGTAACCCGTGGCACCCGTGTAGATTTGGTTTTACCGCCACGGATTGCATGCAGGCCTGACTCTTCTTCTCCTCCTCCTACTCCATCCTCCTCCCTCTCCTCCTCAGCTGCCTCCTCCTTTTCCGCTGCTAGCGTCTCTTCCACTGCACCGCCCAAGCTCCCCAGAACCTATTCCACATGCCAGGTGAGACGTTGCCATGCCGTGCTGCGTCTGTTGTGCCTGGAAGCAAAGAGCCACACTGGCCCGGCACTCCTTTCAGCTTTGCGTTCACAGGCAGATGAGTGGCTAACACCGCTCAATTTGACAGTTGGTAAAGTGGTGTGTGACAACGGTGCCAATCTGCTTAGCGCATTGAAACAGGGCAAAATCACGCACGTGCCGTGCATGGCACACGTCTTAAACTTGGTCGTGCAGCGATTCCTTGTCAAATACCCTGGGGTCCAGGACATCTTGCGGCAGGCAAGGAAAATCTCTGCCCATTTCAGAAGATCTTACACGGCCATGGCTCGCCTTGCTGACATTCAGCGGCGACACCATCTGCCGGTCAGACGTCTTATTTGCGATTGCCCGACGCGATGGAACTCAACCTTCTATATGCTTGATAGGCTGCTCCAGCAGAAACGTGCAGTTAACGTCTACCTGTATGAACTCTGCGAAAGAAACGGTTCTGGGGAGCTGGGTTTTTTTTCACCGCGCCAGTGGCTGCTCATGCGCGACACATGCAGACTTCTGCGGCCATTTGAGGAGATCACCAAACTGGTCAGTCGCAGCCATGGCGCCATCAGTGACATGGTACCTTATGCCTTCTTTCTGGAGCGTGCATTGCGTCGTGTCATTGATCAGGCTGTGGAGGAGCAGGAGCGGGAAGATGAGGAAGTCGCAATGCTGGATGAATTCCCAGGGGGGGCTACTCTATCTGAGACAAGTCAACAACAGGAGTCTGATGAGGAGTCAGAGGAGGATGGTGCCGGGGCGGATGAGCAGGAGCAAGAAGAGCATGCTTTAAACCTTTCTGGGATCCCTGTTGTGCGTGGATGGGGAGAGGAGAATGAAGAGGACGACATTATCCTGGATGATGAGCAGGAGCCAGGCCACCACACCGCTTCCACTTTAGTGCAAATGGGGGCCTTCATGCTCCAGTGTTTTAATAGGGACCCCCGTATAAAAAGCATGAGGGTCAAGGACCAGTACTGGGTGGCAACGTACTTAGACCCCCGGTACAAACACAAAATGGCGGAAATGTTACCGCCGTCGCAGAGGGCTGTCAGAATGCAGCACTTCCAGGCCTTGCTTCGAGAAATGCTGCATTCTGCTTTTGCGTGCGCTGGCAGAGGAGCAATTCCCACTCCCAGAGAAGGATTTGCGGGTACCAATCCAACAGCGCCTGCAAGAAGAGGCCGGTTTGAAGATGTGTTGGTGACTTCGGATATGAGGTCATTCTTTCAGCCGACCCATCGACAGGTGTCATCCGGATCCAGCATCAGGGAACGCCTAGACCGTCAGGTGTCCGACTACATTGGGTTAACGGCCGATGTGGACGCTCTGAGGAGTGATGAACCCCTAGACTACTGGGTGGGCAGGCTTGACCTCTGGCCAGAGCTTGCCCAATTTGCAATCGAACTGTTGGCTTGCCCCTCATCCAGTGTCCTGTCCGAAAGGACGTTCAGCGCAGCAGGGGGGATTGTGACCGATAAGCGTACTCGCCTAGCTCACCACAGTGTTAACTACCTCACATTTCTAAAAATGAATGAGGCATGGATCTCGGAGGAATTCAACACATGTGACCAGTAGACCATGTATATGTCTATAAACTATTTTTTTAATCAAGCACACAGACCTTCTTAATTCATTTGGCTCACTTCCTTGACCCAAAAAAGCACACCGTACTATATGCCCCTACCCTCCTCTTTGAAGAGGTTGAGCGGTGTCATATTTCTACTGGGGCTGCTTATGATATCCCTGTGCTGTGCTGACTTCCTCCTGGGGGTTCTTATTATGAAGGGATCACACTATCCCTGTGCTGTGCTGACTTCCTCCTGGGGGTTCTTATTATGAGGGGATCACACCATCCCTGTGCTGTGCTGACTTCCTCCTGGGGCTGCTTACGGTGCTGCTGTCAGTGCTGTATGTCACGGTGCTGCTGTCAGCGCTGTATGTCACGGTGCTGCTGTCAGCGCTGTATGTCACGGTGCTGCTGTCAGCGCTGTATGTCACGGTGCTGCTGTCAGCGCTGTATGTCACGGTGCTGCTGTCAGCGCTGTATGTCACGGTGCTGCTGTCAGCGCTGTATGTCACGGTGCTGCTGTCAGCGCTGTATGTCACGGTGCTGCTGTCAGCGCTGTATGTCACGGTGCTGCTGTCAGCGCTGTATGTCACGGTGCTGCTGTCAGCGCTGTATGTCACGGTGCTGCTGTCAGCGCTGTATGTCACGGTGCTGCTGTCAGCGCTGTATGTCACGGTGCTGCTGTCAGTGCTCTGTATTACGGTGCTGCTGTCAGATGCCTCTATCACGGTGCATGTGTCATTCCGGTATGTCACGCTGCTGGTGATCATCTCCTGCACCCTCTTCTTTGCCTACCCTGGTCCCTGACCTTCCCTCTCCTCCATTGCCTTCATTAGCTCCATAGTCCTGAATTGTTAGAACAATTTCCCAAATAAAATAAAAATGCTTGTAGTTATCGATCCCAAATTCACCTCATACATGTATTATGTCATTGTCCAGATGGTGGGACTACGTTTTACCCCCTAATAATTACCACGTGGCCGCAAATTCGACATGAAGGTTTGCAAAGTTCGCCTCCCATTGAAGTCAATGGGGCCCGCGGCGAACGTTCTGTTTCGCGAACGTTTGGGTCCGTTCGCATTTCGCGTTCGCGAAACGTCCCGTCGGAAGTTCGTCCATCACTAATAATGAGCAGTGATCTCAATAACAATAGAGATAATCATTCAGAAACAATACATAATGTAAACACTTCTTATGTACCATATACCACAGTATGTACACACAGTACTGTGCAAACGCTTTACGCAGGTGTTAAAAAATGCTGTAAAGTAAGAATGTTTTCAGATATAAAGTGTTAATAGTTCATTTGTATCAATGAACCCGATGGAAAGTAAATGAACAGAAGCAAAATCCAAAACCAATCAGTATTTAGTGTGACCACCCTTTGCTTTAAAAAAACATTAATATTTCAAGGTATACTTGTACACAGTTTTTGGGGGGACTCTACAGGTAAGTTGTTTCAAACATCTTGGAGAACTAGCCACAGATCTTTTCTGGAAGTAGGCTGCCTCAATTCCTTCTGTCTCTCTATGTAATCCCAAACAGACTCCATTTTGAGATCAGGGATCTGTGGGAGCAAAATCATCACTTCCAGGACTCCTTATTTTTCTTTACACTGAAGATAGTTCTTAATGACATTGGCTGCATGTTTTGAGTCATCCTGCTGCAGAATGTTTGGGGCCAATCAGAGGCGTTACTAGAACCTTTGGGCCCTGGTGCAAGAATCCATAAAGGGACCCCTTGACCTCTGGTCCTGGGGCCTTTCCCACTGATCCAGTTGTCCTTTACTCCCCATGTGAGGCCCTATATTATGGTTCAGCAGCAAGACCCTTTCACATGTTCTGCAGCAGGCCCCATTTCTTCCATCTGGGGTAGGGTTGTCACCCTCACTTCATGCCAAACTAGAACACTTTAGCAGCGCACAGCAATTTTTTGTTGTAGTATACACTGTACATATATTTTGTGATTAAATAAGACTTCTAATCATATGGATTTCATCACAAGAGTCCCCCTTACATCAGAGTTCACAGAGTTAGCCCTTTATATGTGAATCAACAGAGTTCCCCTTTACATCTGAACTCACAGAATTCCCTTACACTGTAAGGGGGGACTCTGCAGACTGATGTAAGGGAGAACCCTGGGGACTCTTTAATTTAAGGAGGAACACTGAGAACTCTAGTGTAAGGAGAGGACTCTGATGTAAGGAGGAACACTGATATAAGGGGGATTCTGGTAACCAGAGCCACCACATACATCATAGTTCCCAGCATTACCCTTTAATCAGGACTCCCAGAGTACCCCTTACAGCAGAGTCCGTAGAACCCCTCTTACATCAGAATCCGCAGAGCCCCCCTTACATCAGAGTCTGCAGAGCCCCCCCATACATCACAGTCCAGAGAACTTCACTATAAGGGGGAACTCTGTAGACTGTAATGTAAAGGGGAACTCTGATGTAAGGGGTGCTCTGATGTAAGAGCGAATGCTGTGGACTCTGGTGTAAAGGGGAACTCTGATGTAATGATGACTCTGCTCACCAAAGCCCCCACTTACACCAGTCCATAGAGCACTCCTTACATTGGTGTAGTCAGAGGCAGGAGAGAGGAGGGAGGGGGGATACTTCAGTCACCATGGATGGTGAGTTCACGCACCCCAGGAAGGAAGGAGGCTCATGCAGTCTGCATATCCTCCATGATGTAGTTGCTGGCTGCTGGGCTTTTTTCTTTAGTTTACAGCTGCTGGCGGGGTCATGGGCACACACAGAAGGAGAGGGGTGGGAGGAGAAGCAAATCCAGCTCTGTCTCTCCTCTCCTGTTCCTGCAAGGCATAGGGGCTGACTGCCAGTACTGGGTCTGGGCAGTGTAAGAGAGAGTTTATCAGATACTCCCTGCTTACAAATGCTGCCAGCAACCCTGTTGTGGAGCTACAGTCTGGGCTTTTGGGGCCTCCCCACAGTGGCAAAACACCAGGGCCCAGTCGCAAGAGCAACCTTTGTGACTCTGGAAGTTTCGCCATTGGGGCCAATCACACGCCTCCCTGATGGCATTGCATGATGAATAAGTATCTGCCTCTATTTCTCAAAATTGAGGACACCATTGATCCTAACCAAATCTCCAGTTATATTTGCAGGAGTATAGCCCTAAACATTCAAGGAACCTCAAACATGCTTCATAGTTGCCTTCAGACACTCCTTATTGTACTGCTCTCCAGCCCTTCCAAACAAACTGCCTTTTGTTACTGCCAAATATTTAAAATTTTGACTCATAAGTCCAGAACACCTGCTGTCATTTTTCTGCAGTAATAGGCTAAGCAAATCAATTATTATCTTGGAGGTGTTCCTGGATTGCCTTAAGTATTCCCTATGACCTGCCTGCTTACTTCCCCTCCCCTCATCGGATGTTTTTTAGCTGGCTTCCAATGCTGTCAAAATACACTGGGAAGTGACTGCAGCCTTTTCTAGCATATCTCTTCGACAGAAGACAATCAAGCAATCCACTTCTTTTAAACTGAAAGGGCCACACACAGATTGAAATTTGGACAGTCCCTACTGAACTGGCCAAATTTTAGATCTCTCTATGCCCTGCTTAAGGCTACATTCAGATGGCTGAATATCTGTGACCAGGGGCAGCGAATGACAGGCTGTCGACGTCCGCAGCTATTTGTGCCTGTTCTCGAAGCCAACGATCATCTGCAATAGATTCCTACAGATGGGAATCCCACCATGGCTGAACGCCCATCCAAATTCAGCCTTATATTATACATTTATTTTTAGTAAAATCTAATGCTAGATTCTGGGATTGTAAGAAACAAATAGGCTAAATTATATTCACATCCCTTTACCTATTATAATAGAAAAGATGGTTTCATGCATCTTCAGCTATAGTATCCGGACTCATCTCCATATTTCCTGCCCAGGGCCGTCTTTATATATTGATTGGGCCCTGGGCAAATATTTTCTTGGGGTCCCCCCAACCACTCTTATGCCGACCATACACGGTTCGAATTTTGAAAGAATTTTCTATCGAAAATCGTATCTAAGAATTTTCGTATGAATTTCGCACCATTAGTGGGCTGCAGCAACAGCCGATTTTCGTGCGGAAATAAAATTTGAGGAATCGGACATGTTGGAAATTTTTAGAAAAACGAACGATTTTCTAATCAATGATGGGAGAATCGTGCGAGAAACGTAATAAGAAAAGAAAATGTACGGAGATAAAAGAAAATTTACGGAGAGAAAAGAAGATTCCCAGCCAAGAAAATTCTTTTCTGTAGCAACATGAGGTGAAATTGAAGGCTTGGTCGGCCGAATTTCGAAAATCAATGGTGGCATCATCGGATCACAAAAAAAACAAATTTTCTGATTTTTGAAAATAAAATTTGTTCGAAATTCGACCGTGTATGGCCTGCATTAGATATATAACAAATTGCAGCAATACTCAAAATCTGTTTACTGCAGCAATTGCCATTGGTTGCCAGAGATTACAGCATATTATTACCGATCACTGACTGGTTGTTAGAGGTTACAACACATAATTTCTGCTTCCTCATTCACTGCTAGAGGTTACTGCTCATCATTACTGCTCACTGAGAGATGTACTACAGGAGATAACCAGAGACTGCAAATCTGTACAGAAGATAACCAGAGACTGCAAATCTAATACAGGAGATGAACCAAAGACTGCACATCTAGTACAGGAGATGACCAGAGACTACAAATCTAGCACAGGAGATGACCAGACACTGCAAATCTAATACAGGAGATGACCAATGACTGCAAATCTAGTACAAGAGATAACCAGAGACTGTAAATCTAATACAGGAGATGACCAGAGACTGCGAATCTAGTACAGGAGGTGACCAGGGGCCAGAGTACAGGAGGTGATCAAATAAGTAACCATTTTAAAATTTTACCTATCAGCAGTGTACAGCTATACTGTTCATAAACAGGTCAGGGATAGGATAATAGTCAACAAGCAGTCTATGGGGAGAAGGACCTACCTAGCCAACCAGGCTCACCACCCGCTCTCATTGATTCAGGGACGGTGCTCTTAGAGGTGAAGGTGCGGGGCCCTCAGAGTACCAGGTACGGGACCCTCAGGGGTCCAGATTTGAGGCCTTCAGGGGTCCAGGTGCGGGGTCCTCAGACATCAAGGTGTGGGGCCCTCAGGGGTCTGGGGGGCGGCTTTCGAAGAGGTCCAGAGGCGGGGCTCTCAGCGCTCCTACTCCGATCTCAGCTCCGAACATACAGGCTGCATGGGGCGGGGTCAGAGCTGCAGTGGAGCTCCTGGCCCTGCCCCCACCCTGCTGGCCGGGGAATACATCAATGTGTTTCTGTGCTCGGTGGGGTTATCAGGGGACCCCAATTTGCGGGCAGCACGGGCTCAAGGGGCAGCTACTTTGGCCGGCCCCCTGACCATGACAGGGCCCAGGGCAATTGCCCCTTTTGCCCTGCGTTAAAGATGGCCCTGCTCCTGCCTAGCTACCCCTATTATAGTTCTTTTTCAGAGTTTATTCATAAAAATCCAGATGTAGACAGAAGAGGGAGACAAAATAAAAAAAAGTATCACAGTTTAAAAATTGAGGCTTGGTGCTGCTGCTCTCTGTGCTGGCCCTTGAGTGTCATAATAAGTTTGACCCTCCTTGCTGGGTGGTGAACAAAGTGTGAGGTGTTGTCTTTGGATATGCTGATTAGTGTGTTGGACGATTACATGGCAGTAAACCCTGCATCGTCCTTACAGAGCAGTGTTGATGATGGCGAGGGACGTTGTGCTATGTTGTATATCTGTGGTGAATGCCATGGTCCTGTCAGTCGGTCTGGAAAAGGTCCCATTCATCTGGCCGTGGCAAGGCTAGGAAACTCATGCTTGTAGAACACTTTGCAAATGTTAAACAGCATGTTTTCATTTAATTGTCAGATATCACCCCAAGGCTCACATGGTTGTCTGCATTCCTGTCTCTCCCACCGTCACAGAACTTGAGGAAAAACAGGAGACAGACAGTGGGAAGGGTAAACCAGAATAGAGAACTATTGTTCTTGATGCAAAAGTAAAATTCTCTGTATTCACAGAACCTGGTACAAATGGACATGAGTGGTTTCATAGGTCATAGGCTTGTGTCTATTCATGGTAGGCTCAGTTGAGAAAGAAATTCTATATAAAAAAGATATATATTAAAATATTATATATACTTATGTTAATGTACAATAAACAGTGCCTTGAAAACATTCATACCCCTTGAAATTTCCACATTTGTCATGTTACAACCAAAAACGTAAATGTATTTTATTGGGATTTTATGTGATAGACCAACACAAAGTGGCACATAATTGTGAAGTGAAAGGAAAATGATAAATGGTTTTCAAATTTTTTTACAAATAAATATCTGAAAAGTGTGGTGCGCATTTGTATTCAGCCCCCTTTACTCTGATACCCCTAACTAAAATCTAGTGCTTTTAGAAGTCAATTTATCGGCGCTTTTATCGGCGAGATTGACACCTTGCGAGCTCCGTAGCGGGAGCCAGCACCTCGCTGGCTCACTCATCGGGAAAGGAAAAATTTGTTTTTTCCTTTCCCAATAAGCTACAAGCATTGCTGACATTGAGGCCGGGTTTACACTGGTGCGAGGATCCGACTTGGATCCCCGCCAATACCAGGCACTGTGTTTGATATGAATCATGAGGGGGAATTCCACGCCAAATTTTAAACAAAAAAACGGCATGGGTTCCCCTCCAAGAGCATACCAGGCCATTAGGTCTGGTCCGAATTGAGCATGCAGCCCAACTGGTCCGGGAAAGGGGGTGGAGACAAGTGAGCACCCCCCTCCTGAACCATACCAGGCCGCATGTCCTCAACATGGGGGGTGGGTGCTTTGGGGAAGGGGGGCACCCTGCGGCTCCCCCCACCCCAAAGCACCTTGTCCCCATGTTGGTGAGGACAAGGGCCTCTTCTCAACAACCCTGGCCGTTGGTTGTCGGGGTCTGCGGGCGGGGGGCTTATCAGAATCCGGGAGCCCCCTTTAATAAGGGGGCCCCCAGATCCCGGCCCCCACCCTATGTGAATGAGTATGGGGTACATCGTACCCCTACCCATTCACGTGGGGAAAAAAAGTGTCAATAAAAAAACACACTTGACAGGTTTTTAAAGTAATTTATTAGGCAGCTCCGGGGGTCTCTTCCAACTTCGGGGGTCTCTTCCGATTACTTTGCGCTCTCCGGCCTCTTCTCCCGCTCTCTGGCCTCTTCTCCTGGTCTCTGGTTCTTGTCCCGCTCTCCGGTTCTTCTGCCAGGCTCCTCTGCCATCTTCTTCCAGCTCTTTTGCTAGCAGTGGCCCGGTGTTCACTGTCCTTCTTCCCTCTTCTCTTCTTTTCTGATGTTGACATGAGGCTCTCTCCCACTGTAATACCGTGTGTTGATGTCATAAGGGGCGGGGTCACCGGGTGACGTCGCCCGGTGACCACGCCCCATGCCTATATAAGTCGTTGCGCACCTTGCACACGGTATTACAGTTGGAGAGAGCGTTGTATCAACATCGGAAGAAGAGGAGAGGGAAGAAGGACAGAGAAGACCGGGCCACCGCTAGCAAAAGAGCTGGAAGAAGATGGGGATCCAATCGTGTGTACGCAGCATTAGAGTTTTACTGGTTGGTGGTGGTGGGGCTAGATGGTGTAGATGGTGTAACTGTGCCTTCTGCCCGCATGAAAAGCTGGAATCTCATGCACAGGGGCTAAATGAGGCATTAGAGAAGAGGCTTTGGGAGATTGGTCAAGCAGATGGAGGGAGCCTTCTGGAGTAAGGAATAAGGTATTACAGCTTATTAGGGCCCTTTCACGCTGGTGTGATTTAGATTTGCTTTTGTGCAGCTTAAGGGCCCTTTCACAGTGATGTGCTTTAGATGCATTCTCATTGACTTACATTGGATGGTACCTTTTTGGTGCGCTTTTCAAAAACTGCACCAAAAATGCATCATGCAGGACTTTTCAAAGTGCAGCACATCAGTCACATAGGATTTAATGGGGAATAACTTTCTGTTTCAATCGTTTCTTTTTTATTTTTCAGCATAAAATATCACAAAGTTATAAAATAAAAAAACAACCATTGGTTTACATCTTATGCCCCGTACACACGAGCGGACTTTTCGACATCCAAACTCCGACGGACTGAGTCCGGCGGACTATCCGATCGTGTGTGGGCTGCAACGGACTTTAGCGAAGCTAAAGTCTGACGGACTTTAGAAATGAAGCATGCTTTAAATTTTCCCGACGGAACTCCGCCGGACCCGGTCCCCTTTGAAAAATCCGCTCGTGTGTGTGCTACTCCGACGGACTAAAACCGACGCTAGGGCAGCTATTGGCTACTGTCTAGGAACTTCCTACGTCGAATCCAGTCGTACGTCATCACGTTCGACTCCGTCGGAGTTTGGTGTGATGGTGTGTGGTCAAGTCCGTTCGGTCGAAAAGTCCGCCAGAACTCCGTCGGAACTCCGGCGGAACTCCGGCGGAACTCCTTTGGAGGTCTGTCAGACTTAATCCCTCTCGTGTGTACGGGGCATTACACATTCTAAAAATAATGTTAGGAACAATGGAACACATATACTGTAAGTATAAATATGCATCTATTAAAAAATGGGTGTTAGTATAAAACACAATATGCAGCATTGTTGGTAAATATAAAGACAGGAGAAATTGAGAAAAAGCAAAAGAAGAGAAAAAAAGAGAAGTAAAAAGGAAAAGGAAAGAATCCTGTCCATCCGGAAGCTCCCCACTGACTACATATTCATCTGCTGTTAAACATCCGGTACTTGTAAATAGGAAAGCCAGGGCTTCCATACCTTATTAAAAAGTGCCTGTTTATACCATAGGACGCTCACAATTTTTTCATTAAGCATAATCCAAGTCAACTTGAGCTTCAACAGGGCCAGGTCGACTGCAGGACTCTTCCAAGCTGTTGCAATTGCTATTTTGGCCACCAAAAATATAAAGTAAATTAGGATCTGTGTATGTCTTGGAATGTTATCTACTGGCATGTTCAACAGCACAATCCGAGTGCCCCTCTCAATGTTTACCATTGTAACAAAATATATCAAAGAGTTGACATGTCCCCAGAACTGCCAAACCATAGGGCATGTCCACCAAATATTAAAGGGTATCCACACCTGTCCTCAACCTCAAAAGCATGAGGATGAAGAACCCGGAAATATTTTTGAGAGGCGTTCCGTTACTAAATACCATTTACAGCAGTGGTTCTCAACACCTGTCCTCAGGACGCACTAACTGGCCAGATTTTAAGTATTACCTTGGGGAGATGCAGACCAGAATACTACAATCACTGAGCGGTAAATTATATCACCTGTGATGTACTTCAGTTATCTTGCAAACATGACCTGTCAGTGAGTCCCGAGGATAGGAGTTGAGAACCACTGATCTAGAGTAAATCCACGACATTTCGAGGCGGGAAATTTCTCTCACTAATGACCCTCCCCTCCAGTGCGGTTTATATTTGTCTATCCCCATATAGAGAGTATTGGAGGGATCCCTATTGTGAACCTCATCATAATGTCTGGACACTGGGTGTTTGTCAAACCCCCGTCTGATGTTACCAATGTGTTCATTTAATCTGACTTTCAAGGCCCTCTTGGTCCTCCCCACATATTGGAGACCACATGGACATTGAATGAGGTAAACTACCGCCTCTGAGGAACATGTAATGAACGGTTCCACTTCAAATGTCCTCTGTGTACTGGTGGAAGAGAAACTACAAATCTTAGAGCTTTTATTGATATTCAACGAACACACTTGACAGTTTCTACATCTGAAGAAACCTGTGAGGTTCTGAAAAAAACACCTACTTTTTTTGGGGGGGATCCTGTACACTAGGTGCAACTCTATTGCCCAATGAAGGGGCTCCCCTAAAGATAACTCTGGGGTTTCCGGGTAGAATTGTCCCCAATATTTGGTCACTAGTCAAGAGATGCCAATGTTTCCGGATTAAGTTCTTAATGTTCCGGTGTTGCACAGAAAAAGTAGTAATAAAGGGCAATACCACCTGGTTTCCTCCCCTATTCGTATCCCTTTCTGCCAACAGGAGTGATCTATCCTTGTTTCTAGCAATGTTTACTGCCTCAGCTAGGGACTCTGCATTATAACCCTTCTCCAAAAATCTATGAGACAACAGAGAGGCTTGTTCATCAAAAGTTGTAATTTCAGTGCAATTCCTCCTGAGGCGCAAATATTGCCCCAGAGGAACCGCCCTCAACCACGTATCGTGATGACAACTTCCCAGGGGAATATATGAATTCCTGTCTGTTTTAAAATATGTAGATGTTACAAAAGTGTCATTGACCACCTTAATATTCAAATCTAAAAAGTTAACTTCCTCTAAGCTCGCCTCATAGCCAAATCTAATACCTCTGTTGTTCCCATTCAACATGGTCATGTAATCATGTAAATCCGATTCCTCACCGTCCCATAGGAGGAGGACGTCGTTGATATAACGTACCCAAAGGATCACTTCCGGTCTCCTCGGGGAATCGACCACGTCCTCCTCCTATTTTGCCATGAACAGGTTGGCCAAACTGGGGGCATATTTTGCCCCCATGGCCACCCCCCTGTCCTGGCGGAAAAACTGATTATCGAACCAAAAGTAGTTATGTTTGGCCGCGAATTCCAAGAGTTCTAAAATGAAATCTATCTGAATCTGAGTGAGTCCTGAACTCCGCTCCAAATAAAGTTTAACCGCCTCTAATCCTAAGTCATGAGGGATGATGGTGTACAAAGATGTAACATCGGCGGTTACCAGCCACAGGCCCACTTTGGGTTTCATCCCTCCTAGCAAGTTAATAACTTGCTTGGTGTCCTTAACGTAGGATGGTACCCCCCTTCACGTGGGAAGTTCGTGTAGTTTAAGAGCGCGGTTCTTTTTGGTTTTAAAAATTCTTTTATATATAATTTTTTGGGTTATATAATAGAACTGCAGCATTTTCACAGGATTTAAAATTTTCTTGTATTTATAGTTTGTAGCGCGATTTTTCTTTGTTTTCCTATTGCCATTTACCAATTATAAATTATCGCTGCTTTAGTGGTTAATTCCAGGTGTATATTATGGATATCTTTGAATTCCGAACCAAGAGAGTTATAGATACTACTGGAGTCTTTGATTCTACTCCAGGACCTCTGGGTACGGATTTAAAGGGTTTGTTTACTAGACTAAAGAATTTTACCATTTCTGAGGTTCATGCTCAGTGGGACATTGCTTTTTTCGAGACTTACGTTAGAGAAAATATGGTCCCTAGAAGTCTCAGATGGGAATTAAGCCCACATAGGGATGAACCAGACCTCGAAGGTTGGTTCAAATTCTTTAATGATTCCGGCCTCTGTTTACTGCGTTTTCTCGCCCAAAGAAAAAGTGAGAAACTAGCCCGTTTAGATGAACAGATCAAAAAGATCAAAGAAATATTAATGACTTTGAACACAAGTGAAGAATATAAGGAGTGCTCTAAAAGTCTTCTTAAAAACCTAGAAAAGGAAGAAAAAGATCAAAAATTCAAAAAGAAAAAGAAATATATTAGGGATAAAGAAGACTATCAGTCGGGTTTGGTTTTTCTGTGGCAAAAGAAGCTAGCCCTTGAAAAAGAGGGGGCGGAGCAAATGGATACAGTACCCCAAAATATATCTAATAATAATATTATAAGAGGTCCCCCGGATGCCATATCAGGGCGTAACATAGTCCACTATCCCATGGGAGGTAGGCAGACTCCTAATAGGAGGGATGGTGACTATGGAAACCCTGGTCGAATTTTCCAACAACCTATGGGTGGGACACCATTCAGGGGACCTAAAAAAGGCCCCAAGAATGATAAAAGGGACTTTCAACGCAATAATAATCAGAGAGTACCTCAGAATCAAAGATCAGGGGGTTATGAGCCATGGGGTTCTATACGAGGTTTTGATCAGGAAAGATCCATCTATTACAATAGAGATAATAGAGGCCAAGAACACGATGTACCCATTCAAAATCGCTTTTTTCCATTATCAGATCTAGAAGCACCAAATACATGGAGACAAAATAATGGTGAATACCAGCGAGAAATGAATTCAAATGGATCATATCAGATGGGCTATGGCCCTCGATATGACTATACACAAGGGAATTCAGCCACTGGAGGTAATCAAGGATGGGGTTTTCCCAGGGACAACAGAGGCCTTAAAAGGCCTGTAGAACTAAGAGAGGAGTCAGAGGGGTGAGGCGCATACAAGCAGCAAAAACGAAAAAGGATTTAGGAAAAGGGATCTTTAATCTGAGCACACAAGAACTTTCAGATTCTGAAAAAAGACTCCTAGATAAGGGTCTGAAATTTGCTCCACCCAGGGGTTTGAACAAATTCCAGACCTACATGGACGTACACAAATACGTTCGGAGACTTAGTATCAAAAGGTACATGCTGGGTAATCCCATCAAAGAATATAAGGGGACAAGATCGGAATATCAACATTCTGGCCTTTCCAATGCGTCATTGTTCAATCCCCCAGGGTCATTGGCACCTAATATTAAAGTTTTTAGAGATGTAGTACTTCGGGATTTGGAAGAAATCCAGGTGAAGAAGGTGAGGATGCAAGGGGATTTACAAAAGGGTTTGAATACCCTGTGTGATAATAAATCCCTTGTGATCAGGCCAGCAGATAAGGGAGGAGGGATTGTGGTTTTAGATAGATGCGATTACCTAAAAGAAATGCATCGAATCACTGATGATAGTGAGATATACACAGTGCTTAACAGGGATCCAGTGATCAAATATAAGAAGGAGTTAGAAAAAAATTGTTGAGGGGGGTTCCCGGAAAGGAATCCTCAATGACAAAGAAAAACTGTTTCTGGTACCAGCTGCCCCCGCACTCCGGTGATTTATTATCTCCCAAAATTACATAAGAACTCCACTTGCCCCCCGGGACGCCCAATAGTCAGCGGAATTGACTCAGTGATGTCCCGGGTGGGCAAGTACATCGACCACTTCCTTCAACCCTTGGTACAAGGGGTACCATCCTACGTTAAGGACACCAAGCAAGTTATTAACTTGCTAGGGGGGATGAAACCCAAAGTGGGCCTGTGGCTGGTAACCGCCGATGTTACATCTTTGTACCTCATCATCCCTCATGACTTAGGATTAGAGGCGGTTAAACTTTATTTGGAGCGGAGTTCAGGACTCACTCAGATTCAGATAGATTTCATTTTAGAACTCTTGGAATTCGCGGCCAAACATAACTACTTTTGGTTCGATAATCAGTTTTTCCGCCAGGACAGGGGGGTGGCCATGGGGGCAAAATATGCCCCCAGTTTGGCCAACCTGTTCATGGCAAAATGGGAGGAGGACGTGGTCGATTCCCCGAGGAGACCGGAAGTGATCCTTTGGGTACGTTATATCGACGACGTCCTCCTCCTATGGGACGGTGAGGAATCGGATCTACATGATTACATGACCATGTTGAATGGGAACAACAGAGGTATTAGATTTGGCTATGAGGCGAGCTTAGAGGAAGTTAACTTTTTAGATTTGAATATTAAGGTGGTCAATGACACTTTTGTAACATCTACATATTTTAAAACAACAGACAGGAATTCATATATTCCCCTGGGAAGTTGTCATCAGGATACATGGTTGAGGGCGGTTCCTCTGGGGCAATATATGCGCCTCAGGAGGAATTGCACTGAAATTACAACTTTTGATGAACAAGCCTCTCTGTTGTCTCATAGATTTTTGGAGAAGGGTTATAATGCAGAGTCCCTAGCTGAGGCAGTAAACATTGCTAGAAACAAGGATAGATCACTCCTGTTGGCAGAAAGGGATACGAATAGGGGAGGAAACCAGGTGGTATTGCCCTTTATTACTACTTTTTCTGTGCAACACCGGAACATTAAGAACTTAATCCGGAAACATTGGCATCTCTTGACTAGTGACCAAATATTGGGGACAATTCTACCCGGAAACCCCAGAGTTATCTTTAGGGGAGCCCCTTCATTGGGCAATAGAGTTGCACCTAGTGTACAGGATCCCCCCCCAAAAAAGTAGGTGTTTTTTTCAGAACCTCACAGGTTTCTTCAGATGTAGAAACTGTCAAGTGTGTTCGTTGAATATCAATAAAAGCTCTAAGATTTGTAGTTTCTCTTCCACCAGTACACAGAGGACATTTGAAGTGGAACCGTTCATTACATGTTCCTCAGAGGCGGTAGTTTACCTCATTCAATGTCCATGTGGTCTCCAATATGTGGGGAGGACCAAGAGGGCCTTGAAAGTCAGATTAAATGAACACATTGGTAACATCAGACGGGGGTTTGACAAACACCCAGTGTCCAGACATTATGATGAGGTTCACAATAGGGATCCCTCCAATACTCTCTATATGGGGATAGACAAATATAAACCGCACTGGAGGGGAGGGTCATTAGTGAGAGAAATTTCCCGCCTCGAAATGTCGTGGATTTACAGGTTAAAGACGTACACCCCTTTTGGGTTGAACGTGGACACTGATGTTAACGCTTTCATCAATAATGCCTGAAGTGTTTGGGGATTTTCTGATGAAAGAAGAGTCTTTGAGTAATGGGGCAGTTCAGGGATCTGATATGACTCTATACACTGCCATGGAGTTTATATTGGGCAATTCCATGTCTCCCATTATGCCTCTCTAGCAATCTTTTGAACTCTAGATTTAATCTGGAGGTTTGCAATTTGGTTGGATTCAGGGGATTTATGTTTAATTTTCGATCAATTAATTGCTCAATTCTAAATGTTTCGGAATCCATATATATGGCTTTGAGGGACTGTCTTTGAGAAAAGATAAAAAGATTTTTTATAAGAAAGAGAAAAGTAAGAAGTCTGTGCATGCTGTGTATATGCATGTAAGAAGATTTTTTATTTGGAGCTGATTCTATTCTATTTTTATTGTATTTTATTGTATTTTTGATTTTATTTTTAATTTTAATTTTTCACAATCAAGAGTCCAGATATGATCAATTTGATATTTGGAAATTTATGTTATTTGCTGTAATGACATCTGTTTTGACTGTAAGTGTTATGAATTATGGATAAGATGTGTGCCTAAGCTTCCTCCTCCGTTAACAGTATATGGTGTTCATTAAATTGCAGCAATACATTTAAGGCGACTCCTTGCTAATCTTTTCCCCTTCAGGCCGTGGCTTTTTGCCGTACGGGTTGAGAGGGGCGGGTGGATGGAGGAGGCGCCGCTGGGAGAGGGGATGTGTGGGCGTTATAATTATGTCATGTCCCTATCACTCAAGTGTAAGTGAGGCTTGGTCTCCAGGGGGCTCCTTGACAGACTACTTTTGAAAGTGAGGCTTGGTCCTCTCTCATGGTTGCTGGATCTTTGTTAAAGAACAGCTGTGGGGCCGGAACGTAATGCAGCCAACTATGTTGACGGGGACTTGTTTTGGGCACGTCTTCCGCCTTTGATGTCACATCGGGTTGTTTCCGCTGTGATAATGAAAACGAGGCTTGGTCTCCACACATGAGTTGGGGCTAACCAGACACTATTGGTCCTTTATTTTTGCAGTATGGGGATTGGGTACGTGGGAAGGTCGCGTGATAGCGTCACTTCCTGTGCGGAAATACGAACGGGATCCGGAGGAGGAGGTTTAGATTTTGATCTATTATATAAAGAAAGGCAGTATGGCATGTCACCCGAGCCCCGAGACGACGTGAAGTTTCACGAAACGCGTCGGGCGGTGTGACACGCTGTTTACTGCCTAGATAAATTGTACCAGTTGGAGAAGGAGAGACCCGTGGACATCAGCGTACGGCTGACGCTTTCCACTCGTTTATGCCAAATCTCACTGCTTTATTGTAAGTGTGCCCTTTTAGTTTGAGTTTTTTAATAAAAAAAGCAATTTTACACTATTGGAGCGCCTTTTTTCTCCCTTTTATGGTGAATTTGGGAATCTGTTCATATGGGGAGCCTCTCTGTACCATGATCTTGGAAGAGGGTGGAGTTCTGCAGGACTGAGGAGCATGTGTAGCAGGATCTGATCCTTTTGATGTGCGAATATTTGTTTGACATCTGGTAAGGAGCCAATTTTGATGTTTGGTGGTGGTGCACTACGTTTTGTTCCACGGTTTATGAAGCAAGAACTCAGAATATTTTGGACACTATTATCGACACGTGGTGTTTTATCTGCTTATAATTGATTTCACAAGTCAAATTTGTTTCTTTTGAGGACTATCATACAAGGATATATTTAGTAATTAAGGAGGACTTTTTTTTGATTAATTTCTTATGCATTTTTTTCATCTTTGGGATTATTAATATGCAAGTTTAAAATGTAATTCATATTACTATTTTTTGGTGAATGATAATCCTGTTCACTATGATTATCTAATAACACTTGTGCACTTTATTTCTATACATTTTTTACCTTCATCCAACACGGTCCATTGGTTGGAACATTGGGATCACGTGGGAAGTTCGTGTAGTTTAAGAGCGCGGTTCTTTTTGGTTTTAAAAATTCTTTTATATATATTTTTTTGGGGTTATATAATAGAACTGCAGCATTTTCACAGGATTTAAAATTTTCTTGTATTTATAGTTTGTAGCGCGATTTTTCTTTGTTTTCCTATTTCCACTTCCTGATTCCCATACCCAAGATGGCGGTGGCAGCACCCGAGAGATGATCGAGAGATCGGCTTCGGGTGACGACATCGCGGGCGCGCTGGGCGGGTAAGTGTCACTATTTTAAAAGTCAGCAGCTGCAGTATTTGTAGCTGCTGGCTTTTAAAAAAAAAAAAAACGGCAGACTCCCGGTGGACTCCCGCTTTAATATTTTTCCTGTATGGAGTAGGGCTTTAAATTCCTATTTCAGAAAAAAAACAAAAAAACATTTGGCTGGAGTAAAGAATTGCACACATGATCAAATTATTGGACGAATTTTTGGCAGTTTTTTGTTGCATGCTAGTCTCAAATTTAAAGTGGAGGATACTCACCATCAGAAAATTTTTGTACGACAGAATTCAACATCAGAAGTAACATAATGGGGGTTATTTACAAAAGGCAAATCCCCTGTGCACTACAAGTACAAACTACAAGTGCAAAGTGCACTGAAAGTGCACTTGGAGGTGCAGTTGCTGTAAATCTGAGGGGTAGATCCGAAAAGAGGGGAAGCTCTGCTGATTTTATCATCTAATCATGTGCAAGCTAAAATGCTGTTTTTTATTTTCCTTGCATGTCTCCCTCGGATCCACAGCGACTGCACTTCCAAGTGTACTTTCAGTGCAATTTCAAGAGAACTTTGCACTTGTAGTTTGCACTTGTAGTGCAAAATGATTTCGCCTTTCGTAAATAACCCCGTATGTGTTGAATTGTTTTGTTTGTGTTCTTTCATTTCTGACCATGCCTAGTCTTGCTCTTCAGATTTCTTTTGGGCCAAAAACCATACTAATGAAAATAAAATCGGACATTGTGGTCACATCAGACAAAAATTTTAGAGCCTCCACATCCAGTTTTTGTCTGATGAAAATTTGTAATCGGCTGTCAAAAGCAGCATACTAACGATCAGAAAATCGGCAGATCGTTCATCGGACGAAATTTTACTTCAGATTTTCTGATCATGTGTACAGGCCTTTAGATTTAACTTCAGTGAATGATCAGTATTTGTATACATCATAAATGTTGTACACAGTGTGACAGGAGAAAACAAAAACGGACTACCGTATTTATCAGCGTATAACACGCGCCGGCGTATAACACTCACCCTAAGTTTAGGAGGGAATTTTGTGGAAAAACCTCTAGGAGGGAAATTTAAGGAAAAAAAAAAACTTACATTTAAATGCCCATCAATGCAGCCTTATCAGTGTCCATCTGAAGCCTTGTCAGTGTCATTTGCAGCTTTGTCATGCAGCCTGTCCATCATTGCAGCCTTGTCATGCAGCCTGTCCATTATTGCAGCCTTGTCATGCAGCCTTGTTATGCAGCCTGTCTGTCATTGCAGCCTTGTCATACAGCCTTGTCATGCAGTTTGTCCGTCATTGTAGCCTTGTGCATCAGTGATATCAGCTTATGTTTTTAAAAATGGCGCCACCGAGATGTCCTGTGTATCTCAGCGGCACCCGGAAGTTCTTGGCGGGCTTTCGGACCTTCTCGGTGGCTTTCGGCCGCCTCTGCCCTTCTCGGCAGCTTTCGGCCACCTCGGCCGTACTCGGCGGCTTTCGGCCGCTCTCGGACCTCCTCGGCGGCCGAAAGCTGCGAGAAGGGCCGAAGGCGGCTGAAAGCCGCCCAGAGACCAAAAATCGTGCGGAAATCGCGGTGGATCGGCGTATAACACGCACCCGCGAATTTCCCCCTGATTTTAAGGGGAAAAAAGTGCCTGTTATACGCCGATAAATACGGTAATTTGAAATCTTTATTCACTCATAAGGGACTAATTTCTCCCTCACTTCTCCAGTTGGTGTCGCAAGCTTGATGACCTTATATTGATGAATTCCTACCCACATTTCCATTTATTTGACCTCAGATGTCTTAAGATCTGAAGCTAACCAGGTCACAGCAGGTCAGATCACTTCTCTAGTCCAATAAAGTAATCAGCAGGGTGAAGGCAAGCTGTGCTGCTTATGAACATAACATCTCAGGAACTCGACTCTCTGTTGAAGAAAGCTGGCTAATTAAATAATTTTGATGAATTATTTCTGCCTAAAATGTGTATTTATAAAACTGTCTGCGATCACCTAGGCAACGTTCGGGTGCAGTATAAAATGAGATATCTGATATTTCTCCATCTGCTTTCTAGGACCAATTGACAGCACAAGCATATGCAGCCGTCTAGATGTTAGAGGCTGAACTATAAAGCAATAATTCTTATAAAAGTAAAAATAAGCCATTGACGTTGGAATGTAACATAAACTTACAGTCTCTCTTTATTACAAGGCTCTGGGGGCCACTTCAGTCAAAAGATGCAATTAATGGCGTCTGCTGACTGGATGCTGTTGCTATAACATTGAGCAGATAATGTCCTAGGGGTGGCTGATTGTAGCTGCTTAAAGTGGAATATATATATATATTTTTTTATTTTTTTATACATCTTCAAGTAGAGTGGCTGAAAGTTAGAATCTGTCAGGTTCGGAATAACAGTCAAAAACAGAACCAAAATTTTTTGGACCAATTCCGATTGTGTCTTCATTCTGTCCTGACAAAAGGACCCTGTGGGGTCTTAAAACATTGTCCCTGTTTGGATTGTGACCATCATGTTTTTCTGAATGAAGCATAGCCCCAGAGTTATTCAGTTAAGCTGGCCAAAACCAGCTGACATTCAAACCATGTATGGGCAGGCTGAATGTATCTAAGTTGACCGGGAGAACACAATGGCTCAGTGGAAGGGATTTCTCTGTCAACACTGTCTGTGGTTACAAGAAAGAAATTTGTGCTGTCTATTGCCGGCTTTAGCCATGATTCCAGTCATAAATGATAAATCTGTGAGGTAATTAAAATCTAAGCCTCCACCAAGGTGGAATAATGGGCCTTTGCTGTACAACTCTGGTGCTCAACCTGCAACCTGAGGGCCTTTGATGTTTAAAATGTGACAATTGAGCTCCAGCAGGCAGTAGAGGGGGCATTGATTTGTAAAGGGTTTATTAAACCACTTTTACCTACCGGTAAGCCTATGTTACGGCTTACTTGTAGGTGCTTGAAATATCTCTTAAACCTCCACGGTTTAAGAGATATTTACAAAAAAGCAATCTTTAGAAAGGGTACATTGTACCGTTTCTAATAGGGGTTATGCCATGATTGGCAGCTCCCGCGCACATGTCACGTGACTCCAGCCAGCCACAGAGCCGAAGTTCGTGTCCATGGAAAGAAGAGGGGTTGAAGATGGACGCTCGCTGCTAGTGGGGACAGCCGTAACATCGCATGCTTCGGTTTCAGGTAAGTGACACATAATGGGCTACTATGCAATGCATAGTAGCCCATTATGCTTTACCTTTGCAGGGAAATAAAGAGGAAGTAAAACCCACCAGGGTTTACATCCTCTTTAAGTGCCGGTTCACACTAGTGTGATGCGAGAACCCTGCGAATCAACTGCGGGTTCCCGCATCACACCCGACACGCACGGCAGTTCACACTGCCATATGCGAACTTCTGGGGAGTGTCATTATATGTTAATGACATCCCCATTTCAGCTCGCATATCGCACTGCGAACTGACAGTTCGGACATGAATTGGATCACATGCGATCCGATTCTGATCCGAACAGAAAAAAGGGTCGTGTGTGTGTTTGGACTGAATGCTATCTGTATGGCTGGCATCGCACTGCACAGACATCGCATGTAATGTGAACAGCAGTGGAGCTGCGAATTACATGCGATGTCTGGCATCGCACTAGTGTGAATCGGCACTAATATTAGTCAAGTCTAGAATGCAACATGTCCCTAGTCTCTGACTTCTTCTAACCTCTCCTGTAGAACAATCTCTGACCATTTCCTCTAGAAAGTATTCAGTCTTTGACAGCTTTCTGTAGCAGTACTTGTAATAAATATTATATACATCTCTTTGGAGACATTGGGGGCCAGATTTGAGGCCCCATTTACCTTGCAGGTTGACAGCCACTGCTATACACATTTCAGGCAGTGCCTTAACTTGATTGGACCTTAAGTGAAATAAACTTTGTCCCCAGGACCCCTTTCACTGTAGCCTTCAAAAAAAGCAGTGCAGCTCAAGGATATCGATTACATTTTTTTTTTTTTATTCTTTACCGGTAAAGAAAGCATAAACTTAGGTTACAGAACGTTTAGTGGCTACATAAACATGTTGTTACATCCAGTACTGTAAGAATACATTGTCTTAGTATTTTCATTGTTTCAATCTCATTGGCTCATTACTAAGGCCGGCCAAACATGGTTAGAATTTTGGCCAGTTCAGCAGGAATTGGCCGAGAATTGAATCGGTAATAGGGAGGCTGAACGTACCAAGTTGATCGATCAATCAACTTGGATTCAACCAACCTGCCGGATTCTCTGGCGATTAAGGCTAGCAGGTGCTATAGCCGCTAGCCATAATCACTGTCTTCTCCCGGGGGGTGGCTACCCCCGCCCGCCCCATGCCAGGAGCAGACAATTGCTCGGCAAGAGGGATTCCCCTGTCAGCACTGTCTGTGTTGATGGGGGAATTATGCTAATTTCTTTATTTTCTATGATAAATATTCTGAACAGAAATTAGGTATTTAAATGAAACTTATAGCAAAGCAAAAACTAGACAGGTGAGGGGTGTGGGGGATATGGCCACAAAGAATAGGGAAGATCAGGGAAATGGGAGGGGTATGATGTCTACCTATTTCCATCCCTAGCTAAGAAATAGAGAAATCTCATATTTTTTGGTCAGAAGTTTTATACAGTGTAGTGCTCACTCCCTGACGCTTAGTTCCTTTCTAGCACTTGCACACCCAAGTATCTACAGCAAGGTTCTAACTCACAATGTCTCACTAGCTGTCTGCCACCCAGCATCCCAGGTAGTTCCTCAGTGAGGGAGACAAAAGAACCTTCTCTAGATCAGGAATTCAGAACAGTGCCCTCCAGCAAACAAAATCCTTTAGCAATCTTCCCCAGGTCTTCAGCCCAGCGCCTGCTGAGGGTCAGACTGCAGTTTCTAGTCTCGCCAGCTATCTCCCAGGGGCAACAGCCCCAGGAGGACTGGAACCTTCCTTGGAAAGGTGGAGCAGAAAGAACACTCTGGAAAAGCCTCCCAAACATTTCTCCGCAGCCACCTTCTGGTTGCCTCCTTTCAGGGACTAGCTGGGGCATGATAAATAATCATCCTAGACATTTGGCTCTCATTGCCCTATATTCTGGAAGCTTCCCCCAGAAGCAGGTAAGATAAATCAAATACCAAGCTAGGTAAACCCTAACCAGACAAAAACAATAGATCACTGCTCCACTCACTACAGTGATATGGTTCATGTGTTTTCAAAAGAATTCTAGAACCATTTTTTTTTTTGGGGGGGGGGGGGGTTACTACATCTAGCTTTACATGGGGTTTGCCTCCATTACGTTTTTGTAATCAGGGGTAAAGGAAAACGTATGCCAAAAGTACAATTACTTCTGAAATTTGTTGCAAGAGCCTTTTTTTATCGAGATTAGATCCCCCATTTTATAAATGATGTTGAAAAAACATCTGACAGTGCCTGCGCCCCTCCTTTCCACCGTTCAGCCTGGCCACTGATTGGCTGGAGTGGATGGATGGAAAGCAGCGCAGCCATTGGCTCGCGCTGCTGTCAATCACATCCACTGACGCGGTGCGCCGGGGGCAGGGCCGTGTGATACAGCGAGCGGCTATAGCCGCCGGCTGTATCACGGGAGCGCGCCCGCAGATGCTTCTCACCATGCGAGGGAGCTCGCATGAACGTGAGAAGCACCTGCGGGAGGAAGCCGAGACAGCCGCCGAGGGACCCCAGAAAAGCAGGTTCGGGGCCACTCTGTGCAAAACGAGCTGCACAGTGGAGGTAAGTATAACATGTTTATTATTTAAAAAAAAAAAAAAAATCACTTTACAATCCCTTTAATGCTTTTATTTCTGAAGGCATTCTTAATTTACATTTTCACACCTGGCTAAAATTTTTGCACAGCACTGTATTGCCCCATACACACAATTGGACTTTTCGACAACAAAACCATGGAATTTTGTTTGAAGGTTGTTGGTTCCAACTTGTCTTGCATGCACACGGTCACACAAATGTTGGCCAACAATTACAAACGTGGTGACGTATAAGACGTACGATGAGCCAAGAAAAAGGAAGTTCAAAAGCCAGTGTGGCTCCTTCTGCTTGATTCCGAGTATGTGTGAACTTTTGTGCGTTGGACTTGTGTACACACAATCAGAAATACCGACAATAACGTTTTTTCTACGGAAAGTTTGAGAACCTGCTAGCCAACATTTGTTTGCCGTAAAGTCCGACAAAAAATGTTCGATGGAGCATACACATGGTCGGCCTTTCAGCCAACAAGCTCATATTCAACATTTTTTGTTGGAAAATCTGACCATGTGTACGGGGCATATGTCTCTGATGCAGGGTAATAAAAGAATGCTTTGTGGTTTGTTGGCAGCCCGCTTTAAAATAAATAAACTGCATTATTGCAAAAGCACATTATAATACCACATGTTATGCATGCGTGATAAGCACAATACATAAGGACAGTCTGAATGGGCCCTAAATTACCTTGTTAAAAAAAAAAAAAATTTGAAGGCTAATAAAAATGTTTCATGTGCAGCAAACCTAGAAAAAAAATGAAAGACTTTTTTAAATGTGCTCTCATGAATAAAAGGGCATTGAGAAGTTCATAGATATGTTTAGTACTAATTAAGCCTAATTGATGTGTTTGGTTGAAATTCTCCTTTTAAAGGTGAACCACACTAATAAAGAAGAAAGTCTGAGATTAGTTCTTCTTGAAGCCACTTAATGAATGCAGGCCTCTCATTATGAGCAGATCACGTGTGTGTTTTGTGAATGTCTTCGGCAAGGAATAAGTTATTTCCACGTCTTACACACTGACAGTTTGTGCGGCCGATGGCCCACAATGAGAGCCTTTGGATATTCACGAAGGATGTCTCTCTTCATTGCAATTTGTGAGAAAATCCTTGCTGAATGGTCTGCAGTGTTTGTATGGCTGTCGACTGCCCTAGCCTGGGCACTGAGCTGAGGAATTTATGGAAAACTACAGTAAGGTTCTCTGAGTCATAGGCATTAACGTTCCCTGTGTGTGTTTAACTGTTTTATGCCATTTTCACACAAGATGAATAAAAAGATGTAGAGCTGGGAAAGTTTTCCAATTGACTGGACACTGCCTGCCTCTGAGACCAACTACCTGGCATGATCTTAGCATACAAAGACAGGCTTGTGGAGCCACCCAAAACACTCCACACATGTTTTTATGGATGTTAGGGCCACAAAATTAAAGCAGAGCTTGTGTGTAATTGAGCAATCACTGGATGTTCTGGGGGACATTTATCAATTCTGTTGCACAGCAAGGAGGTGCAAAACAGAAATAATGTGACAGATTTACTATAAGGTTGCAGCTCAATTAATAAATTCCTTCCTCTGCTGATCTAAATTAGACAGAATAAAACCTTCCCCTGATCATTTCTTAAAAGGTATTTCCACCTTTGCAAAGAAAACTCTATAAAAATGAATCAAGACTAGTGATGGCCGAACGGTTCGCCCGGCGGTCGTTTCGCGGCGAATTTCGGCTGTTCGCGGTCCGCCCGTTCGGCGGACTATTGGCGCCGTTCGCCCGGCGGACTTCCGCGTTTACTGTGTAAAAGAACTTTGACCTATGATGACACATCCATCATGGGGTACAGGACAGCCAATTGAGACATCACAGCACATGGACACTTGGACATTCCCCCTAACTTATAAATAGACCCGATCCGGCGGCCATTTTACATTCTTTCTTCTGTCACTATAGGGAGACGTTGCTGTGTGGAGCAGGGAGAGATTGCAGTGACCCAAATCACTAGCTATTTGGTACACAAAAGTTCTTTTCAGGACTGGTATAGGTGTTAGGTGTATATAGGTTTGCTGTGCTACTGATTGTTGCAGCAGCCTGAGTGTCTTTTCTCAGTTTAGAGAAAGGGACAGGACGGTGTGTCTGCTGTAGGGACAGTCAGTTTGGTCATCATCATTAGCTGTTACTATCAGGTCCACAAAAGTGCTATTCCAGTTATTGTTCCAGTAGCCTCTGTTTTGTCAGTTTATATAGGGACAGGCAGGAAGCAGTGTGTGAGGCAGTGAGGGTCAGTTTAATCAGTAGCTGTTACTATTAGTTCCACAAAGGTTCTTTTCAGGACTGGTATCAGTTGTATGGTAATAGGCTTGTACACGTATAATATTCTTTCTTCCAAATATAGAAAGAATATTATACTTGACTGCTGCCCTTCTGCTGCAGTCTGCTAATCACTCACACACAACCTAATTGTTCCACAAAGTTCCTTATAAGGACTGGTAATAACCTGGTGTAGGGTGCTATAGTACATAGGGTTGAGTGAGGTACAGTCTGCTATTCTATAAGGACTGGTATAGGTCCACAATACATAGGGTTGAGGTGCACTACTGCTGACCGCTGCCCTATACTGCAGCAGTCCTTCATTATGAGGGGCTCACACCATCCCTGTGCTATGCTGACATCCTCCTGGGGCTGCTTATTATGAGGGGCTCACACCATCCCTGTGCTGTGCTGACATCCTCCTGGGGCTGCTTATTATGAGGGGCTCACACCATCCCTGTGCTGTGCTGACATCCTCCTGGGGCTGCTTATTATGAGGGGCTCACACCATCCCTGTGCTATGCTGACATCCTCCTGGGGCTGCTTATTATGAGGGGCTCACACCATCCCTGTGCTATGCTGACATCCTCCTGGGGCTGCTTATTATGAGGGGCTCACACCATCCCTGTGCTATGCTCATTATGAGGGGCTCCCACCATCCCTGTGCTATGCTCATTATGAGGGGCTCCCACCATCCCTGTGCTATGCTCATTATGAGGGGCTCCAACCATCCCTGTGCTATGCTCCTTATGAGGGGCTCCCACCATCCCTGTGCTATGCTGACTTCCTCCTGGGGCTGCTTACGGTGCAGGTGTCAGTGATGTATATCACGGTGCTGATGTGAGTACTCTCTATCACGGTGCTGCTGTCAGTGCTGTATATCACGGTGCTGGTGTGAGTGCTTTATGTCACGCTGCTGATGTCAGTGCTCTCTATCACGGTGCTGCTGTCAGTGCTGTATATCACGGTGCTGGTGTGAGTGCTTTATGTCACGCTGCTGATGTCAGTGCTCTCTATCACGGTGCTGCTGTCAATGCTGTATATCATGGTGCTGGTGTGAGTGCTTTATGTCACGCTGCTGATGTCAGTGCTCTCTATCACAGTGCTGTTGTCAGATGACTCTATCATGGTGCAGGTGTTATTGCTGTATGTCACGCTGATGATGTCAGTGCTCTCTATCACGGTGCTGTTGTCAGATGACTCTATCACGGTGCAGGTGTCATTGCTGTATGTCACGCTGCTGATGTCAGTGCTCTTTATCACGGTGCTGGTGTCAGATGACTCTATCACGGTGCAGGTGTCATTGCTGTATGTCACGCTGATGATGTCAGTGCTCTCTATCACGGTGCTGTTGTCAGATGACTCTATCACGGTGCAGGTGTCATTGCTGTATGTCACGCTGCTGGTGATCATCTCCTGCACCCTCTTCTTTGCCTACCCTGGTCCTTGACCTTCCCTCTCCTCCATTGCCTTCATGCGCTCCACAATCCTGAATTTTCACAACAATTTCCCATATAAAAAAAGAATGCTTGTAGTTGTCGATCCCAGATTCACCTCATACATGTGTTATGTCATTGGCCATGTGGTGGGACTATGTTTGCACAGCTATTAATTATTTTGTGGCTGAAAATTTGACCTGTAGGTTTGCGAAGTTCGCCTCCCATTGAAGTCAATGGGGCCCGCCGCGAACGTTCCGGTTCGCGAACTATCGGCAGCGTTCGCGGTCCGCGTTCGCTAAACGTCCCGTCGGAAGTTCGTCCATCACTAATCAAGACATCTAACGATAAATTCATCCATCAAAACAGAGCAAACAGAGCAAAACAGTGCATAATGTTATATTTGCAAACAATGACCATAGAGTGCAATAAATGATAAGATGATCCTCATTAAAATTATATGGATTCACAATGTATATATAATCCGTGGATTCAAACTCTGTGTCTCATTTTATAGTCCATCTCCAATATTCAGTTATTAACTCTTGATGGTGAGTTTTAAATCTCGCAGCAATTTAACATAGTTCGTTAAACTCTTGACATGTATTGCACCTTTGCCCGGAATACACCTCCACGTGTGCACTGCACGCACACAAACACAACACACTGAAAGAACCACCCTCGTATATCACACCACTCGATCTCAGAGAGGGATAATAAAAAACGCATATAGTGTAATTTCATCACACAACAAAGATGCTTTATTCAATTAAAAACCATCAAACATTGCACTCACAAACATCAAATCTTTCAAAGCATTGGTTCAATACACAGCTTATTGGATCAGCTAGGTTGAAGAATAGTCCTACCGCCCTCAGCAATGGATCACTCCCCGCTGATATCTCCCGGACCGGACACTTCTCCTCTATCTCTCCTGTCAGTCCTGCTATGTTAGACTCGTATGGTTCCACCCTTGCAGTCAAGTTTGAGAAACCCCCACTATATGTTAATGCCGCGTACACACGACCAGACTTTCCGGCAGACTAGGTCCGACAGTCTTCCTGACGGACTTTCGGCGGAGTTCCGATGGACTTTTCGAAAACAGACTTTGCCACACACGAACGGACTTATGGCCCATACACACGGTTGGACATTCCGACCACAAAATCCGTTGGATTTTTTTCCAATGGATTTTGGACAAAACTTGCGTTGCATACACACGGTCACACAAAGTTGTCAGAAAATGCGATCGTTCTTGACGAGGTGACGTCAAACACGTATGTCGGGACTATAAACGGTAGCTAGTAGCCAATAGCTTTCGTCTCTTAGTTTATTCTGAGCATGCGTGGCACTTTGTCCGTCAGAATTGTCTACACACGATCGGAATTTATGCGATCGGATTTTGTTGTCGGAAAATTTTAGATCCTGCTCTCAAACTTTGTGCGTCGGAAAATCTGATGGAAAAAGTCAGATGGAGCCCACACACGGTCGGATTTTCCGACAACATGATCCGATCGCACATTTTCTGTCGGAAAATCCGACCATGTGTATGGGGAATAAGTCTGTTTTGAACCTGGTGACGTAAGACAGGACTAAAAAAGGGAGTTCAATAGCCAGTAGCCAATAGCTTCCTGTGCGTCATGTTTAGTCCGTCGGACCAGCATACAAACGATTTTCCTGATAGGAGTCTGTCCATCAGACAGATTTGAAACATGTTCTATTTCTAGGTCCATGGGTTTTTTTAAAATGAAAAATGAGTGGATTAGCCCACACACAATCGCATTGTCCGATGGACTGATTCCAACGGACCTAGTCTACCGTAAAGTCCAGTCCTGTGTACGTGACATAAGTGTTCCTATTCACAATAGTAATGAAAAATATATTTCTTACTTTTCTAGCTGTTTTCTTTGGAACAGATTTATACATGGTACTCCATGGGCACATTTTATTGCTTAGGGAAGGTGCCACATCCTAAAATATCCATACATACAGTATATGAAAAAAAGATAAAAGGAAAGATGGATTTTTAAGACACATATAGGAAAACACAAAAATTACCATTTATCATATGTATCTATTAAAAAGACCAATAAAATACCCTTCTGCAGAACATATTCACAGCCAGTATAGATACAGTACATGATCACAATATTACAGTATAGATCCTGCATTGCAAGCCTTCCCTAATGTACAGCCTATAACCTTAGGGATATCCACAATATTTGTACCCCCATGGTAGTACAGACTGGCTACATGCAGCCGGCTCCTTGTAGTGTGACCGCAGAAATTGTGGCCCCTATGCTGGGGATTGGGTACAATCCCCCAAACCTCCATTAAATGCTCTACCAGGAGGCCTAGGCTGTCTATACCCCTATAGGAGGTAATGAATAATGAAGGTATAATATATATATATATATATATATATATATATATATATATATATATATATAGATATATCTATATCTATATATAAATAAATATATACGCTGCGCTATAGATTGTAATGCACACCTCGTCAGTATAGAATCTGAAGTGCATACATCAGATACAACTAACATAAAAAATGATTAATATTGATCAATACGTGATGTAACAGTTTAAAAATAATAATAGTAATGCTGTGCTAAATAATATGTAATGCATACCCAATCAATCTGGATAATGAAATACATACATAAATAGCATAGATGCATATAAAAATGGTGAAAAATAGTGATGTGACAGTTTAAATAAACAAAAGGGTGTAAAACTCAAAAGCACAACTCAATACAAAGTGCTCATATGGATAAATGTGAAGAATTCATAAAAAAAACATAAAGCTTCATAAAATTCATACAAAAGTCCATATATCATGTATGTGAATATGTCACATAACAAAGTGACCATGTGAAAATAAAGTGTCCTGTTATGTCACTAATGGTTGAGCTGAATAGTCCATATAATTCAAATAGCTTGGTAGGTGATCAAACGTGCCAAGGTGTCCTCCCTTCTGTGCTCCTCTAGGTAATAAACGCTCACCTTGGAGCGTGCGACTTTGCACTTAAGCTCAGTCCAAACACGCATGTGAACTTCCTCTGGGTTCAGATAGGATACTGGAATCCTTGGCTCCTCAGTTTATACCTCCATATTATGCAAAAAATAAAAGCGCTCAATAGTGTAATAGAGCTTAAAACATTTTATTTAAACAAAGCAAAAAAAAACTTTTCAAGGGTACTCACATTTAACAGGTGCGCCTAGTGCACCACTCTATAGTAGTAGTGATAAATGAGTGTGTATATACTGAACAGGAATACCGTATATACTCGAGTATAGGCCGACCCGAGTATAAGCCGAGGCCCCCAATTTACCCCCAAAAAACTGGGAAACCTATTGACTCGTGTATAAGCCGAGGGTGAGATATGCCTGTCCATCCCTGTGTGTGTCCGTCCATCCCTCTGTGTCCGTCCATCCCTGTGTGTCCGTCCATCCCTGTGTGTGTGTCCATCCATCCATCCCTGTGTGTGTGTCCATCCATCCATCCCTGTGTGTGTGTCCATCCATCCATCCCTGTGTGTGTGTGCGTCCATCCATCCATCCATCCCTGTGTGTGTGTGTGTGTGTGTGTCCATCCATCCATCCATCCCTGTGTGTGTGTGTGTGTCCATCCATCCATCCATCCGTGTGTGTGTGTGTGTCCATCCATCCATCCGTGTGTGTGTGTGTGTCCATCCATCCATCCGTGTGTGTGTGTGTGTCCATCCGTGTGTGTGTGTGTGTGTGTGTGTGTGTGTGTGTGTGTGTGTCCGTGCAGCCTTGTGTGTCCAGCCTACCTGTCCCGAGCCTCCGTCCGGTCCCGTCCCGAGCCTCCGTGTCGTCCCGTCCCGAGCCTCCGTGTCGTCCCGTCCCGAGCCTCCGTGTCGTCCCGTCCCGAGCCTCCGTGTCGTCCCGTCCCGAGCCTCCGTGTCGTCCCATGCCAGGTTCGCCGCTCTTCGTCGGCGCCCTGGCGGCCATTCCCCTGTTCAAAAGCCCCGCCTCCGCCTGTGATAGGCGGAACACTCAATTTCCCAGCAGTCAGTGTTCCGCCTATCACGGACATCGGCTCATCCGAGGATGAGCCGATGTCCGTGATAGGCGGAACACTGACTGCTGGGAAATTGAGTGTTCCGCCTATCACAGGCGGAGGCGGAGGCGGAGGCGCGGCTTTTGAAAGGTAGAATGGCCGCTGTCTGTCTGCTCGACACGCTGTTCGGGCAGTCAGACAGCGGTGACTCGAGTATAAGCCGAGGGGGGCACTTTCAGCCTCAAAAAAGAGGCTGAAAATCTCGGCTTATACTCGAGTATATACGGTATATTTATATATATATATACAGTGGGTAAAATAAGTATTGAACACATCACCATTTTTCAAGGTAAATATATTTCTACAGGTACTCTTAACATGAAATTTTCACCACATGTCGGTAACAATTCACTCAACCCATACATACAAAGAAACCAAAACAAATACATTCAGAAATTAAGTTATGTGTAAATGAAATGACACAGGGAAAAAGTACTGAACATATGAAAAAAGGGAGGTGCAAAAAGGCATGGAAAGCCAAGGCACCATCTGAAATCTATCAGTAATTAGACAGCAATTCTGCCCCTTGTCAGTGCAAATTAATATCACCTGGTTCAGTCTCAACTGATGGCCTATAAAAAGGTGTCTCATTACCAAGGGGGGCACACAAGAAACATCTCATGATGGCTAAAAGCAAAGAGCTCTCTCAAGACCTTTGCAACCTTGTTGCATTGTTGCAAAACATACTGATGGCATTGGTTACAGAAGGATTTCTAAACTCCTGAATGTTCCAGTGAGCACCGTTGGAGCCATAATCCAGAAGTTGAAAGAACATAATTTCACCGAAAACCGCCCAAGACCAGGTGCTTCTTGCAAGATTTTGACAGAAGAGTTGTCCAGGTGCCAAGGACCACTTGTAGAGAGCTTCAGAAAGACCTGGAATTAGCAGGTACAATTGTTTCAAACAAAACAATAAGCAATGCACTCAACTGCCATTGCCTGCATGCACGCTCACCACGCAAGACTCCATAGCTGAAGAAAAAGCATGTTGAAGATCATTTAAAATTTTCTAAACATCATTTAGACAAGCCTGTGAAATACTAGGAGAGTATAGTCTGGTCAAAGACCAGACCAAAATTGAACTTTTTGGGTTCCATAACACACACCAGTGCAGTGGATTATTACAACAGCCAACTTAGCAGCCTCTTGGACCTCCATGCCCCTGTTAAAACAAGAACAGTCACCTTCATACGCTCAGCTCCCTGGTTCACAGATGAGCTCCGTAAGATGAAGGCAGCAGGTCGGGTCCTTGAGTGGTGTTTCAAAGCATCTGGCCTCACTGTCCACAAATAAATTTAGCGGAGCAACAACAAAAATATGCACAGTCCCTCAAAGAGGCAAGGTCACAGTTTTACTCCAATGCCATTAGAAATAGCCCAGGAAATTCCAAGCAGCTTTTCTCCACTCTAAACCACCTTATTAAACCAAAACCCACTTTCCTTACTGCCCTTACAGAAGAGCAGTGCAATAAATTTATTGATTTTTTCACATCAAAAATTACACATATTCGCTCCGCCCTTTCTGGTCCATTCACCCAAATTGTTTCCCCAACATATATGATCTCCCAACCCCTAAACTGCTTTCCTGAAGTGTCATCGGAAGAGGTGCAGAACATCATCAGCAAGATGAAACCCTCCACCTGTCCTCTGGACCCTCTCCCAATCCCCCCAGGTAAAAACTCATATCACCGTCCTAAGTTCCCTGATCACTGCTGCTATAAATCATTCCCTCCAAACTGGTCACGTTCCCTCTGTTTTAAAAAATGCCATTATCAGACCATTGCTCAAAAAACCCACTCTTGATCCCAAAGTTCTATCCAATTATAGGCCCATCTCTAATCTCCCTTTCATATCAAAAGTATTTGAGAAAGCAGTTGTCACTTACCTTCAGGACCACCTTAAACATAATAACCTCTTTGAAACATTCCAGTCAGGTTTCCACTTTGCTCACAGCACAGAGACTGCCCTCGTCAGAGTTACAAACGACCTGCTCATATCATCCAATGCTGGCTCTCCCTTCCTCCTCATTCTCCTGGACCTTTCTGTTTCATTTGATACTGTTGACCATGGCATTCTTTTACAACAGCTTCACCTCACCATTGGACTCAATGACACAACTCTCAGTTGCCTTGCTCTCATCTTTGCTGACAATGGTTAACCAGGGGGAAATATATCTCCTTTGGGGTATTTTTTCCAGGTCTGTGCAGTCATTCAGTGTGAAACTTTGCTTCTGTGTACAAACTTCCTGTAATTAAGACCAGTCACTGCTGCTCTCTCTCCTTGTGCAGGGTGACTGGTCTTCTATCACATATGTGGTTTGAAGTAGAAATGACAAGAAGGCTTCCCTTACAGCTCTTTTCCAAACAACCCTGGAAGTGTGTCAGGAAGTGAGAGGGCACAAAGTAGCACCAGAACTGAAAGTCCAATCTACAGTCAATTATTTCTGGTAAGAGATTTGGCAGTGAGGTGCTCTTGTAGACCACCGAGGAGATGACAGGTGAACCAAGTGAAGATAATGCAGAGATGCAGACTGGAACAAAAACTAACAGAAACACCAGAGCCCATGACAGGAGGCAGGATCTGAGGTGGCCAGTCACTGAGAGCAATTGGATAATCAACAGGATTGTCAGGAAGCAAGATGAGGTCAGCAACAAGTAGACAGATGGGCCAAGGTCGGAGTCACAACAGGAGGACAGAGCATAGATGTAATATAACTACCTTGTGTCTTGTTGCTGTGCTTAGTCTTGCCATGCTGTATGACCTGTGACATAAAACTGTTTTTCACAAGCTCTCCTTAGCGGCAGAGTTTGACTGTTCCTCACTCAGTTTTACCCTAGGTTCACATCTATGCGGTTGTGCTTGATGCGTTTTGTGGGCACATTTGGTCATTTTTTCATGTGTTTTTGCATGTCATTTTCATGCATTTTGCGTTTTTTACATTTTTTTTCTCTTTAACCACTTCAGCTCCGGACCAATAAACACCTTAAGGACCAGAGGTCTTTTTGCAATTTCGCACTGCGCTGCTTTAACTGGTAATTGCGCGAATATTGCACCCAAACGAAATTTGCGTCCTTTTCTTCCCACAAATAGAGCTTTCTTTTGATGGTATTTGATTGCCTCTGCGATTTTTTTTTTTTGCGATATAAATGGAAAAAGAGCGAAAATTTTGAAAAAAAAAGATATTTTCTTCTTTTTGTTATAAGAAAAATCGAATAAACTAAATTTTAGTCATACATTGAGGGCAAAATTTATTCAGCCACATGTCTTTAGTAAAAAAAATGTCAATAAGCGTATATTTTTTGGTTTGCGCAAAAGTTATAGCGTCTACAAACTAGAGTACATTTTCTGGAATTTACACAGCTTTTAATTTATGACTGCCGATCTCATTTCTTGAGGTGCTAAAATGGCAGGGCAGTACAAATCCCCCCCAAATGACCCCATTTTGGAAAGTAGACACCCCAAGGAAATTGCTGATGGGTATGTTGAGCCCATTGAATATTTATTTTTTTTGTCCTAAGGGATTGAATAATGACAAAAAAAAAATAAAAATTTTTTTTACAAAAAGTTGTCACTAAATGATATATTGCTCACACATGCCATGGTTATATGTGGAATTGCACCCCAAAATATATTCCGCTACTTCTCCCGAGTATGGCGATACCACGTGTGTGGGACTTTTTGGGAGTCTAGTCGCGCACGGCACCCCGAAAACCAATCACCACCTTCAGGATTTCTAAGGGTGCAAATTTTTGATTTAACTCCTCACTACCTATCACAGTTTCGAAGGCCATAAAATGCCAAAATAGCACAAAACCCCCCAAAATGACCCCATTTTGGAAAGTAGACACCCCAAGCTATTTACTGAGAGGCATGTTGAGTCCATGGAATATTTTATATTTTGCCACAAGTTGCGGGAATATTACAAACTTTTTTTTTTTTGCACAAAGTTGTCACTAAATGATATATTGCTCACACATGCTATGGGCATATGTGAAATGACACCCCAAAATACATTCTGCTGCTTCTCCCGAGTACGGGGATACCACATGTGTGGGACTTTTTGGGAGTCTAGTCGCGCACGGCACCCCGAAAACCAATCACCACCTTCAGGATTTCTAAGGGTGCAAATTTTTGATTTAACTCCTCACTACCTATCACAGTTTCGAAGGCCATAAAATGCCAAAATAGCACAAAACCCCCCCAAATGACCCCATTTTGGAAAGTAGACACCCCAAGCTATTTACTGAGAGGCATGTTGAGTCCATGGAATATTTTATATTTTGCCAAAAGTTGCGGGAATATTACAAACTTTTTTTTTTTTTGCACAAAGTTGTCACTAAATGATATATTGCTCACACATGCTATGGGCAGAAGTCAAATTACACCCCAAAATAAATTCTGCTGCTTCTCCCGAGTACGGGGATACCACATGTGGGGGACTTTTTGGGAGCCTAGCCACGTACGGGACCCCGAAAACCAAGCACTGCCTTCCGGATTTGAATATAAAATGCTATAAAAAACAAACTAACCAGAGTCACCCGTAACACTTATACGGTGATCAGTGGTGAAAGGGTTAACTAGGGGCAATCAGGGGGTTCAAATTTTTATTAGGTAGTATATGGGGGTCCCTGGCGCTATATAAAAACCTGACGGGGAACCTAAATAACTAACTGGCTAACCAGCGTCACCAGTGACACTTATACTGTGATCGCTGGTGAAAGGGGGTGAAAGGGTTAACTAGCAGCAATCAGGGGGTTAAAACCATTATTGGGTAGTATATCGGGGTACCTAGCGCTATAAAAACCTGGCGGTGAACCTAAAAAAATAACTAGCTACCTAGCGACACTAGCGACACTGATGCAGCGTTCAGAAAAATTATCGCTTAGTGACACTGGCAAAAGGGGGTGAAAGGGTTAACTAGCGGAAATCAGGGGGTTAAAACCATTATTGGGTAGTATATCGGGGTACCTAGCGCTATAAAAACCTGGCGGTGAACCTAAAAAAATAACTAGCTACCTAGCGACTGTAGCGACACTAATGCAGTGATCAGAAAAACGATCGCTTAGTGACACTGGCAAAAGGGGGTGAAAGGGTTAACTAGCGGCAATCAGGGGGTTAAAACCATTATTGGGTAGTATATCGGGGTACCTAGCGATATAAAAACCTGGCGGTGAACCTAAAAAAATAACTAGCTACCTAGCGACACATGCAGCGATCAGAAAAATGATCGCTTAGTGACACTGGCAAAAGGGGGTGAAAGGGTTAACTAGCGGCAATCAGGGGGTTAAAAACATTATTGGGTAGTATATCGGGGTACCTAGCGCTATAAAAACCTGGCGGAGAAACCTAAAAAAAAAACTAGCTACCTAGCGACTGTAGCGACACTAATGCAGCGATCAGAAAAACGATCGCTTAGTGACACTGGCAAAAGGGGGTGAAAGGGTTAACTAGCGGCAATCAGGGGGTTAAAAACATTATTGGGTAGTATATCGGGGTACCTAGCGATATAAAAACCTGGCGGTGAACCTAAAAAAATAACTAGCTACCTAGCGACACTAGCGACACATGCAGCGATCAGAAAAATGATCGCTTAGTGACACTGGCAAAAGGGGGTGAAAGGGTTAACTCTAGGGGCAATCAGGGGGTTAAATCTTTATTGGGGGGTGATAGGGGGCTACCCTGGACCTAACACTAACTGTCCTGACAGTTTTTACTGTCACAACTGACACTGAATGCATTGATCAGTAAAGAAATGATCAATGCAATCAGTGACACTGTGACTGGGGGGGGAGGGGGGGCGATCGGGGGGGGGGATCGGGGGGGGTTTGTGTGCCTGTGTGTACCTACATGTCAGTGTAGTGTTGGTGCACACTTACTTTTACTCTTCTCCTCGTAGTCCGGTCAAAAAGACCGCCCCGAGGAGAATGACATCACTTCCTCCTTCCTGTGTAAACAATACACAGGGGAGGAAGCTTCTCATTGGCCAGGAGCGATCCAGAGGGGGTGGCCGAAAACCAACGGCCATCCCCTCATCACGGAGCGCTCCTGGACCGAATCGGACCGCCGTAAACAGCGGGAGGGGGTCCGATCGGACCCCCCACCCGCTGGAAGGCAATCACGTAGATGTACGTGATTGTGCCTGCCTGTGCCATTGTGCTGACGTACAATGGCAATACGGCGGTCCTCAAGTGGTTAAACACACTGTAAACACACTGTATATAGCTGATTGCTAAGGAGGGGGCCAGGAACCCGGCCGCCGCACCCTTAACCGATGACTCATGAGCTGTCCCCCCCAAAGCACCCACCATGTTGAGAGCATGTGACCTGGTATGGTTCAGGAGGGGGGGCTCGCTCGTCCTCTCAATTTCCTGACCTTCTGGATGGCATGCTCAGATGAGGGCCTGGTATAGATTTTGTGGTGGACCCCACGCCATTAAAAAAATAAAAAATGGCAGGGGAGGGGGAGGGGGGGCATGGTCCCCTCCGAATCTATACTAGACCGGAAGGGCCTGGTATAGACCTGGGGGGACCCCACGCCGTTTTTTTTGCAATTTTTTTTTTTACGACAATTTTTTTTTACATTCAGCTGTAATCGGGGAACTCCACTGCCCCTCCTTAGCAACTAGCTATATACAGTTTTAAACAGAAAAAAAAATGCAAAAGGCAAAACACACACCCGGACCTGGTATGGACCTGGGGGAACCCCCCACCATTTTTTTTTAGATTGTTTTTTGCCTGCTATTTTTTTTTTTTTACATTCACCTGCAATCAGGGAACTCCGCTGACAGCTGACGCATCGGTTGTTAAGAACGCGGCCGCTGGCTTCCCAGCCCCCTCCTTAGCAACTAGCTATATACAGTTTTAAACAGAAAAAAAAACGCAAAATGCAAAATACATCAAAAATTGCATCACATACACAACACTTTGTGGGAAAAAAGTCCCCGACCCTTTTCAAAAACACACCGGCCGCAAAACGCATATATGTGAACGTGTACCATAGGAAACCATGTTAAATGGGCTGAAGTGCTTTTCTGAAAACTGAAAAACACACTAAAAAATGCATAAGTGGGAACCTAAGGTTAAGCCTCCTAGACAGCTGTTTCTCTTTCAGTCGATGACTGTGTTTCAACCTACATATGAAATTGACAATCGTTAGCACCTGTTTGGTATATTTTGTTAATCATACACCTCATTCTATCCCTACAAAATCCCTAGCTTTGTGCATGTGTGCAAAGTGTGCAAGTGTAAGAATTGATGCTGGTTTGAAGCTAAATGTTAGTCACACTAAATATTGATTTGATTTAGATTTTTCTTCTGTTCACTCACTTTGCATTTTGTAAATTGATAAAAATAAACAATTAAAATATAGATTTTTGAAAGAATTTTTACTTTACAGCATTTCTTCACACCTGCCTAAAACTTTTGCACAGTGCTGTATATCCTTTGTAGTTATTAACCACTTCAGCTCTGGAAGGTTTATCGCCCTTCCCGACCAGGCCATTTTTTTGCGATATGGCACTGCGTTACTTTACCTGACAGTTGTGTGGTCGTGCGACACTGTGCCCAAATAAAATTTATATAATTTCTTCCCACAAATAGAGCTTTCTTTTGGTGGTATTTGATCACCTGTATGGTTTTTATTTTTTGTGCTAGAAACAAAGAACGGCTGACAATTTTGAAAACAAAATACATATTTTTGACTGGTTAAATGCTGCAGAGGGGTCACAGTGGCTGCATTTGATGGCACAGTGGCTGCAATTGATGGTCACAGTGGTTGCAATTGATGGGCACAGTGGCTGTATTTTATGGGTACAGTGGCTGCATTTGATGGCACAGTAGCTGCTTTTGATGGGCACAGTGGCTGCAATTGATGGGCACAGTGGCTGTATTTGATGGGCACAGTGGCTGTATTTGATGGGCACAGTGGCTGCAATTGATGGTCACAGTGGTTGCAATTGATGGGCACAGTGGCTGTATTTTATGGGTACAGTGGCTGCATTTGATGGCACAGTAGCTGCTTTTGATGGGCACAGTGGCTGCAATTGATGGGCACAGTGGCTGTATTTGATGGGCACAGTGGCTGTATTTGATGGGCACAGTGGCTGCAATTGATGGCACAGTAGCTGCTTTTGATGGGCACAGTGGCTGCAATTGATGGTCACAGTGGCTGCATTTGATGGGCACAGTGGGGGCAATTGATGGCACAGTGGCTACATTTGATGGGTAGACTGGCTGCAATTGATGGGCACAGTGGCTGCATTTGATGAGCACAGTGGCTGCACTTGATGGCACAGTGGCGGCTTTTGATGGGCACAGTGACTGCAATTGATGGGCACAGTGGCTGCATATGAAGGGCACAGTGGCTGCATATGAAGGGCACAGTGGCTGCAGTTGATGGGCAAAGTGGCTTCAATTGATGGGCACAGTGAAGTTGCAATTGATGTTTTTTTTTCAGTATTTTTCAGTTTTTTTGTGCCCCCCCAAATATCTTGAGCACCAGCCGCAACCGATCAAAGGGTTAAATGTGTGCCTAGGGAGTGCTTACTAACTGTGGGGAGGTGCTTTTACTACTGGTGGACATGGACTGGTGTTTCTGCTTCACAGAAACTCAGGATCCATGCCTTCTGTACTCACAGAATGACAATCTGCCTTGTTTACATAGGCAGACTGTCATTCTGACAGAGTAATGATCGATCGGTGGACCCTCTGATAAGCTCCCGCTGTGTAAAATCACAGCAGGAGTGAGCTGCCAGCGGTGCGCACTCGTGCCCACAACCCAGAAGTGCAGAATCAAATATATATACGTGATTCTGCACAGAGCAGATGCCCTGTATCAGTAAATATGCTATAGGGCACTCCTGAAGCGGTTAAGGAATATATTTGAATTAAAGTTTTTGTGCCTTTGGCAGTTACTTACCTAACCCCGCCATCCTTCTCCACTGCTATCGTCAGGTGTGCTGATTGGTCGACCAGCACTGTAGTCTGTGCCAAGGGCACCAAATGACACTTTGTAGAGTCGTCTCTCTGCTGCAGTCCTAGGTAGGGGGTTGGGCGGCAAAGAGTGGTTATGCCTTGAGTTCACCTTTATTGTTTTAAAAGCCAGTTGTTTTTGTAAATGATGTTAAAATGTTGTCAGATATGCCATATACAATACATGTTATTTGTGTATTCATATACTGTTATTGGTCATGGTATTCTATTTAAAACAACAGCACGCATAGATACAGAATTTGTTAGTTCATCTACAGTATAGGAAAACACATACGGTAACAATAAAGACGCTGTAACAAACCACTTTACAAGCCTTTATTTTTACAGTTTGCTTGAGGCAACAGCTGGGCCTCTTTGTACTAGTGAATGGACTACTGTATTAAAAAGAATTACAGGAAAAACAGCAATTTATATACATGGAACCCAACACTTTTTAAGCACCAAATTTTCCCTTAAACAATGGAGTAAACATTTTGTGGTTTGTACACAAATTGTAAACATTGCAGCCAGATAGTTCACTGAGAGGTGATGACCTCACAATGGCCCACAAAGTGGCTAGACATGTGCACTGCCGAAAAATGTGTTCGTTTTCGTTTCATTCGTTTTTTTTTTTCGGGTCATTATGATCACAATTTGTAAAAATTTTGAAAATCTGAAAATAAGGAAGAAAATCCCCAAATTTTAAAGAATAACTAACTAATAATAACTATTAAATAACTATTAAATTATAGGTACGGTGGTACCCTGGATTACGAGTATAATTCATTCCAGAAGAATGCTTGTATTACAAAGCACTTGTATATAAAAGCAGGTTTCCCCACAGAAGTCAATGGAAACTCAGATAGTTCTATTGTATGCCGTACCGCTTGTGGCCAGAGGTGGGGGGGGGGGGGGGGGGGCGCCGGAGACACTCGGAAACACTCTCGGAGAGGTGTTTCCAAGTATATCTGAGTAACTCCGAATGCATCCGGGCAGCTCCGAGTGTCACCGGTGCCCCCGCACCTCTGGCCAAATACGGTATTGCACATCGCAGAGGCTTGAATCCTGCTCATTTTGCCAGACAACTCTCGCAAACCGAGTCAAGATTTAAAAAAATTAATAGCTCGTATTGCGAAATACGCAATAACCGTGCTACTCGCAATCTGAGGTATTACTGTATTGGAATTTCCTTTCAAATTTGGCTGTTAGTGAACGTAACAAATGCAAATTTATTCAAATTTACGAATTATCCGAAATAAAAAATGCTGCATCTAAACAAATGTAACGGGACAAATGAATAATAAATAATAATACGTTTATTATTATGAATTCTTTACGTTCCATTTGTTTAGATACGGCATTCATTATTTTGGATAATTCAGATAAATTCGTATTCATTACGTTCACTAACAGCCAAGGTAATTACAATACCTATAATTTAATAGCTATTAAAGTTATTATTCGTTTTCAGATTTTCAAATTTTTTCAGATATTTGAATTTCTAAATTTGCGAATGAGTGAATTTCCAAATTTCCGAATATTCGGAAAAATTAATTAAACAGGTTTTTCGTTATTTCGCATATTTTCGAATTAACAAATTTTGTCAAAATTCATTAAAAACAGAATTCGTAACGAAAATAATTGCACATGTCTTAAAATGTCTGCTTGTCTATGATGGGATGCTTCTTCTGCCAGTAGGGCAGGACAAGAACCAGGCAGCACTTTCCTTTACCTATAATGGTGAACTGGGACCCTTCCCAATTGTTGTTGTGAGAAGGTTTAAGTGCTGCGTCTTACAGCATGGATCTTTGAACTGATCATCTGATAAAACAGGATTTTGCTTTGAAAAAAAAATATTTCAAGCAGGTAGACTTTTTACTGCAGAAGAGAAATGTCTGGACTTCCACTGGCACTGGTGGCATAACCCCACCTCACCAATACCCACTGGAAAGGCTACGCCACCAGTGCCTTCCAGGGAGTTCTCTTGATCTTGGGGGGGAAAAAAAAGAGACCTGGAGCCATTCTACCTAGATTTTGTGGCTCCATGTATGCATGCATGAAATCTGGGATCCAAAAAAGCCTTCCACAGAAAGCAGTTCTAAATGAGGACAACTGGGGTATTACTCAATAAGAATTCTTTTTATTAGAAATTCTTAGAATAAATCACTAAATAGTAAAAAATAAGCTCCACCTCTCACCATTAGAATAGTTTACAACGCTGTCATGTAAACAAACAATGCCCAGGCTCAAGCTAAACTCCAGAAAGATATAAAAGACAAAAATGAATGTAATATTATAAGAGAAGTATCGCCAAAGTGCAGGGGTCTTCAATCTTTTCAAACAAAGGGCCACCTCATTGTCCTTCAGACTTTAGGAGGGCCGGATTTTGCCCAGCAGGGTAAGAAAATGTCACAGGGCCCAGCATCAGTGAGAACAAATATGGCCTCAGGGTTGGTGGTCAATAGGAGGAGGAGTATTCCCCCTATTAGTAGGAGGAATAGTATCCCATCATTGGTATTGGTGGACGATATAGTGCCCCGTTACTGGATAAAGGCTAGCAAAGGGCCACATCTGACCCTCGGGCCGCAGTTTGGAGACCCCTGCTCTAGAGAGTGCTGGAGAGATGAAAGCAGTCTTTGACAGTTACTGCTTTCTGCTCAGAGAAGACTGAGAACTGAGCCATCAGCTGTCCCACATTAGAGCCAACGTGGAACAACGGCAGGATCACACCCATGTTGAAGCATAGAGTTGAGTATGTTTGTTTGTTTTTTTAAATTACCATACTTCTCCTTTAATATATCGTTAAATGTATTTTTTCATGCTTGTAATGTAAGTACCTGACGCCTCTGCTGACATCACTATATGATGAAATGCGTAATGCAGGACCCAACTTATGACATAAGCACCCTGAACCCTGCGGCCATCTTTGAATTTGATTGTGATGCGCATTTAGACTGTTTACATGTGAGTGGTCATTTGTATACAATAAAGCGACCACTGAATTTTTAAGCATATTGCCAGGGCTGGGCTCAGTCCTTCCTTCTCTGAGCTGGCCTCTCAGCTGTCGGCTAAGTGCCAGCACATATCTCTCCACAGTTAGCTGTTGATGATATCCTGCTCGTCGGTCCTGCCTACTTCACCTGTCCAGTCCAGAGGAGCTCTGCCTTCGCCTTGGTCAACATCACAGAAATTTTGTCCTGCAATCCTGTTCAAGATTTGCTTTGCTGTCATCCCTTCTGGCTCCAGATCCTGCTTGCTGTTCCACTACATTGATCCCTGACTTCTGGCTTGTCTGACTATCTGTTCCAGTTACTAAACTTTGGCTATGTTTTGACTAGGTTTTTTTCTTTTTACTTTTATTATTAAACAAGTGAGATTTAACTGTACTTCTGTCTCGGCCTGTGTTCATGGTTTCTGACAGGTATCTTTTATGTTGATGCCTTGTGAAGTGATTAATAGCAAGCCTGGAGGAAGATACTGATTTGGTTGCTGGTCACTACTAGATGTTTTATGGGTGCCCACTATTAACACTGCTTTTGATGATTCATCCAGAGTTGTCTATGTGTTGTGGGGGGGGCAGTTCCTTGAGCAGAGGTCCGCTCTTTGATCATCACAAGGCGTGAATGACCACTATATCATTTGAGGGTCCATTTCCTCTGATAAGGAGATTTACCTAAATCACAGTGGTGGTAATAGAAGCTCATGGGGCTCCCTTGGCCGCCACGCTCAAGACACACCTGCACAGGGAGACACGGGGGGAGAAAGCACACAGGGACACTGGGGGGGGAAGCACACAGGGGGACACTGGAGGGGGGAGATCACACAGGGGGACACTGGAGGGGGGAGAAGCACACACAGTGGGGGACACTGGGGAGGGAGAGCACAATGGGGGACACTGGGGTGAGGGAGCGCACAAACAGGGGGACACTGGAGGGAGAATGCAAACACACACACAGGGACACTGGAGGCAGAACATACACAGGGGCACACACACAGGGGGTCACTGGAGGGAGAATGCACACACACACAGGGGGACACTGGAGGGAGAACACACACAGGGGGACACTGGAGGGAGAACACACACAGGGGGACACTGGAAGGAGAACACACACGGGGACACTGGAGGGAGAACACACACAGGGGGACACACACAGGGGGACACTGGAGGGAGAACACACACACGCAGGGGTACACTGGGAGGGAGAACACACACAGGGGGACAGACACACACACAGGCGTTCACTGGAGGGAGAACACACACACACACAGGGCATCACTGGAGGGAGAATACACACACAGAGGAACACTGGAGGGAGAACACACACAGGGGGACACTGGAGGGAGAACACACACACAGGGACACACACACACACACACAGGGGGTCACTGGAGGGAGAACGCACACAAACACACACACACAGGCGGTCACTGAAGGTAGAACACACACACACAGGGGGACACTGGAGGGAGAACGCACACACACACACACGGGTCACTAGAGTGAGAATGCACACACACACACAGGGGGAACACTGGAGGGAGAACGCACACACACACACAAACACAGGGTCACTGGAGGGAGAATGCACACACACACAGGGGAACACTGGAGGGAGAACGCACACACACACACACACACACACACACAGGGTCACTGGAGGGAGAATGCACACACACACAGGGGAACACTGGAGGGAGAATGCACACACACACAGGGGGACACTGGAGGGAGAACGCACACACACACAGGGGGACACTGGAGGGAGAATGCACACACACTGGGGGACACTGGAGGGAGAACACACACACACAGGGTCACTATAAGGAGAACGCACACACACACAGGGGACACACACACACAGGGGGACACAAACACACACACACAGGGGGGCACACATACACAGGGGGACACACACACACGGGGACACACATACACAGGGGGACACACACACATGGGGACACACACACAAGGGGACACACACACAGGGGGACACACACACAGGGGGAAACACACACAGGGGGACACACACACACATGAGGACACACACAGGGACACACAAACAGGGGGACACTCACACACACAGGGGGACACACACAGGGGGACACTCACACACACAGGGGGACACTCACACACACAGGGGGACACACACAGGGGGACACACACATAGGGGGACACTGTGGGGTGGGGGGGATCCGGGGCCCATCACTTGTGGAGGGCCCAGGTGTCTCAATCTTGGGTTCACTTTCCGGCTGCCGATAATAATACTTCTAACGGTGCACAGCTCCCCGCCGGCCCCTCCACTCTTCTCCTGTGCCTGTATCACATGCCGTGATCATGCCGATTATAATACTGCTAACGGCGCGCTGCTCCCCGCTAGCCCCTCCTTCCCTCCAGTCCATTCCAGGTGCTTGTACTGTATGCGTCGTGACATCAACTGGGATGGACTGGAGGGAAGGAGGGGCCGGCAGGGAGCAGTGCGCCGTTAGCAGTATTATAATCAGCATGATCACATGTGATAGATGCACAGCCGCTTCAAGTGGCCTCTCATGTGGCCGAGTCCAGGCCCCTAATGGCCTTGGGCCCTCGGGCGGCGCCCGAGTGACCGACTGGTCGGTCCGCCCCTGTATACAAGTACCTGAATTTGACTTGTCCACCTCTTGCAGTCCCCTATACAGTAGCACTCAAGCCATTCAAGTGTGCCTTATGCAGACAAGGAGAATGCTAGTAAGAGGAGAGCGTAGAGTGACAGAAAGAGATGATCTCATCATCCTTTCACTGTCCAATCGCAGGCTGGGGGAGGGACAAGACCTGTGCTACTTAAAGTGTAATTCCACTTTTGTGGGAAAAAATTGCAAATACAAAAATAATAATTTAGCCTATATAATTGTCACACAATTCATATTGTAATTGAATGTTATTAAAAATTAAAAATTATTATTAAATAATTAAAAATTACATTTCCATTTAAATCTGCAGTAGTCATTTCTGTAAAATGCAATGCAATATAGCAAACTGGAGGCATTCTGTACACAGATGGTGTACAGAGCGCCCTCAGAAATTAAATATCCTGCTTGTGTGATTGGCTCACTGATTTTCCCAGAAGTATACATTAAAGCGGTAGTAAACCCGCAAATTTTTTATTTTTTTTTTTAAACCTGCAAAGCAAGAGGCATAATGAGCTAGTATGCACCGCATACTAGCTCATTATGAAATACTTACCCTTAAAACGAGGCCCCGACATCTGGCCCGATCCACGCCGAGGGAGCTGACATGCTCCCTCGGCGTCTCTTCCGGGTATCGCGGCTCCGGCGCTGTGAGTGGCCGGAGCCGCGATATCGTCACTCCCGCGCATGCGCGCGGGAGATTTCAGTCCGGCCGGATGAGCGCTGCCGGATTTTCACGGCGAGAACCCCCTTGTGCGCATGCGCCGCTGCAGTCAGCGGTGCATACCGAGGGGAATATCTCCTAAACCGTACAGGTTTAGGAGATATTTTTTTTACTAACAGGTAAACCTTATTATAGGCTTTCCTGTAGGTAAAAGTTAAAAAATTGACCATACAACCACTTTAAGATACAAGACAGATTTTTGGCATCGCCTGCCACATTTTTCGTGAGATACACCTAAAGGGAATTCATGTCTAAAGGTATGCAGACCCCACCACTTTCCTCAGGTGCAGCAGCTGATTGATAATTATGAAATCACTCCCATTAGATTTACTTTGAATATGCACACAAAGAAACAGCTATTTCTTCAGAATAACAAAATATGAGAATCTGCAGCAAAGTTTGTTAAAATCATTGCAATGTACATAGATCACCCAGGAAAAATGTTTTTTGTTTCTTAACAAAAGTGGAATTACCCTTCAACTCCTGTATATAAAAAAAATAAGGTCTTTTGCACTGTCAGATATGGCTGTGTTGTGTGGCAGAGCTGTGTATATCTCAGAACTGGATGGAGAGAAATACAACTCATTTGGTTGGTAAAACAGCTCCCTGATATGCTATATATATATTTTATCTGTATACTATATGAAGCACCCTGTAGTTTAGGCAGGGAGCTCCTCACAAATTTACTTGCCAGGAGTAGTTATCCTGGCTGATTGATAGAGATCTATTGATTTCTCCCTAAGTTTGGCCTTGTTGCACTTTTCTCTTCTACTATTAGGTGGCTGGGTACTTGGTGGTACTAGATATGAGAAGGGCAACCCAAGGTCAGGTTATGGGTATATGGGGTATCCCAGCCAATGGGCAGGGGTTTTCTTGAATCCCTTTGCCTGCTGGGAGCACCTATATATTTGTGTGGAGTCAGATGATCCCTGTTCTGTGCCACCTGGATGGCTGTCTGGGTTGACATGTGTCATATGCCCCGGGCTGCTAGACCAGAGATTGGGCCTATCCTGGGGGCATCTGGCTGCTGGGCTTTGTTAGGGCCTATCCGGAAGTAAGAGGGCAGCGCAGGGTTGGGACTGCGGCTCGCAGTCCAGCCAGAAGTGACGGTTCTGTCGGCCGGAGAACCTGTCAGTGGTTGGAGGTAGAAGGGAAGCTGTCGCACAAAGGGACCAACCACCTTTTCCAGGGACCATAGTGAGTAACTTCAGTACCAGAACCATATTCTCACTGAACGGGCACGGTGGAGATTTGGGAAACTTCAGGTGGTGATCAAGTCAGGGACCTAACCCGCGAAGGAGACGCTTGCAGAACAGCCTTGTGAGTCAAGCCAAGGAACTTCCCGGTTAGCAGGGGTGAAGTTTGAGAAGTATCTGTAGTGCCAAGCTAGGGATCCAGCAGGGAAACGTGGGTAACGCTTGAGGAGATACCACCGCCAACCTTGGAGGAGCTGAAGGGATTCAGAGTCAGTGAATAAGAGGGTCTTGGGAGCTCAGTATTGAAGAACTACAAGAGGCAGTTGTAGTGAAGCTGAAATGACTGTTACGTTTAAGTTAGGAACTGTTGAAGACTGTAACCATAGGAGAAGGCATTCCTGCATGTGCAGATGTGGCGCCTTGCTGGGGCCTTTCCCTGCACGGCTGTCTTCCTATTGAAGTCTCGGAGTCTGCCAATTGAATCTATAACTACTTAAAGCGGGAGTCCGCCGGGACTCCGCGTTTTTTTTTTTTTTTAAAGCCAGCAGCTACAAATACTGCAGCTGCTGACTTTTAAAATAGTGACACTTACCTGTCCAGCGTGCCCGCGATGTCGGCACCCGAAGCCGATCTCTAGATCGTCACTCGGGTGCTGCCGCCGCCATCTTGGGTATGGGAATCAGGAAATGGAGCCTTTCGGCTTCATTTCCCGGTTCCCTACTGCGCATGCGCGAGTCGCGCTGCGCAATAAGGACGGTCCCCGCTGCCTCTGGGATCTGTGTGTTTCCCAGCAGGCAGCGGGGCACTTGCGGAAGGGAGCGGGCACTTGCGGAAAGGGGCGTAATCTACGCCCCTTTCCGCAGAGAGCTATCCCGGAAGTGGGTGCAGTTACCTGGATTATCCAGGATTTCGATGAGCGGAAGGTCCATTTTAGGGTGGACCTCCGCTTTAAGGGTGTCCTGGCCCTAACCCTCTTCCTCCCCAAAAATACAAAAAAGGACCGTCAAAAGAAATAAATCCTCTTTTACATCCAAGAAGTGTCTGGCGCCCAATGACTTTGCACCCACTATGCCTCATAACAAACTACATATTGAAGGATGTCAGCTATCTTTGGCCTTGGGGGTCCTCATTAGACTGGACAAGGCTGGAGACCTTGCTACATATATTTTGTTGTTTACATAGAGTTCAACTTTAAAGTGAGCTTAAGGAGGTGATACAATTATTGGGATATGGTAAATTTGGCCCTACGGGGCCCTGTTCAAGCTATAGTTTCTGCAGACTCTTCTTCCTACACCACCTAATCTAAACTCCTTGTGGTCAGATGACAATACTAGCTAAAGTAACGAGAAGCATGATGGCATTGCCATGATTTACTTAAATGTGAACAGAAGTGAGGCGAAGCCAAACTGTTTTCACTTCAAGCATCCGGTTCTATGAAGCAGAGACTTTGTTTTCCACTGTGCCGGATGATCTGCTTGAATTGCACATAGGTGCTTTAGTTAAATAGGAGACATATGTCCAATGGTTACGTGAGCCACCCATAATAAGAAACAGACTGCATAGTCAGTTAAAGCAACCAATAAAATCAAAGATTGTCTTTGGAGGGATGATTCACATTTATACATTGTGTATATGACCTAATGCTGCAGAAGGAGATGTTGTATACAAAAGAAACTGGACATCAAAGAAACACGCAACCTATAATTTAAAACAAATCACAGTGAACGCTCCAGATTACAACACAGAACTGATGGAATTGTCAATTAACCACTTTCAGACCGGACCATTTTGCTGGTCAATGACCAGAGGTCTTTTTACAATTTGGCACTGCGCTGCTTTAACTGGTAATTGCGCGGTCATGCAATGTTGTACCCAAACAAAATTTGCGTCCTTTTTTTCCCACAAATAGAGCTTTCTTTTAAAGGTATTTGACTGACTCTGCGATTTTTATTTTTTGCGATATAAACGTAAAAAGTCCGCAAATTTTGAAAAAAAATGATATTTTCTAATTTTTGTTAGTAGAAAAATCCAATAAACTCAATTTTAGTCATACATTTAGGCCAAAATGTATTCAGCCACATGTCTTTGGTAAAAAAAAAGTCAATAACTGTATATTTATTGGTTTGCGCAAAAGTTGTCACATCTACAAACTAAGGTACGTTTTCTGGAATTTACGCAGCTTTTAGTTTATGACTGCCTATCTCATTTCTTGAGGTGCTAAAATGGCAGGGCAGTACAAAACCCCCCCAAATGACCCCATTTTGGAAAGTAGATACCCTAAGGAAATTGATAAGAGGCATGTTGAGCCCATTGAATATTTTATTTTTTTGCCTCAAGCGATTGAATAATGACAAAAAAAAAAATTTTTTTTTTTTATACAAAGTTGTCACTAAATGATATATTGCTCACACATGCCATGGTTATATGTGGAATTGTACCCCAAAATACATTCTGCTGCTTCTCCTGAGTACGGGTATACCACATGTGGTCGACTTTTTGGAAGCCTAGCCGCGTACGGGGCCCCGAAAGCCAAGCACCGCCTTCAGGATTTCTTTTTTTTTTTTTTTTTCCCTTCCACTCAGTGTAAATCAATTTAATTGCTATGGGACCACCTCAGCTTTCAGCTCAGCGTCCCTTCCAACAATCACATCATAGTGGTAATTTATTTTTTATTTTTTTTTGTTATTGGGAGTGTTAGTACCAGACTTACTATTTTTCATATTAATCTTCTAATCCCTCTCTGTCACACATTCCCATTTTCTTCATCCTCTTTTCCCCTGAACCCCCCCCCCCTCCTGCCTATCTGTGGACCACCTTTTCCTATTTTTTCCATGCGTACTTTAATTTCTATCTAGTTAGTACCTTGTAGTTCTTGACTGTGCCTATTTAGGGCTTCCTCAACCCCTCTAAGATGAGCCATTTCTTCCTAAAATCTACCCAGCTCTTCCACTTCCCTATAATTGGGGTAATATTCTGCTCTTCCCAGCTACTTCTCAGACATTCCATTTTATAGGTCTTTTCTACCGAATCCACCCATTCCCACATTGACGGGGCTTCCTTCTCTTGCCATTTCTTCGGTATTAATTTTTTACCTGCATTCAGCAAATGGGGGATCACCGATTCCTTATATTGTCTGAGCCCAATTCTTGTCCCATGGAATAGCACAACCCAGGGGTCAGCCCTCACCTCTTTGCCTGTAATCTCTGTAATGTGGGCTATAATTTGGTTCCAATAGGATTTTATTTTTGGACAACTCCACCACAAATGTGCCATCGTGCCCACCTCTCTACATCCTCTCCAACATTCCCTGGCACCATCCTGCTGAAATTTGCTTTTCCTCTCTGGGGTATAATACCATCTCATCAAACATTTAGCGCTCATTTCCGCCGTTCTAGCGTCTACCGCCAAGCCATGCACTAATTTAAATATTTTCCTTACTATTGTGTTTTCTGGTTGTGATCCTAATTCCCTCTCCCATTTTTTGATGTACGCAGGTACCCCCAGCTCTACTCCTTCTAGCAACGTTCTGTACCATCTCGAAACAATTTTCTTTGATGTCTTTAATGTACATAGTTGTTCCAAAGGGGTCAGATCTTCCGCTTTTCTATCCCGTACAGGGAGTTTTTTGATAAAACTTGAAAGCTGAGCGTACCTCCACCCATCAATTATCATCATCTCTTTTTTTTGTGCCAACTCGTGATATGGTGCTAATCTCTCCCCTTTCATTACATCTTTTAATTTTACCTCCTCTCTAACCCAATTTCCTCCTATTTCCTGACACCCTGGTAAGAAAAAATTATTATTCTTTAATGCTATAAGTGGTGAATTGTATTTTCCGTTAAATTGCCTATATATCTTATCCCAAATCCGCAATGTGTTTTGTGTAATATTATTCCCTTCCAAAAATACCCTTCTCTCAAATGGAGGATTCCAAATTTGCTTATCTAATTTTGTTCTACATAAATCGTGTTCCAATCTCACCCATGTTTTCTCTGTATTATCTCTTATACTCCATTCACTCACTCTAGACACTACAACAGCTTCATAATAAGTCTGCGCATCTGGCACTGCTACTCCACCCCTGTTCTTTGGTTGTCGAAGTGTCGCTTGGGCCACCCTAGCTTTTTTATTTTTCCAGACGAATTTCATTAGTATAGATTTAAATTTTGACAAGTAAACATTGGGCAGAGAAATAGGGAGCATCTGAAACCTGTATAAGATCTTAGGAAATATTATCATCTTTAATGAATTTATTCTTCCCAGCCATGATAATGCCCTATAGCTACACCTTTTACATTCTGCCTGTATCTCGTCCAGTAACGGGATATAATTACAGCGGTACATTTTTCTCTCTGTTTTTGCTAATTTTATCCCCAAATACTTAAGCTCACTCTTCCACGGTAGTTTCCAATTTTGTTGTACCTTTTGTGCCTCTCGCTTGTTCATGTTAATATTCATTATCTCCGATTTTGACCTATTTATTTTAAAATTTGAGACCTCCCCGTATTGGTCAAGTAGCTTAAATAATTTAGGCATCGATGTCTTTGGGTTATTCAGGTATATTAAGATATCGTCCGCAAACGCGGAGTATTTATATTCAACTTTTTCCACTTTCACCCCTTCTATCCCAGGATCCTCTCTTATTGCTGCCAGGAGTGGCTCTAAGGAGAGCACAAACAGGAGGGGTGAAAGCGGACAGCCCTGCCTTGTACCCCTCTCCATTTCAAAAGGCTCCGACACATACCCATTATTTTTTATACATGTCTTTGGGTGCTCGTACAGTACCTTTATCCTCTGTAACATCTTAGATCCTAGCCCCATCTCCTCTAATGTCTTAAACAGAAACCCCCAGTCTACTCTGTCGAAGGCTTTCTGTGCGTCCAACGACAGAAGCAGACTGGGGGTTCCACCCTGTCGCATCCTTTGAAGCAGGAGGAGTGTCTTTATTCCGTTATCCTTTCCCTCTCGTCCCCCTATGAAGCCCGACTGGTCTGGGTGAACCAGTGAAGTCATTAACCCCTTCATTCGCTCCGCTAGTATTTTAGCATAAAGCTTTGTATCCGCGTTTAACAGCGAAATCGGCCTGTAGCTGGTACACTGTGTAGGATCTTTGCCCTCCTTCTGTATTAGAGTAATTGTAGCCCTTAAATCTTCATTACTTATTCTATATTCTTCTCCTAGGCCGTTCATATACCGACACAATTGAGGAACAAGGGCCTCTCTGAATGTTTTGTAATATAATGTTGTGAAACCGTCTGGTCCCGGGGATTTTCCTGGTGCTGATTTTAATAGCGCTCTAACTATTTCATCTTCCGAAATTGGCCTTTCAAGTATATCCCTTTCCGTGGGGGTGATTTTAGTCAGAGTAGTTTTCCCCAGAAATTCCCTGATCTTCTGCTCTTTATCTCCGTGTTTGACCTTTTTATTGCTGTCTGCAAATATCTGTTCAAAGTATAGTCTGAAAGTTTCTGCTATATCTTTGGTAGTATAGAGCACTTTTCCATTTTTATTCTTAATTTCCCCAATAAAATTTTTCCCTTTTTTCTTTTTTAACATTCTGGCTAAAAACTTACTTGATTTATCTCCCCATAGATATTGTTCCTTGGCCAACCCTTTAAATGCCTTCGCAGCTTCCTGGTCCAAAAGGTCCTTCAGCTCCATCCTTACCGTTAATAACTTTTTAAATACCAGGTCTTTTTGGGGCAGACTTTTTTTTTATGGTCTTGTTCTAAACAATATATCTCTCTCATTAATTTATTGATTTTTTCGGCTCTCGTTCTTTTCTTTTTAGATTGTAAAGATATCAGTATTCCCCTTATATAGGCCTTATGTGCATCCCACAACGTGTTTCTTTTAATTCCCTCAGTATCATTAAATGTAAAATATTTATCGATCTCACTCGCAATTTTTATCCTATCCTCCTCCCTAAGCAGTAGCTCTTCATTCAGCCGCCATCCAGAGAAGTTCCCCCCTATCCTTGAGATGTTTAGGGATAGTTTTACCGGGGCGTGGTCTGAAAGAGTCATCACTTCTATCCCTGAATCCATCACATATTCCAGTAGCCTATGGTCTAAGAATATGTAGTCTATGCGTGAATACGTCCCATGGACTGATGAATAAAAGGAATAATCACGTGACAGCGGATTCTTTGCTCTCCATACATCCACTAATTGGTTGTTATATAGCTTTGAAACTATATTTTTGTGTGCTGAGCTTCTCATCTTTTTAACCTCCGAAGAACTATCTACTTCCGGGTTGAGGCCGAAGTTCAAATCTCCCATCATAATTACATAACCTGCTTTAAAGTCCATAAGTTTATATAATATCTTATTTAAGAAACTAATTGGGTTACTATTAGGAGCATAAATATTTACTAAAGTACACTCCAATTCCTCTAATGTACCCTTTAGGAACAAATATCTTCCCTCTGCATCACACATTTTTTCCTTTAACTGAAACCTTATTCTTTTAGAGAACCCTATCGCTACCCCTCTACTTCTGGCTGAAATAGTATCACTATAGAACCAGACCGGGTAGTTATTGGAATATAATCTAATGTTTGATGCGAGGGAGATATGAGTCTCCTGTAGAGATATAACGTCGGCCTCATAGCGCTTCAGTTCTGCTAGAATTTTATGTCTTTTTATTGGGGTGTTCAAGCCCTTCACATTGTAGGACATAAATTTCAGACCATCTATTTTACTATTGCCCATCTATTTGTCCTACGTTTCTCTACCCTACATAGGTACTTTTTATCTTGTTTACTAAGGTGGTCCACATTTTTTTTTTTTCCTTCCCTCCCCCACCCCACTTTCCACTTTACTTCCCTTTCCCCCCCTTATACCTTCCCAACCTCCCCTATCCACCCCTCCCTCCTGCCCTTCTTTGCAGCCCCTACCCACCTCCCTCCTTGCCTCCCCCCCCCCAACTCCCCTGGCCTATTAACGGCCTTTGTTAGGTTAATGGTCATACAAACCCCTACCATCGCCTAATCTATTTGTTAAGAGGGTTTGGGGCTTTTCCACCTGCGCCTCTCCCGCCTCTCCCCATAAGACGGGAGGTATTAAATCCCACATTCTTGTTTACATTTATATTTTCCTTATTTCCTTCCCCTTTTCCCTCCCGTCCCTTCCCCGAACCCATTTTTCCCCCTATAGTGAGCCCATTACTCCATCTGCCACCCGGGGAGTATAGGCAGGCCTATTTCCAGTTTCTCACAAAAATCTTCCAGATCTTCCGGGAAAACCAGCTTCGCAGATTTACCGTCTTTGTTCCCTATTAAGCAAGCAGGAAAACCCCATCTGTATTTAATGTTCTGAGCTTGCAGTTCATCTAGTAGAGGTTTCAGAAGTCTTTTCCTTAGGAGCGTCTCAGGTGCCATATCCGGGAATATCTGTATTTCTCTTCCTTCATGTACATGTGAGGTTTTTCCCCTTAACTTTTTCCATATTACTTCTTTTTCATCAAAAAATGTGAACCGCACTATTATGTCTCTTGGTCTATCCATATCTCTGATTCTTGTTTTACCAATTCTATGAATTCTATCAATCCTTGGTAGAGCTCCCATCTCATTTCCCCAACAAGGGGCGAGAATGCTATTTAGTATTGCTCTTAGGTCTTCGCCTTTTGTTTCCGGGATTGAGCGCAATTTCAAATTTTTCCTTCTACTTCTATTTTCCTGGTCTTCCAGTTTATACAGCGTATTCCTTTGTGTTTGTTGAAGTATTCTTCAAAGTTGATCTTTAATTTTGTTTAGTTCTATGGCTTGGAGATCTACACGATTTTCTGTAGCTTCTACTCTCTCCAGCAAACCGCCTAGGTCTTCTCGGAGCCCCCTGATGTCCATTTTAATTGCATTTTCTAATTTTGAGAGCATCTCCGCCATTTCTCCTTTTGAGGGTGGAAGGTCTTCCGTCCTTATTTCTTCCGTTTTGCTGCTCTCCCAGTCACTTTCCATTATTGTGTCCTCGCTGGTATGTTGTGTTCCACCACCCTTATGCTTGCCCGATCCCTTCTTGTACTCTGATATGGTTAATTGTCTTTTATCCAGTCCAACTTCTTTGGGGCTTGCTCCTTGTGTCATATATTGTTGGATTGACGTATCTAGACTCTTATCTTTTATGTTCCGAGCGGCTCCACCTTTTGCCATCTTATTTGCTGACTTACTCATGATTCAATCTATCTCAAATTTATGTGGATCCTAAACACCCCGATAGCTCTTTCCTTTGAATCTTAGTTCATCGATGGAGTCGCTTCCTCCAGCGACTTTCCTTCTATGAAACTGATCGTCCAGATTACCTCTTTGCTCCCCAATTTTACTTAGGGATTCTCAACCTTTTTCCCCTCTATGTCTGTGTTCCGCTGGCAAAACCCCTTGGGGGACCCTTGACAATAACTTCTTCTCACAGAATAATACACTGCACCCCGTTATATTTTATCTTAATATCTTCCTCCAACCGCGCCAATCCTCCCCTAGGTTAAAGCCTATGGATCCTGGGATTGACGAGTCACCCTGATAACTTGTCAAGTGCTTGGCGCCTCCTATCTTTCAGTAACCAGCCTTGCATAGAGTATCTTGATTAATTTCACAGATAGAGGGCAAAGGATTATCTATATCTTATCTCAGGGGAGGAGGGGACCGTCCAGCCATTTAGGAGCTCATCTCTATTCTCCGCTTAGGACAGAACAATCCCTTAAAAGGGAAGGTAAGATATCCTGAATTCAAGGAAAATTTGTAGTGATCTGATATACACAAGGAGAAAAATAAAAAAAACCCTGTAGTCAAATCATGCAATTTTTCCTCTTACTGTATAATATATACAATATTGCGAGCGATTCAGGTAATCTGCTCGATTTCCTGTTGCGGAGACAATATATCCTGACGGCGAGGGACAAAGGAAAAAAAAAGACAAGCAGGAAGAAGAGAGAAAAAAGAAAAAAAAGAACTTATGGTAGCATTGCAAAACTCTTTGCGATTATTCCTCCAGCCATAACTTCTCCTCTTGGGTTTTTTTTAAGTCAGGTCTAAATATCTGGTCCGCTCTTGTGTATATCCGAGACAGCAAGAAAGTGAGGATAAAAAAGCCTTTTTCAATCCCACACCATTAAATCCGCACTCTGATGCATGTATACTGATTTTCTCATCAATGTTGCTCATTTAGCATAAACGTCTCGTCAGCCGGTACATTTATCCCTGGAATAGAGGCAAACTTCATATACTTCCTCCACCTATCTATACGAGGTTTGTCCTGACAACAGGTATTTATCCCCTCATTTTGAACTATGCGACTTTTTCTCACGTATTATTTCGCATGTACAGATGTCGCATGTACTTGCGATAGTCTATGCAGTATTGTTACAGTTTATTTTAGGGAGGTAATACTTGTTAACCCTGCGGATCCACCACTGTTTAGGGAAACACCTTCCAAGTTGTCATCTCCTGGTATACTGAGCGTAGCGATTACCATAGGCATATACAATGCAAGCACGGTCCTATTTAAGTTTGTATAACCCTGCAATGGTTTCCCGCTGTAGATACTTTACATTCAAAACTGTCGGTGGAAGCATGCAGCCAAAGAAACATATCCACAGTAGGGCTTCCTTATCTGCTTAACAAGACTCCTTTTGACCAGCAAACATTTAACCCCATAGGCACGATGTTTGATTCCCCTGATTAGATATATTTACACTGCAACAATTTTGTGACTTTAAAAATGTTACCGTCCTTGTCCATGCTGTGTCTCGCTGCTCTCCTACCAGTTCCGGGCTCTAGAGAGTCTCCTCCATATGCCTCCAAAGTCCTGCTGTATAGCCAGGGGGGATCCGTTGTGGACTAGAGCGGCGGGGGGGGGGGAGGGGGTGAGCTGGCCAAAGTGATATGATGTGGCGGCTGGGGAAAGCTCCGTACTCAGAACGCGAGATGATAGCAGCACCGCACCGAGGGCTTCCGCATGGCTGGGCTGGGATCTCTCACCTCCCCGCTCCTAGCCATCTCTTGCTGTTTGATCGGCGGTGCGGTGAGCTTAGCGCTGGCAGGCCCCTCCCCTCAGGCGGACGCTACGTCCTCTCGTAACACATCCGCCAGCTGATGGTGCTGTCCTCCTTCAGGATTTCTAAGGGCGTACATTTGTAATTTCACTCCTCACTACCTATCACAGTTTTGAAGGCCATAAAATGCCAATATGGCACAAAACCCCCACAAATGACCCCATTTTAGAAAGTAGACACCCCAAGCTATTTGCTGAGAGGCATGTTGAGTCCATGGAATATTTTATATTTGGCACAAGTTGCGGGAAAATTACAAACTTTTATTTATTTTTTATTTTTTTTCACAAAGTTGTCACTAAATGATATATTGCTCACACATGCTATGGGCATATGTGAAATGATACCCCAAAATAAGTTCTGCTGCTTCTCCTGAGTACAGGGATACCACATATGTGGGACTTTTTGGGAGCCTAGCCGCGTACGGGGCCCCGAAAACCAAGCATCGCCTTCAGGCTTTCTAAGGGCGTAAATTTTTGACTTCACTCCTCACTACCTATTACAGTTTTGAAGGCCATAAAATGCCAAGATGGCACAAACCCCCCCAAATGACCCCATTTTGGAAAGTAGACACCCCTAAATTTAGGGGTACACTAGTGAGACTAGGTAATAAATGGCGGGTGCCCTGAAACTATAAAAAAATAACTAACCAACCAGCGTCACCTGTAACAGTTATATGGTGATCACTGGTGAAAGGGTTAACTAGGGGGCAATCAGGGGGCTTTATGCAGTAGTATATGGGGGTCCCTGGCGCTATAAAAAGCTGCGGCGAACCTAAATACCTACCTGCCTAACTAGCGTCACCTGTGACACTAATACAGTGATCAGAAAAACGATCGCTTATTAGGCTGGGTTCACACTGGAGCGATGCGGGAACGCCACGAATCCGCGGCCGGTTCCCGCATCGCATGCCTCCCGGCGGCAGTTCACACTGCCCTATGCGAACTGCTGGGAGTATCAGTGAAATGTTAATGACACCCCCAGATCAGTTCGCACATCGCAGTGCGATCTGCAAACTCGGATCGCATGGTGTGAACACCCATGCGATCCGATTCTGCTGCGGACCAAAAAAAAGGGTCCTGTGCGAGTTTGCGGCGGGTGCGGCGCAAATTCAGCCATACTATCTGTATGGCTGAACTCGAATCGCACAGAGATCGGATGTGATTTGCACTGCAGTGCGGTGCGAATCACATCCGTTCTCATAAACCGCTGCAATGTGAACCCAGCCTTAGTGACACTGGCGACGGGGGGTGATCACGGGGTTAAACCTTTATTGGGGGGGTTAGGGGGGTACCTTAGAACTAAAGGGGGCTAACCCTAACTGCCCTAACAGTTATTACAGTCACAAATGACACCAATGCAAAAAAATGCAATTGGTGTCACTGTGACTGGGGGGGCAGGGGTAATTGGGGGGGTGATCGGGGGGTGAAGGGGGGGTGTGAGTGTGCCTGGCATGTTCTACTGTGTAGTGTCGTGTTGGTGCAACTCACCGATCCTCTCTCCTCGGTGCCGGAACGAAAAATACCGACACGGAGGAGAGATTACATCACTTCCTCTGCCTGTGTTTACATTACAGGAGAGGAAGTGATGCAATGCTTCACTTCCATTCGTCAGGAGCGATCGCGAGGGGGTGGCCATGAATGAATGGCCGCCCCCTCATCCCGGATCGCTCCTGAACGGATACCGACCGTCGCTGGCACCGGGGGGGGGGGCCCCATCGGGCCCCCCACCCGCGGGAAGGCAGGGACGTACAGGTACGCCCATATGCCTGCCCGTGCCATTCTGTCGACGTATATCGTCGTGCGGCGGTCGGCAAGTGGTTAATGCCACGCAGCGCCGAATCGCAAAAAGTACTCTGGTCAGGAAGGGGGTAAATCCTTCTGGGGCTGAAGTGGTTAAAGTACAACTAAACCCACTAAGTTGTCTCCCAAAACAGTTACAAAAAGGCTACATTCACTGCGGCGATTTAGGTCGGTGAGAATTATAGCAGCAGAAATCAGGGATTCTTGCTGTGGCTCTGAGCGGCTAGGTGCGGCCGACGGCCCCCTTCAATGGAATAACAGGTCACAGGTGGCTGCAGCTATTCGCTATTATCCGCACAACCAGTGACTACCTGTGGTGATTGCTGTTGGATGCACACAAAGTGTGCCATGGCCGAGCAGAGAGCATGAATAGCTGTGGATGCCGGCGACCTGTCATCATAGTTAACGGGGCTGGTGGCCACACTTAGCCGCTTAGAGCAACACAAGGAATCAGGAAACTGGACGAAGTTGCCAGTGTGGATGTAGCCTAAGGGCTTGTTTACACTGGTGGTGGTGTTGGTGGTGGTAAAGGACGGGGATGCAGTAAAACACTGGGAGTTAACCACGTTTTTACTGCACATCAACTGTTGTGTGAAAGGCTGTGGCTGGAGGTATACACATGTACACATGCATGGCTGCATTAGGAATTATACCACCTATTTCATTTGTTGGGCACTACCACCTGCTGAACATGGCCCATTCAAGCATGATGCTGCTTCCGTCCTGCAACCATGCTCAGTCCACGCAGTTGCAGTGCAGAAGTCAGCCATTTAGGGGGTCAAAACAGGCAGTGAGGAGGCAATACAATACCTCCTTGATACCTGTCCAAATGCTCTAAACTTGGATCGCTTTTCAGAGGATACCGCAAGCATAAACGAGCCTTAAGGACATGCCTCTGTTGATAATTGTCACATTTGCCAGTGTGCTTATGTAAGCTCTCAGCCCAACTTCCAAACCCTCAGATGGTTGATGTCAGTGGCGTAACTATAACCTTCAGGGCCCCGATGCAGGAAACCTTGGAGGGCCCCCCCCCCGACCTCCGGACAGGGCTCTTTTCTCCGAGCCCAATGGTGGAACACCAGGGCCCAGTCCCAAGTGGGTGGCCGCATATAAAGGAACCGATTTAAAAAACATCAATTACAGCCACTGTGCCCATCAAACGCCACCACTGTACCATCAAACGCCACCACTGTACCATCAAATGTCACCACTGTGCCCATCAAACGCCACCACTGTGCCCATCAAACGCCACCACTGTGCCCATCAAATGTCACCGCTGTGCCCATCAAACGTCACCGCTGTGCCCATCAAATGCCACCACTGTGCCCATCAAACGCCACCACTGTGCCCATCAAATGCCACTGCTGTGCCCATCAAATGCTGCCAGTGTACCCATCAAATGCTGCCACTGTGCCCATCAAATGCTGCCACTGTGCCCATCAAATGCTGCCACTGTGAATCCCCACCACCCGCTCGCTGTCTGCCCGCCACTTACCCTGTCTTGGTGGGGCAGCGGGTAACGGCCATGAGCGGGGTCCTCCATGCATCTCCTGCCATCCTCATCTCCCGTCCTCTCCTCCTGATAGGCGTCCAATAGCTGTGCCTATCGTTTCAACCAATCAGGTGATGGGTAACAGACCCGCACACCTGATTGGTGGAGAGGCGGTTCAGTGTTAGGAAAGTGAATATTAATTCACTTTTCTAACACACCTGGGTTGACTGTGAGCGTCACTCGTCGCTCGCAGTTCACCCATTAGAGCCCATGGCTCTAATCAGGTGCTGCAAAAACACCCCCACCGCTGTAATTCAGGTGCCCGGCACCCCAAAAGGGATCAGACACCTATATATGGGGGTGGCAGCGGTAGCCATGGATAGATTCATGCTATGCTATGCATGAATCTATCCATTGGTCATAGAGGGGGTGGCTGGAGAGAGGGGGGCGGCACCTGTGCACCGATTCACCGCCACTGATAAACGCATGCACATTCACATACATACATATGCATACATGCACACTAACATACATGCGCACACACACATGCATACATACACATACATATATGAACACACACACACACACATACAAGCATGCTCACACACACACATGCATGCTCACACACACACACACACATGCGTGCTCACACATACAAGCATGCTCACACGCACACATACAAGCATGCTCACACACACAAGCATGCTCACACACACACGCACATACAAGCATGCTCACACACACACACACACATACATACAAGCATGCTCACAGACACACACACATACATACAAGCATGCTCACACACACACACGCACATACAAGCATGCTCACACACACACGCACATACAAGCATGCTCACACACACACACATACAAGCATGCTCACACACACACGCACATACAAGCATGCTCACACACACACACATACAAGCATGCTCACACACGCACACATACAAGCATGCTCACACACACACGCATACAAGCATGCTCACACACACACACATACAAGCAGGCCTGGACTGGGACAAAAAATAGGCCCGGGCATTTTAGACCAAGCAGCCCGGGGGGGGGGGGGGGTTCACGGCAGCGGTGCTTCGTGGGGGCGGTTGATGATGGGATGTGGGGTTCCAGCACCTTGCACCTCTTAGTAAAAATGATTGGACTCATGAGCTATGGCATGTTATTGCCATCATCCCGAAAATGGTACATATAATTGAATAACACCTCAAATTTATTGGGATTTTTAAGGCAATATAGAAAAAAGAATATATACTAAAATATATATGAAAAAATATATAAATTTTTATTACAACTATCAAACTATATTACAAAACCACAATGATCCATAAAATAACAGTGTTGTGCTAACATATGTATATGGCATAGAATATTACTACATGCGTAGACTCTATCCAGCAAAACAGGCAGCTCTTTTCCTACGCGTTTCGAAAAATGTGTATTAATAATTTCTTCTTCAGGGAAGCCACTGTCTGTAAGCACACAACAAGCAATGAATATTACAAAAAATACATATATACAAGTGACATGATACATTAAAACCCAATACTTGAATACTCACATGCTAATTTTTTGTACCAAAAGTAGGCACTCTCTCTTTTTTTGGCAACCGTTCCAAAAACGGAAAGACAAGCCAAGAGAGGAGGGGATTAAGCCACAAACGTGGAGATGGTAAGGATGGTATGGATCTGTTACAGTGTCACCGCATTCAAAGCCCTGGAGTCAAAATGAATTCCACAAAAGATGGGAATAAAAGGTTCCTTTATACAAATGTCCAATAGCCCATCAAATAGGAAGATATTATGTTGTATAAACCTCAATCTTGTCTAGAAGACCTACAACAAAAAGAACCAAGAAACATTTTAGTCTACTCCCTAGCCTTGCACTTATCATAAGACAGGGATTCCCAAAATGTAGCTTACCGCCATATCGAGGTTCAACGTTTCCTAATTTTGTACAAATATTACCGAATCTGGAGCATCCAAAGGACATAGGAGAGATTCCCACCTGCTTAGAGCTTCTGGCGTCTGCCTTAAATAGCCCTTGTTGAGTGGATTGGCGCCAAAAGATTCCTCCAATCAACACAGAGGTTCCTCCCATCTATCTAGCCGCTTAATTCTAATAGGAGGTTCTCCGAAGAGCTCCTCCTCTTTTCAGCAGCAACTTTTTTTCATTGGAAATCACCCAGGTGATTACTCCAGGTATATAGATTCTTATTTTAAAGAGAACAAAAACACTGCGCTATTCAAATGTGTAAACAATATACAAACAGCAGCTAACACAACATCTAGGTGTAGAAATGTAACATAATAAATTTTGTGAAGAAAGTGTAGCGCTTGTTTGTTTTACAAAGTTATAATGTAACTAATATAACCAGTGCATATATTAAACAGTGTAAACTAATAAGCACACCATACACCTTTTACTGTATGCAATAAACATACAAAAAACAAATGTCCAAAACAAATTATCTAAAAAATGAAAAAATAAAAATGAAGAAATATAAAAACAAGTGAAAAGAAAAGGGTCTCCAAAGTTTCTGTGTATGACACGATGAAGTGTGAATAATCCTACACCTTCTCCAGGAAGCGACCATGCAATCACCACGTGAGCCCTCCACCAAACGAAATGGAGGCTTACCAGATTTAATGGATCCTACTCAAAATTATATTTGGAGGATCATATACGCTTGTAGATGTACATAAACTCTTTTGGTGTTGCCCTTTTCTGGAGGGATTTCAAGTGTGGCTATTTCCTTTACAGAATGTCTCCACCCATATGGATCCACATAAGTAGTTGAGCATATAAAGAAAAAGGAAGCAGGGACCACAATAGTGTAACTCCGTTTTTCCGTTAAAATAATTTAATAAAAAAATTATCAAACTCACGTGTACAAAGAACATAAGCGCTTTTCAATAAAATTTCAGGCTGCAATGAAGTCCCGACGCGTTTCGTCATGAACAGACGTCATCTGGGGTACGTCACATGTCCCGCATTGGACCGATGTTCTGTCTATCAAAGGTACCGGGCCAAGAGGTGGGGCTATGTGACGGTGAGCCCCGGGAACACAGGACATTCAAATGAAAGCTATTACAGCTCACTGCTCGTACAGACAGCTTGCCTCTTCCTCTCCTCACTTCCGCTGTCTGGGGGACCGTGCGGACGGTGCTCGCCCCCCCCAGTATGCATTCCTCATCCTTCCCACGGGCCCCTCTCAGCTGCGGGCCCCATAGCGGCCGCGTGTGTCGCTATGGCGGTAGTTCCGCCACTGTCTACAAGCGTATATGATCCTCCAAATATAATTTTGAGTAGGATCCATTAAATCTGGTAAGCCTCTATTTCGTTTGGTGGAGGGCTCACGTGGTGATTGCATGGTCGCTTCCTGGAGAAGGTGTAGGATTATTCACACTTCATCGTGTCATACACAGAAAATTTGGAGACCCTTTTCTTTTCACTTGTTTTTATATTTCTTCATTTTAATTTTTTCATTTTTTGGATAATTTGTTTTGGACATTTGTTTTTTGTATGTTTATTGCATACAGTAAAAGGTGTATGGTGTGCTTATTAGTTTACACTGTTTAATATATGCACTGGTTATATTAGTTACATTATAACTTTGTAAAACAAACAAGCGCTACACTTTCTTCACAAAATATAGATTCTTATTGGTCAAATGGCGGCGTTTTTTTCCGCCATTTGCATCACTTCCGGTATGACCACTTCCGCCGGAACCGGAAGTGACGTCATTTTCACCCGGAACCGGAAATGGCGTCATTTTCCGGAACCGGAAGTGACACTCTTTTGTACTTCCTGGAGATTACATCTTACTGGGCAATGACTGTAAGCAATGACTACAAATAATTACAGGAATACATGGGAGGAAACAAACACTACAAAATGAATCGCTAGATCTATTGCAATCCATTCAACAGGGCTTATCCCAATAGACTCAAGTTGATGGGCATGTGGAAATTATTCCACAAAAGTGACCATAACTTCACAGATAAACACCAATTAAATTTGTCACCTGCAATGTGTCACTAAGGCTAAAACTAAAACCACCGACACAGAAATGAACTGGATGAACATCCAGATGCCACATAAAGTGGTCATTGGGAAAGAAAACCAATGCCCAAATCGGTGGCAAAGAAAAGGGGAGCAGAGAAAGGGGTAAGAATAACCCCAATCACAGCGCCCTCCCAACAAAACCACCCCGATGGGCTTACCTGTGCCGGGAACGCGGTGACCACAGATCCCACCAAACCTATTATAAATCACTAAGGCCGCGTACACACGCGCGGACTGTTCGCCCAACTTTGTCCGTCCAACAGTTTCGGCAAACAGTCCGCTCAAACTTAGCATGGACGGACATGGCCACACACGACGGACGAACAGTTTGCTGAAACCGTGCGCGATGACGTGAACGGCACGTACGACGGGACGAAAAATACGACGTCCTATACACTGCATTATAGCTTTCGGCGTGAAAATCCTTTCTGAGCATGCGCGAGACTTATTTGGCCGAACAAGCCTACACACGAGCGAACAGTCCGCTGAAACCTTGTTTCAGCGGACAGTTTTTCGGAATTTCTGTAAGACCTTGTTCGTCCAACTGTCCGCTGAAACTGTCCGCTGAAGCCCCACACACGAGCGGACTGTCCGCCCAAACACTGTTCAGCGGACAAGGTTGGGCGAACAGTCCGCGCGTGTGTACGCGGCCTTAGAAACATGTTTAAAGACATCAAGTATTGTTCACATAGAAAAGATTGTGTATAAAGATACAAATATATTAATTTTTATTTTTGTTTATTGATTTGAGAGAAAAAAAAAAAGGAACAGAATCACATCTAGGTGAGGAGCCCAATTGTCCACCGACCAGCTAATTATTCAGTTTTACCTGAAACATAACCCTCTAGAAATGGCCTAAAGCTCTCTGTTTCATTAAGCCCTGGATAAATGGTAGCTTCCAAGAATTTAATACAGCGCATTTCACGTTGCAAGAGTGTCTTGTTCCAATCCCCCCCTCTAATTGGTATATGTATCACAGTAAAGTTTACAACCGGCATCCTATATGCATGAGCCTCTGCAATATGTCTCCCCAAAGGGAGATAGAGGTTGCAGATCCTCATGGCAGACAGATGTTTACTAATACGTTGACCTAATTCTTGTTTGGTCTTTCCAATGTAGAAAGCCCCACACTCACATTGGAACAGGTAAACAACGCCTTTGGTTTTCCAATTAGCAAAGTGTTTTAATCGGAAACTCTCACCATTAGGTAACTTGAAAATTGTCCGTTGTTTTATATATTCACAACAGGAACAGGACCCACATGGGTATGTTCCCCAAGTTTTGCATGGATCTAGGCGTTGGTTACCCTTATATTCACTTTGTACCAATGAATCCCCAAGAGAGCCGGCTTTACGAAAAGTGATTTGAGGTTTTGGGGTGACAACAGTCGATAATATTGGATTCTCTGTTAATATTGACCAATATTTTGTAAGAACACTTTTTATTTTGTCATGCTCGTTCGAAAACCATAGTATTAATCTAGTTGTATTCTCATTTTTCTTGGGTTTACTTTTTCCAAATAGCAAAGTTTGTCTATCTTGATTTTTAACGGTTGAAAGCCTTTTTCAGGCAGGTTTTTGTATACCCTCGTAGCAATAGTCTTCTGCTCAATTCATCCGCCTCTTTTTGAAAAGCTTCGTTAGTTGTACAGTTGCATTTAATTCGCAACATTTGACTATATGGAATGGATTTTTTCAAAGATTCAGGATGGAAACTGCCGGCATGCAAAAGCGTGTTTCCGGCAGTTTCCTTCCTGAATAATTTTGTAGTAAGTTGCCCTACTGCATTTTTCATGATGGTAATGTCTAAGAAATCAATTTGGGTCAGATTGTAAGACATTGTGAAAAAAAGATTCAAATTATTTTGATTCATTACTTCAAGACAAGTTTTCAATATTTCCTCCGGGCCATTCCAAACCATAAATACATCGTCTATATAACGTTGCCACAGTACGATGTTCTTAGTGTATATGGCCCATGCATCATCAGACAAAAAGTTTTTTTCCCACTCCCCCAGGTACAAGTTGGTGTAAGAGGGTGCACAACATGTGCCCATGGCCACCCCTTGTACCTGGAGGTAGTGGGATCCTTTAAATAAAAAAACATTATGTCTGAGTATGAAGTCAAGCATTGATAAAATAAACTTATTAAATTTCCATTCGATAGTCGACCTTTGTTGTAGAACTCGTTCTATTGCCTTGATTCCTAGGTCGTGGGGAATGCTATTGTAGAGAGATTCGACGTCTATGGTCACCAATATTGCTGTATCCGGGATTATCAAATCCTCTAAGATTTGCAATAGGTGGATGGTATCTTTAGTGTATGATGCTAACTCCAAAACGTGTGGTCTCAAGTGGTCGTCTATGACCTGGCTTGCAGCCTCTGAGATACAACCATTACCCGAGATGATCGGTCTTCCCGGGGGTTCTGAATATTTTTATGTATTTTTGGTAATGCATACATTGTAGGTATTCTTGGATATTTAGTACGTATAAAATCCCACATCTCTACAGTAATGGCACCACCTCTATAGGCTCCATCAACCAGGTCATAGAATTTTTGATTGTATTTGTCTAAACAATGCGCCGAAATTCTACAGTAGCATTTCCGATCGTTAAGGATTTTAAGGCACATGGCTTCATACATGGAATTATCCATTAAAACGATGTTACCCCCCTTGTCTGATTGTTTTATTGTAATTTCTACATTGTCCTGGAGTGATTTTAAAGCATTTCTGATTCTAAATTAAGATTTTTTAGCTTACCCTTATCTTTTTTCATTTTTTTGATTTCTTTAGTTGTCAACCTGACAAACAATGCTAGGGCTGGATTGGAACTCAATGGGGGAAATTTGTTGGATTTTTTCTTATACACTTTTTTTTATCACAGGTGAGGAGCTCTGCCCAAGATCTTCATCTGGACTATCTTCACTTCAGTTTCCTCTTCCCAATCTTCCAGCACTAATTCATTTTCCTGCAGCAGCTGATTAAGGTCACGCAGGGCCCTAAAATCAGCTGCTGTAAGATTAGATGGGGTAACCTCTTGTTTTGGTTGTTTACTATATAGACATTTGAAAAGTACCTTACGTGCAAATAAATTAATGTCTTTGATGACTTCAAAGTCATCTAATGATTTATTAGGGCAAAATGACAGCCCAAGTGAAAGCACCTGGCTTTCAGTAGCCGTAAGTATATGTGACGATAGATTTATGATGTTTAAACCACCTTCGCCTATATTGGCACCTGTTTCTATTTCTAAGACTGGGTTAGGACTGAGGTTTGGGTTGGAACTATTTTGTCTAAAAAATCATCTAATTGGTTTTGTGTTTTTGGAACCGCCCCTAATTCCTTCGGACTTTTAGTATTTTTATTTTTCTCAGATGGAATGGTTTTCAGGTTATCTTTCCTATCTCTCAGATTTCTTGACGGCCCCCCATTTTTAGATAAATGTGGGCATTGTTGGACTTCAGTTGTACGTTTTTTTGTAGCCTGTTGGGTTTCATGGTCTATATCTTGTATTTTTGCAAAAGGACCCTTTCTTTTTCTCATTGGCCCCTCCATAAGAGAGGAGGCCGAAGACGAGGAAGCATTGGAGGGTGTATCTGAATTATAATCATTCTTGTATTCATGTGTTTTGGTTAAATTTTTGTTGCCAATTTTATTTTTATTGGTCTGCTGCCATTTGTATGCCCGATTTTCGCTAAATGCGTTTTTATCCCTCCAATATTTCCTCTCTTTTTTTTGAAGGATTGATTTCCCATATTCCTTAAGATGGTCTCTTAATTTTACCTCTAAGCTCGCATAGTCCTCATGTATTTTTAAAGGAACTAAACGAGCATAGAGAGTATCAATTTCTATATTCAATTCCTCTAGTTGTTGTCTATATTCTCTCTGTAATAACATCATCAGATTTTTTGAACAGTCATTTTGATGAGATTCCCAATTCTTTTTCAGTTCATTCGAAATGTGACTGAGAATAGGGAATATCTGAATTCTCAGACCGATAGGATTGATGTTTTCCTGAATATAACGTTCTAAAGACTGTATATGCCAATGCAGAGCTGATTTTTTTCTCCAGTATTTTAGTTAAATTAGAAAATAGTGAATTCAAGTCAGATATCACCTGTTCCTTTGCTTGGAAGCTGGATTGAATGGAGGACATGAGCTCCTCCCAATTCTGCCCTAGAAGATCCCCCATTTCCGGAAAAAATAAAAAAATAAACAAAATTGGTTAAATATACATAAATAGATATATTGCTCTCAATGTCCCAAAAGCAAATACTTAGGAGAAAAAAGCCTCACCTCAAGAGGAACTATTAACCCCTTAAAAAAGTCTTATTTTACATCTAGTAATCCATGTCAGAGCCAATGAGTCACGAGTTTGAGGATTTTGGGTGTATTCTCCACCCCTGAACTTATTAGTAAAAATGATTGGACTGCCGTGTCCCCTTAAAGTGGTTGTAAACCCTCCTCGACTACTTTAGCTCAATCCAATCTCGATAGCACAGGCAGCTGATCGCTGAGGAGGAGGAGGAAGAAGCAGCTATGGCACATGCATGAGATTTCGACAAGCAAATGGACTAAGGGCGGAAATGTCGTGCACAAAGTCTTCAGCATACAGGAGGAAGAATGGCGCGGACGCAGGGCCATCTTTAATATTGATTGGACCCTGGGCAAAACTTTTCTTGGCCCCCCCCCCCCCCCCCCATGCAGTTTTGCTCTCCACCTGCTCTGAGACATACAATAAATAGCAGCTAGACTCAAAATCAGTTTACTGAATCAGATCAGGCAGCGATTGCAATTGGTTGTCAGAGGTTACAGTGTATCATTACCACTCAGCTGGGAGGTATGGGCATTCCATTAATGTAACTTTTTGAAAAAAAAAACTAAGTAAGTGGGTTTAGTTCTGCATTAAAGTGCAGGTATCTTGTGAGATAATTGTAGCCCCATTTTCCTAAACAGTGGCTACTTTGTCAATTTAGGTTTTGGTTGGACTGTAGTTAGTTCAGACTGATTGTATAGTTTCTCATCTGGTTTTTCCCTAAGACCTGGTTCACACAGGGGCAACTCAGATGCGACTTCAGGTCGCCCCTAGTCGCCTCAAGTTACGCTACATGTCCTGTACTACTTGTATCCGACTTGTAGGCGACTGGTACCCATTGATTTCAATGGAAGTCACCTCCAAGTCGGATCTCCGTCTATATTGAGGCGACTTTCACAGAATTATCAGCTCTCGAGAGGGAACTCCATGCCAAATTTATTTTAAAAATTTGGCGTGGGTTCCCCCTCCGGGAGCATACCAGGCCCTTAGGTCTGGTATGGATTTTAAGGGGAACCCCCTACGCCGAAAAAAACGACGTGGGGGTCCCCCCAAGATCCATACCAGACCCTTATCCGAGCATGAAGCCTGGCCGGTCAGGAAGGGGGTGGGGATGAGCGAGTGCCCCCCCTCCTGAACCGTACCAGGCCGCATGCCCTCAACATGGGGGGTTGGTGATTTGGGGAAGGGGGGCACCCTGCAGCCCCCCCACCCCAAAGCACCTTGTCCCCATGTTGATGAGGACAAGGGCCTCTTTCCGACAACCCTGGCCGTTGGTTGTCGGGGTCTGCGGGCGGGGGGCTTATCAGAATCCAGGAGCCCCCTTCAATAAGGGGGCCCCCAGATACCGGCCCCCCACCCTATGTGAATGAGTAAGGGGTACATCGTACCCCTACCCATTCACCTGGGGAAAAAATGTCAATAAAAAACACAACACAAGTTTTAAAAGTCCTTTATTAAGCAGCTCCGGGGGTCTTCTTCCGATGTCGGGGGGGGGGGGGGTCTTCTGACGACTTCTCCGCTCTGTTCGGCCTATTCTCCCAGTGTCCGTGTCATGGTTATGCAATAGAGTTCTGCTTACCTGTCTCCATGTGTTCATTTCTAAGAGCCTCACCCGACTGCTTTTATAATCCATCCTCTGGCATGGCTCCACCCTAGCTCCTATCAGACAACTCTATATTAACCTGTGCACTGCTAGCCAATCCTGCTGATCAACCTTTGTGTGTTAGCTTCCTGTTACCTGCCGTGTGCTCTTCTACTGTTTTCCGTTACCGACTTTGGTGTGTCCTGACTATCCCTGTTTGCCTGTGATCCTGACCTTTTGGCGTGTCCCCGACTATTCTTGTCTGCTTGTGGCCCCAACCTTGGCTTTGTCCCTCACCATCTCTATCCTCCTGCTGCCTACTGTGGGTGTGAGCTGGGGGACCCTGGGGGTCGTGACCTGGAGCCAGTTGCAGCCAAGTCCATCCTCACCACTCGAGGCTCTGGTGAACACCTGCTGGCTCTTAGACTCCGCGCCCCAGGGAATCTTACGCTCTAACCCCAGTGGGATCCATCTTGGTGTTCTGGCGGCCCTGCCTTCCTATCACCTTGACCCCTGTCCACAGCAGTCAGCCATACGGGTATTTATGTTTTTATTTCTTTTTTTTAAATAATATCTTTTTTTATTTATTACAATTTTTTCCCCCTTTTCAATTGTGAAAGTTTTTTGCTGGCTGAGAAGTAACTTTAATTGTAATTTTGCTAGCAGCGTGCACCAGTATCTGCTGCCTGCCATGATCTCCAAATTGTAAACTGATCATTGCCAGTGTCAGCTGTGGCTGCCATGGCTCTGCCTCTACCCACCGCCCAGCTGTGAGTCTGTGGCTAGAAGCTGGTGCACACACTGCACTTTCACTGTGTCATGATGTGAGTGAGATATTGAGAGACAGGATTCGGCATGAACAGCTTAATATGCTTGAGGTCGATGACTTTGCCCTGCCACCTTGTGATCTATCCAATCCCTGTTTTGGCTTCCTCAGCAGCCGCACTGCAGGGATTGGACAGATGACATGAATTTATTTTTAGAGATATTTGACAGAAGAGGAGGAGGCAATATGTCATCTCTTCACCAACTATTTTAAACCCCTAAATGATTCATTAACCCCACCACAACCACGTGCATTCCACTCGGTTGCAGGAAAGTTGCAGACTGGACCCTTTTATTTGAATTGGCTGCATTTGATAGTGCCCACCAAATGCAACTGGGTGTATAATTTGCCACTGTGAGGTATGAGGTGGTAGATTGGCTCACACTTTCCTGTGCTTTTTTGCAGCATGCACCACTGCAACACATCGTGTGAACTTTCAAATTCTCTCTTGTCTTGTGATGGGACTGTGCTGGAATAGCCATCCACCACAGTCCCACCGCATCTGGTGGAAGTATACCTTAAAGAAGGAGCAGTAAAACCACGGCTCAACTGCATGGCCCTACTCCCCCAAACCACACATGTGAAAGACTCCTGAAAAAAACAGGTCGAAGAAATGATGAGAAATGCTGGTCTATACATGTGCTCTTTGATTTATGGCATGTTTTCTTATTGTTTTAAAAACAATTTTATTGAAAGTACTAATATACAGTGGGAACTTGGATTATGAGCATAATATGTTCCAGGAGAATGCTTGTAATCCAAAGCACTCGCATATCAAAGCGAGCTTCCCCATAGAAGTCAATGTAAAGTAAGATAATCCCTTTCACATTGAATTCTATTGCATGCAATACCACATGTGGCCAGAGCCGGGGGGCGCCGGAGAGACACATAAATACTTGGAGATGGCTCAGATGCATTTGAAAACCCTCAGAAAGGCTCAGAAACACCCGGGAACTGAGAAATTTCCGAGAGTACTGCCGAGTATTTCCGAACGGCTCCGAGTGTCACCGGCGCCCCTGCATCTCTGTCCAAATTCGGTACTGCACACCACAGATTCTTGAATCCTGCTCGTTTTGTGAGATAACACTCGCAAACCGAGGCAGGATTTAAAAAAAATAATTGCTCGTATTGTGAAACACTCCTTAACTGCATTACTCGCAATCCAAGGTTCCACTGTATATACAGTATGTTCAAATATATCAACTATTTATACTTTCATTCTTGAAAGTAGGTGTGTAAATTGGGGCAAGCTTTTAGGGGCCCCAGTGCATTACTTTGCCCAGGTTCCATGATGCTATTAAGATGGCCCTGCCGACAACTGCACCTGCCTCTGTGCTAAATGGACCAGTGCTGCCAGCCTGCCACCAATGTAGCGACAATGCACATTTGGTGACATTGGCTGGCATGGCAAGTGACAATCTGCAAATAGTGGTAGGTGACGTTGCAAGCGATCATCCACATCTGGTAGCAGGTGACGTGCCAAGTGACAATCCATATCTGGTGCCAGGCGATGGTGGCAAGCGACAAGCTGCATCTGGTGCCAGGCGATGGTGGCAAGTGACAATCCACATCTGGTGGCAGGTGATGGTGGCAAGTGACAATCCACATCTATTGCCAGGCGATGGTGGTAAATGACAATCCACATCTGGTGCCAGGCGGCGATGGCAAGCTGCATCTGCTGCACTGATTCTACATTATGGTGTGGTGAACCGCTTCATTATATATTCGAACGTAACAATAGAAATAATGTGCTTCAATCACCCTGACACCATATAAACCACGGTGCCATGATGATTGAAGCGTGTGTGTGTGTGTGTGTGTGTGTGTGTGTGTGTGTGTGTCCCCCCGGGCCTGCAAAAGGGTTGGTGACTGCTACTATGGGCTCTAACCCCAGATCTTTTGCAGACCTAGCAACGCCCCTGGAGGACGCCCTGAAATTTGGGAACATGCTTACATGTCGGCCTAAAGGTTCTGACACTAACCCTCACCTCTTTAGCCATTCTGCAATAAAATTTTAAAAAGACAGGAGCCCAATATCTTTTCTCAGTCTCCCTATTTTAGCAATGGACTCAAACATTTTAGCCTGCCCCTGGCCTCTGGAGGTACTATCCTGCCTTTGGAGTGTCAGAGGTACATCATGCTTTATTAACCGGTTCCCGACCAGCGCACGACGATGTACGTCGACAGAATGGCACGGGCAGGCATATTGGCGTACAGGTACGTCCAATCTTCAATGCCGCCCTGCCATCGCGCTGGTCGGGACCCCCGTGAGTCCGGTCGCAGGACCCGCGGATTCGATCGCCGCGGGCATACCTGCGATCGCCTCACGGGACAGCTGAATGGAGGAAATGCCGTGTAAACAGCATTTCTCCATTCTGCCTAGCAACTAGTGACGCTGATCTCTGCTCCATGTGATTGGAGCAGAGATCAGTGTTCACTAAATGAAAGCCCAACCCCCCCACAGTTAGTAACACACCCCTAGGAACACTTAACCCCTACACTGCCACCCACTGGTTAACCCCTTCACTGCCAGTGTCATTTACACAGGAATCACTGCATTTATATAGCAGTGATTACTGTATAAATGACAATGGTCCCAAAAATGTGTCAAAAATGTCCGATGGGTCCCCCACAATGTCGCAGTCACAATAAAAATCGCTGATCGCCGCCATTACTAGTAAAAAAAAAAAGAATAAAAAATTATTAATAAAAATGCTATAAAACTATCCCTATTTTGTAAATGCTATAACTTTTGCGCAAACCATTCAATAATCGCTTATTGGGATTTTTTTTACCAAAAATATGTAGAAGAATACGTATCGGCCTAAACTGAGGGAAAAAAATGTTTTTTTATATATTTTTGGGGGATATTTATTATAACAAAAAGTAAAAAATAATGCATTTTTTTCAAAATTGTCGCTCTATTTCTGTTTATAGCGCAAAAAATAAAAACCGCAGGGGTGATCAAATACCACCAAAAGAAAGCTCTATTTGTGGGAAAAAAAGGACGTCAATTTTTTTTTGGGAGCCACGTCGCACGACTTGCGCAATTGTCAGTTAAAGCGACGCAGTGTCGAATCGCAAAAAGTGGTCTGGTCTTTGACCAGCAAAATGGTCCGGTCTGTAAGTGGTTAAAGCGGGATTGCACTGTGGAAAAAAATATTAAAAGCCAGCAGCTACAAATACTGCAGCTGCTGACTTTTAATAAATGGACACTCACCTGTCCCGGGGTCCAGCTATGCCGGCAGCCGAGGCCGATCGATCGCTTGGCTCTCGGCTGCTGCCGTCACCATTCTAGGTGAGGGAATCAGGAAGTGAAGCGTTGCGGCTTCACTTCCCGGTTCCCTACTGCACATGCGCGAGTCGCGCAGCGCAATAGGAATTGTCCGCGCTGTCTCTGGGACCCGTGTGTGTCCCAGCAGACAGCGCGCAGGGACAGGAAGAGGCATAGACTCCCGTGGGAGTCTATGCCCAGAAGTGGGTGTAAATACCTGTCTTTGACAGGTATCTGCACCCCCCTCCCCCCTGAAAGGTGCCAATTGTGACACCGGAGGGGGGGAGTGTTCACTTTAGGATATAACCCCGCTTTAAGAAATAAATAAATAAAAGGAAAGAGGTCAATTGAACAACATAAAGTTGATCGATACATTTATTGTATTAAAGCGGAGGTCCACCCTAAAGTGGACCTTCCGCTCATCGGAACCCTCCCCCCCTCCGGCGCCACAATTGGCCCCTTTCAGGGGGGAGGGGGGTGCAGATACCTGTACAGTACAGGTATTCTGCACCCACTTCCGGGATAGCTCTCTGCGGAAAGGGGCGTAGATTACGCCCCTTTCCGCAAGTGCCCGCCCCGTTCCGCAAGTGCCCCGCTGCCTGCTGGGAAACACACAGATCCCAGAGGCAGCGGGGACCGTCCTTATTGCGCAGCGCGGCTCGCGCATGCACAGTAGGGAACCGGGAAATGAAGCCGAAAGGCTCCATTTCCTGATTCCCATTCCCAAGATGGCGGCGGCAGCACCCGACAGACGATCTAGAGATTGGCTTCGGGTGCCGACATCGCGGGCACGCTGGACAGGTAAGTGTCACTATTTTAAAAGTCAGCAGCTGCAGTATTTGTAGCTGCTGGCTTTTAAAAAAAAAAAAACGCGGAGTCCCGGCGGACTCCCGCTTTAAAAGATACTAATACAGACCATCAAGTTACAACTATAATGGTTGTACACTGTATGGTCAAAGACTTGTAGGAACCTGGCCACCACACCTATATGAGCTTTTTGGACATCCCATTCCAGAACCATGGCCATTAATATGGAGCTGGTCCTGTGGGGATATTTGCCCATTCAGCCAAAAGCACATTTATTAGGGCAGGCACTGAAGTTAAAGAAGAACACGCGTACACACGATCGGAATTCTCGTCGGAAAAAGCTCTGATGGTTTTCCCAACGGAATTCCGACTGAATTCGGCTCAAGCTGTCTTGCCTACACACGGTTACATCAAATTCCGATCATTTATAACGCGGTGACATACAACACGTACGACGTGACTAGAAAAAAGGTAGTTGAATAGCCAGTAGCCAATCCATTTAGAATTAAAAGAGTTTTTCAATAAATATTTTCTTAGATAAATTGGTAGTCTCTCCAATTGGAACTTGTTCTGCACCACTTTCATGTAATTTCTCTGTGTTGTATTGAAATGCATCAGTTGTTATTGTTCATCAGTATGCTGCCATCTATTGGTGGTTTCTGGCCCCTACAATTTATTTACTAACGTGATGTTGATCACGTCCTCTGTCCTCCTGTTTAGTGCTAGTTAGTTTAGTTCTTACTAAACCCTCCCCACTTCTTCCATGTACCCTTTGGCCAGGGGCGGACTGACCATTGGGGCTCTCAGGCACTGCCCGAGGGCCCCATGCCACTATGGGGTCCCATCAGGGTTGCCAGCCTCAATAAAACCAGGGACAGTATGTGTCTGTGTGTGTATACTGTGTGGCCCCATAATCTCCTATTGCCCGGGGGCCCCATAATCTTCTATTGCCCAGGGGTCCCATAATCTCCTATTGCCCAGGGGCCCTATGAGTTGTCAGTCCGCCCCTGCCTCTGGCAGTATTATTTATTCACAGAAACAGGGCTTAGGAAAGTCATTGTCTTCTTATGCTTTAAAAGACTGGAAAAAAACATCCTCTGTACTGCAATTAGCTGAAATAAAATAGCATTGGATTCAACTTCTGTATTCTATTGAAGATTTAAGCTGCCTGTGGAAAGTGCCAAGTCAGTAGGTGACTATACTGTCTGTACAGACTGGGTCTGAGGAGGTACGTCAATGCATACAGAACAGAAATACTTATTGAATCCTTGTTAGTCATGTCTACTCTATTTCTCTTATCGAAACAACCAGTGCAGGCACTACCACTGTCATAATCTGAAGTTTCATTAAAGTGGAACTATGTACTTGAGCACCACAAACCAAAAACACTATTTAAAGTGATATTAAAGGTTTAAATAAATAAAAAAATAAATAAACATGTTATACTTACCTGCTCTGTGCAATGCTTTTGCACACAGCAGCCCTGATCCTCTTCTTCTCGGGTCCCCCGACAGTGCTCCTGGCTCCCCCGACCAGTGCCCCCATAACAAGCTGCTTGCTATGGGGGCACAGATGCGTGCTCCCTCCTGAGTCCCGCTCTATGCGTCCATAGGACACATAAAGCTGCGGCTTTGCCCTCGCACCTGCTCTCACCTAATTTTCGCAGTTGTTGTGATTGACAGCCAATGGCTCCCACTGCTGTGTCCCAGCCAATGAGGCGAGAGACACAGGACAACCAAGGCTCCAGTGCACATCGGTGGATCGAGAGGGGGCTCAGGTGAGTATTGGTGGGAAGTGAGTATTGATGGGAGGTGTGGGGGGAGCAGCACACAGAAGGTTTATTTTTACCTTCAGCCTTTACAACCACTTTAATTCATTTCTAATATTCAAAGCAAACTCACACCCATCCATCAATGTGCCCATACTTTATTTTGCTGAGAAATTCTTTTGAAAAACACCCCCCTAGCATTTCTGGCTGTGGCTCTCTGGAGTAAGGGCAGATGATTCATGTAGCATTTACTTCCTGTAATCCATCTTCCATTTGCATGCAGGATGCATGTGCTAAGCTTAGAAAACCCAACCTCAAGACTCCTGGGATGTATGACATAATTTTCCTAGGCATGGAAACTAGGAAGTAACTGAAGAAATGTAAAAAATAAGCTGAAAACAAGTTAATATGATGAGTGGCGTTGCTATGGAGGGGGGCAGGGGGTGCGGCCCACACCTGGGTGACACCAACCACAGGGTGACACCAGGCCTGGACTGAAACTGAACACCACGGCTCCCTCTTTCCCTTCTGGGATCTCTGCTATCCCCTCAGCTCCATGCGATGTGCAGGGAGGTAGGGGGAGGAGGGAGTGAGACAGAGACACTTACAGACAGGGTTCCTGGGTCCAATCATCCCTCCCACTATAGCATCTCTCTCCGGCTGCAGCCAGCAATATAGCCGCCTCCTCCTCGGCTCTGATGTTCATGTACACAGGACAGGAGCAAGAGCAGGGGGAGGAGGCGGAGGAGGGACACCTTCCCTACGAGGTCTGTAATAACAACAGAAGTCTTACATGGTAATTGGGAAGGGGGGTTCTGGGGGGACTTAGCAGGTAACATTTGTGCTGCCAGGAGTGATTTTAGGGAGGGGGGGAGTTAGAGGATATGTGCCAGGGGTGCTTTGTTTTGGGTTGGAGAGGACTTGTGCTAGAAGAAGGGGGGCAGATTTGAAGTTTTAATTCCTCTCTCCTCACAAAGAAACCCATAGTACATATCCTTTAACCCCCCAAATCAAAAATTCCACCCCAGTTCCATTCCCTCCACCCGATCGCATCCCAGCTTCATCCATTCCCCCTGATCCCATCCTGGCTCCATCCATCACCCCGATCCCATCCCGACTTCATCCGTTCCCCCCGATCCCATCCCGGCTCCATCCGTTCCCATCCTGGCTCCATCCATTTCCCCCAAACTAACGCTCAATTGAATACCATAGATCCATGGCTCCGTGGAGAATGATTTGACAATCAGCCCAGAAAAAAAGAAATAACACAGACCATAGCGTGACACTGCATTGCACACGGAACACCCCAGTGATGTAAATGCAGACAATTGAACCGCCACCACACAGAGAACACACTTACCAGACAACCCGCAGGGACAAGCATATGGCTTTAGCCCAGCCCAGGCCTTTGTTCAGCAGAAAACCCCAGGATAATAAACTGATAGATTCTCAGATGACTTACCATATGGTCCACAACTCCGTGGGTAATGCATCAATAATCAGCCCAAAAAAGAGATATAAAGTATACCATAGCGTAATATTGTCTACAACCCAATTTAATAGATCAATTAAAAATTTTACACTTACATTTAAACATCTTAAAATTGCATAGAAAAAACGAAGCCGGCCGGCTACAAATTCAAACTCCTGTCCTTCTCACGAGATGGCGTGGTGATGTCAGCACGTTACCTCCTCATGTGTTTCGTCACATATGACATTCTCAATGGGGAACAGGCAGCATGCTGACTCACCACTATAAATACCTTCACACCTCGGTCTGAGTCCCGGACATGAAGATCACATCGCCATATTGGATGTGGGCAGCCCATCATATACGTAGAAGCTTTGCAGATTACACTACATATCGCGAATGCAATTAAGATTAAAAGAAAAAGAAAAAAAAGAGGAAAAAAAAAATATATATATATATAACAATACATAAATTCAATATTCACCAAATGAACATTGATTTATTAAAAATGAATCACCATGAAATCATAGATAAACATGAACCAATATTCCACTCATTCGCATTTATCATACCAAAAAAACAGAGGAAGAAAAAAAAATTCTTAGATAAAAAGAATTTTTATATATTGTGAAAAAATCTATATAAATAAAATAATATATAAAAACACAAATATTCAATATTTAACCGCTTAAGCCTTGGACCATTTGGCTGGCCAAAGACCAGACCACTTTTTGCAATTCGTCACTGCATTGGTTTAACTGACAATTGTGCGGTTGTGCGACGTGGCCCCCAAACAAAATTGATGTCCTTTTTTTCCCCACAAATAGAGCTTTCTTTTGGTGGTATTTGATCACCTCTGCGGTTTTTATTTTTTGCACTATAAACAAAAAAAGAGTGTAAATTTTGAAAAAAAAACGCATCAGTTTAGGCCGATACGTATTCTTCTGCATATTTCTGGTAAAAAAAAAATTCAATAAGCTTTTATTGATTGGTTTGTGCAAAAGTTATAGCATCTACAAAATAGTGGATAGTTTTATGGCATTAATAACTTTTTTTTACTAATAATGGCGTCGATCAGTGTTTTTTATCATAACTGCGACATTATGGCGGACACGTAGGACAATTTTGACACATTTTTGGGACCATTGGCCTTAATACAGCGATCAGTGCGATTAAAATTGGATTGATTACTGTAAAAATGTCATTGGCAGTGAAGAGGTTAAAGGGGAAGTAAACCCTTATGGGTTTACTTCCTCTTTGATTCCCTGCAAAGGTAAAGCATAATGGACTACTATGCATCGCATAGTAGTCCATTATGTGTCACTTACCTGACACAGGAGCCAGCAAAGTCACCGATGTCCCCTCGCTGCTCCGCAGCTGTCATTCGACGAAGCCGCGATGACGTCATTCCCGCGCATGCGCATGGGAGCCGCCACTCGTGGCATATGGCCGTTCACAGCGGCACGCTCAGTGCGCCTGCGCGACGCTGTCTACGGCGCATGCGCTGTAGACAGCGGTGCCTGTCTTTCGGCAAATATCTCCTAAACCGTGTAGGTTTAGGAGATATTTCTTGGACCTACAGGTAAGCCTTAATCTAGGCTTACCTGTAGGTCAAAGTGGTTTGTAAGGGTTTACAACCACTTTAACACTAGGGGGAAGTGAAGGGGTTAATGTGTGCCCTAGTACATGTTCTAACTGAAAGGGGATGGGACTGTGCAGGGAAACTAATGCCCCGTACACACGAGAGGGATTAAGTCTGACAGACCTCCAAAGGAGTTCCGACGGAGTTCCGACGGAGTTCTGGCGGACTTTTCGACCGAACGGACTTGACCACACACCATCACACCAAACTCCGACGGAGTCGAACGTGATGACGTACGACTGGATTCGACGTAGGAAGTTCATAGACAGTAGCCAATAGCTGCCCTAGCGTCGGTTTTAGTCCGTCGGAGTAGCACACACACGAGCGAATTTTTCGAAGGGGACCGGGTCCGGCGGAGTTCCGTCGGGAAAATTTGAAGCATGCTTCATTTCTAAAGTCCGTCAGACTTTTGCGAAGCTAAAGTCCGTTGCAGCCCACACACGATCGGATAGTCTGACGGACTCGGTCTGACGGACTTTGGATGTTGAAAAGTCCGCTCGTGTGTACGGGGCTTAACAGATCACTGTTCATAATATGTATGAACAGACAATCTGTCAGTTCCCTCCTCAGAGAACCGGAAACTGTGTGTTTACAGTTTATTGGGGTTAGTTTATTATCCTGGGGTTTTCTGCTGAGCAAAGGCCTGGGCTAGGCTAAAGCCATATGCTTATCCCTGCGGGTTGTCTGGTAAGTGTGTTCTCTGTGTGGTGGCTGTTCACTTGTCTGCATTTATATCACTTGGGTGTTCCGTGTGCAATGCAGTGTCACACTATGGTCTGTGTTATTTCTTTTTTTTCTGGGCTAATTATCAAATCATTCTCCACGGAGCCACGGATCGATCTATGGTATCCAATTGAGGGTTACATCAACTTGTATGCTGAATCCTGATCATGAAAAGCAAAGGGCTGGGTTAAAGCCATCTGCCCGAATTTGCTTGCTATCTGGTAAGTGTGTTTTCTATGAGGTGGTGGGATATTTATCTGTGATTGCAATCAGCATCTTGCCATCCTTTTGAAGCTTTTCAACCACATACAAATATTGGAACTGTTATTCCCTACAACTGGATGTATGGACTGTAACTAACGCAATTATTCTCGTTCCTATTACGTTTGTGCTATATCTCACATTTATTGCTGCTTTTCGGACTGGTCTACCCAAATCTATTATTGTTGTCTATGTTTTTTCTTAGCGCAGTTTTTTTTCCCGTCTACTACCTGCCTGGAATTTGTATGTTTTCCCGTTGCCTGTGTGGATTTCCTCTGCTCCGGTTTCCTCCTATACTCCAAAGACATGCTTTTAGGTGAATTGGATCCTGTCTAAATTGGACCTAGTATGTGTATGTAGGAATGTATGTTAGGGACCGTAGACTGATTTGAATGTACAATTAGTGGTGGATGAACTTCCGACGGGACGTTTCGTGAACGCGGACCACGAACGCGGCCGATAGTTCGCGAACCGGAACGCTCGCGGCGGGCCCCATTGACTTCAATGGGAGGCGAACTTCGCAAACCTACAGGTCAAATTTGCAGCCACAAAATAATTAATAGCTGTGCAAACATAGTCCCACCACATGGCCAATGACATAACACATGTATGAGGTGAATCTGGGATCGACAACTACAAGCATTCTTTTTTTATATGGGAAATTGTTGTGACAATTCAGGACTGTGGAGCACATGAAGGCAATGGAGGAGAGGGAAGGTCAGGGACCAGGGTAGGCAAAGAAGAGGGTGCAGGAGATGATCACCAGCAGCCTGACATACAGCAATGACACCTGCACCGTGATAGAGTCATCTGACACCAGCACCGTGATAGAGAGCACTGACATCAGCAGCATGACATACAGCAATGACACCTGCACCGTGATAGAGTGATCTGACAACAGCACCATGATAGAGAGCACTGACATCAGCAGCGTGACATAAAGCACTAACACCAGCACCGTGAAATACAGCACTGACAGCAGCACCGTGATAGAGAGCACTGACATCAGCAGTGTGACATACAGCAATGACACCTGCACCGTGATAGAGTCATCTGACAACAGCACCGTGATAGAGAGCACTGACATCAGCAGCGTGACATAAAGCACTAACACCAGCACCGTGAAATGCAGCACTGACAGCAGCACCGTGATAGAGAGCATTAACATCAGCAGCGTGACATACAGCGATGACACCTGCACCGTGATAGAGTCATCTGACAACAGCACCGTGATAGAGAGCACTGACATCAACAGCGTGACATAAAGCACTAACACCAGCACCGTGATATACAGCACTAACAGCAGCACCGTGATAGAGAGTACTGACATCAGCACCGTGATATACAGCACTGACACCTGCACCGTAAGCAGCCCCAGGAGGAAGTCAGCATAGCACAGGGATGGTGGGAGCCCCTCATAATGAGCATAGTACAGGGATGGTGGGAGCCCCTCATAATGAGCATAGCACAGGGATGGTGGGAGCCCCTCATAATGAGCATAGCACAGGGATGGTGGGAGCTCCTCATAATAAGCAGCCCCAGGAGGATGTCAGCATAGCACAGGGATGGTGGGAGCCCCTCATAATGAGCATAGCACAGGGATGGTGGGAGCCCCTCATAATGAGCATAGCACAGGGATGGTGGGAGCCCCTCATAATAAGCAGCCCCAGGAGGATGTCAGCATAGCACAGGGATGGTGGGAGCCCCTCATAATGAGCATAGCACAGGGATGGTGGGAGCCCCTCATAATAAGCAGCCCCAGGAGGAAGTCAGCACAGCACAGGGATGGTGGGAGCCCCTCATAATGAGCATAGCACAGGGATGGTGGGAGCTCCTCATAATAAGCAGCCCCAGGAGGATGTCAGCATAGCACAGGGATGGTGGGAGCCCCTCATAATGAGCATAGCACAGGGATGGTGGGAGCCCCTCATAATGAGCATAGCACAGGGATGGTGGGAGCCCCTCATAATAAGCAGCCCCAGGAGGATGTCAGCATAGCACAGGGATGGTGGGAGCCCCTCATAATGAGCATAGCACAGGGATGGTGGGAGCCCCTCATAATAAGCAGCCCCAGGAGGAAGTCAGCACAGCACAGGGATGGTGGGAGCCCCTCATAATGAGAATAGCACAGGGATGGTGGGAGCCCCTCATAATGAGCATAGCACAGGGATGGTGGGAGCCCCTCATAATAAGCAGCCCCAGGAGGATGTCAGCATAGCACAGGGATGGTGGGAGCCCCTCATAATAAGCAGCCCCAGGAGGATGTCAGCATAGCACAGGGATGGTGGGAGCCCCCTCATAATAAGCAGCCCCAGGAGGAAGTCAGCACAGCACAGGGATGGTGGGAGCCCCTCATAATAAGCAGCCCCATGAGGAAGTCAGCACAGCACAGGGATGGTGGGAGCCCCTCATAATATGCACAGCAGAGATACAGCCCCAGGAGGATGTCAGCACAGCACAGGGATGGTGGGAGCCCCTCATAATAAGCAGCCCCAGTAGAAATATGACACCGTTCAACCTCTTCAAAGAGGAGGGTATGGGCATATAGTACGGTGTGCTTTTTTTGGACAAGGAAATGAGCCAAATGAAGAAAGAAGGTCTCTGTGCTCGATTAAAAAAATTGTTTATAGACATATACATGGTCTACTGGTCACATGTGTTGAATTCCTCCGAGATCCATGCCTCATTCATTTTTAGAAATGTGAGGTAGTTAACACTGTCGTGAGCTAGGCGAGTACGCTTATCGGTGACGATCCCCCCTGCTGCGCTGAACGTCCTTTCGGACAGGACACTGGATGAGGGGCAAGCCAACAGTTCGATTGCAAATTGGGCAAGCTCTGGCCAGAGGTCAAGCCTGCCCACCCAGTAGTCCAGGGGTTCATCACTCCTCAGAGCGTTCACATCGGCCGTTAACCCGATGTAGTCGGACACCTGACGGTCTAGGCATTCCCTGATGCTGGATCCGGATGACACCTGTCGATGGGTCGGCTGAAAGAATGACCTCATTTCCGAAGTCACCAACACATCTTCAAACCGGCCTCTTCTTGCAGGCGCTGTTGGATTGGTACCCGCAACTCCTTCTCTGGGAGTGGGAATTGCTCCTCTGCCAGCGCACGCAAAAGCAGAATGCAGCATTTCTCGAAGCAAGGCCTGGAAGTGCTCCATTCTGCCAGCCCTCTGTGACGGCGGTAACATTTCTGCCATTTTGTGTTTGTACCGGGGGTCTAAGTACGTTGCCACCCAGTACTGGTCCTTGACCCTTATGCTTTTTTTTACGGGGGTCCCTATTAAAACACTGGAGCATGAAGGCCCCCATTTGCACTAAAGTGGAAGTGGTGTGGTGGCCTGGCTCCTGCTCATCATCCAGGATAATGTCGTCCTCTTCATTCTCCTCTCCCCATCCACACACAACAGGGATCCCAGAAAGGTTTAAAGCATGCTCTTCTTGCTCCTCCTCATCTGCCCCGGCACCATCCTCCTCTGACTCCTCTTCAGACTCCTGTTGTTGACTTGTCTCAGATAGAGTAGCCCCCCCTGGGAATTCATCCAGCATTGCGACTTCCTCATCTTCCCGCTCCTGCTCCTCCACATCTTGATCAATGACACGACGCAATGCACGCTCCATAAAGAAGGCATAAGGTACCATGTCACTGATGGCGCCATGGCTGCGACTGACCAATTTGGTGATCTCCTCAAATGGGCGCAGAAGTCTGCATGCGTCGCGCATGAGCAGCCACTGGCACGGTGAAAAAAAAACCAGCTCCCCAAAACCTGTTCTGCCGCAGAGTTCATACAGGTAGACGTTAACTGCACGTTTCTGCTGGAGCAGCCTATCAAGCATATAGAAGGTTGAGTTCCATCGCGTCGGGCAATCGCAAATAAGACGTCTGACCGGCAGATTGTGTCGCCGCTGAATGTCAGCAAGGCGAGCCATGGCCGTGTAAGATCTTCTGAAATGGGCCGAGATTTTCCTTGCCTGCCGCAAGATGTCCTGGACCCCAGGGTATTTGACAACGAATCGCTGCACGATCAAGTTTAAGACGTGTGCCATGCATGGCACGTGCGTGATTTTGCCCTGTTTCAATGCGCTAAGCAGATTGGCACCGTTGTAACACACCACTTTACCAACTGTCAAATTGAGCGGTGTTAGCCACTGATCTGCCTGTGAACGCAAAGCTGAAAGGAGTGCCGGGCCAGTGTGGCTCTTGGCTCCCAGGCACAACAGACGCAGCACGGCATGGCAACGTCTCACCTGGCAGTCGAATAGGTTCTGGGGAGCTTGGGCGGCTTAGCGGAAGAGACGCTAGCAGCGGAAAAGGAGGAGTCAGCCGAGGAGGAGAGAGAGGAGGATGGAGTAGGAGGAGGAGAAGAAGAGTCAGGCCTGCATGCAATCCGTGGCAGTAAAACCAAATCTACACGGGTGCCACGGGTTACATGCTTGACGGCCGTCAGAAGGTTCACCCAGTGGGCAGTAAAAGTGATATACCTTCCCTGCCCGTGTTTGCTAGACCATGTGTCTGTGGTCAGATGTATCTTGGCACCGACACTGTGTGCCAGAGATACATTCACTTGCCGCTGAACATGGCCATATAGCTCTGGGATGCCCTTCTGTGAGAAATACTTCCTTCCTGGGACCTTCCATTGTGGTGTTCCAATGGCCACCAAATTTGTGAAAGGCCTCCGAGTCCACCAGTTTATATGGCAGTAGTTGGCGGACTATGAGTTCTGACAAGCCAGACGTCAACCGTTGGGCAAGAGGGTTATCCGGCGTCATCTTTTTTTTAGGCTCGAACATTAGGCCCACGGAAGCCTGCCTTTTTGCAGAAAAACGTGAGCTTGGCGTGATGGAAGGTGGAGTGGAGGACAATTGTGAGGAGAGAGGAGAAGGAGAAGTAGAAGACGAGGCTGGACGGTGAGAGCCTGGAGTGTGGCTTTGTGTGTTCCGTTGCTCCCACTGGGCTCGGTGATGGCTGCTCATGTGCCTTCTTAAGGCGGTCGTCCCTAGGTGAGTGTTGGGCTTACCGTGACTAATGCGTTGACTGCAAAGATTGCAGATGGCAACGCTATTGTCAGCAGCGGACACGTTAAAAAAAGCCCACACTGCGGAGCCATGTGCCGGTGTCCTGGGAGCGCCAGATGTGACCGTACATGGTCGATGACTCGCTCCTGATACATTTGAAGTCTGCTTTGTCCCTCCTGTGCAATGTAAGTTATTCCTGCTTCTCCTCCCTATCTGCTGGTCCATATCTCCCTCTCCTTTTCCTCTCTTGTGGGCACCCACGTGACATCACTAGACACGTCATCATCGACGTCACCTTCCCCACCGCTATAAGTAGAGATCTCGGAGTAGGCAGCAACACCGGGGACCAACCTCCTCCTTGGGCTGATCTGGGTACTGTCGTCAGACTGCTGAGTAGTGGTTGTTGCTACCTCCTCTTCCTGATCCAATACCAAGAGTGGCTGCGCATCAGAAATGTCTTGATATGGATCGGAAAATAATTCCTGTGACTCAAGCGGAAGGTATGTGGTGGTGGTGGTGTTGTTGGTGGTAGTATCTTTGGGGGTGCACATAGCAGAGAGTGAAGAAGAGGGTGCAGATCCAGAGGATGAGGAGGGTGCAGAAGAGTAAGGCTGAGTGAGCCACTCAACCAAGTCTGGTGCGTCCTTTAAATGAATTGAACGCACCTTCTGCAACTTCCCACTTTGGCTCAAGCCTGTTGCTCCTGCCCTACCCCTACCACCCCTGCGGAAGGGCCTGCCTCTTCCTCTGCCTGTCATTTTTTTAAATGACCCTGTGACAAAACTCTCAGTCCCTATACCGATAAAGGACTGCTGCAGTATAGGGCAGCGGTCAGCAGTAGTGCACCTCAACCCTATGTATTGTGGACCTATACCAGTCCTTATAGAATGGCAGACTGTACCTCACTCAACCCTATGTACTGTAGTACCCTATACCTTACCAGTCCTTATAAGGACCTTTGTGGAACAAGTAGGTTGTGTGTGACTGATTAGCAGACTGTACGTCAGTCCCTGTACCGATGAAGGACTGCTGCAGTATAGGGCAGCGGTCAGCAGTAGTGCACCTCAACCCTATGTATTGTGGACCTATACCAGTCCTTATAGAATAGCAGACTGTACCTCACTCAACCCTATGTACTGTAGTACCCTATACCCTACCAGTCCTTATAAGGACCTTTGTGGAACAAGTAGGTTGTGTGTGACTGATTAGCAGTCTGTACCTCAGTCCCTATACCGATGAAGGACTGCTGCAGTATAGGGCAGCGGTCAGCAGTAGTGCACCTCAACCCTATGTATTGTGGACCTATACCAGTCCTTAGAGAAAGGCAGACTGTACCTCACTCAACCCTATGTACTGTAGCACCTTAGACAGACCAAGTTACCAGTCCTTATAAGGACCTTTGTGGAACAAGTAGGTTGTGTGTGACTGATTAGCAGACTGTACGTCAGTCCCTATACCGATGAAGGACTGCTGCAGTATAGGGCAGCGGTCAGCAGTAGTGCACCTCAACCCTATGTATTGTGGACCTATACCAGTCCTTATAGAATAGCAGACTGTACCTCACTCAACCCTATGTACTATAGCACCCTATACCAGGTTATTACCAGTCCTTATAAGGACCTTTGTGGAACAAGTAGGTTGTGAATGATTAGCAGACTGCAGCAGAAGGGCAGCAGTCAAGTATAATATTCTTTCTATATTTGGAAGAAAGAATATTATACGTGTACAAGCCTATTACCATACCACTGATACCAGTCCTGAAAAGAACCTTTGTGGACCTAATATAGTAACAGCTACTGATTAAACTGACCCTCACTGCCTTACACACTGCTTCCTGCCTGTCCCTATATAAACTGACAAAACAGAGGCTACTGGAACAATAACTGGAATAGCACTTTTGTGGACCTGATAGTAACAGCTAATGACTAAACTGACTGTCCCTACAGCAGACACACCATCCTGTCCCTTTCTCTAAACTGACAAAAGACACTCAGGCTGCTGCAACAATCAGTAGCACAGCAAACCTATATACACCTAACACCTATACCAGTCCTGAAAATAACTTTTGTGTACCAAATAGCTAGCGTTTTGGGTCACTGCAATCTCTCCCTGCTCCACACAGCAACCTCTCCCTATAGTGACAGAAGAAAGAATGTAAAATGGCCACCGGATCGGGTGTATTTATAAGTTAGGGGGAATGTCCAAGTGTCCATGTGCTGTAATGTCTCAATTGGCTATCCTGTACCCCATGATGGATGTGTCATCATAGATCAAAGTTCTTTTACACAGTAAACACGGAAGTCCGCCAGGCGAACGGCGCCAATAGTCCGCCGAACGGGCGGACCGCGAACAGCCGAAATTCGCCGCGAAACGACCGCTGGGCGAACCGTTCGGTCATCACTATGTACAATGTATATGTAAAGTGCTGCATCAATTGACAGTGCTAAAAGAGTACCTAAAATAAATAAATAGTGTACTTTCCTATCTATTCACTAATGCTAGAAGCATAACGATTAAAATAGTCAGTGTTGATTGAGAGAGAGATGCTCCGCTTTTAGTGTACAGGTGATGTTGGTAGAAATTTAAATTTTTATAGGTAACTCCACATAGCGCAATTTAAAAACAGGCTTAGTAATTTGTAAAACTGCATATGGATGGGCTGAATTTTCACGTCTTGGAGCTCTTTAAAGTAAATGTGTTTTCCAACATGAACCTTTGCAAAAAAAAAAAAGAAAAGGAAATGAAACACAAAATAAAAGGTTTGGAAATAAATTCCTGTAAACTAGGGAACTCCATCAATTAGGATGACTTGGCTTGCTGTCCAATCCCCACCTTGTCACATGTGCCTGGAAGTCTTGTGTTATGGAAAGACCGAAATCTGTTATTTCCTGAGTTTTAAGTGTCAGAGTGTCTTCTTTTTATTTCAGAGTGTAATTCATATGAAATGTATTCCAGCACTGGGCGGAGGTCCAAACTTTGCCTTTTCTCTGCAGGCACGAATAAAAATAACATTGCCATTCCTAAATCTGTAAAACACATTTTGGAAATATTTAAAATATACCTGTCACATGTAATACAAGGTCATTCTGTACAAAAAAAAATCGGAAAAAAATATAGAACTTGGTTTTACATTTTACATTCATGCCACCATTATTGAGTAATCAGCAGTGGAAAATGAATAGTATTGTAGGCCTCTATTTAAAGAGAATCATCATAATGGGAATATGGAAACTGCCATTGTTTACTTGGCTTTAATGGTATATGCAAAATAATTCTACCAAAGTGCAATTCAAATGAAGTGTGTGGCTATCAAGGAATACTCTGATCCTGTTCATGATTTGGTATTGTGCTGCCCACCTACCGCTGACCTCAGCCTACTCTGTGACTTTGTTGTGGTCTCTAAATCGGTCCCAGGTGTGCTTCTGCTGACTGCCTATTGGTGACACTGGCAAACTCTGCTGTCCTGAACCCACTACCAAACCAGAGTGCCGCCTGCAGATGAACACTGCAGCCTTTAGGTTCCATAAGTTAAATAATATAGTTGTTAGGTTCAGTTATAGGTAATTCATAAAATTAGAAATTAATTTTAAAATTTTTTAAAAATGTCATGTACTGTATTGAAAAGTGTAACTATCAGATAAAATTGCACTGTAAAAAAAAAAAAGGAATTAAATGCGAAAGTAATGCTTTAACCACTTGACCTCCAGACGGTTTACCCCTTCATGACCAGGCTAATTCACTGCATTACTTTAACCGCTTCCCACCTGCCATATAGCAGAATGGTATAATGGTATATAGCAGAACAGCCGTAAAGGGGTTCTGTTATCCTGACTGGGCGTTATATGATGTCCTGTAGGCTAAGCCGCTAGTTTGCTCCTGTGGGGGCACACAGCGCGGTGGTCGGTGGTGTGGTGTGTCAATGTGACACACCGAATCTCCAATCTTGATAAAGAGCCTCTGATGTAGGCTCTTTACCACGTGATCAGCTGTGCCCAATCACAGCTGATCACAGTGTAAATAAGAAGAGTCGTTTATCGGATTTTCCTCCACTCTGACTGACAGACACGAGTAGAGGAGAGCTGGCCGGCTGCTCTCCTGGCAGGGGGGGTCTGCTCTGATGATCAGCGCATTGATTATCAGTGCAGACCCATCGAGGATGCCTACCCATGACCACCATGGATGCCCACCTTAGGTGCCCACCCATGAGCACCCGGTATGCCAATCAATGCCCATTAGCGATGGCACTCTGTGCCAATTAGTGATGCCTGCCAGTGCCTCCTCATCAGTACCCCCTAACAGTGCCATCTATCAGCGCCGCCCATCAGTACCACCCATCAGTGCAGCCTATAAGTGACCACCAGTGCCACCTATCAGTGCCCATCAGTGCCACCTATGAGTGTCCTTTAGAGCTTCACGATTTTGGCTAAAATGAGAATCACTATTTTTTTTCTTAGAAGATAGATCACGATTCTCCCACAATTCTCACCGCGTAACATCATCTTTCACATTAAAACAAAAAAAATTGTGCTAACTTTACTGTTTCGTTTTTTTTTTTATTTATTGAAGTGTATTTTTTCCCAAAAAAATTGCATTTGAAAGACCACTGTGCAAATACAGTGTGACATAAAATATTGCAGCAATTGCCATTTTATTCCCTAGGGTCTCTGCTAAAATTATATATATATATATATATATAATGCTTGGGGGTTCCAAATAATTTTCGAGCAAAAAATATTGATTTTAACTTAAGTAGTATCAGAAAAAGATTTAGACTCTAAGAGCCCATTCACACAGGGGCAACTCCTGATCCGACTTCAGGTCGCCCCTAGTCGCCTCAGGTCGCCTCAGGTCGGACAACATTTAAAAAGCAATGTAAGTGAATGAGAGCCGTCTTAATGCACACTACTGAAGTCGCTCCGACTTCAGAAAAGGTTCCTGTACTACTTCTATCCGACTTGTAGGCGACCGGTACCCATTGATTTCAATGGAGATCGCCTCCAAGTCGGATCTCCGTCTATACGGAGGCGACTCTGACAGAATTATCAGCTCTCAAGAGGGAACTCCACGGCAAATTTCTGAAAAAAATTTGGCGTGGGTTCCCCCTCCGAGAGCATACCAGGCCCTTAGGTCTGGTATGGATTCCAAAGAGAACCCCCTACGCCGAAAAAACGGCATGGGGGTCCCCCCCAGATCCACACCAGACCCTTATCCGAGCACGCTACCCGGCCGGCAAGGAAAGGGGGTGGGGACGAGCGGGCGGCCCCCCCCCCTCCTGAGCCGTACCAGGCCGCGTGCCCTCAACATGGGGGGTGCCTTGGGGGAGGGGGGCGTGCGGCCCCCCCACCCCAAAGCACCTTGTCCCCATGTCGATGAGGACAAGGGCCTCTTCCCGACAACCCTGACCGTTGGTTGTCGGGGTCTGCGGGCGGGGGGCTTATCGGAATCCGGGAGCCCCCTTTAATAAGGGGGCCCCCGGATACCGGCCCCCCACCCTATGTGAATGAGTATGGGGTACAATGTACCCCTACCCATTCACCTGTGGAAAAAAAGTACAAAAAAAAAACACAACACAGAGAAAAAATATTTTATTGCACAGCTCCGGGGGTCTTCCGTCTTCGGGGGTCTTCTCGCCGGACTCCTCCGCTATCTTCTTGTAGCTCTTTTGCTAGCGGAGGAGTCCGGCTTTCTTCCTCCCCGCCGCCGGCCTCTTCTCCCGACTTCGGGGGTCTTGTCCCCCTCTTCGGTTCTTCTGCCGGGCCACCGCGCCTTCTTATAGCTCTTTTGCAGGCGGTGGCCCGGTCTTCTGTCGCCGCCGCCGCCTTCCGTTCTTCTTCTTCTTCTCCAGGAGATGTTGACACGACGCTCTCTCCGGCCACAATGCCAGGGACGCGCTCCGCTGCCACTTATATAGGGACAATGGGGCGGTGTCACATGGGTTGATGTCACATGGGTTGGTCACATGGGTTGATGTCACATGGTAAGGGGGCGGGGTCACCATGTGACATCAGCCCATGTGACCAACCCATGTGACATCAACCCATGTGACCAACCCATGTGACATCAACCCATGTGACACCGCCCCATTGTCCCTATATAAGTGGCAGCGGAGCGCGTCCCTGGCATTGTGGCCGGAGAGAGCGTCGTGTCAACATCTCCTGGAGAAGAAGAAGAAGAAGAACGGAAGGCGGCGGCGGCGGCGGCGACAGAAGACCGGGCCACCGCCTGCAAAAGAGCTATAAGAAGGCGCGGTGGTCCGGCAGAAGAACCGAAGTCGGGAGAAGAGGCCGGCGGCGGGGAGGAAGAAAGCCGGACTCCTCCGCTAGCAAAAGAGCTACAAGAAGATAGCGGAGGAGTCCGGCGAGAAGACCCCCGAAGACGGAAGACCCCCGGAGCTGTGCAATAAAATATTTTTTCCCTGTGTTGTGTTTTTTTTTTGTACTTTTTTTCCACAGGTGAATGGGTAGGGGTACATTGTACCCCATACTCATTCACATAGGGTGGGGGGGCCGGTATCCGGGGGCCCCCTTATTAAAGGGGGCTCCCGGATTCCGATAAGCCCCCCGCCCGCAGACCCTGACAACCAACGGCCAGGGTTGTCGGGAAGAGGCCCTTGTCCTCATCGACATGGGGACAAGGTGCTTTGGGGTGGGGGGGCCGCACGCCCCCCTCCCCCAAGGCACCCCCCCATGTTGAGGGCACGCGGCCTGGTACGGCTCAGGAGGGGGGGGGGCCGCCCGCTCGTCCCCACCCCCTTTCCTGGCCGGCCGGGTAGCGTGCTCGGATAAGGGTCTGGTGTGGATCTGGGGGGGACCCCCACGCCGTTTTTTCGGCGTAGGGGGTTCCCCTTGGAATCCATACCAGACCTAAGGGCCTGGTATGCTCTCGGAGGGGGAACCCACGCCAAATTTTTTTCAGAAATTTGCCGTGGAGTTCCCCCTTGAGCTCATTCTCTGCTTGGCCTCGGCAAAAGTCGCCTGGCCTGGGGCGACTTGTAAGTCGTCCCAAGTCGCGCTTGAAGTCATCACAAGTCGTTTTGAAGTCGTCCCAAGTCGCGCTGTGATCTTAACTCAAGTCGTGTCCAAGTTGCCTGACTCAAGTCGCCTACAAGTCGTGTTGCCCCTGTGTGAATGGGCTCTAAGTGGTTAAACTTCTGCATTTACAAGTTGTTGAAAGCTTGGCAGACTGCCCAGATTATTCGTTTACACAAGAAGTTCTATCCCTTTGATCTAAGAAGTAAGCTTAGTTACAATGTTTCAAATTCTAAACTTGGCAGACTGCCAGGAGATGCTTTTTTTTGATAGCTGAGTGAGCAGATAATCTCTCCACTTGTTTACATGAAATAATCGCCTACTCTCAGCAGGAGAGATCGTCGTGGGGGGTGAATCGAAATCGCAATTTTTTAACGATTAATCGTGCAGCTCTAGTGTCCATCAGTGCTACCTATCAGTGCCCATCAGTGCTACATATAAGTGCCTAATCATCAGTGCCACCTTATCGGTGCCAATCAGTATTGCCTCATCAGTGCCCAGCAGTTTGCCCAAGGTTTTGTAACAGAAACAAAATATTCAGTCTTTTTTTATTTGTAGTGCAAAAAATAAAAACCCCAGTGGTGATCAAATACCACCAAAAGAAAGCTCTATTTGTGGGGAAAAAAAGATAAAAACGTTGTTTCGGTACTGCTATGCATGCCTGCAGAATTATCATTGGAAGTGCGACAGCACTGAAAGCTGAAAATTGGTCTGGGCAGAACATGGGAAAGTGCCCAGTATTGAAGTGGTTAACTAACAATTGCTCAGTCATGGAACGCTATACCCTAATTAAGTTTATTAATTTTTTTCCCACAAATAGAGCTTTCTTTTTTGTGGTATTTGATCACTACTGTTTTTTTATTTTTTTGCAATATAAACGAAAACAAAACAAACATTTTGAAAAAAAATATATATTTTCTACTTTCTGTTATAAAACCTAGCCAATAAATTTTTTTTAAAAAAAAAAACAATTTTTTTCATAAATTGAGGCCAAAAGGTATTCTGCTATCTCTCTTTGGTAAAAAGAAAAACTTTCAATAGGCGTTTCTTAACCACTTAAAGCGGGATTCCACCCTAAAGTGGAACCTCCGCTGATCGGATCCCTCCCCCCCTCCGGTGTCACAATTGACAACTTTCAGGGGGGTGGAGATACCTGTCAAAGACAGGTATTTACACCCACTTCTGGGCATAGACTCCCGTGGGAGTCTACGCCATTTCCTGCCCTGCCGCGCTGTCTGCTGGGACACACACGGGTCCCAGTGACAGCGCGGAGATTTCCTATTGCGCGGCGCAACTCGCGCATGCGCAGTAGGGAACCGGGAAGTGAAGCCGATTCGCTTCACTTCCTGATTCCCTCACCTAGAATGGTGGCGGCAGCTGCCGAGGGCCGAGCGATCGATCGGCCTCGGCTGCCGGCATCGCTGGAACCCGGGACAGGTGAGTGTCCATTTATTAAAAGTCAGCAGCTGTAGTATTTATAGCTGCTGGCTTTTAATATTTTTTTTTTTGGTGGAATCCCTCTTTAACCACTACAATACAGGGCACTTTCATCCCCTTCCTTCCCAGCCCAATTTTCAGCTTTCAGCGCTCTAGCGCTTTCAGTGACATTTGCGCGGTCATGCTACACTGTACCCAAATGAAATTGTTATCATTTTGTTCGCACAAATAGAGCTTTATTTTGGTGTTATTTATTCACGACTCCGTTTTTTTTTTTTTGTGATATAAGCGCAAAAATAGCGGAAATTTGGAAAAAAAACAATATTTTCTTTTTTCTATTTGAAAAGAAATCCAATAAAATCAAATTTTGTCATAAATTTAAGCCAAAATGTATTCTGCTACATGTTTTTGGTAAAAAAAATTCCGTTAAGTGTATAATAATTGGTTTGTGTGATCACGGACATATGTACGCAAATGATCATGTACATATGTGTGCAGGTGATCACGTACATATGTGTGCAGATAATCATTGGGACATGTGATTTTAGTGGGACATATGTGGGGGACATGTTTTATTATTAGGGACATGTGTTTTTTATTATTTGGGGACATGTATGTTTTGGGGACATGTGTGTTTTGGGGACATATGTGGGGACTGTGTTTGTACTGTGTGGTGTGTTGTGTGTTTACACTACACTGATGATCAGTGAGTAAAAAGCTGTAAAAAGCAGCCCATACTCACTGATCATCAGCCGGCTGCAGCGTTCTGCTCTCCTCTCCTCAGCGGTGACTTCCGTGTGAGGAGAGGAGAGCCGATTGCCTAGCAACCGGCTGTTTGTTTACATCACATGACGGCCGTGATTGGACACGGCCGTCATGTGATCAGGAGGGCCAATCACAGAGCCCTCCTGCCGATCTGAGATGTGCCGTGTCCGGGTGACACGAGCACATCGGGAACCCGCCGCTGCGCGATCCCGCTACTCCTGAAGGACGTTCCTGAACGTCCTATCAGGAGTAGAAGGCTCCCACCCGGCCGTATATATGCATTGGCCGGGTGGGAAGTGGTTAAGGACCAGGCCTCTTTTTCAGACTTGGTGTTTACATGTTTAAAACAGTTTTTTTTGCTAGAAAATTACTTAGAACCCCCAAACATTTTATATTGTTTTTTTTTCTAACACCCTAGAGAATAAAATGGTGGTCATTGAAATACTTTTTTTCACACTGTATTTGCGCAGCAGTCTTACAAGCGCACTTTTTTGGGAAAAAATTCACTTTTTTGAATAAAAAAATAATAAAACAGTACAATTAGCCCAATTTTTTTTTATATTGTGAAAGATAATGGTACGCCGAGTAAATTGATACCCAACATGTCACGCTTCAAAATTGCGCCCGCTCGTGGAATGGCGTCAAACTTTTAGCCTCAAAAATCTCCATAAGCGACATTTAAAAAATTCTACAGGTTGCATTTTTTGCGTTACAGAGGAGGTCTAGGGCTAGAATTATTGCTCTCGCTCTACTGATCGCGGCGATACCTCACATGTGTGGTTTGACTACCGTTTTCATATGCGGGCGCTACTCACGTATGCGCTCGCTTCTGTGCCCAAGCTCGTCGTGACGGGGTGTTTTTAAATTTTTTTTTTTCTTATTTATTTTAATTGATTTTATTTATTTTTACACTGTTTTAAAAAAAAAAAAATGGATCACTTTTATTCCTATTACAAGGAATGTAAACATCCCTTGTAATAGAAAAAAGCATGACAGGTCCTCTTAAATATGAGATCTGGGGTCACAAAGTCCTCAGATCTCATATTTGGGCTAAAATGCAAAAAAAAAAAGAAAAAAGAAAATCTGACATTTAAAAAAATATACCTTTAAGAGGTATGGGCGGAAGTGACGTTTTGACGTCGCTTCCGCCCTCCTATGGTATAGAGACGAGTGGGGGCCATCTTAGCCTCACTTGTCTCTATGCCCAGCAGATGAAAGGACCCGATCGCCTCCGCCGCTACCGACGGCTCCGGTAAGCGGCGGAAGGTGCGGGAGGGCGGCGGGAGGGGGGGTGGCACCTCTCCCGCCGCCGATAGCGGTGATCTTGCGGCGAATCTGCCGCGGAGACCACCGTTATCGTACAGCCGACCGCCGCCTGAAGAGATGGATATCTCGGTTGTGGCAGCAGCTGCTGCCGTTACCGAGATATCCCTCTTCAAAAATAGGACGTACATCGTCGTGCGGCGGTCGGCAAGTGGTTAATTGGTTTGTGTTAAAGTTATAGCATCTGCAAACGATGGTATATACAGTATCTCACAAAAGTGAGTACACGCCTCACATTTTTGTAAATATTTTATTATATCTTTTCATGTGACAACACTGAAGAAATGACACTGTGCTACAATGTAAAGTAGTGAGTGTACAGCTTTTATAACACTGTAAATTTGCTGTCCCCTCAAAATAACGCAACACACAGCCATTAATGTCTAAACCACTGGCAACAAAAGTGAGTACACCCCTAAGTGAAAATGTCCAAATTGGGCCCTATTAGCCATTTTCCCTTCCCGGTGTCATGTGACTCATTAGTGTTACAAGATCTCAGGTGTGAATGGGGAGCAAGTGTGTTACATTTGGTGTTATCGCTCTCACACTCTCATACTGGTCACTGGAAGTTCAACATGGCACCTCATGGCAAAGAACTCTCTGAGGATCTGAAAAAAATAATTGTTGCTCTACATAAAGATGACCTAGGCTATAAGAAGATTGCCAAGACCCTGAAACTAAGCTGCAGCATGGTGGCCAAGACCATACAGCGATTTAACAGGACAGGTTCCACTCAGAACAGGCCTTATCATGGACGACCGCAGAAGTTGAGTGCACGTGCTCAGTGTCATATCCAGAGGTTGTCTTTGGGAAATAGATGGCTGAGTGCTGCCAGCATTGCTGCAGAGGTTGAAGGGGTGGTGGGTCAGCCTGGAAATGCTCAGACCATACGCCACACACTGCATCAAATTGGTCTGCATGGCTGTTATTCCAGAAGGAAGCCTCTTCTAAAGATGATGCATAAGAAAGCCTGCAAACAGTTTGCTGAAAACAAGCAGACTAAGAACATGGATTACTGGAACCATGTCCTGTGGTCTGATGAGACCAAGATAAACATATTTGGTTCAGATGGTTTCAAGCATGTGTGCCAGCAACCAGGTGAGGTGTACACCTGGCTACCTTGCTTACAGTCAAGCATGGTGGTGGGAGTGTCATGGTCTGGGGCTGCATGAGTGCTGCCGGCACTGGGGAGTTACAGTTCATTGAGGGAACCATGAATGCAAACGTGTACTGTGACATACTGAAGCCGAGCATGATCCCCACCCTTCAGAGACTGGGTCACAGGGCAGTATTCCAACATGATTATGACACCAAACACAACGCCAAGACGAGCACTGCCTTGCTAAAGAAGTGGACTGGTCAAGTATGTCTCCAGACCTAAACCCTATTGAGCATCTGTGGGCATCCTCAAAGGTGGAGTGCAAGGTTTTTAACATCAACCAGCTCTGTGAACTCCAGTGGCAACCTGTGAAGCTCTGGTGAACTCCATGCCCAAGAGGGTTAAGGTAGTGCTGGAAAATAATGGTGGCCACACAGAATATTGACACTTTGGGCCCAATTTGGACTTTTGTTGCCAGCGGTTTAGACATTAATGGCTGTGTATTGAGTTATTTTGAGGGGACAGCAAATTTACACTGTTGTACCAGCTGTACACTCACTACTTTACATTGTAACAAAGTGTCATTTCTTCAGTATTGTCACATGAAAAGATAGAATTAAATATTTACAAAATAAATAAATATCCCCAATTATTATTATTTTTTTTTTAAAAGCAATTTTTTTTCTCAGTTTTAGGCCAATATGTATTCTTCCACATATTTCTGCTAATAAAAATCGCAATAAGCGTATGTTGATTGGTTTGCGCAAAAGTTATATCGTCTACAAAATAGGGGATAGATTTATGGCATTTTTATTATTATTTTTAGTAATGGCGGCGATCTGCGATTTTTATCGAGACTGCGACGTTATGGCAGACACATCAGATACTTTTGAAAATTTTTGGGGACAATTGACAATTATACAGCAATCAATGCTATAAAAATGCACTGATTACTGTATAAATTTCACTGGCAGGGAAAGGAAGGGGTTAACACTAGGGGCGATCAAGGGGTTAACTGTGTTCCCTAGTGGGTGTTCTAACTGTGGGGAGAGGGGGCTGACTACAGGAGATGACAGATTGCGGTTCCTAGCTATTAGGAACTCACGATGTGCCTCTCCTCACAAAACAGGGATGTGTGTTTGTTTACAGTAATTGCCCCCTCCCTGCTGAATCATGAATGAACTGTGATTAACCACAATTTTTTGCAATGCTGAGTTAAATTTCACTTGCCACACCCAGGCTGGATAACTGCCAGACCAGTTGAATCAAGAAATCACATAAATAGAGGCTGCCTGACAAAGTGAAGCACGCTAACAAATCACAAAAAGCCACACATCATGCCGCAATCAAAAAAAAAAATCAAGAACAGATTAGAAACAAACGTGGTCTAGGTTTCAAAGCCATTTCTAAGGCTTTGGAACTCCACGGGGAGTGCCATTATCCATAAATGGAGATAACTTGGAACAGTGAACCTGCTCAGGAGTGGCCGGCCTACAAAAAATACTCCAAGAGCATGACGACGACTCATCCAGGAGGTCATAAAAGAACCCAGAACAATGTCTAAAGAACTGCAGGCCTCACTTGTCTCAGGTAAGGTCAGTGTTCATGATTCAACATTAAGAAAGAGACTGGGCAAAAATGGGATCCATGGGAGAGTTCCAAGGCCAAAGCCACTGCTGATCAAAAAGAACACAAAGGCTCATCTTACATTTGTCAAAGAACATCTTGATTATCCCAAAGACTTTTAGGCAAATATTCTGTGGACTGATGAGACAAAAATGTAACTTTTTGGAAGGTGTGCGTCCCGTTACATCTGGCATAAAACGAATACAGCATTTCATAACAAGAACATCATACCAACAGTCAGACCTGGTGGTGGTAGCGTATTGGCCTGGGGCTGCTTTGCAGCTTCAAGACCTGGACAACTTACCATATGTGATGGAACCATGAATTCTGAGCTGTACCAGAAAATTCTAAAGAAGAATGTCCGGCCATCAGTTTGTGACATCAAGCTCAAGTGCACTTTGGTTATGCATCAGGACAATGATCCGAAACACAACAAGTCCACAAGTCCACCTCCAAATGGTTCAAACAAAGCAAAATTTAGGTTTTGGAGTGGCCTATTCAAATCCCAGACGTAAATTCAATTGAGATGCTGTATCATGACCTTACACAGGCCATTCATACTGAAAACCCTCCAATGTGGCTGAATTAAAACAATTCTGCAAAGAAGAGTGGGCCAAAATTGCTCCACGGCAATGTGAAAGATTCATTGCCAGTTATCGCAAATGCTTGATTGCAGTTGTTGCCGCCAAGGCTGGCACAACCAGTTATTAGGTTTAGGGGGCAGTAGCAGTGTTCCTTGAGGAAACCCATCCCTCCTTAAAGGCACAGGGACGCACGTGATTCCAAGCAAAAGCACAATGGCTAGAGGTATACAGTGTGTCCCGCATCAAATTCAACCAGTTATACAAAATGTGGCAACCACTCCAAGCTATAACTAGCATTTGCAGTAAAATGCACATGCTCCAGCTTTGGAGACTCTGAAAATTAAAGATTTAGGACTGCACTATACAGAGGAACCTTGACAGCTTACACATATATTACGCAAATGTGAGCAAACAAAACCCTTTGTTTTTAATGTGAATTATTAGACAGGGTAAATTTGTTTTGTTTCAGGCTAGCTGGTACGTGTGCTGGGAAAGTTTTGTTTGTGATGTGCTTTGCCCTTCCATGTTCACCTTATTGTAAGGCTAATTATAGGTTGGGCAGTTGCCATCCTTTTTTAATGTTATAGAATCTACTAAGTTTATCATTCTTCTAATGTTTAAACAATTTATTGCAGACAGATTTAGCACCTTTTCAACAAGTACTTTCTCATCCGGCAGGTTATGTTCTCTGGAAAATATATATGTAACATTATTTCATAGGCAGTTTAACTGTTTTGTTGAGAAGAAAAAGCCTATAAATATTTCAGAAGTTTTAACAAAGCTTTTTTACCCTTGTCCGTTCTAAATATATTGATAAAGTCCTCACATTGCCCACTATTAAACTATTACTAAACTCATAACAGCAAAATCAGTCTGTGTATGCAGTAAAGCATGCTTGTTATACTTACTGTGGAATCTAAGGGGTTAATCCTCTGCATTGTGTAGAAAGGCTATTTGATCCTGTCTTCTCTGATCCTCCCCTTCTTCCACTGTCCCCAATTTATCTGCTGGTAGTATAGAGCCTTGGGGACAAGCTGCACATGCTCAATTTGGTGTGTATTGCTAGAGTGTGCATGTGATCAGCACAGGGCCAATCAGCACTGTTCAGACAGAGGGGTCAGCGGTCCTGCAGCCTCATAGGAGAATCATGGTAGAATGAAAACACCTCCTATGAGCTTTAGCGAGACACTGATAGACGTTATAAGACTGCTCAAACTGCTGATGAGAAAGGATATTTAGCAGTTTATATTTACTAAAATAATTGCATTTCCATGTTCTGTGTACTATGAGAGACCAGATATAGTGAATACAGGGTCCTGGGTTTTGGTAACACTTTAAGTGGGAAGGTCTGTTTTCATTATCACCATCTGAGCAGTCTCAGGTGTATTATGAAAAGGAGCATCCCTGGCATCCCTTTTATCTGAGGACTGTTTGAAGATATGTGAACACCTATTGTAGAGGGCACAGGATGAACTTTTACCATGCAGTGAGCCAACTGCACAAGCAGGACTGGAGACTTTTGGTGGCTTTTTGTAGAAACACTGTGTATAAAATGTTCCTAGTAGTTTATGAGAAAAAACTTTAAAAATGTTGTGTTGTTGGGGAAATGATAGCATCTGCAAATTAAATTAAAATAGAATAGGATAACATCTAAATTATGTATGTGACATTCAATTTATATACATAAGATTTTCTTAAACAAAAGTGAAGTTTTCATTGAAATCTGTTTGTCTCTCTATAAGAAATTCATCCAGTGCCTATAACAATTTTGTGCAGCATACAAAAATATCCACGTGGAAACCATGCAAGATGATCCAGTATAATTAAACAACAACTTGTAATTCAAGACATATTATGAATAAAATATTTTGGACGCTTGTTGACCCGTAAAAAAAACTGCTTGCCTCTTGGAAAACTACCAGTAGAGGGCAGCATGTCATAGGGAAAAAGATGGCACATGGTTCATTAAATGTGGAGTTTTTGGCTTTGTCTATATTTCAGAGCAGATTACAGGGTGACTGTGACACGACAACTTTAATTTCTTCACAATATGTGCATCTTACAGAATCGCATATAACACTTTTAAGTGCTATAAATAATAGCTATTTACCATCATTAAAAAGAGAATTTGTGAAATATTAGATGCTATTTAGTTGTTGCTCCTGGAATCCTCAACTGGCAAAATATGTATGTAGCACCCTGGTATTTAAGCAGGGTTACTAGTAAATTTAGTTTGCCAGGCAGTAGTTGCCCTGGTTAATTGTTAGTAGATCCACTGTTTCCTCTCTAGTTCTGGACTTGCTGCACCTTCTCTCTTTTGTCGCAGGTTAGCGTTATGCTGGTGACATTAGATAGACAAGGGCTTAGCAAGGTCAGGTTATGAATCAATGGGGTGTCTCAGCCAATGGGCAGGGGTTTCTTTAAGCCCCTTGGCCTGCTGGGAGAGCCTATTTTTTTTTGGATGGAGTCAGGTGATCGATGTTCTGTGTTACCTGGACGGCTGTCTTGGTGGACGTGTGTTATGCTGCCCCGGGCTGCTAGGCCAGAATCCTGAGGCCTATCCTGGGGACATCTGGCTGCTAGGCTGTCTAAGGGCCTATCCCAAAGCAGGAGAAGCAGCGCCGGGGTTGGGACTGCAGGATTGGAGCCCAACCGAGAGTAAAGTTTCAGCCGGACAGGGATCGTGGTCGGAGGTAGAAAGGAAGCTGTCGCCACTAAGGGACCATCCGCCTTTTTACCGAAGACCACCGTGAGTAAGCTAGAGCCAGTACCAGAGCAGTCTTCTCACCAGCCGGCAAACGGTGTAGAAGTGGGAAGTGCCAAGCCAGGGACCCAGCGGAACAGCAAAGGTGATGCTTGAGGAGCATTAGTGAGTGCCAAGCCAGGGACCCAGTGGGTCACCAGGGGTGATGCTTGAAGAGTATCTGTGAGCGCCAAGCCAGGGACCTAGCGGGTCAGCAGGGGTGACGCTTGAAGAGTATCTGTGAGTGCCAAGCCAGGGATCTAGCAGGGAAGTGGGGGTGACGCTTGAGGAAGATATCGAGTTATGGAAGTGGAAGAGCTCAGGGGATCGAGTGGCGATTGGGTCCAAGAGTCTAGTGAGAGCCTGGAAGCTCAGTGAGTAAATATCTCCTATGAGAGACTATAGAATGCTAGGAGAACTATTCTGTGTTACTAAAAGTTAAGTACAATACAGTTAGTGACTGTTACAATATTTGTTGCCATAAGAGACAGCGGTCCTACCTATACTGAAGTAGTATCCGGCTAGAGGCATTCCATTGTATAGCTGTCTCCCTATAGACGTCTCAGAGTCTGACATTATCATTGCATCTACTTAAGGGTATCCTGGCCCTAGCCCGCTCTCCCACAGTTTTGTTAAGAGTCAATAAATTTATTTTGCATTCAAAAAGTGTTTGGCGCCCATCACTCCATCTTGCATCACACCCACCATGCCTTGTAACCCACTCTACAAAGACAGAAGTAAGCCATCCCTGACTCTGAGGGTCACCATTAGGCCTTTGGAGGTCTGGGACCTTGCTACATGTAGATTGTTGTTACTGACCTCTTTTTATTCAAATGGCAGTTACCTGGTTGTTATTCTTAAACAATGTCCTGCTCACAGTCTTCTATTGAATGTACGCTGAGCAGTGCATGTGCAATTAGTGCCAATATGCATGCACGAGATGACATTATTCCCCCACTGACCAAGCAAGAGACCGAAAAACTGGAAGTAGCAGAGTAGAAGATGACAGCGGCTGGTGAGAGACAGTGGTGGCCGATCCATAAGGGGAGCACGTCTCCCCTAGTTTGTATGCAGAGCGCCAGACTATTGCCTTTCTATGAGGTCTGTCTTTTTTTTCCCAAGCACTTGATTAGAGCCTGAGGCTTAGGGTGCACAGAACTGCACCCCGAACCCTCCCACTTCTGATACTAGTGAATCAATATTCGCTATAGGTTTCCAGCTTCTCCTCCCAGCCATTAAGGACAGGAGGCAGATCTAAAGAAGCTAGGAGAAGCCGTGGCATTGTGACTGCTGGAGGGGTCAGTGTGGGCCGGGGGGGGGGGGGGTTTGTTTGCCACCCCCCCTAAAAAATGTTTAGCACCAGCTGCCACTGGATGTAACCATTACATTTCTGGAAGATGGCGGGGAGTATTTTTTGGGGTTTAGTTCTGTTTTAGTAATGCAGTCAGGTTGCATATACAGTTATACATATCCCTATTTTTCTAATTGTTTTTACAACAGGGGCTGAAAAAAATGTGCTGGCAGCTCATAGGAGAGTCTAACACTCAAGAAGCTTCCAAGCTACAATGGTCCCCTCCCTGAATATTGTCCAATCAACAGCCCTGCTTAGAAAGCAAGAATGATGTTGATTAGAGCAGTGTTCAGTGGGGCATATCAAAAGGCTGAGTATGCGAGAGCCACGGTTTGACATTCCTATGTGTTTGCAGCATAGGGTTTTTTTATTCCAATCTTTTGATTACGTTTTTATGCATTTAACAGCGTAGCTCCTCACAAATTTACTTACCAGGAGTAGTTATCCCGGTTGATTGATAGAGATCTATTGATTTTTTCCCTAAATTTGGCCTTGTGGCACTTTTCTCTTCTACCACTAGGTGGCCGGGTACTTGGCTGGTTACTTGGTGATACTAGATGTGAGAAGGGCAATCCAAGGTCAAGTTATGGGTATGTGGAGTATCTCAGCAGGGGTTTTCTTGAATCCTTTGGCCTGCTGGGAGAACCTATATATTCAGGTGGAATCAGGTGATCTATGTTCTGTGCCACCTGGATGCCTTGGCATTTATTTACCTTATTGTCATGTTTGTGTGCCCTGTCATTAAAAAATACAAACTGTTTTGTTTTTAACTTGTGTAGCATGGCTTATCCCTTTATTGCTGCCGGTTCTGTTTTCCCCAGAGCTTTAGAGTTTCATCTCGATCTGAGCTGTTCCTACGCTACTGCAAATGTCTTAACCTTTATTGGGAGATAATGTGATTCTGATGAATGAGAAGACGCATCTGCTGATGCGCATAATGACAAATGTTATAGAGGAATTCCAGGTTAAATCGTGTTTGCAAATAATAAAACATGCCAATGCTTGCACTTTGTAATGTGGATTTTTTATAAGTAAATAAAGCTGTAGGAAGCTGCAATAGGAATTAAAGCTGAACTCCGGGCTGGAACACAAAAAATTCCCCCTCAGTGGGGTAAATGCTCATTATTTCTATGGAGTACAGAATATATAAAATCTTATTTCCAGGTGTGTTTGGGTCAGACGACGTAACAGATCTTCTTCTCCGTCTGGTGGTAGGAAGATCCCAAATGATGCAGGGTGTCATAGGTAATGATGTGGATCTGCTATCTGCAGCACTCATCTTGTGAGTTTAGGGCAAAGTAGGGTAAGGCATGGTAGGGTGGGGGGGGGGGGGGGGGGTTGCTTTGTGATTAGGCGAGAATAGCAGTGATAATGCAGAGATAATGCAGTCATTGCTGAACTCTGAGTTGGGCATTAATGCCCCGCTCTGGGAATCATGGAAGTTCTCCCTTGCAGTGAAGCTGCGCCCCTGCTGCAATGGTTAGTTGCTGGTCTTTAGGGGGCATAGAAAAGATTTACTTACCTTATCCTTTGCGCTGCTACACCAATCCCCCCACCATTTTCTCCCCCAGCCTCCAGTGGTCTAAGGTCCTTCATCCTGCACTGAATGTGTTGACACTGCAAGGGACAGATCACTGCCATGGCATTGGTGTGTGCCTTCTAGGATATGTGATGTCAGGGAAGGACAATGCATCATTCTTGCCAATTCTCCATTAGTAAAGACAAACAGGTACTATAAAGAACAACAGTTTTTTTTGTAATTCTGCTATTCTTGGGGTTGGGATAATGGAGAGTGAATTCTTTGAATAAATCTTTACTCTAAAGTGGAACTACACTGCACCTGAGCACCAAATACCAAAAATGCAATTTAATTAATTAATTAATTCAAAGCAACTGCCCCACCCCAACCATCCATCTTTATTTTGCTGAGAAATCCCTTTGAAACCCCCCTCCCCCTCTAGCATTTCTGGCTGTGGCCATCTTCAGTAAAGCCTGATAATTCATGTAGCATTTACTTCCTGGAATTCATCTGCCCTTAGCTCAGGCATGCAGACAGGAGGGCGTACTACAGAAATCGAATTACTGAATGATCTACCTTGATTTTCTTGTGTGGGTGCAGTGCACATTCTTTTTACACTGCCCTGAGCCCAGTGCCAGAGAAAATATAACTTTTATCCTTCTGTTAGTTAGGTTGGCGTCGGCAGGCATTTTATGCAAGCTCAGTGCACCAGCACTGCATATGTTACTGTGAGATACACCCTTTAGATACTGTTGCTCTATTCTGCTATTCTAAAATCACTCATTTAGGGCAAAAAAAATATTTTACAGTGTTTTCTGCATATATGTACGTGTGAGATACACACTTTAGATACTGTTCTTCTGTTGTGCTATTCAAAAAACAATAATTTAGGGCAACATTTTTTTTTTTTGAATAGCATTTTCTGCATATCTGTAAGTGTAAGATACACACTTTAGATATTGTTCTTCAATTCTGCTAGTCTAAAAACACCCATTTAGGGCCAAAATAAATATTTTACAGTGTTTCCTGCATATCTGTATGTGTGAGATACACACTTTAGATACTGTTCTTGTATTGTGCTATTCAAAAAAATAATAATTTAGGGCAAAAAATTTTTTTGTTTGAATAGCATTTTCTTCATATCTGTATGTGTGAGATACACCGTTTAAATACTGTTGCTCTATTCTGCTATTCTAAAAACACCCATTTAGGGCAAAAAAATATATTTTGCAGTGTTACCTGCATATCTGTATGTGTGAGATACACACTTTAGATACTGTTGTTTTATTCTGCTATTCAAAAAAAAATAATGTAGGGCAAAATATTTTTTTTTGAATAGCATTTTCTTCATATCTGTACGTGTGGGAGCAGGGTGTAAAAGCGGAGCGTCCATCCCCTAGACAGTACGCCTGCTACTGCCCAATGCAGCAAGGGACTGAGCACACCAAAGCCAGGTCTAAGGAGTTCCCTAGCGTGGCAGTTTTTCAGACAATGTGCTGATGACAAGACATGAGTAGTTTGCACGCTGTGCAATCAGAGCCTGAAGCGAGGCATAAACGTTCTCAACCTGAGCACAACCTGCATGACCAGGCATCTAAAGCAAAGCACAAGCTGCAGTGGAGTAGACACCTAAAAAACCAAGAAAGGTCTCTGGCTCCTCCTGCTTCCTCTTCTGCTGCAGTCTCGGCCTCTTCATCCACCTCTGTAATGACAGTGGCACCTGCCAACCCGCAAACAGAGGATCTGCCAGCAACACTACCACCTGGGTCACCAACCATCTCCACAATGTCCCATGGAAGTGTTCAGCTCTCTATCTCCCAAACACTGGAGCGGAAGAGGAAGTACCCCCCTACCCACCCGCGATCCCTGGCCCTGAATGCCAGCATTTCAAAATTCCTGGCCTTTGAAATGCTGTCATTCAGTCTGGTGGAGATGCAGAGTTTTAAAAGCCTGATGGCATTGGCTGTCCCACAGTACGTCGTGCCCAGCCGCCACTACTTTTCCAGGCGAGCCATCCCTTCCCTGCACAACCAAGTGGGGGACAAAATCAGGTGTGCACTGTGCAACGCCATCTGTGGCAAGGTCTACCTAACTATGGATACGTGGCCAGTAAGCAGGTTCAGGGACATTATATCTCCCTAACAGCACACTGGGTAAATGCAGTGGTGGCTGGGCCTGAGGTGGATAACACACGTCCTTCCACCACCGAGGATTGCAGGGCGCTTCTGTTTGCCTCCGCTTTTTAACTCCTCCTACTCCGCTTCCTCATTCTCTACTGCCTCCTCATCTGGTCAGCGTAACACCTTCACCACCAACTTCAGCACAGCCAGGGGTAAACGACAGCAGACAGTTTTAAAATGTTCCTGTTTGGGGGAAAAACCCCACACCACGCAGGAGTTGTGGAGGGACATGGAACAACAGACCGATGAGTGGTTGGTGGCAGTGAGCCTCAAGCCCGGCCTGGTGGTGTGCGATAATGGGCAAAATCTCGTAGCAGCTCTCGGCCTATCCAGCTTGATGCACATCCCTTGCCTGGCGCATGTGCTGAACTTGGTGGTCCAGAGGTTCCTTAAAAATTACCCCCATATGCCAGAGCTGCTGCAGAAAGTGCGGGCCGTCTGTGCGCACTTTCGGCGTTCTCACCCTGCTTGTCAGCGCTGCAGCGTAACTTCGGCCTTCACGCTCACCGCCTCATATGTGACGTGCCCACAAGGTGGAACTCCACCTTGCACATGTTGGCCAGACTGTGCGAGCAGCAGCAGGCGATAGTGGAGTTTCAGCTGCAGCTTGCACGCATGAGTCACTCTGTGGAACAGCACCACTTCACCACCAATAACTGGGCATCCATGCGAGACCTGTGTGCCTTGTTGCGCTGTTTTGAGTACTCCACCAACATGGCCAGTGCCGATGACGCCATTCTCAGCGTTACTATCCCAGTTCCATGCCTCCTTGAAAAAACACTTCGGGTGATGATGGAAGAGGGTGTGGCACAGGAGGAGGAGGAAGAGGGATAATTTCATAGGCTTTCAGGGCAGTCATTCACTAGTGGCTCAGAGGGTGGGTTCCTGCACCAACAAACGCCAGGCACACAATTGTCCAACAAGGGCACAGTTCCGGAGGATGACAAGGTGGAGGAGGAGGAGATGGAGGAGGAGGAGGAACCATGTTCACAGCGGGGTGGCCCCCAGACCAGCTCATGGCCATCACTGGTGCGTGGCTGGGGGAATACAGAGGACACAGACGATACACCTACCACAGAGGACAGCTTTTCGTTGCCTCTGGGCAGCCTGGCACACATGAGCGATTACATGCTGCAGTGTCTCTGCAATGACCGCCGAGTTGCCCACATTCTAACTGGTGCTGATTACTGGGTGGCCACGCGGCTGGATCCCTGTTACAAGGACAACGTACCATCCTTAATTCCCCTACTGGAGCGTGATCGCAAGATGCGCGAGTACAAGCGCACGCTGGTAGACTGTAATTATAGACAGACATGGTAGTGTTAGAGTGAAGGGTTGGTATTCCTGTTAATGGTCGGAGGTGTACCTCCTCCCTGGACACCCCCAATGGGAGCTAGCTGTGCTTGAGAGGAGGAACTTAACCACTGACCCCTAGGTGTGAATGTAAAGAGAGGGACGGCAATGACCATGTTTCTTTTTCCCTAAGATAGGAATCCGTGACTAGGCATCAGTGTTTGTCATCTGCAAACAGCCTGCATTTGTGAACCTGAGAGCCACATTGAACGCTTTGTATGTTGGGGTCCCGGCGAATGGAGATGGCGAATATCTCAATTGCTATTGCAAAGATTAGCGGAGATAAAGGACAGCCTTGTTTGGCTATATGTATTGGTTTGGAGTAGTGGCCTTGAAGCCTAATATAGGCTTTAGGATTTGAATAAAGAGCTCGGTTCAGGCCCATAAACTTGTCGCCAACGCCCCAACATTCAAGGATTGTAAAGATGTATGGCCAGGAGACCGAATCCAAGGTCCAGTGATAAAAGCATGCCTGATTGTTTTGGACCTCCTGGCCAGTTTGTCTGGAAGATAGAGACTATATCTATGGCTCTTCTGATCTGATCAGGGCCATGTCTGCCTGGGATGAACCCCACTTGATCCTTATAAACATATCGGTTAATGAAGGAAGCTAGACGATTTGCAAGGAGTTTGGTAAGGATTTTTAAGTCGCTATTGATGAGGGAGATGGGTCTATAATTACTGACTTCTTCTTCTGGGTTTTTATCTGGTTTCGGTATTACTGCAATGTAGGCTGTGTTTAGGTGAGTATCAAGTGGGGTTCCCTGTGTCTTTGCGTTAAAAAATTGTGTCAAATGTGGAGTCAGGGTGGTGGTAAATGTCTTGTAATAGGGGTTAGGGAGACCATCTGGGCCTGGAGCAGAACCTGATTTGAGGTTCTTAATGACTTCTTGTACCTCTTTTTCTGAGAAGGGGGCCTCCAGCATATTCTTTTTTATTTTTATGTATTTTATGTTATTTTAAGTTATTTCCCTATCCACATTTGTTTGCAGAGCACTTGCCATGCTCTCAACAACATTTTGCTGCCATTTGCAGCCCTCTAGCTCTTCCCATTACTTTTTTAGAGCCATTTTAGCCCTCAAAAGTTTGGGTCCTCATTGACTTCAATGGGATTCGGGTTCGGGGTCAAGTTCGGGTCTCAAACTTGAACTTTTTTGCGAAGTTCGGCTGAACCCGTCGAACCCGAACATCCAGGTGTCCGCTCAACCCTAATCAAAAGACAAATAATGTTCCAGCAGTCTGATTCAATGGAATTATATTATATTCATAGATTTCTTGAAGGATATTGTAGATAAATAATTCTGTCCCAAATGAAGGCGCCTCTTCAACCCAGTCTGCAGAACAGTTTACCATTACCATCAAAAGTAAAAGTGAATCCCAAATTTATGGTTGTCCCCAGAGCAGGAATAGTGGGGATAATTTCCAATAGGGATGCTAGTTCTGGTGACCCAGGTGGCACTTTGCTACTCCATAACTTTAAAGGGGTTTTCTCTCCCTTCCTGTTTTGGCTATGGGACAGGGGAAATAAAGGGAAATCTCCCCAATAGGACATAGATGGAGAAAATAAACCTTACAGTGGTTGTAAGCCTCCCTTACTCTAAAATGAAAACAAATCTTTTGCCTTTAGTTCTACTGTAAGAAAACTCTAGCAAGCTGAAAAGCTCTTTCGACCTTTCTAAGTCTCATAAAAATAACAGAACACATTAAATTTAAATATGTTTTTGTAACTGCATATATCTCTTTTTATTAGGTGGTGATGTAAGTGGATAAATAAAACGAATACATCTTTAATTACATTTTTTTTTACAGAAACTTTTTAGAACCCTATTTGTTCCAACATATTTTACAAAATAAGAGGATACACAGTTTTCTTTTTCTCATTGAAATGCCCTGATGATAGAGTTTAATTAATGTGATTAGTAGCGCCAACACAAATGGCTCCATTTAAATAAGTTCCACCAAGCACCATTAAATAGCTAATACATTTCAGCAGATATACTGAGCGTGGACGAGGTCAGACAAATGATTTCCACATTGCATTATTAAGCTGAATGTTGCTGAACACTTTCAGGCACGTTTAACTAGCTTGTGCCCTGGCCTTGTGTATTTGTGGCCGTGGAGTATTTTACACAGTTCACATCACAAGAGCAGAAAAAATCCAATATGTCTAATTTGCCCACAGCGATTAGCTAGGAAAACATGACCATTTAAGAGATATATTCAGGATAAACATTTTAAAAATGTATTCTTTGTAATCTGATTCTATCAAAGCTGAAGTTTAGGTATGGCATTATAGTTACATTGGTTCAGCTTGGACCAATGTAAGTATGTATGTGCCATACCTGTGTGATCCCTGTGGAAGCTGGAAATCACAGACATAGACACTACTACTACTAAAGTGTTCTCTACACTTACAGGTTCTGTGCCAAGCGGTTGCCCTCCTGCATTGTGGATAAAGGAGGTCGCTCGCTCGGGATGGGCACTATTCGGAGAACACTTTGCTTTTTTTCAATGAATGGAAATAATTCTCTGATTGGATGAGGTTGAGATCATGATGTCACTGCCCTGCCTCTGGACCTTGTCCAATCATTGAACATTTTACATTCATTGAGGGAAGGCAAAGTGTTCCCTGAATGGTGTCTATACCGAGCGCGCAACCTTCTATGTTCAGTAAGCAGGTGCAGGACCTGGAAGCTAGTAGAGCTTACTTTAGTAGGAATGCCTACTTGATTTCCAAATTTCCACTGGGATCTTACAGGGATGTCACATGCATACTTACGTTGGTCTAAGCTGGATCAAGGAAACTATGTTAAAATTGCCATGCCTAAACTTCAATGTTAAAAACTATTGGCAACATTTTTATTTAGTTTTGGATAGAACTGAGAAGAGTAAATACTGACCAAGGTCCTCCTGAGTCTTACTGCATGGGATATTATTGTGGACTGTCCACTCTCGGATCCGCAGCTCAACCCGCTTCTCTACACAAACAGCTGGCAGCACACCTGGCGAGGGGGGCGGAGAGCGGTACAAACACATAGCCAACAGGTAGCACCCAGCCACACTTATCATTCTGATACTGTTTATTGCTTAATGTATTTTTGTGGATAACTATTGTTCCATAATTGTGAATCACTATAACCTTGTAATAATAACTGCCACTCATCCACCATCTTGTAATTTCTAACTCCTAACTTGTGACAATACACTTTACTTGCAGCTAACCAGTTTGGTGTTGATTCTTTGTTCCTTTTGCATAATTGTGTGCAGGTTTTTATCTTTGTGCATATATATGCACACCATGCCCCCGTAGGGGTTGCTGAATGTAGTGGTTCACCTGTCACCCTGCCCAGCCAGACATCCATTTCACTCAGAGACATATAAAAGTCCATAGCTTTATTTTTTTATTTGAGGGGATTAAACTTGGATGGGAAATTGTGAACTATGGAATGCCCAAAAATATTCAGTGCAAACTAGCTTGGGACTTCTATATACACTCCAGTATATACCGTATATACTCGAGTATAAGCCGAGATTTTCAGCCTCTTTTTTGAGGCTGAAAGTGCCCCCCTCGGCTTATACTCGAGTCATCGCTGTCTGCCCGCTCGATCAGCGTGTCGAGCAGACAGACAGCGGCCATTCTATTCAAAAGCTGCGCCTCCGGCTCCGCCTTCGCCTGTGATAGGCAGAACACTGAATTTCCCAGCAGCCTGTGTTCCGCCTATCACGGACATCGTATCATCCTCGTACTACGGACGAGGATGATACGACGTCTGTGATAGGCGGAACACAGGCTGCTGGGAAATTCAGTGTTCCGCCTATCACAGGCGAAGGCGGCGGCGCAGCTTTTGAACTTTACAATGGCCGCCGACGAAGAGGGCACGGGACGGAGGCAAGGCAAGGCACGGCACGGCACGGGACGGGACGGGACGGGGGCAAGGCAAGGCACGACACGGGACGGATGCAAGGAGGCAAGGCACGGCACGGGACGGAGGCAAGGAGGCAAGGCACGGGACGGAGGCTCGGGACAAAGGTAGGCTGGACACACACACACACACACACACACACACACACACACACACACACACACACACACACACACACACACACACACACATGGATGGAGACACACACAGGGATGGATGGATGGATGGATGGAGACACACACACACAGGGATGGATGGATGGATGGATGGAGACACACACACACAGGGATGGATGGATGGATGGATGGAGACACACACACACAGGGATGGATGGATGGATGGACACACACACACACAGGGATGGATGGACGGACACACAGGGATGGACGGACACACAGGGATGGACGGACACACAGGGATGGACGGACACACAGGGATGGACGGACACACACACAGGGATGGACAGGCATGCCTCACCCTCGGCTTATACACGAGTCAATAAGTTTGCCAGTTTTTTTGGGGGTAAATTGGGGGCCTCGGCTTATATTCGGGTCGGCCTATACTCGAGTATATACGGTACACTCCAATCTACTCTCCAGCACAAACACTTGCTGCACACGTCAAGAAGAGGGAGGTGTAAGTAATGCTGCCTGTGAGTCACCAGTTGCTACTCCAAGCCACTCCCAGCCCAGAATGAAAACAAAGTTAGGCCTGCCTAAATGTATCTATTCTGCCAGAAAATCCTCACTCTCGCATCTACCTAACTAGAGGGTGCTACATATAGGTGTTTGCAGTGATCCTCTACTCAGCCTGGTGTGTCAGAAGGGGGTAAGAGAGACAGAGACATCAAAACAGAGAACCCAATATATCCAGAGGCTCCTCCGGGGGTGTAAGTGCTACATTTATAAGGACTAGAGAAGCAGCAGAGCAATGGTGCCTGAAGCAGTGATATATCGCAGCTTGTTTTCTGCTACTATATGTCCTATTACCGTAAGGCTACAATAACTGCACTGTATTATGCTTGTTACATTCCACCTACACAATTTTATTGGCATTGTCAATCTTGCTTTCAGGTTGTTCAGTACTGTTTGTCTGATCATTTGGCAAAAACCTCTACATAACATCTTTATATTTGTATATTTCCATAGCATACAGTAGATTGAAATGCGTTTTTAATTTGTCTTCAGTTTCTTCTGACCGGTCATTGTTTGTATACATTATCAGTACTGTCAGTCGCAATGCCAAAGGTATCTGTCTGTTTTTTTTTTTTTTATAGCAGATGTCTTCGTTTTGTCAAACAAATTAAATTTGCTACAGCTGGAGATTTTTATGCGCAGTCATGTTGGACCAGGAAGGGGACATCTCCAAATTGTTCCCACAAAGTTGGGAGTATGAAATTGTCCGAGGGAGAAGGCGGAGCCTAGCCGAGAGGTAATGCTGGCTTAGAGCTCCATTCTCAGCAGGACAACGGAGCCATATAACGGCGGAGGTAACTTGACCCTCCGCATATATATCATACCAAACGGTAGATAAATATCCCTACCTTACATTGGTGACATTCGGGGGGGGGGGGGGGGGGGGTCAGAGGAGACTCATGAGGCAGAAAATTAACAAGAAAGCGCCGCCTCACACACACAGCAGTATGGCTCTGAAACCCTCCCCCTCTGAGGGGAGACACAGTGAGGAGAACAAACAGACAGCCCCTTCTGCTGCTTTACATAAAGGTGTTCTCTCATTAAAAGCACATAGTCTCTCTAACCAAATACCTGAGAAAAATATGTCAGTTCTGGAGAATTTAGAACTTTCCACACAAAAAGACGTATCCCCTCCTGTAACGCTGAAACAAATAGAAAATCTGCTTCAAAAATCACTAAAAAACACTGCAGATATCATCACCACAAACCTTACCAAAGAAATTAGAATACTTGGTCAGCGTACATCAGCACTGGAAATTAGAGCAGACGATCTGGAAAATTATACATCTAACATTGCCTCAGAAATTGATTTTCTTAAAGAGGAAAATGACATATTAGAATCCAAATTGGAAGATTTCGAAAATCGTGCAAGACGCTCCAATATACGTATTAGAGGAATACCCAAATCTGTGACTGATTTAAACGGTGCTATTACTGCACTTTTTCAAGAATTACAACCAGCTATCCCACTAGAGCGTCTTGAAATGGACCGGGTTCATAGAGCCCTAGCACCAAAGAAAATAGATGGTCCTCCACCGTGACATTATCGCAAAATTGCATTTCTACCGCACTAAGGAACTACTGCTAAATACAGCTAGAAATAAAGATCCCCTAATTTTCCAGGGTCATAAATATCAATTATTCACAGACCTCTCACAGATTACAGTCAACAAAAGAAGAACCCTGAAACCACTACTGCAAATATTACAACGAAATTACATAATCTACCAATGGGGCTTTCCTTTCTCAGTGCGTTTTACTTTCCAAAGTCGCAAATATATGTGCCGAACAGCTAAGGACCTGCAAACTACTTTACAGAAACTAGGGATGATAAACACATCAAGAGATGCTGCGGACACTCGCCAAAAATCATCCTCATATGCTGATAATCCCTCCTCTGCTTCCAGAAGAGAAGAAGACTACAATCCACAGAAAAGAAGTCGCATACAATCTCCACCTCCAGATCTGGCTGACACTATGGACTGATAAACACTTGTACTGAGGCTACTATCTTGCCTTTTCAACAGAATGGCTACTGCCGAGTTTCTCTGACTTACAATCAATATTTTTATCATAATCTTATTTAAGAAATGTTCCTAATAATTTAGGCACCTTATTATAACTTTTTTTTCTCTCTCTTCTCTTCTTTGTCTCTGAGGTTGCCTTAATCTTACATTTTTATTTTTTGCTTGAAAACTGAAATTACATGATTGGCTCTTGGTGTCCCGCAGGGAAGTTCCTTGCACCGTCTCTTGCTACCCTCAGCAGCTCGGTGTACACCGGGCAGTTGACAGTGGCTCATGTACCCTTGGAGGGAGAGATTTTCTCCTCCCAACGGACACATTAAGAACATAGATATGTTAAGATATATTTCAATATTGTATATTAATTGTATTTTCTTTTTCAGTCATTATCTCCTTTCCCTCCACCCCTATACTCTGGAGACAAATAATTTCTTATATGACACACGTTCTAACATAAACACCAACACATATTTACTTTTCCCAACTCCATGGCCCCATTAAACATCATATCATTAAATACTCAGGGACTAAACGTTCCACACAAACGCACTAAAGCCTTCCGCACATTTTCATCCAAGAAAGCACATATAGTTTGCCTCCAAGAGACTCATTTTGCGTCACAATCCACTCCCAAATTTTTCAGTAAAGACTACCCCCAAGTATACACAGCTTTGGCCTCCTCTAAAAAACGAGGCGTGCTTATAGCTTTCCATCGCAATACACCATTTTCACTAATGAAGGAAATCAAGGATCCAGAAGGTCGTTACTTGATTCTTAAAGGACACCTACTTGATACCGCTATCACCATTACATCATACTACGCTCCTAACAAAAATCCTATTTCTTTTCTTTCTCATTTATTTCAAACTATAGAACACCACAAAATAGGTACTACAATTCTATGTGGAGATTATAATCAGACCATATTCCCATTTTTGGATAAATCACCAATCCCACAGTCACATACAGCAGACAAACAACTCTTATCAAAACTAATTACAAAACATAACCTAGTAGATACTTGGAGAGAATTGAATCCAACCAAGAGACAATACAAACATTACTCGTTCCCTGATCGCTCATTCTCTAGGATAGACCATATATTTATGTCCATAGGGCTAATTCCAGAAATAATATCTACAAAAATTATTCTCATCCCATGGTCCGATCATAGTGCAGGCTACATTACTGTTGCCTCTATAATTCCAAAAAAAAAAGATCCAACATGGATATTAAGAGATTTCCTACTCAAAAATCCAGCTCATAAAAATAATATTGAAATTGCGCTCAAAGATTATATAAAATATAACTCCACACCTGACGTCTCTCCGTCTACATTATGGGAAGCACACAAACCTGTTCTCCGTGGCATATGTCTACAGCAAGCAAACATATTCAACAGAGAGCGGAAAATCCTTTGTCAGACTTTAGAAACAAATTTTAATAAATGTCACACAGCATTCCGAAATAACCCTTCTTCTTTATCTAAAATAAATCTTGACAAAGCTAAATTGGAATTTGATCTATTCCTTACTGAAGCAGCGGATAAAACCATCAAGAGATCACAACACAATTTCTATATCAATGCGAATAAACCTCACACACTATTAGCCAGGGCATTAAAATCCTGCCAGAACCCAACGAAACCGATACGTCTGAAAATCTCTAGGGGGGTATACACAAATAATCCTTTAAAAATATTACAAAAATTCAAAACACAATTAAAAAATTTATACTCTTCTAATAATGAGTTGGACCCTTCTAGAGCAAATTATTTTTTCTCTCATATATCTCTACCGACACTATCTAAAACACAAATGGAAATGATGGAGGAACCAGTGTCAATTATAGAGGTATCTGAAGTTATCAAAAATCTGAAACTAAATAAAAGGCCAGGTCCTGATGGTTTTTCTGCGCTGTATTACAAAACGTTTGTAGACACCCTATCTCCAGTCTTGACAAACACTTTTAATTCCCTTTTGGAAGGTCATTCTTTTAGAAGAGAAACCCTAACTGCAATTATCTGTATGCTCCCTAAACCTCACACAGACGATTCAATATGGTCTAATTATCGCCCTATTTCGTTATTAAATTTGGAGATAAAAATTTTAGCCAAAATTCTAGCTAACAGATTAAATACTATTATAGGCAATCTAATACATCGTGATCAAGTGGGCTTCATTCCATTACGTCAAGCAGGAGATAATATTAGACGTGCAACACTCCTGTCACATGCCGCTAAAAAAAGACGTATTCCCACTTGTTTTCTTTCTTTAGATATTATGAAAGCTTTTGACACAGTATCTTGGTCATATATGAACTATACCCTTTCCAAATGGGGATTCGGCCCTCATTTTTTACGATGGATCTCTAGTTTGTATCAAGATCCCAAAGCTTATATCAGATATGCAGGGTACAAATCGGACGAGTTTAATATACTGAGGGGGACTCGTCAAGGATGTCCACTTTCGCCATTATTATTTGCTTTACTCATTGAACCTTTAGCACAAAGAATTAGGATGGAACCCACTATAACAAGTATTGAAATGGGTGGCTTTCATCAAAAGCTCTGTTTATTCGCAGACGATATTCTCCTTTTTCTATCTTCTCCACATGTTTCGGCCCCAAATCTTATGGTTGTACTACAAGAACTCTCATTTATTTCGGGCCTTAAGGTCAATATTCAAAAATCTTCAGCATTAAACATTTCACTTGTCGAAAAAGATAAACAATCTTTACAAAATTCACTACCCTTTAAGTGGGTAGATAATAGCCTCCCATATCTGGGTGTGCAGTTTACTCCTAACCCCTCCGATTTATTTGCAGCTAATTACCCAGCTCTATTAAAAAATATTACAAGGTCGTTATCTAATTGGTCATCAATGCCGATATCATGGTTTGGGAAAATCAATATCATAAAAATGTCTGTTCTTCCGAAATTTTTATATTTATTCAGAACTCTCCCGATTCATATTCCTGCATATTTTCTTAGGCTGATTAAACAAAAAGTAACAAAATTTACTTGGGGGAAAATAAAACCCAGACTTCACAAAAAACACTTGTTCTCCCCAAAGCTTTGGGTGGTTTGGGATTCCCAGACTTTAACATATATCATAAGGCAGCTCAATTATCTCAATTAACAAAATATCACTCTTCTACAGAGATTCCTTTATGGGTCCTCATTGAAGCTGTAGACTGTGATCCTCTTCCTATAAACAATATATTATGGTTACAACCTGCGCATCGTAAGGCCGCGTACACACGCGCGGACTGTTTGCCCAACCTTGTTCGTCAAACAGTTTCGGCAAACAGTCCGCTCAAAATTTGCATGAGCGGACTTGCCCACACACGAGCGGACTGTTTGACGAACAAGGTTGGGCAAACAGTTCGCTCAACTTTTGAAATGAACGGACTCGCCCACGTAAGGAGGAGGCAAATCCGCCCATTTCGAGCGCGTGTACAGGTAGGCGGGGCCCGCGAAGGAGACGTCGCGGGCTCCGCCGCCTGGAATGGGCTTAAAGGGGAACCCCAACGCCGAAAAAAATCGGCGTGGGGGTTCCCCCAAAGTCCACACCAGACCCTTGTCCGAGCACGCTACCCGGCCGGCCAGGAAAGGGGGGCGAGCGAGCGCGCCCCCCCTCCTGAGCCGTACCAGGCCGCGTGCCCTCAACATGGGGGGGTGCCTTGGGGAAGGGGGGGCCGCGCGGCCCCCCCACCCCAAAGCACCTTGTCCCCATGTTGATGAGGACAAGGGCCTCTTCCCGACAACCCTGGCCGTTGGTTGTCGGGGTCTGCGGGCGGGGGGCTTATCGGAATCCGGGAGCCCCCTTTAAGAAGGGGGCCCCCGGATACCGGCCCCCCACCCTATGTGAATGAGTATGGGGTACAATGTACCCCTACCCATTCACCTGTGAAATAAAGTACAAAAAAAAACACAACACAGGGAAAAAATATTTTATTGCACAGCTCCGGGGGTCTTCCGTCTTCGGGGGTCTTCTCGCCGGACTCCTCCGCTATCTGTGTGTAGCTCTTTTACTAGCGGAGGAGTCCGGCTTTCTTCCTCCCCGCCGCCGGCCTCTTCTCCCGACTTCGGGGGTCTTGTCCCCCTCTTCGGTTCTTCTGCCGGGCCACCGCGCCTTCTTGTAGCTCTTTTACAGGCGGTGGCCCGGTCTTCTGTCGCCGCTGTCGTCGCCGCCGCCGCCGCCTTCCGTTCTTGTTCTTCTTCTTGTTCTTCTTCTTCTTCTCCTGGAGATGTTGACTCGACGAGCTCTCCGGCCGGAATGCCAGAGCCGCGCTGTGCGGTCACTTATATAGTGACAATGGGGCGGTGTCACATGGTATATGTCACATGGGTTGGTCACATGGTGACCCCGCCCCCTTACGATGTCATAGTCCCCATGTGACATCAACCCATGTGACCAACCCATGTGACATATACCATGTGACACCGCCCCATTGTCACTATATAAGTGACCGCACAGCGCGGCTCTGGCATTCCGGCCGGAGAGATCGTCGAGTCAACATCTCCAGGAGAAGAAGAAGAAGAACAAGAAGAAGAACAAGAACGGAAGGCGGCGGCGACAGCGGCGACAGAAGACCGGGCCACCGCCTGTAAAAGAGCTACAAGAAGGCGCGGTGGCCCGGCAGAAGAACCGAAGAGGGGGACAAGACCCCCGAAGTCGGGAGAAGAGGCCGGCGGCGGGGAGGAAGAAAGCCGGACTCCTCCGCTAGTAAAAGAGCTACACACAGATAGCGGAGGAGTCCGGCGAGAAGACCCCCGAAGACGGAAGACCCCCGGAGCTGTGCAATAAAATATTTTTTCTCGTGTGTTGTGTTTTTTTTTGTACTTTATTTCACAGGTGAATGGGTAGGGGTACATTGTACCCCATACTCATTCACATAGGGTGGGGGGCCGGTATCCGGGGGCCCCCTTCTTAAAGGGGGCTCCCGGATTCCGATAAGCCCCCCGCCCGCAGACCCCGACAACCAACGGCCAGGGTTGTCGGGAAGAGGCCCTTGTCCTCATCAACATGGGGACAAGGTGCTTTGGGGTGGGGGGGCCGCGCGGCCCCCCCTTCCCCAAGGCACCCCCCCATGTTGAGGGCACGCGGCCTGGTACGGCTCAGGAGGGGGGGCGCGCTCGCTCGCCCCCCTTTCCTGGCCGGCCGGGTAGCGTGCTCGGACAAGGGTCTGGTGTGGACTTTGGGGGAACCCCCACGCCGATTTTTTTCGGCGTTGGGGTTCCCCTTTAAGCCCATTCCAGGCGGCGGAGCCCGCGACGTCTCCTTCGCGGGCCCCGCCTACCTGTACACGCGCTCGAAATGGGCGGACTTTCCGAGCGGGAACAGTCCGCTCATTTCGAAAGTACAGCGGACAAGCCCACACACGGGCGGACTGTTCGCTCAAACACAGTTTCAGCGGACAGTTTTTCGGAATTTCCGAAAGACTTTGTCCGTCCAACTGTCCGCTGAAACTGTCCGCTGAAAGCCCACACACGAGCGGACTGTCCGCCCAAACACTGTTCAGCGGACAAGGTTGGGCGAACAGTCCGCCCGTGTGTACGCGGCCTGAGTCTATAAATAACCCCATTTCTAAGCACACTCTCTATTTATATGGGATAGGTATAGAAATTCACATGGTCTGCAATCTCCACAAAATCCCCTATTATCTTTCCACAAGAATCCGACTTTTTACCCAGCCTGGAAATATCCCAAAACCTTTAAAGCTTGGTCTAAGGCTGGTATCACTTGTCTATATAATTTAACTTCAACTACATCAATAAAATCTTTTACAGATCTATGTGAATTATATAAGCTTCCACAATCAGAAATATTCAGATATCTCCAAATCAAAGATTTTTATACTCCTCTTCTCAATTTAAATGTAAACTTACATAATATTTCTCAATTTGAAAGATTTTGTCTCAAGGAACCACATGCTAAAGGTCGTATTACATCATTGTATACACAACTGATATCTAATTCTAATACTGTTATACCTAAATATGTGGCCAAGTGGGAAAAAGATTTGGATTGTACGATCGATTCTAGGTCTTGGTCCAACATATGGTCTTTCACAAAATCTTCCTCTATAAATATATTGGCGTCTGAATCATCATATAAAGTTTTCACACGCTGGTATTTGGTTCCTGCGAGAATCGCCAAATTCTCAACAGACAACACTGGCCTCTGCTTTCGTGGCTGTCCAGAAAAAGGTACCTACATACATACCTGGTGGCATTGCTCAATTGTACAATCATTTTGGAAAAAGATCTTTCTGATAATTACAAAATTTTTTGATCGTCCAATTTTTCCAGACCCAATTATAGCTCTCCTTAAATTAAAACCAGCCTTTCTGAATCAGAAACAATTCAAATTAGTTCTTACACTCCTGATAGCCGCAAAGCAGACTATAGCCAATGCGTGGAAAACAGATGTGGTGAATATTGCAGAAACCAAACATAGAATGAATCAATCTTTCATCCATGCTAAAATGGACGCTATAGATAAAAACCAGATGACAAAGTTTGATATCATATGGAAACCCTGGATTAAATATTATACGTTAGATAATATTGACAACTGAGTTTTATTGTTATGGTGATTAAGATTTTTTATAGAATTACAACATTAGATGATATATAAAACCTCCTCCGGAGAATTATTCCCTCCCCTTCCCCTCCTATATACCTTTTATGTTCTTCCCTTACTATATAATACTTACTATAAACATACTTTAGAAGTTATGGTCAAAACTTTAAAATCATATATTTTCTTTTAGACATATTTATATTTTCTTGGGATTAAAATGTTTAAAACTCAGCTATAAGAATGTTTTCAAATTCTAAAATATATAAGGCCATTTATTGTCATTCCCACGAGAATATCTTGAAATTCTTCTTTGCTTTGTATCATCCGTACTTCAATATCTCTACTTTTTATTTCTGGTATCACATAATTTGTCTTATATTCTGTACATGTAATTTATTTTAACATAAAATAAAAAATTTTGAACGAAATTGTCCAAAATGTTTTGGTATGCTAATGCTTAAGAGTTCCCTTCACTGGAACCAAGACCAAGGGGCCAAGACCAACCCCTGAGAAACAACCCCACACCGTAATCCCCCTTCCACCAAATCATTTGGACCAGTGCACAAAGCAAGTTCCATGAAGACATGGATGAGTGAGTTTGGGATGGAAGAACTTGCCTAACCTGCACAGAGTTCTGACCTCAACCTGATTGAAAATCTTTGGGATGAATTAGAGTGGAGACTTCGAGCCAGGCCTTCTTGTCCACATCTGTGCCTGACCTCACAAATGCGCTTCTGGAAAAATGGTCAAACATTCCCATAGACACACTAATGAACCTTGTGGACAGCCTTCCCAGAATAGTTGAAACTGTTTATAGCTGCAATTGGTGGGTCAACTCAATATTGAACCCTACAGACTAAGACTGGGAAGTTCATGTGCGTGTAAAGGCAGGCACCCCAAGGAGGAGCAACTGGAAATGCTATGGGGCAGTGATGGCGAACCTTGGCACCCCAGATGTTTTGGAATTACATTTCCCAGGATGCTCAACTACACTGCAGAGTGGATGAGCATCAAGGGAAATATAGTTCCAAAACATCTGCGGTGCCAAGGTTAGCCATCACTGCTATAGGGTGTCACTATAATGCCAGTGTTGAGCCTGGTGGGGTAGGAGGCACTGCCTCCTGTCAAACTTAATATTTTGAGTCAATGAGACTGTACCACAACTGCACCCCAAACAATTTCAAAACAAAATCCCTTTTGGGATAAAACAAAACTGCCCAAAAAAAACATTCAAAATTATCTCCTGAATCAATGGAAGTCACTTCTCTACTGCACGCTAAAAAAAATATTCACTGCAGGTCACTTTTCAGAGGGAGGTAGATATGGCCATCCATGTGAACAAGCTCTTACTGCAACACTTTTTAAATAATAAAAAAAAAGTTTAAACCATACATATAAATAAACGCTGACTATTGTAAATACCCCTGGGAGTTTTATAGTTTGTCCCAACCGTTGTAACTGTCACTTTTCCTGGAGAGTGACAGTTACAAATGAAGAAATTATGAGTAAAGGCATGCGAAATAAAAAATAAATGTATATTCTGCTTACTATCATTACAAGATAACATATACAGTTACCAGAGCTTATCTGTATAAGGAGCCCCCCCACCAATTATGTTTACTTTATACTTTGTTCCTAACTCTCACCATGCTGGCAGTACGAAGGATGGAATGATCTATTGGCTGCATCACAAAAAAAATCATTTAATTAACTGGTGAACCCATATAGAAGTTTTAGAGCCCTGATTTTGCAACTCTGCTGCTCATTATTGAATCAAACATTATATCACATGCTGGGCTCCCTAACATCAGCGTATTTTAATTATGTGTCAATGTACAACAACATTCCAATGTTCACCTTTTAGAGTTTTACTATTGCCTTTTTCAATTTATGACATAAAGGATTCTTAGTTTTAGGGCCTATTTACAGCCAGCAGTGTTGGGCAACATTGCCCAATGCAGTCCAGATGCAAGAACAAGACAATTTTCTTTATGTCCTATTATTTCAGTTCATCAACGCACTTTGGTGTGTACTGTAAAAAAAAGTAGAACATGTTGCCTTTTAATGTAGTGTGTTTTGACTCACTTTAACGCATTGCAATATGCTGAAGCATTTACAAATTCCATACAGTTGTGAAAAAAAAAAGAATACCAGCATTGGAATGCTATTTAAAGCGGGGTTCCACCCTAAAGTGGAACTTCCGCTCATCGGAACCCTCCCCCCCTCCGGTGTCACAGCTGGCACCTTTCAGGGGGGAGGGGGGTGCAGATACCTGTCTAAGACAGGTATTTGAACCCACTTCCAGCCATAGACTCCCACGGGAGTCTATGCTTCTTCCTGTCCCGGGGCGCTGTCTGCTGGGACACACATGGGTCCCAGAGACAGCGCGGACCATACCCATTGCGCTGCGCGACTCACGCATGTGCAGTAGGGAACCGAGAAGTGAAGCCGCAATGCTTCACTTCCTGATTCCCTCACCTAGAATAGCGGCGGCAGCCGCCAAGAGCCGAGCGATCGAAAGGCCTCGGCTGCCGACATCGCTGGACCCTGGGACAGGTGAGTGTCCATTTATTAAAAGTAAGCAGCTATAGTATTTATAACTGCTGGCTTTTAATATTTTTTTTCCAGTGGACTCCCTCTTTAACAACATTGCAGTGAGCATTCACAATGCATACCAGTGCGCATTATGCACACCTTAACGCACACTCTTTGGTGTTAATGAGACCTTCGGAAGAAAAACGAGTGATATATCTCATGACCATGGCTTCTGAAAGTGGGTAAGATATATTAGGCAGCAAGTTAACATGTTGTTCCTGAAGCGTTGAAAGCAGAAAAAATAGTTAAGCAACTTTTACAATTGTAATGGCTAGATGACTGGGTCAGAACATCTCCAAAACTACAGCTCCTGTGGGATGTTTCCAGTCTGCATTAGGTGGTCAGGACTAGTGATGGCCGAACGGTTCGCCCGGCGGTCGTTTCGCGGCGAATTTCCGACATTCGCGGTCCGCACGTTCGAACGCCTTTTTCCGTCGTTCGCCGCGGCGGACTTACGTGTTTAATGTATACAAGAACTTTAACCTTTGGTGACACGTTTATCATGTGATACAGGACAGCCAATTGAGACATGACAGCACATGGACACTTGTACATTCCCCCTAACCTATAAATACACCCGATCCGGTGGCCATTTTACATTCTTTCTTCTGTTACGATAGGGACAGGTTCCTGTGTGGAGTAGGGAGAGATAAACCACTAGCTATTTGGTACACAAAAGTTCTTTTCAGGACTGGTATAGGTGTTAGGTGTTGATAGGTTTGCTGTGCTGCTGATTCTTGCAGCAGCCTGAGTGTCTTTTGTTAGTTTAGAGAAAGGGAAAGGACGGTGTATGCTACAGGGACAGCCAGATTAGTCTTTCATCATCATCATCATCATCATCATCATTAGCTGTTACTATCAAGGTCCACAAAAGAGCTGTTCCAGTAACCACTAATCGTTCTCTTTTTTTGCCAATTTGTATAGGGACAGGAAGGAAGCAGTGTTGTCAGGCAGTGAGGGTAATTTTAAAGACTTGCTGTTATTATTAGTTCCACAAAGGTTCTTTTCAGGACTGGTATCAGTGGTACAGTAATAGGCTTGTACATGTATAATATTCTTTCTTCCAAATATAGAAAGGATATTATACTTGACTGCTGCCCTTCTGCTGCAGTCTGCTAAACATTCACAACTCACTTGTTCCACAAAAGTTCTTATAAGGACTGGTAACTTGGTATAGGGTGCTACGGTACATAGGCTTGAGTGCGGTACAGTCTGCTGTTCTGTAAGGACCGCTATCGGTCCACAATAGATAGGGTTGACGTGCACCACTGCTGACCGCTGCCCTATACTGCAGCAGTCCTTCAGCGGTATAGGGACTGACGTACAGTCTGCTAATCACTAACACACAACCTGCTTGTTCCACAAAAGTTCTTATAAGGACTGGTAACTTGGTATAGGGTGCTACGGTACATAGGCTTGAGTGCGGTACAGTCTGCTGTTCTGTAAGGACCGCTATCGGTCCACAATAGATAGGGTTGACGTGCACCACTGCTGACCGCTGCCCTATACTGCAGCAGTCCTTCAGCAGTATAGGGACTGACGTACAGTCTGCTAAACACTAATACACAACCTGCTTGGTCCACAAAAGTTCTTATAAGGACTGGTAACTTGGTATAGGGTGCTACGGTACATAGGCTTGAGTGCGGTACAGTCTGCTGTTCTGTAAGGACCGCTATCGGTCCACAATAGATAGGGTTGACGTGCACCACTGCTGACCGCTGCCCTATACTGCAGCAGTCCTTCAGCGGTATAGGGACTGACGTACAGTCTGCTAAACACTAATACACAACCTGCTTGGTCCACAAAAGTTCTTATAAGGACTGGTAACTTGGTATAGGGTGCTACGGTACATAGGCTTGAGTGCGGTACAGTCTGCTGTTCTGTAAGGACCGCTATAGGTCCACAATAGATAGGGTTGACGTGCACCACTGCTGACCGCTCACCTATACTGCAGCAGTCCTTCAGCGGTATAGGGACTGACGTACAGTCTGCTAATCACTAACACACAACCTGCTTGTTCCACAAAAGTTCTTATAAGGACTGGTAACTTGGTATAGGGTGCTACGGTACATAGGCTTGAGTGCGGTACAGTCTGCTGTTCTGTAAGGACCGCTATCGGTCCACAATAGATAGGGTTGACGTGCACCACTGCTGACCGCTGCCCTATACTGCAGCAGTCCTTCAGCGGTATAGGGACTGACGTACAGTCTGCTAAACACTAATACACAACCTGCTTGGTCCACAAAAGTTCTTATAAGGACTGGTAACTTGGTATAGGGTGCTACGGTACATAGGCTTGAGTGCGGTACAGTCTGCTGTTCTGTAAGGACCGCTATCGGTCCACAATAGATAGGGTTGACGTGCACCACTGCTGACCGCTGCCCTATACTGCAGCAGTCCTTCAGCGGTATAGGGACTGACGTACAGTCTGCTAAACACTAATACACAACCTGCTTGGTCCACAAAAGTTCTTATAAGGACTGGTAACTTGGTATAGGGTGCTACGGTACATAGGCTTGAGTGCGGTACAGTCTGCTGTTCTGTAAGGACCGCTATCGGTCCACAATAGATAGGGTTGACGTGCACCACTGCTGACCGCTGCCCTATACTGCAGCAGTCCTTCATCGGTATAGGGACTAAGAGTTTTGTCACAGGGTCATTTAAAAAATGACAGGCAGAGGAAGAGGCAGGCCCTTCCGCAGGGGTGGTAGGGGTAGGGCAGGAGCAACAGGCTTGAGCCAAAGTGGGAAGTTGCAGAAGGTGCGTTCAATTACTTTAAAGGATGCACCAGACTTGGTTGAGTGGCTCGCTCAGCCTTACTCTTCTGCACCCTCCTCATCCTCTCGATCTGCACCCTCTTCTTCACTCTCTGCTATGTGCACCCCCAAAGACACTACCACCAACAACACGACCACCACCACCACATACCTTCCGCTTGAGTCACTGGAATTATTTTCCGATCCATATCAAGAGGACATTTCTGATGCGCAGCCACTCTTGGTATTGGATCAGGAAGAGGAGGTAGCAACAAGCGCTACTCAGCAGTCTGACGCCAGTACCCAGATCAGCCCAAGGAGGAGGTTGGTCCCCGGTGTTGCTGCCTACTCCGAGATCTCTACTTATAGCGGTGGGGAAGGTGACGTTGATGATGACGTGTCTAGTGATGTCACGTGGGTGCCCACAAGAGAGGAAGAGGAGGGGAGTTCAGAGGGAGATATGGACCAGCAGATAGGGAGGAGAAGCAGCAATGACTTACATTGCACAGCAGGGACAAAGCAGACTGCAAATGTATCAGGAGCGAGTCATCGACCATGTACGGTCACATCTGGCGCTCCCAGGACACCGGCACATGGCTCCGCAGTGTGGGCTTTTTTTAACGTGTCCGCTGCTGACAATAGCGTTGCCATCTGCAATCTTTGCAGTCAACGCGTTAGTCGCGGTAAGCCCAATACTCACCTAGGGACGACCGCCTTAAGAAGGCACATGATCAGCCATCACCGAGCCCAGTGGGAGCAACGGAACACACAAAGCCACACTGCAGGCTCTCACCGTCCAGCCTCGTCTTCTACTTCTCCTTCTCCTCTCTCCTCACAATTGTCCTCCACTCCACCTTCCATCACGCCAAGCTCACATTTTTCTGCAAAAAGGCAGGCTTCCGTGGGCCTAATGTTTGAGCGTAAAAAAATGATGATGCCGGATAACCCTCTTGCCCAACGGTTGGCGGCTGGCTTGTCAGAACTCATAGCCCGCCAACTACTGCCATATAAACTGGTGGACTCGGAGGCCTTTCGCAAATTTGTGGCCATTGGAACACCACAATGGAAGGTCCCAGGAAGGAAGTATTTCTCAGAGAAGGGCATCCCAGAGCTATATGGCCATGTTCAGCGGCAAGTGAATGTATCTCTGGCACACAGTGTCGGTGCCAAGATACATCTGACCACAGACACGTGGTCTAGCAAACACGGGCAGGGAAGGTATATCAGTTTTACTGCCCACTGGGTGAACCTTCTGACGGCCATCAAGCATGTAACCCGTGGCACCCGTGTAGATTTGGTTTTACCGCCACGGATTGCATGCAGGCCTGACTCTTCTTCTCCTCCTCCTACTCCATCCTCCTCCCTCTCCTCCTCAGCTGCCTCCTCCTTTTCCGCTGCTAGCGTCTCTTCCACTGCACCGCCCAAGCTCCCCAGAACCTATTCCACATGCCAGGTGAGACGTTGCCATGCCGTGCTGCGTCTGTTGTGCCTGGAAGCAAAGAGCCACACTGGCCCGGCACTCCTTTCAGCTTTGCGTTCACAGGCAGATGAGTGGCTAACACCGCTCAATTTGACAGTTGGTAAAGTGGTGTGTGACAACGGTGCCAATCTGCTTAGCGCATTGAAACAGGGCAAAATCACGCACGTGCCGTGCATGGCACACGTCTTAAACTTGGTCGTGCAGCGATTCCTTGTCAAATACCCTGGGGTCCAGGACATCTTGCGGCAGGCAAGGAAAATCTCGGCCCATTTCAGAAGATCTTACACGGCCATGGCTCGCCTTGCTGACATTCAGCGGCGACACCATCTGCCGGTCAGACGTCTTATTTGCGATTGCCCGACGCGATGGAACTCAACCTTCTATATGCTTGATAGGCTGCTCCAGCAGAAACGTGCAGTTAACGTCTACCTGTATGAACTCTGCGAAAGAAACGGTTCTGGGGAGCTGGGTTTTTTTTCACCGCGCCAGTGGCTGCTCATGCGCGACACATGCAGACTTCTGCGGCCATTTGAGGAGATCACCAAACTGGTCAGTCGCAGCCATGGCGCCATCAGTGACATGGTACCTTATGCCTTCTTTCTGGAGCGTGCATTGCGTCGTGTCATTGATCAGGCTGTGGAGGAGCAGGAGCGGGAAGATGAGGAAGTCGCAATGCTGGATGAATTCCCAGGGGGGGCTACTCTATCTGAGACAAGTCAACAACAGGAGTCTGATGAGGAGTCAGAGGAGGATGGTGCCGGGGCGGATGAGCAGGAGCAAGAAGAGCATGCTTTAAACCTTTCTGGGATCCCTGTTGTGCGTGGATGGGGAGAGGAGAATGAAGAGGACGACATTATCCTGGATGATGAGCAGGAGCCAGGCCACCACACCGCTTCCACTTTAGTGCAAATGGGGGCCTTCATGCTCCAGTGTTTTAATAGGGACCCCCGTATAAAAAGCATGAGGGTCAAGGACCAGTACTGGGTGGCAACGTACTTAGACCCCCGGTACAAACACAAAATGGCGGAAATGTTACCGCCGTCGCAGAGGGCTGTCAGAATGCAGCACTTCCAGGCCTTGCTTCGAGAAATGCTGCATTCTGCTTTTGCGTGCGCTGGCAGAGGAGCAATTCCCACTCCCAGAGAAGGATTTGCGGGTACCAATCCAACAGCGCCTGCAAGAAGAGGCCGGTTTGAAGATGTGTTGGTGACTTCGGATATGAGGTCATTCTTTCAGCCGACCCATCGACAGGTGTCATCCGGATCCAGCATCAGGGAACGCCTAGACCGTCAGGTGTCCGACTACATTGGGTTAACGGCCGATGTGGACGCTCTGAGGAGTGATGAACCCCTAGACTACTGGGTGGGCAGGCTTGACCTCTGGCCAGAGCTTGCCCAATTTGCAATCGAACTGTTGGCTTGCCCCTCATCCAGTGTCCTGTCCGAAAGGACGTTCAGCGCAGCAGGGGGGATTGTGACCGATAAGCGTACTCGCCTAGCTCACCACAGTGTTAACTACCTCACATTTCTAAAAATGAATGAGGCATGGATCTCGGAGGAATTCAACACATGTGACCAGTAGACCATGTATATGTCTATAAACTATTTTTTTAATCAAGCACACAGACCTTCTTAATTCATTTGGCTCACTTCCTTGACCCAAAAAAGCACACCGTACTATATGCCCCTACCCTCCTCTTTGAAGAGGTTGAGCGGTGTCATATTTCTACTGGGGCTGCTTATGATATCCCTGTGCTGTGCTGACTTCCTCCTGGGGGTTCTTATTATGAAGGGATCACACTATCCCTGTGCTGTGCTGACTTCCTCCTGGGGGTTCTTATTATGAGGGGATCACACCATCCCTGTGCTGTGCTGACTTCCTCCTGGGGCTGCTTACGGTGCTGCTGTCAGTGCTGTATGTCACGGTGCTGCTGTCAGCGCTGTATGTCACGGTGCTGCTGTCAGCGCTGTATGTCACGGTGCTGCTGTCAGCGCTGTATGTCACGGTGCTGCTGTCAGCGCTGTATGTCACGGTGCTGCTGTCAGCGCTGTATGTCACGGTGCTGCTGTCAGCGCTGTATGTCACGGTGCTGCTGTCAGCGCTGTATGTCACGGTGCTGCTGTCAGCGCTGTATGTCACGGTGCTGCTGTCAGCGCTGTATGTCACGGTGCTGCTGTCAGCGCTGTATGTCACGGTGCTGCTGTCAGCGCTGTATGTCACGGTGCTGCTGTCAGCGCTGTATGTCACGGTGCTGCTGTCAGTGCTCTGTATTACGGTGCTGCTGTCAGATGCCTCTATCACGGTGCATGTGTCATTCCGGTATGTCACGCTGCTGGTGATCATCTCCTGCACCCTCTTCTTTGCCTACCCTGGTCCCTGACCTTCCCTCTCCTCCATTGCCTTCATTAGCTCCATAGTCCTGAATTGTTAGAACAATTTCCCAAATAAAATAAAAATGCTTGTAGTTATCGATCCCAAATTCACCTCATACATGTATTATGTCATTGTCCAGATGGTGGGACTACGTTTTACCCCCTAATAATTACCACGTGGCCGCAAATTCGACATGAAGGTTTGCAAAGTTCGCCTCCCATTGAAGTCAATGGGGCCCGCGGCGAACGTTCTGTTTCGCGAACGTTTGGGTCCGTTCGCATTTCGCGTTCGCGAAACGTCCCGTCGGAAGTTCGTCCATCACTAGTCAGGACCTACCAAAAATGGTCCTAGGAGGGAATACCAGCAAACTGGCAACAGGATCCTGGGCAGCCAAGGCTCAATGATGCATGCGGGGAGTAAAAGCTTTCCCTGTGTAGTCCGTTCCAGTAGAAGAACAACTGTAGCTCAAATTGCTGGTTCTGATAGAAAGGTGTCTGAACATACAGTGCATCACAGTTTGTATTATATGGGGCTGCATAGTTGCAGAATGGTCAGGGTGCCCATGCTGACCCTTGTCCACAAACAAAAGTAACTACAATCAGCAAGCGAGCATCAGAACTGGACCACGGAGCAATGGAAGAATGGATCTGTGGGATGTGCTAGAAAAACAAGTTTGATCCATGGAGGCCACACCTCACAATTTATATGCCCTAAAGGACCTGCTACTGACGGCTTGGTGCCCGATACCACAGCATACCTTCAACAGGTCAGGGCTGTTTTGACAGCAAAACAAGACCTACTCAATATTAGGTGGGTGGTCATGATGTTATGGTGGGATATAATATTATGGCTGATCAGTGTACACTATTGAGTTCCCCCTCTTTAGTCATTAACATTGCTGTCCAGCTCATAGAACAAAACATCAGACTTGTGCCCAAAATCAGTCAGAACACTAGGGCAGATGTAAGGATAATTATTACTTCCATTGTCCCAAAAGTCCACTGTTGTGTTCTGCATCAAGCCCAAAATGTTTTTACAGCTTTAGTGTGGTGGATTTTAGCAATAATGAGGCAGAGCTGTTCATCACTGCGACTCCTATGTATTAAATGCCTTTCGACGAGGTGTGTGAAGGTTGTCCATTATCGAGGTTTATTAGTATAGTTAGCAGTAGTTAGTCACTATAAACTGGACCTGTTCTGTAACTCCGAAGATGATTCCCAATTCCTCCAAGGCCTTCCTTAATTCTATTTAGTGTCAGGAACGAGAATTTGATGGGGTGTGGAAATTTGTAAAGCTAACCTATTATCATTTACATAATCTATTTACCATTATGTTTGAAGTCAGGGACAGATGATAATTGTTTAAAGTGGTTGTAAACCTCAGACGTTAACCACTTGCCAGCTGCCTAAATGGGAATGTATGTCATGATTTTGATATTAAATACAGTTGTTATGGTTGCAGTTAGCTGCCATAACCCCAGTATTGTTTTTTACCCTTAGGCAGCTGGCTTTCAGATAAAAGTGGTTCCAGTGACGGATTTGCCTTTAAATCACTTTTATAGGAGGTGGGAGAGGTGACCCCGCCGCATCACGGTCAATTCCAAGCCTACCAGAGCCGTCGGTAAGCTCGGAAGCGATCCGATGCGGCCGATGGCTAGGCAGGAAGCCGGGTGAAGGCAAGATGGCCCCCACTTGGGGCTATTACCTTGGAGGATCGGAGCGACTTCCAGTCCTCTGGCAAATAGACAGGATTTTTTTTTTTAAGTCAAAATGACTTTTCTTTTCTTCTTTTTAAGTCTTTTTGGCCCCAGATCTTTCATTAAAGAGGACCTTTCATGCTCATTTCTATTATTATTATTATTATAATTATACACGATTTATATAGCACCAACAGTTTACGCAGTGCTTTACAATGTATAGGGGGGGACAACACAATTACAGTACAGTACAGTTAAAGTATACACCAACAATATTGCGCAAAAGAAAATGGAAAAAATAATAAGAAGTGTGTATGGTTAGCAGCCAGCACGCTAAAACTAGGGATTTTTTAGCTGAGAAATCGGTGAAAAATGTAGTGCAAGCGCTCAACCTGTACACACTTCTTATAGTGCTACAAAGTGATATAAGTTCAAATGTATATATAAAATGACCCAAAAAGCAAAAGTGAATACAATATTATACAGGTACAAAATATAAACATATATATAGTAACTTATATATGTGTATATATAACAAAAAATGGTGATTAATAGGATATTATATCCCAAAAAAGAAAACAGTGACTGTGGATATCTGTAAACACTAATCACAGTGATGAAGTCTATAAATAGATATATAGTCCAAAGCAATCGTGCAAAGTGCCAATATCAGCCAGGGTTCTGTAATGTTGTGACCGAAGAGAACAATATTTCACCATGTGACGATCCCACCACCGTATAGAGTGCAGGCTTACCGGATCTATATGACCCTAGCAGACATACGCCTCAGGGGTCAATCACAGCTTGCGATCCCAAAAAAGGTCTCAAGAATTGGATGTGTCAGTCATATCATATACGATCCCAACAGATCCCAGCAGATGGCTAGATGTGGTCAATATTCCTCATGTGCATGTACAAATCCAACAACGACTCATAGGTAGGCATGGAGGATGAGAAGACGGAGCCAACATAGCATAATAACGTTTTTAAAAAAAACTTTAATAAATTTTTTTTTACTAAAACTCACATTTCAGGAAAAACAATCAAGCGTGTCAGAGAGATGAAAATGGCAGTAGCAGAGTCCTGCCATTTTCATCTCTCTGACACGCTTGATTGTTTTTCCTGAAATGTGAGTTTTAGTAAAAAAAATTTTATTAAAGTTTTTTTAAAAAACGTTATTATGCTATGTTGGCTCCGTCTTCTCATCCTCCATGCCTACCTATGAGTCGTTGTTGGATTTGTACATGCACATGAGGAATATTGACCACATCTAGCCATCTGCTGGGATCTGTTGGGATCGTATATGATATGACTGACACATCCAATTCTTGAGACCTTTTTTGGGATCGCAAGCTGTGATTGACCCCTGAGGCGTATGTCTGCTAGGGTCATATAGATCCGGTAAGCCTGCACTCTATACGGTGGTGGGATCGTCACATGGTGAAATATTGTTCTCTTCGGTCACAACATTACAGAACCCTGGCTGATATTGGCACTTTGCACGATTGCTTTGAAATATATATCTATTTATAGACTTCATCACTGTGATTAGTGTTTACAGATATCCACAGTCACTGTTTTCTTTTTTGGGATATAATATCCTATTAATCACCATTTTTTGTTATATATACACATATATAAGTTACTATATATATGTTTATATTTTGTACCTGTATAATATTGTATTCACTTTTGCTTTTTGGGTCATTTTATATATACATTTGAACTTATATCACTTTGTAGCACTATAAGAAGTGTGTACAGGTTGAGCGCTTGCACTACATTTTTCACAGTACAGTTAAATACAAAAGGTACAGGAGGGCCCTGCTCGTAGAGCTTACATTCTAAAGGTGTCATGGTACAAAAGGAATAGCTGCAGAGAATGATTTGATGGAGGTGTTTACATTCCTTGTAATAGAATTAAAAGTGATCAAAAAATAAAGGGACAATGTAAAAATTAAAAATAAAATAAATATGAAAAATATTTTTTAAAGCACCCCATCACTCCGAGCTAACGTGCAGAATAAAACGCATACGGAAGTCGCGCTCACATATGTAAATGGTGTTCAAACGACACATGTGATGTATTGCCACTAGGGATGAGCTTCGTGTTCGAGTCGAACGTTATGGGCTGTTCGCGCCAAATTCGTGTGGCGCTCACGGCCCACAATGCACTGCGTCATCGCAGTGCATTGCTGGCTCATGATTGGCCAAGCATGCACTGTGACCCCGCATGCTTGGCCAATCACAGCGCCAGCAGCGAGGAGAGCCATGATTGGCCACAGGCAGGATGCCTGTGGCCAATCATAGCTCAGGCTGTGTAGTACACGCCCCACACTATATAAGGCCGCCAGCACGGCGGCCTAGTGTAGTGTGTTGGCGTCTGAAGCAGTTAGTGGGTGTTCTGTGTACCTTCAACACAGTACACACCGATCGTTTTCGGCCGATTTTCGATCTTGCTGTTGTGTAGTGGTTGTTGTCTGTGTGCCCTGACCGCAGTATACACCGCTATATTCACCTCACCTATATAGCTAGTGATCTATCTTTTATAATAGAGCTTGCAGTCAGTAGTGTTAGGAGCTTGTGCGTGCTGTCTGCGTGCTCTGTACCCAGTACACACCGCTATATCCACCTACATAGCTTTTCTCTATTTGAGCCCACTTGCCATCTGCAGGAGTTATTGGAAGTTGTGTGTGCCTCCAGCACAGCACAGTATACATCTGTATATACCCCTTTATCTCTGGTGTTCTATAAAAAAGGCATCTGCAGGAGTTAGTGGGTTTTTTGTGCCTCCAGCACAATATACACCTGTATTTACCCTTTATTGCTGTTCTCTAATAGAGCCATCTGCAGGGCTTAGTGGGTGTTGTGTGACTCAATTACAGTATACCCCTTTATCTCTGGTGTTCTATAATAAAAGCATCTGCAGGAGTTAGTGGGTGTTGTGTGACTCCAGCACAATATACACCTGTATCTACCGTTTATTGCTGTTCTGTAATAGAGCCATCTGCAGGGCTTAGTGGGTGTTGTGTGACTCCATTACACTGCTGTTTTACCCAACTCCCTTCAGGCCATTACCATGTCTGGAAGGCCAGCAAGGAGAGGCAGACAGGTGCGAGCCAATAAAAGAGGGCAAGCAGGCTCTGTGTCTAGAGACAACAGTGCTGGTGGTCGTGGACGCGGTGCATTGTCATCAGCACGTGGCCATGGGACACGCTTGTCCTTCTTTTCGGCAGCTGGACACGTTGAACCGCAACATGCCAACGACTTGGTAGAGTGGATGACCAAGCCCTCTTCATCCTCCTCATCCTCTCTCACCCAGTCTCAGGGTACTAGCAAAGCAGCTGCCAACGCATCGTCTTCATTCCTCTCAATGTTATCATCAGTGACTCCTTCCCTAGACCCACCACGTCCTCCTGAGGAGTCTCCTGAACTCTTTGAGCACAGTGTTGGGTACATGCTCCAGGAGGATGCCCAGTGTTTTGTGGGCTCTGATGATGACACTCAGCTAGAGGAAGGCAGTAGCGTGAGCGCAGAGAGAGGGGATGCTCAAGAAGGACAGCAATCTGGCAGTCATGTTCCACAAGCTTCAGCATACTGCCAGTTTTGCTACAGCGATGAAGAGGGAGGGGATGATGAGGGCACTGACTCCACGTGGGTACCTGGTAGGAGAGAGGAGGAGGAGGAGGAGGCACATGTCCAACGAGGCAGGATGACCTCCGGGGGCCAGCTTAGGGGCAGCACACCGACTGAATCACACCGCAGAGCTCCGCCTGTGCAGGGCGCTGCCTCTGCGCGTTATTCTAAAAGTTCTTTGGTGTGGGCCTTTTTTGAGACGAGTGCATCAGATCGCACCGCTGCTATTTGCAACATATGTCTCAAGCGTATCTCGCGTGGCCAAAACATCAGCCACTTGGGCACCACATGCTTGACCAGACATATGTTGACCTGCCATTCAGCTCGTTGACAAGTGTACCTCAAAGACCCACACCAAAGAACAAAGCGGACCTCTCCTTGCTCCTCATCAGCTGGCATCTCCAACCCCACTAGACCTTCAGTCCTCTCTGAAACCTGCTCTGAGAGGAATGAAGGTGTAGAATTAGGTGTGTCACAGCCAAGTGCTTCCGGGAACTCTGCTAGCGGTACACCCACGTCCGATTATAGCAGGCAAATGTCCCTGCCCCAGCTGCTGGACCGGCGAAAGAAGTTCACTCCCAGCCATCCACATGCCCAGCGGTTGAATGCTAGCTTGGCTAAATTGCTAGCACTTCAACTGTTGCCTTTTCAGTTGGTAGACTCGGCCCCCTTCCGTGAGTTTGTACAATGTGCGGTTCCTCAGTGGCAGGTCCCCAAACGCCACTTTTTCTCACGGAAGGCGATTCCGTCTCTCTACCGGCATGTGGAAGGCAATGTCCTTGCCTCGCTGGACAGGGCGGTCAGCGGTAAGGTGCATATTACCGCTGACTCATGGTCCAGCAGGCATGGACAGGGACGTTACCTGTCTTTCACGGCCCATTGGGTCACTCTTTTGGCAGCTGGGAAGGATGCAGGACAAGGTGCAGTAGTGTTGGAGGTTGTTCCGCCACCACGCCTCCAAAATGCTACTATTGGTTGTGACACACCTCTCTCCTCCACCCCCTCCTCTTCTTCTTCCTCCATGGCCTCTTCCAGTGCTCTGTCCTCAGAACCAGCGGTGCTCCGTAGGCGTTCCAGGGGCTACGCAAGTACGCAGGCAAAACGATGCCATGCCGTGCTTGCGCTGGTTTGTTTGGGGGACAGGAGCCACACTGGGGCGGATGTTTTGTCAGCTCTGCAGGGGCAGGCCGAGAGGTGGTTGACGCCACGCCAGCTTAAGCCAGGAATGGTGGTTTGTGACAATGGCACCAACCTCCTCTCTGCCCTCCGACAGGGACAACTGACCCATGTGCCCTGTGTAGCTCACGTCCTTAACCTGGTGGTGCAGCGGTTCTTGGGCAGGTACCCCGGCTGACAGGATGTCCTGAAGCAGGCCAGGAAAGTCTGTGTGCATTTCCGTCGATCATTTAATGCCTGTGCTCGGCTGGCTGAGCTCCAAAAGGAGTTGAACCTGCCCAAGAACCGCCTTATATGTGACATGCCCACCAGGTGGAACTAAACGTTGGCCATGCTGCAGCGGCTGCACACGCAGCAGAGGGCCATCAATGAGTACCTGTGCGACTACGGTACCAGGACAGGGTCAGGGGAGCTCGGTTTTTTCTCACCACGCCAGTGGGGCATGATCAGGGATGCATGCACTGTCCTGTCACCGTTTGAGGAGGCCACAAGGATGGTGAGCAGTGACAGTGCATGCATCAGTGACACTGTACCTCCTGTCCACCTCTTGGAGCATACGCTGCGTGGAATAATGGACAGGGCACTTGAGGCAGAACAGAGGCAGGAAGAGGAGGACTTCTTTGCCTCTCAAGGCCCCCTTTATCCAGACAGTGTTCCTGCTGTGCCACCCATCACACAGGAAGAGGATGAGGAGGAGGAAGAGGAGGAGGAGGATGATTGTGTCAGCATGGAGGTGGAGGCTGGCACTCAGCATCAGCAGCAGCAGCAGTCTTGTAGGGATGATTTACAGTCCCAAGAAACACGTGGACTTGTACGTGGCTGGGAGGAGGTAACTGCGGATCATGTTGTCCTTAGTGACCCAGAGGACTCCGGACCGAATGCCTCAGCTAACCTACACTGCATGGCCTCCCTGATCCTGCAAAGCCTGCGGAAGGATCCTCGTATTCTTCGTATCAAGGAGAGGGACCATTACTGGCTGGCCACTCTCCTTGATCCACGGTACAAGGGAAAGGTTGCCGACCTTATCTTGCCATCGCAGAGGGAGCAGAGGATGAGACATCTCCGGGAGGCCTTGCAGAAAGGTCTGTGCAACGCGTTCCCAGAGACTGGGAGGTTACAAACTCCTGGTCCTGGACAACGTGTTGCTGAGGCATCGGTCAGAAGGAGCGGTGGAGAAGGTGGCCGTCTGACTGATGCTTTCAGACAATTTTTTAGTCCGCAGCCCCAAGGTATGATCGGTTCCAGCACCCATCGCCAGCGTCTGATTTACATGGTGCAGGAATACCTAGGGGCAAGGTCAGACTTGGACACCTTTCCCACTGAAAATCCTCTGGCTTACTGGGTCTTGAGGATGGATCACTGGCCAGAGCTTGCACAGTATGCAATTGAGCTACTGGCCTGTCCTGCATCCAGCGTTCTTTCGGAACGCACCTTCAGTGCTGCTGGTGGCTTTGTTGTTACCGATCACAGGGTGCGCCTGTCCACCGAATCAGTTGATCGACTGACCTTCATCAAGATGAATCAGTCTTGGATCACCCACAGCTACCAAGCACCTGAAGCTGATGTAACAGAATAATTTTTTTTGAAATATCACATCCCTTCAAGACTGCCTATGCTGATGCTGAGTGACTGTCCTGTTATGTTGATTGTCTATCCTCTTCCTCCTCCGCTGATATGTTGGAAGAACATTTCTGGTTCTGGTTGATGCCATCAGCCCAATTTTTCTGCCCCTGTTTAACAGGGGCGTTTAAGTACAATTTTTGATGCAATGCTTTGCAGCAGGGCTAATTCCTGCAATCAAACAAGAGTATATGGGAGAGGTTGCAGTGTGGTGGCACCAGCACCAGTGCCTAAGGCCCAATTTTTCTGCCCCTGTTTAACAGGGGCGTTTAAGTACAATTTTTGATGCAATGCTTTGCAGCAGGGCTAATTCCTGCAATCAAACAAGAGTATATGGGAGAGGTTGCAGTGTGGTGGCACCAGCACCAGTGCCTAAGGCCCAATTTTTATGCCCCTGTTTAACAGGGGCGTTTAATTACAATTTTTGATGCAATGCTTTGCAGCACTGCTAATTCCTGCAATAAAACTAGAGTATATGGGAGAGGTTGCAGTGTGGTGGCACCAGCACCAGTGCCTAAGGCCCAATTTTTCTGCCCGTTTAACAGGGGCATTTAAGTACAATTTTTGATGCAATGCTTTGCAGCAGGGCTAATTCCTGCAATAAAACTAGAGTATATGGGAGAGGTTGCAGTGTCGTGGCACCAGCAACAGTGCCTAAGGCCCAATTTTTCTGCCCCTGTTTAACAGGGACATGTAATTACAATTCTTGATATAATATTTCACAGGAGGGCCCATTCCTGTGCCCACCCAGAGTAACTGTGAGGACTTATAGTGTTGTGGCAACAGCACCACAACCACCAAAGGTCAATTTTTCTACCACTGTTCAACAATGGCATGTAATTACAATTCTTGATATAATCGTTCACAGCAGGGCGCTCCAGCGCCCAGCAAGAGTCACTTTGAGGGCTTACAATGTTGTGGCAAAACCAACACCTTGTTCCGCCATTTCTGCAGAGCATATAGGGCAGGCCCCTACTTTCAAACATCCAACTTACAAACATCTCCTACTTGCAAACGGAAGGAGACAACAGCAAGTGAGATGAAAAAAGATGGACGACAAAACAAATTATACAGGGGTAATAACCCTTCCCTATGTTTTCCAAAAAGCTTAAAAATAGTTTTTTTGACTGGAGCTACACTTTAAAAATGTACCAGTTGAAAATGACAAACAGATTCAACTTAACACAACAAACCTACACAGTCCCTGTCTTGTTTGCACCGCCTGTATACTGCTGTTCTGAGTATATAGGGCCTGGGGGCCACACGCATTTCCTTTTTTTAATATGGGTACAGGGTTCCCCTTGATATGCGTACAAGACCCAAAGGGGCTGGTAATGGGCAGGGAGGGCTACCCATGCCATTTATCTCAATGGTTTTCAACCATATTGCAGGAAACAGATGTAACATTAAAACCGCAAGCAGTTTTCAATGATGTTATTTCTGTTTAATGTCATTTTGTGCAGGGACTGTTCTAAACACGGGAAACACGTGGCACTTCACAGGCATACTACAGACACCCCCCAGGCACCATATTTAAAGGAATATTTCACTTTTTTTTTTCACTTTAATCATCATTAAAATCAGTGCTCCCGCCAAAACGGCCATTTTTAAAAACATTTTAGGCATTGACCCATGTCCCCTGGGGCAAGAGCCAGGTCCCCAAACCCTTTTTAGGACAGTATCTTGCATATTAGCCGTTAAAATTAGCACTTTTAATTTCAAACGTTCGAGTCCCATAGACGTCAATGGGGTTCTAAAGTTCGTTCGAATTTGGGGTCCGTTCGAAAGTTCTGGTGCGAACCGAACCGGGGGGGTGTTCGGCTCATCCCTAATTGCCACAATGATTAGAGCAAGAGCAATAATTCAAGCACAATACCTCCACTGTAACTCTAAACAGGTAACCTGTAAAATATTTTAAAGCGTCCCCTATGGAGATTTTTAAGTACCGTAGTTTGTCGCCATTCCACTTGCGTGCAATTTTAAAGCATGACATATTAGGTATCTATTTACATGGTGTAATGTCACCTTTTACATTATACAAAAAAATTAGGCTAACTTTACTCTTTTGTTATTTTTTTTATTCATTAAAGTGTATTTTTTCCCAAAAAATTGTGTTTGAAAGACCACTGCGCAAATACAGTGTGATATAAAATATTGCAATGACTGCCATTTTATTCTCTAGGGTCTCTATTAACCCTTTCATGACTAAGCCTATTTTCGGCATTTGGTGTTTACAAGTTAATAAAATCCATATTTTTTGCTAGAAAATTACTTGGAACCCCCAAACATTATATATATATTTTTAGCAGAGACCCTAGAGAATAAAATGGCGATTGTTGCCATATTTTATGTCACACGGTATTTGCGCAGCGGTGTTTTAAACACAACTTTTTGGGAAAAGGGACACTTTCATGAATTAAAAAAAAAAAAAAAAAAAACAGTAAAATTAGCCCAATTTTTTTGCATAATGTGAAAGTAATGTTACGGCAAGTAAATAGATACCAAACATGTCACACTTTATAATCGCACGCACTTGTGGATTGACGACAAAGTACGGTACCTAAAAATCTCAATAGGCGACGCTTTAAAAAATGTTTACGGTTACCAGGTTAGCATTACAGAGGAGGTCTAGTGCTAGAATTATTGCTCTCGCTCTGACAATCGCGGCGATACCTCACATGTGTGATTTGAACATCGTTTACATACGCGGGCGCGACTTCCGTATGCGTTTTCTTTGCTTCGTGAGCTCGCGGGGACGGCGGGCGCTTTAAAAAAATTTTTTATTTTTTTATTTATTTTATTTATTTTAAAATGACTAAATTGTTTTAAAAAAAAAAAAAAATTTGATCACTTTTATTGCTGTCACAAGGAATGTAAACATCCCTTGTGACAGTAATAGGTGGTGACAGGTACTCTTTATGGAGGGATCGGGGGTCTAAAAGACCCCCCACCCCTCCTTTACACTTCAATGTATTCAGATCGCCGAAAACGGCGATTCTGAATACCGGATATTTTTTTAAAACCGGCGCCATTGGCAGCCGAGTAAACGGGAAGTGACGTCATGACGTCGCTTCAGTGTTTACTATGAGGAGACTGGAACGAAGCCGATTACGGCTTCGTTCCAGTTCCTCCCCAGTGGCCGGAGGCAGCGCAACTTGAATCGGTGCTCCCGATCGAACGGGAGCACCGGTAACAGCGGCGGGAGGGGGGGATGTCCCCTCCCGCTCCTCCGGCATAACAGCCGAGCGGCTTTTAGCCACATCGGTTGTTATGGCTGGAAAGCCAATCGCCTGCTGAAGAAAACGGTACCGGGATGATGCCTGCAGGTGCGGGCATCATCCCGGTATACCCCCCGGAAGCAGAGTACGCAGATCTGCGTACGCTCGGCGGGAACGGGTTAAAATAATGTATATAATGTTTGGAGATTCTAAGTAATTTTATAGCAAAAAATACAGATTTTTTTAAACAACAAATGTCAGAAAAAGGCCTGGTCATATGAACAAAGAATATCCTTCTATAGTGTGTACTTGTCTCAATACAGAGCATTAAGTGTCATTTTTGTTTGCCGCCTTGCTTCTCTGCTATCTGCATGTGTCAATTCTTACAGGTTTTCCTGACACCAAAAAAAGTGACATTGGAGGGATCCCCAGCACACAACCTTTGATTGCCAGCCTGTGTGCTGTGTGAAGGGGGAGGGGGTTTCCTTTCCTCAAATCAGCTCTTACTGAGCTCTGCGGAGTGTAACTTTAGCTTATTGTCCCCTGCATTCTGAAAGCTCAGACAAGCTGTATAAATTCTGCACTTTGAATGGATGTAGAGAAGAGAACACACCAGATTATCAGGTACAACTTATGTAGGATGATTTGTTTCATCCTTGTGTATCACCAGAGGCTAGTCACTTCCTAGGCATATGTAAGGGCTTACAACAACTTTAAGTTACATGGATGAAGGTGTGAATCGTTGAAATATCCTGAGTGAGAATCATATTAAAAGGTTATTATAAGTGGGTGACAAATGGGGTTAAAGACCCTTGCTATGAGCACATTTTGAACATGGAGAACAACTGGGTCACAAGCGTGAAAGGTGAGGACCTTCAAAACTATGTATCTAGGAGAGTTCAGGGACCATGACATGTATGAAGTCTTCATGTGTATCTGTCTGTGTGGGTGGTGGGACAGGCACCTCAATGGTCTGACCTAGTACATTCTAAAGAGCAAAATGGGATCTTGCAATCAAGGTGGTTATATATTGATGACAGTACCAACCTATACATAATCACAAGGTCAAGGCAAGTCAAAGCAGGACTGACATAAGGAAAGAAGGAAATACTTTTTGACAAATTAAAGGTCATTGGTAAGTCTACTTAAAGTGGAAGTAAACCCTTCTATCGTTTTCAGTCAAGGAAGCTGCCATCTTGGCCTCTAATGATTCTTCAACTGCCATAATGCTGCACATGTGATCAGTTATGAAACCAGTTATTGGATGGTTTGAAAGTTTGGTTGAGAGCACAACCAATGTGAAAGTTAGCATTTCCGGCATGCCGGGAATGTAAGTGTTTTTTGAAACTGGGTTTACTCCCGCTTTAATGGCCTTATGTGTTTGTAGACAAAGTACATTTTGGTGAAAATTGGTGTTGGGGTGATCACACCAGGGCCTCCGGGGTTTATGGCTTTTGGCGTGTGACTTCTATTCCAGAAGATCCAAACAAAAGAACTCGTTGCTCCAGGTGAGACAGGAAGCCTAATGATATCATAGGTGCCCACCTTGGCTCACCTCCGCATACGATCAACACTGAAGAAATGGCTGCACTCCAAGATCCATCAAAATTCTTATTTAATGAACGAACATCCCAAGTGTTACAAACAGTCCAAATGGTAGATGCGTTCACACACTAATAGGTGCACTTATGAATAAGCACACCTGTTATTGTGTGAAACGCGTCTACCATTTGACCTGTTTGTAACACTTGGGATGTTCGTTCATTAAATAAGAATTTTGATGGATCTTGGAGTTCAGCCATTTCTTCAGTGTCTATTCCAGAAGAGTCTGGAATAATATTGAAGGTCATACAAGGCCTTCTAGTTACCCTATTTTGAAGCCTCTCCATGCTTTACATGATTTACTTATCCATGATATACATGGGTTCCATGTGTGCATGCTAGATGATGTCACTAAAGCAGATGTGATGACATCAACAACGCAAGGCCAAAAAGATCATGTTTGTTGTGACCATGACAACACTCCTATAAGAGCAAACTCATCAGAGCAGAAGCATTAAAGAGTACAATTAATTTACTGCCAACTGCCATAGGTTTACCTTTCCATCTACTGTGCTCTGCTTTGCAAGATGCTCCATTTAATTTCATTGTATTGGCATTGTACTGTAACACAGACCCATCAAATGACCCGGCATCAGTCACAGCAGATCCAACCTTTTTTTTTTTTCTTACTGTGTCAAGATCACTTAGCCTGAGCAAGAGAAAAAAAGCCCCATTTTCTGTTTTAATTATGAGCTGTCATCTAAAATTAAATTCCACTGAATCCAGTTATGGTGGAGGAGACCAGGTGATTTGAACTGCACTTATCTGTCCTTAATCACTGTTTATTTCACAGTTTTGGAAATAAAATGCAGCGATCTAAATGTCTTGTAAATTGTAGGTCCAAGGGTTAAGTGCTTCTGAAACGTCCCTGCGACACACTGTTCACTGCAGTGCCAGAAATTATTTCGTATTATTCCACGGATACTGCCTTAAAACTGGCTGCAAAATTGCCATTTAATCCCATAAAATGATCTGCATTTTTAGAGCCTTAATAAAGAAAAATGATATCTATTTATGAATTGCATTCAACAGCGGTCCCAGTGCTTTTAATCTTTTTTTTTTTTTCTCATGCCTGTGAAGACTGAACCGCCTACAGTCAAAATTCTGTACAAAATATGCCTAATTTTGGTGATTCAGCACAGCGGGTTTTGTATTGACAGCATGGAAGTCACAGTCATCAGTTGCCTTTGAATAGATTTATGGAGATTTAGGTGTTTTGTGATGTAAGGCACTGTGAATTAGCTATATATAATCATTAGCTTCATGTGTTTGCCTGGATAGCAGGTAATGGCATTGGACAATAAATAATGACTTGATTATGTGATTTGTCTCTCAATGGGATACTGTGTATAGCTTTGTAACTAGACTATTGTTAGAGCTTCTATTTAATAAATATATTTTACCATATTTGTGTGGGTCAGAACCTGAAAGCATATGAAGTCACGCTGGTGTTTGTGGGGTCCATTGTGTCAACTGGATGAAAAAATAATTTCATAAAAAATTATAAGATTACCATAATTGGTTTCTATTTACAAGCTATTTTTTCTTTCCTTGGGTTTTTACAGCCCAACTCCACCCAGCTGTTTGGATAAAGCAGGGAAAGGTCTGTTTTTAAGGGTATAAGTATAGCTTTACAAGATTTTGCAACTGCTATAGGGCCAAAAAGCACAGAGGGCCCACTATGGTTTAGCTGCTTAATAAATGCAGATAGGAGTAGCATTTGTCAATGACATTTGGATACAATGCATAGATATGCAATTTGAGATCCTGTATATCAGGGATATGCAATTAGCGGACCTCCAGCTGTTGCAGAACTACAAGTCCCATGAGGCATAGCGAGACTCTGACAACCAAAACCATGACACCCAGAGGCAGAGGCATGATGGGACTTGTAGTTTTGCAACAGCTGGAGGTCCACTAATTGCATATCCCGCTGTATATGATGTCTGTGAAATCTATTATTATTCTGTATTTGAGGAATCACCATTAGACGAACAGAAGGATTCCTTAATAGAGAATAGGCTTGTGCAATTCGTTTCGTAACGAATCGAAATTCGGCCGAATTTTGCATCTTTCGGACATTCGGATGCATCCGAATGTCCGAATAAAAAATAACAAATTACAACGAATACGAAAGAAATATAACGAATGAATTCGAATGAATTCGACATGATTCGAAATTATTTCAACATGATTCGACATTATTTCAACTGCATTCGAAATGATTTCAACATGATTCGACATTATTTCAACCGCATTCGAAAATATTTTGTGACCCGACTTTAGGGCCATGTATCTCGGGGTCACTTGGTGCTAGAAACTCCAAATTTGGATATGTTGTAGTGCTAGTACTATTGTGTGTTCATACCAAATTTGGGGTTTCTAGCTATAAGTGACCCCGAGATATGTGGCCCCAAAATCGGGTCGCAAAATGTTATTAGTTATTAGAGCAGAGAATGACATTTTGCGACCCAATTTTGGGGCCACATATCTCGGGGTCACTTATAGCTAGAAACCCCAAATTTGGTATGAAAACACAATAGTACTAGCACTACAACATATCCAAATTTGGAGTTTCTAGCACCAAGTGACCCCGAGATACATGGCCCTAAATTCGGGTCACAAAATATATTCGAATGCGGTTGAAATAATGTTAAATCATGTTGAAATAATTTCGAATGCATTCGAAATTATTTCAACATGATTCGACATTATTTCAACTGCATTCGAAATGATTTCAACATGATTCAACATTATTTCAACCGCATTCGAAAATATTTTGTGACCCGACTTTAGGGCCATGTATCTCGGGGTCACTTGGTGCTAGACACTTAAAATTTGGATATGTTGTAGAGCTAGTATAATTGTGTTTTCATACCAAATTTGGGGTTTCTAGCTATAAGTGACCCCGAGATATGTGGCCCCAAAATCGGGTCGCAAAATGTCATTCTCTGCTCTAATAACTAATAACATTTTGCGACCCGATTTTGGGGCCACATATCTCGGGGTCACTTATAGCTAGAAACCCCAAATTTGGTATACAATAGTACTAGCACTACAACATATCCAAATTTGGAGTTTCTAGCACCAAGTGACCCCGAGATACATGGCCCTAAATTCGGGTCACAAAATATTTTCGAATGTGGTTGAAATAATGTCAAATCATGTTGAAATCATTTCGAATCCAGTAGAAATATTTTCGAATTTCGTTGAAATATTTTCGAATGTGGACGATTTTTCGAATTCGGTAGAAAACGAAACGAAATCCGAAAACGAATTTAAGGAAGTTAACGAATATAACTAAACGAAATTAATGAATTAACGAATTAAAACGAAACAAAACTAAACGAATTTTTTCCTTTTGCACATGTCTAATAGAGAAGCTGTTGTGGCCCCTTTGTTATGACCCTGATCTCTATCCCAGAAGAGTTAAGGAAATTAGAAAAATGGTGCTGGACATAGGTTTGCGCAGGGGGTGTGTTGGGTGTGCCCGGGCATACCCTAATCACCCTGTGCAGCGCAGATTCCCCCTGCTGATGTTTCAACAAAGCCAACCAATGGGGCTCCAAAAAAAATTTGTAAAAAATATTACAAAAATAGAATAATAAAAAAATACTGACACCAACCTCTGCCCTACTAACACGTCCATGTTTTAATACATTTAAAATTTTTTTTTTTACATTTATTTATAAGAGTGTATGTGTATATATTACACATACATACATACACACTCGCACGCATGTTTGAGCTTTGGGATGCACACCCGAATGCAATAGGCTGCACACACCTATGGTGCTGGACCAAAAAGGTTATCTTATTGTATTACTATCTTAAAGTATTGATATACTGTAAATAATCTGGTTCCTGGCTAGGTTGGCTTTTACACCCTTGATGATGTCCACCTCCTTGGCTTGAAGATTATTGCAACAAAAATGGAAGTTGAAGCGCAAGGTCCAGATACAACTTTATTCCAGGTTCAGGGGTCAATCCAAAGAGTATCCAACGGGTCCAAAAACACCCCTTTCATCAGGGCTAGAAAAAAACATAAGGGGATCTCCATATCAATACAATATCAATACAATATGCCTTCCTCAGGGTCATAGTTCAAACCAAATACCCAATACTGAATAGTCAATAATACTCCCCTGAAGCATGTTGGCTATTCTTTGAAATGTCCTCCTGACCTATTTTTGAATAAAGTTGCATTTGGACCTCTTAGCAGTGGTGTGGCACTTCAATTTCCATTTTTGTATACACTCACCGGCCACTTTATTAGGTACACCCGTTCAATTGCTTGGCAACATAAAATACTAATCAGCCAATCACATGGCAGCAACTTGATGCATTTGGGCATCTAGACATGGTGAAGACGACTTGTTGAAGTTCAAATCGAGTATTAGAATGGGGAAGAAAGGGGAATTAAACAACTTTGAATGTGGCATGGTTGTTGGTGCTAGAGGGACTGGTCTGAGTTTTCAAAAACTGCTTATCTGGGATTTTCACACACAACTATCTCTAGGGTTTACAGTGAATGGTTGGAAAAAGAGAAAATATCCAGTGAGCAGCAATTGTGTGGATGAAAATGCCTTGTTGATGTCAGAGGTCAGAGCAGAATGGGCAGACTGGTTTGGGATGATAGAAAGGCAACAGTAACTCAAATAACCACTCGTTACAACCAAGGTATGCAGAATACCATCTCTGAATGCACAACACATCAAACCTTAAAGCAGATGGACTACAGCAGCAGAAGAACACACTGGGTGCCACTCTTGCTAGCTAAGAACAAGAAACTGAGGCTACAATTCGCACAGGCTCACCAAAATTGGACAATAGAAGATTGGAAAAATGTCACCTGTTCTGATGAGTCTTGATTTCAGATGCGACATTCAGATGGTAGGGTCAGTTCCTTGATCTATCCTGCCTGGTATCAATGGTTCAGGCTAGAGGTGTATTGTTGCTGACCATGTCTATCCCTTTTTCAATATAGTGTACCCATCTTCTGATGGCTCCTTCCAGCAGGATAATGCACCATGTCACAAAGCTCAAATGATCTCAAACTTTTTCTTGATCATGACAATGAGTTCATTGTACTCCAGTGGCCTCCACAGTCACCAGATCTCCATCCAGTAGAGCACCTTTGGGGTGTGGTGGAATGAGTCTGTAGTAACCGCATGATGCTATAATGTCAATATGGACCAAAATATCTGAGGAATGTTTCCAACACCTTGTTGAATTTATGCTATGAAGAACTCAGGTAGTTCTGAAGGCAAAAGGGGGTCCATCCTGATACTAGCAAGGTGTACCTAATAACGTGGCTGGTGAGTGTATATTCTTTTCTTGTTCTGCCTAATGCTTGTCACTTGGTCAGGAAGTGGGAGAAAACCTCATTTATGGAAGACACACAAAGGTAAATTCTTACTGAGATTCTAACCCTTCCTCTGTGTAGTAAAAAAATATATTTGTATTGCTGTCTGTGTCCATGTTGGGAAGAGTTATCATATCCTCTTAAGTCTGACATCAATCAAATAGACAGGATGTGTGGAAAGATCTTTCAAATAGGGACCCAAACAATAATAAAATGTTTACAGAGGTTTTGACAATCCAGTTGACAATGTTAGTCCTGGCAATTGACTGCTCCAGCACTAGACATGATGACTTTAGATTCACCCAGTCTATACTTCCTACGTTCGGTAAAAGCAAAAATAAAGTACTTTCTGTAATCTGTGGTTGTCCTCCTCCGGCATGACAAGTCTGCTGATTCTCCATTACCTCCACCTTCAAGCTGCAGGCACGGGAAAATAAAAGTTAGAGGCACAGGCATTGATTGGCTGCTCCTGCTCTGTTTATGTGTCCATTATAGATCCCGTTATGTGTCCATGATAATTCTGGTTAATCATGGAAGCTTTCTGGATTCATTCTTTATGTGGCTTTTGTGGCTGGGGGAGAGGCCATTGTTGGATCCAATGGCCAATTTTGGGTTTACAACACATAATGGTTTCATGGGCAGGCTTAATATTTTTCCTTTAAACCAGGGGGCTTCAAAACCAATTAAAATAAAAACGCTCCAAGAAATAACTTTACATCCTAACAATCACATCAGAGCCCTGTGCCCTTTCATAAGAGTCATGTTTCACATAAGAAGTCCCACATCACATCAGAAGTTCCTCTTTCACATGACAGCCCCTCTTTCATACCAGGGTTCTCCCTCGCACATCGAATCCCCCCTCTTACAACAGAGCCACACCTTCACATCAAAGTTCAACATTAATATCAGAGCCCCCCCTCACATCAGAGGCCTGTTGGCAGGTGGTTGTTCCTACTCAACCCGGCAGGTAGCACCTTGCCACCTCAGGAATGGATTGGAGTCTTAAGGGGAATGATGTTCTCCTGCAGCCTCCATAGATGTCAAAGGGGAAAGCAGCCATGCGATTGGACATTGGCTTTACTAAATAATCTTCTGCGGTCTTCTTCATTGGGGAAGTGCTAATATAGAGCAGTGCCCCACTGTATTTAGTGCGCATTTGCGAGCTGGTGTAGGTAGAAGAACCCTGTCTGGCAGGGACAAAGAAATAGCATCAGGTACCAGTGCGAGGATGGACAGAATAGTCATCACTGATCTCCAGTACTGCTGCTGCCACTTGCTTTAGGCCTATAAGAGTCATCACCTGTATCAGCGATCTGCTATTCTGCTACCCCTCCAGCAGATGTCGTCTTGGTAAGACAACTTTACAATGTGGTGTAGTCACAAGAGATACTACCTCTGTGTAAGGCTGGTCATACATGTTCAATTGTCAAGGTGTTTAAAGGTGAACTTACACTGGGCCCTCTCCCCATCCCCCCGGTCTTGTTAACCTTGAGTGCCGTGATCTCCCGCTGTGACATATCATATAAACGTTTTTCTGGAAATCCTATTGGCTTCATCTCTTAAATGTACCTCATAAAGGTAAGTATAGGAGGCATTCTAATTCGTTGGCGCAGTTACACAGAACCCACGTAGCCCGTCCTGTCAATGGGGGAGAAGAGGAGAGAAAGCCGTGGGGATTTCAAATCCCCAGATTGGTAAAGCAGCTATATGAAGTGTCACAGTGGGAGATCATGGGACTCAAAGTCAGCGGGACCGGGGTAGATGGGGAGAGGGTCCAGTGTAAGTTCACCTTACAGATTTTCTGTAAAGGTGAACTTACACTTTAAACTATGGTCCTGCCTGATTGGATACAATTGAAAGTTGTTTTTCGTTTTGACCTAATATTATATCGTTTTTGGAAAATCTAAAGGAACATTGCACAAGAGAATCGAACAATGTATGGCCAGTAAGACAATACTACCAGTGTTAACAATTGTTCTCTGCAATTGAAAGTGTTCATTTTGGATATGCACTCAACTAAATACAACATTATAAAATGGCCTTGGACCCTAGTGTGCTTATTTCCTCCATTGGGTACAATACATCTAGCCTGGCCTTCACATCAGTGCTCCTCTTTTACAACAGAGCTCCCCTTTCAAACCAGAGCCCCCCTTCACATCAGAGTCCCCCCTTTACATCAAAGCTTCCCACCGAATCAGAGTTCTCAGTCCTCCTGTCCCACCTTACACACTTCACCATAGAAGTAGCAAGACATGGGGTGTAGCAGGTCTAGACAGAGGGCGGGAAGCAGAGCAGGTCCTCTTCTAAATGTAGTGGGTGGCCCTAGATGTGGCTGCCCTCTATCAGTGACATGCATTTCCATGGTGCATTTGGGTCCACCACCAGCACCATAGCAATGAATGACAGCATGTGTCCTGGCCACCTAATGTCACTTGTTGTTATGCTGCTGGTAGCCATAAGGGGATAAGAAAACAAAATAAACAAAAAAAAACAAAACACACATAATTATATAAAAAAGGACATTACTATGTTACAATGAAAATTGTGTTTTGCTGGCAGTTTTCTTCAACTCATGCAGAATCCATTTATCCTGGACATTTATTTCTGGATGACAGCTTGGGGAATTCACAGGCTTTATTTATTATTACACACTTAAATATTTTACAACTAACCACGGTTCCATTTATGTTAGATCGGTAACAAGACCACAGAGAACCGTCAATCATTAGGCTCTGAGTCCAAACCATGAAAAATACTTTTGTTAAAGCTATGTATCATGTCTAAGTTATAATAATACAGCTAATAAATTCTAATATCTGACCTTGAGCTGCTTTTATGTGTAGGATTAATGACTTGGTTGCAATCCCTGACCATAACGGCAAGACGGGAAATTGTAGACATCCCTATTAAAAATAAATGAAGGTGTATAATCTATGGAAGGCAGTGTTTAGGCTTTGTGCATTGAATGACAAGGACAAGCTGCCATACTTATGATTCTTTAGTGGCTTCCACTGACCTACTTGTTTGAAAAGACAACAGAATAGGGAGCAGCTGACAGATGGATTTTTACCAGTACTTAACTTGTGCTTCATTCAGAACACTTTGACCTTACATTCACTGTAGTATAACAGGTACATCGTAGACTGCAGTGACAAATTAAAGACTAGAGTTTGGGTAAACTCTTAGGTTTTAGTGGTGGATAAAAGTAAAGGGGGATTCCACTTCTCATCTTCTCAAAACAGCAACTGCATTTTTACTTTTCCGGGCCCCTATCCAAAATGTTACATGTCATCTCTCATTGACGGCACTAGACCTGGATTGGATGTGAACATGATGGCAAATCCCTTTAACTAATGGGTCTATGATAAAAAAAAAAATGCTGGTGTGTGTATCAGTACTCATGTACAAATTGTGAATAGAAGAAAAAAGAAAATAACATACAACCAGAAGAGTAACTAACTAAAACAATAGACCAAGAACTTCTGACCAGAAGATTATAAAGCCTAAAATGATAGGCCAAGAGCTTTTAAACAGAAGAGTAACTAGCCTAAAATATGAGGCCAAGAACATTAATTCAGAAGAGTAAATAGTCTAAACAGGCTAAGAACATTTGGCCAGTAAAACGAAATAGCCTAAAACTATTTACCTGAAGCACAGTTAAACCAAAATCGACCATGGCAAGTGACTTGTGGAGTAAAAATGTCAACTCAACCTTTTCTTTCGCTTTGCCATTTTAACTGTAAAGCAAAATTTTATTCTGCCTTATCAGCCTATAGGGCAGTGGTTCCCAGTGGCGGAACTACCACCATAGCGACCCGTGCGGTCGCTATGGGGCCCGCAGCTGAGAAGGGCCCGGTGAGCGGGCGGCGGGTGAGCCGCCGAGCTGCCTATCCGCTCAGCTCTCGTACAGTCACACTGACTGTACGAGCGGGCGGAGGCGGCGGCGGCGGCGGCGGCGGGGGGGGCGTGGCGGGGAAGCTGCCAGCGGGGAGGCTTGGTGGGTGGCCAATCAGCGAGTGGCGGGGCAGAGAGATGACATCTTCTCTCACCGCCCAGCGCTCGCCCTGCGAACTGCCAGCTCCACCCTCACTCACTGTGCTGGCAGCAGAGAGATTACATCATCTCTCTGCTGCCTGAATCTCTCTGCCAGCTCCACCCTCACTCACTGTGCTGGCAGCAGAGAGATTACATCATCTCTCTGCTGCCTGAATCTCTCTGCTGCCTGACTCAGACGTGACAATCCCATTCCCCACCTTAAAAGGAAAGTGACAATCCACAACTTGTGGTAGGTGATGTGGCAAGTGGACAATCTGCAATGGGTGGCAGGTGACGTGGCAAGTGGACAATCTGCAACTTGTGGCAGGTGACGTGGCAAATGGACAATCCGCAACAGGTGGCAGGTGACGTGGCAAGTGAACAATACGCAATGGGTGGCAGGTGACGTGGCAAGTGAACAATACGCAATGGGTGGCAGGTGACGTGGCAAGTGGACAATCCGCAACTTGTGGCAGGTGACGTGGCAAGTGGACAATACGCAATGGGTGGCAGGTGACGTGGCAAGTGGACAATCCACAATGGGTGGCAGGTGATGTGGCAAGTGGACAATCCGCAACTTGTGGCAGGTGACGTGGCAAGTGGACAATCCGCAATGTGTGGCAGGTGACGTGGCAAATGGACAATCCACAATGGGTGGCAGGTGACGTGGCAAGTGGACAATCCACAACGTGTGGCAGGTGACGTGGCAAACAGACAATCCGCAACGGGTGGCAGGTGACGTGGCAAGTGGACAATTTGCAATGTGTGGCAGGTGACGTGGCAAGTGGACAATCTGCACCTGGTGGCAGGTGACACACTCGGGGCTTCCACTGATTCTGCATTATGGTGAGTTGAACTATAACAATGTAATAATAGAAATAATGTGTTTCAATCATCCTTACACCATAACACAAATGGTGCCGTGACAATTGAAGCGCCAACATCAGCCATTGCCCCAATAAATTGCCCCCCCAAAAAAGTATTTTTTATCAGTGCCCCTCCCGAGACTAGACTCTGGATCCGCCCCTGGGTGAGGGGGGGGGGGGGGGGGCCCATACAACATTTTGCTATGGGGCCCTGTGATTTCTAGTTACGCCCCTGGTGGTTCCCAACCTTTTTTGTGCCCCACACTCCTAGAAAATGTTTAATAATTTTTGGAATCTTGTAAAAAAGTATACAGTATATAAAAAAAATTGAGGCTTAACCACATCCAATACTGCGGGTGGACAAATTTAACTAAAAAAATAAAGCTTTTAACGCTGTGTATAAAATGCAAATGTAAATTGAGAAATTAGATTGTAATTTATTCAGGAAAATGTAAAAGGTAAAATCAAACCCAATTGTGAACACAAAAATCAACAACTTTTTTTGCTCCTGCTTCCCGTCCATGATTTTTTCAAAAAATTTAACTTTCTTGCTGAATCTGATCTATAGGTCTGCCTCTGGATTGAGGCAGTTCCTAAATTTGGTCATGATTGACAAAAGAGAACTGAATCCAGATATGCACAAGTATGTTGTTGCAACAACTTTTCCACCAAGTCTTTAGAACATATCCAGTACTGCACACGAAAACTCCTCCAAGTGTTGCTTTCAAATTGCATTTCAAGAGCTTGATTTGGCCACAAAATAAATAAGATCTTCTTTCATCATCTGATATTTTCTCAAAATTATAGGAATATGGATTAATAATCCATCCTTCCTCTCTCCAAAATATCCATCAAATTTTATGAGTGAAACAATATACATTTATGTATATAGAAACAAAATAAAAGGTCTGCAGTAACCAGAGATACACCTCCATACCTATATACATTTACAAAAAAAGGAGAGTCGCCCTGGGACTTTAAATGAGGTGGTCACAGTTAGCCACTGAGTAACAAGTGTACACACGATCGGAATTCCGGCCAGAAAAAGTCCGATGAGAGCTTTTCATCGGAAAATGCGACCGCGTGTATGCTCCATCGGAATTTAGCTGTCCAAATTCCCACCAGCCAAAAATTGATAGCATGTTCTCAATTTTCTCGACGGAAAAACTTTCTATCGGTAATTCCGATCGTGTGTATGCAATTCCGACACCAAAAATCACGCATGCTCAGATTCAACTACGAGAGAGAAGCTATTGGCTACTGGCTATTGAACTTCCTTTTTCTAGTCGTGTCGTACGTGTTGTACGTCACCGCATTATAAACAACCTGAATTTGGTGTGACCGTGTGTAGGTAAGACAGCTTGAGCCGAATTCCGTCGGAATTCAGTCGGGAAAACCATCAGAGCTTTTTCCGACGAGAATTACGATCGTGTGTACGCGGCAAAATAGTAGTATAAATGTTTATGTTAGCTCAGCCAATGGATTTGCACATAATAAAGAGAGTAAATAGTTGATGCAAACATTATACAATGCAGTATATACAAATGCACGCATCAGAAAACCCGGAGCGTGTTTTGTGAGATCATTGCTCGCTGATCAGGGGTAGATGCAAATGAGATGTATCTAAATAGACAAAAAGATGAGTCACAGTGGTAAATGTAAGAACAATGGCAGAATGGACCAGAGCAAAATGTCCCAATACTTACCAATGAACGAAACCAGAGTTTCCATCGCTGAACCCCCAAATGGACGGTAGCAGCCAGGGTATGGCACAGGAGCTGAGGGGGAGAAAACGAACACGGGTACCCCCAAGGGGGATGCCAGACAGCAGACATGGCATAGGTGAAGGATAATGGTACTAATTGTCTCAGTATGTAATGACCACCTCATTTAAAGTCCCAGGACGACTCTCCTTTTTTCATTTATGAATATATGAAACAATATACAACTGTAGCCAGATGCTTGGACTACGATAACATAGAAAAGGAGACACTGATCTTTATTTACTTTTCCCTTCTGTGTTGTTAATGTTCAACTATACAACTCTCCTCCGGGCCAGCAGGGGGCGATCTAGGTTCAGTAAACTCATAGACCTTACTGTGGTACCATGGAAGCTGTAGTTAGAAGCAGCGCCCATGTATGGAAAGAACCAGCTTTCTGAACTACAGGTCCCACATGAACCTGTGTGAGCAGGAGGAGCCGGAGAGAGTTTTGATTGAATCGTCTGGGAAAGCCTGCTCTATAGTTGCTATATGGGTCCGAGCATACAGACCTGGTTTAAACAAACTGCTGGTTCCGGTGCTGCAGAGAGACCAGAACGTTCTCCAGACTCTCTGTTCCTGCCGTTCAAGTTACCTCTACACCAGAGCCAGACCAAAGGGGTCCATTCCATTGCAAGATTTTATTGCTACATGAGGGAGTTGGTGACAGGATCTCCGGTCCACCATGTACTGTTAGCAGTAGATAAGCCGCTGAGAGCAGGACAACTATAGCATCTAATCTGTGTTCACCCATAGAAATTTGGTACTCTGTTGCACTCAAGCCCATACCGCACCACTACCAACTCATGACTGTGGTCATACTGAATTTTTATTCTTACCTTCTGTCCACTTCTATTCCACCTTGCACTGAACTAGGCTGCACTTATTGTCATCTTATTGCTTGCACGGCTGAAGGACCATCATAAGTACACCAACGCTCAGTTAAAGAAGCCTATTTAGACAGAAGACTAACTCAAAGGATTGCCCCTACCAATCCCCCTACAGGTTACCCATTATATTCCTCTTTGTTGTTGTTGCCTAGCATCGCCATCACTAATGCACATTAGCAGTATTGTTAGATAAAAAGAAAACAAAGTAATTTTGCTCTTGTGTTAAAGGGGTTGTAAAGGTTTGTGTTTTTTCAGCTTAATACGTCCTATGCATTAAGGTGAAAAAACACCTCGCTGTCATGGGCTCCCCAGCCCCCCCGTTTTACTTACCTGAGCCCGTTCACCTGCTGTGCGCATCCCCCGGTGTCCTCTTCTCCACTGAGTGTGCCCGTTGATTGGATAGATTGTTAGCAGTGCAGCCATTGGCTCGCGCTGCTGTCAATCACATCCAATGATGCGTCTGCCGGGGGGGGGGGGCAGGACCGAGTCATACACTTGACCTCTATGGACACCAACTGTATTACACGGGAGCATGCCCAAATCTAACCCCCTCGGGAAAGAGCTTCCCAGAGGGGTTTAGCTTTAGCGGGGAGGAGCCAAGACAGCTGCCGTGGGACCCCAGAACTGCAGGATCAGGAAAACTCTGTGCAAAATGAACTGCATAGTGGAGGTAAGTATAATATGTTTGTTATTTAAAAAAAAAAAATCAAACCTATACAACCCCTTTAAATATAAACTAAAGCTGCACCACAATTGTAAAATATTTATCAGAAAAAACAGAATAAGTGCCTGTTCACAATAGCATGATGTGGGAACCAGCATGATTCCAATGCCGGTTCTCCCATTGCATAGTTAATGACACCCCCAGATTGGTTTGCATATCGCAGTGCGAACAGTAAAATGGAGCAGAAATCAGATCGCTTGGGTGTGAACACCCATGTAAGCCGATTCTAGTGTGGACCAAAGAAAGGGTTCTGCACCATTTTGGTGTGAATGCGGTGCGAATTACATGCGATGTCTAACATCACACCAGTGTGAACCCAGCCTAAAATATATATATATATATATATATATATATATATATATATATAAGTTCAAACACAGTGAGTTCAAGTGCTAAACAAATTAATATCATGTCCCAAATGGGTGATGAAAGAGGTGGTCTGTCTTCCGTTCAGGGCTCAGAGAAACAGAGAATCAAACTTCCTCCACCATACAGATCCACCACCACCAAGGTTAAAGAGGAAGTAAACCCTGATGAGTTTACTTCCTCTTTTTTTCCCTGCAAAGGTAAAGCATAATGGACTACTATGCATCGCATAGTAGCCCATTATGTGTCACTTACCTGACACAGGAGCCAGCGAAGTCACCGCTGTCCCCTGTAGTCTGCCGCATCCATCTTGCTGGTGGCGTCTTGCAGCTCCGCCGCTGTCATTCGGTGAAGCCGCGATGACGTCACTCCCGCGCATGCGCACGGGAGTCGACAAATGCGGCAGCTCCATTCTTGGAACTGCCGCGTTCAGGTAGTGAATTCCCTCTAGTAGCCAGGTCTAGTGGAAATTGTGGAGGAAATATTGGTTTCTATCCTTGAGCCATCCACCATAACAACATAGGTATCCAATATATAAAATAAGAGCTGACAGTGTAAAACCTTTAAAAATTGCATTTATTTAAAAATAAATATATATGCACTTGCTTATCAACTCCTTTGAGTAACAATGCATTAGGATTACCTTTACTAACTGGTTTGGTTTCTGCTTTGATATTGAAATATTGTAATAGGATTTATTTGCAATACCTTACTTTGTTTTCTGCTTTTGCACTCGACCTAAGTCAATGGGGCTGAGGCCCTTGGGAAGGTCAAGGCAAAGAACAGAAGACCCATCTACTCAGCAGCTCCTATGGGGGCAGAGCTACACAATGATTGTCAGATGTTGCGTTAAAATGATTTTCAAGCAATACTTCGCCAGTTACTTACTTTTCTTTATATGCTAACACTGTTATTCTCAATTTTGATTAAATAAATAATGAGACTACTATCTAAGTAACATAACCACTCACTACCAGTAACTCTTTGTCACGTCCTCTGAAATTCCATCTTGCGCCTCATTTTATCTCAACATTTTTTATGTAGATCTCAACCAAGGGATGACGTCCAATGACGTCCCTCTGGTAGCCAGTTCCAGGGGAAATCATGGAGGAAATATTGGTATCTGTCCTCGAGCCATCCACCCTAACAACAGGTATGCAATTTATAAAATAAACGCTGATAGTGTAAAACCTTTAAAACTGCATTTATTTAAAAATAAACCTCAGAAGAGGAGGTTTACACAGAGCAGTATAAGTATAACATGTTTTTCTTTACAACCACATTAATACCACTTTAAACCCATCAGGTATATTGTATTCATTTTACCTCCCGTCTTTTTAACAGCAATTCTCGATCACTTCCCCATCTCATTTATGGTATATGATCATTGGCCACAAAGCGCAACTGCAATGCTGAATGCCTTTTTTTCCCCACAAAGTGTCTTGCTACTGGTGACTCAATTAATCTATCACGGATAGAATATTTATATTGGGAGATTCAATCTTTCAACTTCTGTGAAGTTGACATTTAATTATGTAAATCACAAATGAACTTTGGCGCATTATATAATGCTTAATTGGAACAGAAGTGTTTTTTTATGGATGTTAGAAAGATTTACCCATTATCATTGATGTGTCTTGTGTGCATGATAAACCATTAGTATGGGACTCAAAAACAAATGCCATGGATAACATCGGAGGCACATAATCAGTCTACATCATATGTCCACTTCTAAGAAATTGTAATGGAACTAGTATAAATTTGGATATATGTGAGTAATTATCCCTCAGAACTACCCAATATCTTTTTATGCACACAAACACTTTATCTAATAAGGTATTAAAATCAAACACAAAAGGTTTTTTATTGTTCTTTATGCCTATTGTCCCTTTTTACTGATACATTAACAGTATCCTTTGGATTTTATACTAACTCAATTTCCTGTGTTATTAATCTTTCTGAGTAATCTCACTCTAATAGTTTCCCTTTAATTTCTGTATGGAGGTAACGAACTGTTAAATATGAACTGAGTTTATCTTTGTAACACTGGTGCAGCCTCGTTTTTCATTCTATTGGATCACTTCCTATGTTTCACTCTCTTAAACAGGGATTGATCTAAATGCAATAGCTATAATAATGTAACAATGTATTACTATACAAGACTGTATTTTACATACAGATCACTCAATATTGTCCCATTTCTTTTAACATTTCAACTCACTTAGCCATGATGAAACTTTATACACACAATATGGGATATTAAACTGCAAATGTTCCACTGTAGAGTTATGGACAGCATGGAATCAGTTCAAAGATGACATGTCAATGCTCTAAATGGCAAATACATCATTTATGAAACCCTAAAATTTGCCACAACTCTAAAACTGAGGCTGAAGGTATGCAAATTCCTGATGATAAGGAATAAATCACTACTCTGACTTAAAAGTCTTGTGTTTGTATCAAAGGTAATTTCCCTTTAAAGAGGACATTGAATTATGAGCATTTTAAAATTGATCTGCAAATAGAAACCCATTTCATCTTAATATAATTGCTTGCTAAACTACATAAGTCTGTTATCTGCTCTACACAACACCTGCTTTTCCTAGCAAATTGCATTCTGGAGATGCCATATTTACATATCTTCATACTATGTAAATGGGGCTTACTATCACTTCCCTTCTTGTCCCCATTAACCTGGCATCCTGTAAAGTGTCCAACACAAACTATGTAAAATCTTTGGCTGTGGAGCTAATATTGCTAAGAACACATGTGACCATAAATACAGGAACTGTCTCCAGTAGACTCAATACAGTTAGCTGTTTTATCAGTTTGGCATTGTCTGAGTATCACATCAGCATGGAAGGGTGGGGTTGATTGCAAAGCTTTTACTAATGTCAAGTTGCATTGTTACCATTGCTTCTGTTTTTCTCTTGATAATCCATTGATTGTTTTTGCAAATATTTGCTTTCAGTCATTTTAAATCTGGCCATACATTTTTTTTTTTGGTTGGGTGGGTGGTCTGATCAAAAAAAAAAAAAAGAAGCTGAATGGATTCCCTCATCTACACAATCTAGATAGATGGAGAAATCCTCCCCACTGTGTTACTGTATTTTGACAGCATGGACTCCTCTGTTGTCAGAATACACCGATCAGCGCCACAGCCGATTGGCTGCAGCACTGATTGAACATTACATTTTCCAACAAGCCCATCATTGGATCAACTTCTCATGAACGGGATTGGCCATAGATGGATCACAATTCGTCTGGTCCCTGCTGAACCAGCCAAAATTTTGATCCCTCCATGGCCAGCTTTAGGAATGGTTATCTACTCTGAATACATAATTGATAGGGGTGTGTTTTTGGGTATAAAGTGCTTGTGATATCACTGAAGGTGTAGTAGAATTTTCTAATAGTAGTGTTCTGCTGTGAACCAAATTTCCTTCTTTCCATCTCTGATGCGTTCACCATATGATACTTGCCCTACACTATATACTCTATGAAGAATCCTCTAGGAGGCTGATGACACCATTAAAGGTATTCTAAAGGCTCAAGGTATTTTTAACGTAATGCATTCTATACACGAAGGTAAAAATGGAGCTGCACCCCAAATACTTACCTGAGCCCCATCTCTATCCAGTGATGTGCATAAGAGCGTCAGCTCTCCACTGACTTTCCCTTCTCATTGGCTGAGAAAGCAGTGGGAGCTAGACATGTGCAGAGTAAAATATTTCGTTTCGGAATTTCATTTTCGTCCGAAAACTTAATTTATTTAGTTACTCCCGAAATTTGTTTTTATTTATTTCGTTTTTCGTTCAAAAATTGCATTCGTCTGAAAATCCACATGAATTACGGTCGAATCTGTCTTTGAAGGCTTATGGTGTCTGTCGAATGTATAAAGAAGATTCGACGGAGCTAGTATATAGCATACTTTAGAACCCTATTAAAGTCTATGGGACTCCAACGTTCAAAATCTAAAGTGCTAATTTTAAAGGCTAATTTGCAAGTTACTGTCCTAAAAAGTGTTTGGGGACCCGGGTCCTGCCCCAGGGGACATGTATCAATGCAAAATTTTTTTTAAAAACGGCCGTTTTTTCGGGAGCAGTTATTTTAATAATGATTAAAGTGAAACAATAAAAGTGTAATATTCCTTTAAATTTCGTAGGGGGGGGGGGGGGGGGGTTGTCTATAGTATGCCTGTGAAGGGGCTCACGTTTCTGGTGCTTAGAACTGTCCCTGCACAAAGTGTCATTTATACAGGAAAAAAAGTCCTTTAAAATCACTCGCAGCTATTATGAATTGTCGGCTCCGTAATACAGAGAACACTCATTGAAAGTCATTGATAAAAAAATAAATAAATAAATAAAAAAAAAAGTGTGGGGGTCCCCCAAATTCAATTACCAGGCCCTTCAGGTCTGGTATGGATATTAAGGGGAACCCTGCCTCAAATTTAAGAAAAAATTTGACGTGGGGTTCCCCCTAAATATCCATAACCAGACCCTTCAGGTCTGGTATGGATATTAAGGGGAACCCCGTGTCAAATTAAAAAAAAAATTGACGTGGGGTTCCCCCTAAAAATCCATACCAGACCCTTTATACGAGCACGCAACCTGGCAGGTCGCAGGAAAAGAGGGGGGGACGAGAGAGCGGCCCCCCCTCCCTCCTGAACCGTACCAGGCCACATGCCCTCAACATTGGGAGGATGCTTTGGGGGTCTGTGACCCCTCAAAGCACCTTGTCCCCATGTTGATGAGGACAAGGGCCTCATCCCCACAACCCTGGCTGGTGGTTGTGGAGGTCTGCGGGCGGGGGGCTTATCAGAATCTGGAAGCCCCCTTTAACAAGGGGACCCCCAGATCCCGGCCCCCCCCCTGTTTGAAATGGTAAGGGGGTACAAAAGTACCCCTACCATTTCACAAAGAAAGTGTAAAAAATGGTTAAATAAAACAAACACACTTTTGAAAAATTCCTTTATTAAAAATAAAAAAAAGATTTCAGCGGCGGTAATCCACTCTTGCTATCCAGCGACGGATGGTCATCTCTTCAGCGATGGCTCATCTCATCCAGCGCAGCGAATCCTCCATCCTTCTGTCTCCCTGGAGGAGACACTGCAGGCCTTCCGGCGGCTGACGTTTCTTATATATACGGAGGGCGGGGCCACCCGTCACCTGACCCCGCCCCCCTCTGACGCAAGGGGAAACCCGGGGTTCCCCGTGACATATGGGTGACCCCGCCCCCCTCTGATGTAACAGAAACCTGCCTGTGTTACATCAGAGGGGTGCGGGGTCACCCATACGTCACAGGGAACCCCGGGTTTCCCCTTGTGTCAGAGGGGGGCGGGGTCAGGTGACGGGTGGCCCCGCCCTCCGTATATAAGAAACGTCAGCCGCCGGAATGCCTGCAGTGTCTCCTCCACGGAGACAGAAGAAGGATGGAGGATTCGCTGCGCTGGATGAGATGAGCCATCGCTGGAGAGATGACCGTCCGTTGCTGGATAGCAAGAGTGGATTACCGCCGCTGGAATCTTTTTTTATTTTTAATAAAGGAATTTTTCAAAAGTGTGTTTGTTTTATTTAACCATTTTTTACACTTTCTTTGTGAAATGGTAGGGGTACTTTTGTACCCCCTTACCATTTCAAACAGGGGGGGGCCGGGATCTGGGGGTCCCCTTGTTAAAGGGGGCTTCCAGATTCTGATAAGCCCCCGCCCGCAGACCTCCACAACCACCGGCCAGGGTTGTGGGGATGAGGCCCTTGTCCTCATCAACATGGGGACAAGGTGCTTTGAGGGGTCACAGACCCCCAAAGCATCCTCCCAATGTTGAGGGCATGTGGCCTGGTACGGTTCAGGAGGGAGGGGGGGCCGCTCTCTCGTCCCCCCCTCTTTTCCTGCGGCCTGCCAGGTTGCGTGCTCGGATAAAGGGTCTGGTATGGATTTTTAGGGGGAACCCCACGTCAATTTTTTTTTTAATTTGACGCGGGGTTCCCCTTAATATCCATACCAGACCTGAAGGGTCTGGTTATGGATATTTAGGGGGAACCCCACGTCAAATTTTTTCTTAAATTTGAGGCAGGGTTCCCCTTAATATCCATACCAGACCTGAAGGGCCTGGTAATTGAATTTGGGGGACCCCCACGCTTTTTTTAAATTTATTTATTTATTTTTTTATCAGTGACTTTCAATGAGTGTTCTCTGTATTACGGAGCCGACAATTCATAATAGCTGCGAGTGATTTTAAAGGACTTTTTTTCCTGCATAAATGACACTTTGTGCAGGGACAGTTCTAAGCACCAGAAACATGCGCCCCTTCACAGGCATACTATAGACAACCCCCCCTACGAAATTTAAAGGAATATTACACTTTTATTGTTTCACTTTAATCATTATTAAAATCACTGCTCCCGAAAAAACTGCCGTTTTTAAAACTTTTTTTTGCATTGATACATGTCCCCTGGGGCAGGACCCGGGTCCCCAAACACTTTTTAGGACAGTAACTTGCAGAATCTTTTCTCTCTGTCAAATCTTTTTTCTCTGTCGAATATTTTCTCTATATAATCTTGGACTAATAGAGGTAAGGTTAGGCACATTCGACCACAGGTTCTATAGACACATTGTTGTCAGAGTCATGTCGAATCTCCTATTGTATATCGAACTGTTGTAACAATGAAAACGAAAATAAAGCATTTATTTATGTTGGATCTTTTGTTTTTCGGATTTTGTGCTTTCGTTATCGTTTGTCAAAACGAAAACTAAAATAGCTGAAATTCGGACGAAAATGCATTCGGACGAAAACGAATGCACATGTCTAGTGGGAGCCATTGGCTCCCACTGCTGTCAATCACAGTCAGTGAGCCAATGAGGAAAGAGAGGTATGGGGCCAAGCCACAGCTATGTATGTGAATGGACATGCAGAGCTGTGACTTGGGAACAAGCCAGCTTGGGTGCCCCCATTGCAAGCTGCTTGCTCTGGGGGCACTCAGCAGGAGGGAGGGGCCCAAAGTGATAGTGGGGGACCCAAGAAGAGGAGGATGCGTGCTGCTCCTTGCAAAATTGCTGCACAGAGCAGGTAAGTATGACTTATTTGTTTTGTTTTTTTGTTTTTTAAAGAAAGCCTTTAATATCACTTTAATATTGTGTCACCCTAGTGGATTTTACATGGTAACATATATAGAAGACATTCCAGGGAGGAGAACCAACTCAGGAGAACTGTCTAAAAGTGGTCTAGATCTAATTCAAATTTTAGTGCTTATTGGAATGCACAGTCATATTTTGACCCCCTACACAAGGGGACGTAAGACTAAGAAAATGGAGGATTGTCAGTATAATGTCTATCTAACTGAATATCTGTTTCTGTAAATTTAGGTGGAAGCTAAAAGAAGTTTGGCTGGCAATCCACTTTCTTGAGCAAATAAAACAGGAGAAAGACTAGTTTCTTGAGTATGCTCATAATCCATGTAAATGGTTAAATAAAACTGAGTGGGAGTCTGAACACAATATCCTTTCCTGCTCAATGACTATTCTCTTTTGCATTTAAGGGTCGGTCTCCACTTTTTGTCCTCGATGGTGCAAGAGGGGGTGTCTAGCTTGCTGATATGCCTACCGTATTTGCCGGCGTATAAGACGATCTTTTACACTAAAAGAAAACGGCCAAAAATCGGGGGTCGTCTTATACGCCGGATATAAAGCAGGGGTCATTTTCTATGCAAGCCGCCCGCTGGATGGCAGCCTACTGGATGCTCGCAATAAATGCGGTAATACTGTATACAGTATACACCGCTGAGCCAATCCTGGCAAGCGATGTATTCTATTAGTGAATACAAAGCCTGCTCGGATTGGAGTAACCACCTCTGCCAATCCGAGCAGGCCATACGGTAGCCTGCTCCGATTGGCTTTGAGAGAGGCTTGGGCTGATGATGTTACAGCCCCTGCCAATCCGAGCAGGCTTTGTATTCATGAATAGAATACATCGCTCGCCGTGATTGGCTCAGCGAGGTATACTGTATGTATACTGTGGGACAGTGTTAATTGTTACATCGAGCAGGCTGACAGACTGGTCGGAAGGGGGTCGTCTTATACGGCAAGTATAGCACAAACCCAACATTTTAAAAGAAGATTGGGGGGTCGTCTTATATGCCCAGCCGCCTTATACGCCGGCAAATACAGTACTTGTATGTTAATCTGTAAAGTATGAGATACAGTTAAAAAAATGTTGGTTGTCTCATATCCCACTAGATACACTCCCATATGGGAAAATGATAGTCTTTCTCAAATTTCAGCTCTTAGAGGTTTTCAGAGATGGGCAAAATTAGGAATAATTACTTTAGTTCAACTATATCAGAATGGTATACTTAAATCCTTTGAAGATCTGAGGGGAAAGTTCTTTGTAGAATCCAGCTGGTTTTATCAATTTCTTTAATTAAGACATGCTCTATATGCCAAGTTTTCTTTTGCTAAGATATTTTTCCCCTCTGTCCCTAACAGATAAAATAGTACAAGCAGGGTCAACAAAGGGTTTTACCTCCGTTACTTCTAGGGTATTGTCAGATGGGTTTCTATTGAACTTCCCCATCCGCTCTCGGCTGGCTGGGAGAAGGATATTCGTCCCATCTCTGAGGAGATTTGGAACGATGTCCTCCGGTCCCCGTCTGGGGTGTTTCTTTCTCCATCACACAGACTGACCCAGATGTTTATTCTCCAAAGGGTCTATAGAACCCAGCAGTTTCTCTCTGCAATTGGACTGAAATCTGAGCCGGCCTATGCTAGATGAGGTAACACAGGTACATTAATACATCTTTTTTGGCGATGTCCAAAACTTCAAAGATACTGGGTGGAGGTGATTGGTACCTTAAATAGGGTACTGGATATTAATATTCTGGTTGAACCTCTTATATGTATATTGGGTTACTGTGATACCTCTATCTATACCTCCCCTATTGGTAATACTATAAGGTGTGTACTTTTTGTTGCCCATAGACAGATTGCTCTTAAATGGACCTCTCCACATCCACCGACTGTGTCCGATTGGATTGTAGATCTCAATAAGATCATTCTTTTTGAAAAGCATACATATTCCCTAAGGAACTCCATGAATAAGTTTGATGTTATCTGGTCTAGATGGCTTCAATTTATGACTTTGGTATCATGTAAACCAATGTAAACCAATGGGTACTGTGTACTTTGTAATACTGGATATTGTCATTGGGTTGTTGAAGGGGGGTGGTCTGGGGTTTATGTTTTTGTTTTTTTTCTCTGGGGGGTTTTGGTTTCTTGTGATCCCTATTTTTGTGATTTTGTCTGTATTGTGTCAATGTTGTTTCCATATAAAATAATAAAAATGATTCGATTAAAAACAAAAATAAAACTGAGCACCATGGGCATTAATATGTGCTTGACAGTTAGTTAAACTCAGTTTTGTTGTTATTGTCCTTGAAGTGATGTAGGCATCTTTGGTATATTTTTGGATCTTCATAACGGAAAAAAAAAGATATTTTGAACATTTTCAGAGTAATAATTGCCACAGTATTGCTTAAAATTATGGCTGTAGGAAGAATAACTCTTGATGAACAGCATAAAACACATTTCACATTTATTTCAAAGGACTTTTAAAAAGCACAAAGTGCCCTACATAATCTTTTATTGTATTTTATGTTAAAAATATGAGTTTGTAAAAGATTTATATTTGCGCTTATCCCAAAAAATGATCTATATAGTGATGGTTCTGTTGCTTCTGATGTATAGCCTGAATACTAGCTAGCTAATAATGTTTGTAGGAAAAATATAAGTGTGCAATCCAATAATCAAATACTAATAATGTAAATACAGAGGATTGAAAAACAATAAGTGTCCAAATAGAAATTAAAAATGAAAAAATAAAATAAATGTCCATATAAAAGTCCAACAACTGCTCTAAAAACTGCTCTAAAAAAAATAGTGAAACAACAGTGTTCACTCGGTGCTTCTCTTTCATACCAAATCAGCGGCACTTACCATAACCGTTGGATCTCAGATTATAGAGATCAATTGCGCTCATGCAAATGTCAGCCAACACGTATAATCCTCTCCTCAGACTCCTCCAAACACTACACCTCTCCAATGTGACCGGGCTGTTAAAATGGATATGGATATGGATATGGATATGGATCATCTGTCTCCGGGTTGTCTCAGGTACATAGGATAATAGAAGGAAGAGGGTTCATGGTCTGGCGTATATTTATTAAAAAATATGTATCACTTACATAAAAAAAACCTGTGAAAATCACAGTGGTAATACAGCCGTGGATCTTGCCAACAGGCTGATATGTGGTGATGTCAAGGGATGCTGCTCCACCTGATGCAGTGGCTCTGGTCCCAGCTGATGCCTCTTATGGGGAAACGCTTTGGGTGGAGCAGCATTCATTGACATCACCACGCATCAGCCTGTTGGCAAGATCCATCGCTGTATTACCACTTTTGAATCCTTTGTATTGACTTTATGTCATGGTTATGCAGTAATGTGTATCTGCCAGCCCAACTTTGCTCCTGCGTTCACCTTTAGAGGCCAGCCACCCTCACTTGACTGTTTAAATAATCTTCCCTCAGCATAGCTACACCCCAGCCTCTAATTAGGAACACTATATTAACCTGGGCATTGCAAGCCAACCTTGCTGATCAACCATTGTGTATTTGTTGTGTGTTTGGCTTCCTGTTTCCTGCTGGCTGTGTGCTCTTCGTTTGTCTCTGTTACTGACCTTGACGTGTTCTCGACTATTCCTGTCTGCTCGTGACCCTGACCGTTTGACGTGTCTCCTCCTATCCCTACTTGCCTGTGACCCTGAACCTTTGGCGTGTACTCTGTTGTTCCTGTCTGCTATTCGCCCTGACCTCTGCCTTACCTCTTGTGGTTCTAGCCTGCTGCTTCCTTCTCCTGTAGCCTATCACGAGCGTGAGCCCTAGGGGCCGCGACCTGGATCCAGACTCTAGCGCAGTCCATCCTCACCACTAGAGGCCCTGGTGAACACCTACTGGCTCTTAGACTCCGCGCCCTGGGGAATCTATATTATATCCCTTCTGTTCGGCGAGGCCTTAGCCTGGGCTGCTCCTTTGTGGGAACTGGAAAAAAAGACGCCAGCACTCCCCGTCCTTTAGGCAGCCTGAGCTCCCTGTCCGTTTTCTTTGTTCCGAGGACCTCCTCCTGCCTGCTGAGGAACCTATGCAGCTGGGCTGAACTAAGTTTTCTCCCGAAGAACACACTAGGTGCAGAACTCTGGGCATGAGCCTCTACTGTGGGGTCAAAGGTAATTTTCGTGATACTTGTTCTCTTCATCCGGAAAAACGCTCGGGGCTAATACATCTGGAAGGTGGAGTATTGGACCCTGAAATATCACCTTCACCTTCTCGGCTTCTCCTTTCTGTGTTCCTTCATGTCAGCGCTTCCTCTCGTTCGATCTCTGCATATCTGGATTCTGGAGCCGCTGGCAATTTCATGGACAGGGAAACTGCAACTTCCATGAGACTTACCCTTTTGCCCCTCACAATGCCATTGGTGGTCTTGACGATTGATGGCACTGTTCTCCCAGGGGGCCCTATCCGCTTCCAGACCCTCCCTGTTAAGATGTCAGTAGGGACACTCCACCAGGAGTGGATATCCTTCCTTGTCTTACCTAAGGCTTCATCTCCTATCATATTAGGTCTTCCTTGGTTACGGTTCCATTCTCCACACATTGACTGGACTGCTGGACAGATCTTGACTTAGGGTTCCTCCTGTTCCTCCTACTCAAGGTTACCCCAAAAGAGAAACTTCCTGTTGCCACCATCCCAGTATCTTCTGCTCTTCCCACTGCATATAGCGATTTCTGGGATGTCTCCTGCAATAGTTGGGCTGAGGCACTCTCTGGGTCGTGTGGCACACCTGTGAACCTGAGCTGATCATTCACTCCAGTTTGCATGGCCATTTACATTTGTCTGTCCCTGGACTTCCTTGGACACACAGCCAGGTTAACTCGTCCACCAGTTCCAGATTCGCTACTCCCTGCGATGCGATCGTAGAAGTCGCTGCACCTGGCGATGCTATTCAGTCAGCCTCTGCACCAGTTATGCCAGTCCAGCCTATGCCCAATGAGCTTCCTGCTTCTTCTTATTCAGGACCATCTGTAAGCTGGCCTCATCCTACTACTACTACGTCCATTCAAACTTGTCTAAGAAGCTCAATTCATCATTTGGATAAACTGCCTCATTCGGCCAAGTGGGGTTTTCAACCTTTCTTTCTGGGCTACCTGACCACTATCACACCAGGAAATGACATCAGAGCGTGACTCTGCCTTGCGCACGTTTCGTTATCAAACGTTTTCTGAGATAGCAGAAGTGAGCATGTAGAACGCAGCTGGAGCGCATGCTGCAAGTGAGACATACCACGGGTCTGAAGCTGTCATTTCTCCCATAATTGTAGGACTTTGTGAGGCGTTTCCATAGTATGGAACATATGTTTTTATTTTTTTACTTTTACTTTTTTTGTTGTTTTAATTTTGGAATAAAAACATTTCCTTATTTAAATACTACACTATGGGAGCCAATATCTCATTTTGTGCATGAAAACCTTATCTATACTGGATATTGGAGAGAGCAATAGGAGAGGAGCACAGCTGGTTGATCTGGGCCATGTGTATATATTTTGTGTTCTAATGTTTCGATGCATGAATTTCATATATTATATTTCTAATTTGTACTTATTTATCATACCCCTGAAGAAGGAATTGTAATGATTTTTCCAAAACATGTTGGGTATCCTGTCTTGTTAAGCCAGGTGGTGCTCTTGCTAAAGAGAGTTTCTCTGACCTGCCTAACGGGAGATTTAGCTGTACTGTATTGTCTTATGTATTGTTTTATTATTTATTAATATTTTTATATATTTCTTTGAATAAAATTTTGTTATTTCTTACATTTTCTATACTTCTTGATACTCACTAAATCCTCTACCCGTACTATCCCTGGGGCCTATTTTCCTTTGTTTTTTCTACATTCATGGCAATGGTAAGGGCTGCTGCATTCATGGCAATGGTAAGTGCTGCTGCATTCATGGCAATGGTGAGTGCTGCTGCATTAATGGTAATGGTGGGTGCTGCTGCATTCATGGCAATGGTAGGTGCTGCTGCATTAATGGTAATGGTGGGTGCTGCTGCATTAATGGCAATGGTGGGTGCTGCTGCATTAATGGCAATGGTGGGTGCTGCTGCATTCATGGCAATGGTAGGTGCTGCTGCATTCATGGAAATGGTAGGGCTGCTGCATTCATGGAAATGGTGGGTGCTGCTGCATTCATGGTAATGGTGGGTGCTGCTGCATTCCATGGCACTTGTGAGGCTGCAGATGGGCACTGATTGGGTTGCATTGATGGGCACTGACCCTTATTTTGCTTCACAGTTCTTTATTTAACATTTTTTTCCCTGAAACTTCCCTCTTAAAGTGAAGGTGCGTGTTATACGCCAATAAATATGGTATATCCAAATAACTCACCCAAGCTCATCTCTTCACCATACACAGTAGTATATTAGTGCTCGGATGAACACACTTAGACCAAATTTTTTTGGTTCAAAGGATGTCAGGCAAAATGGTCAGCCCTCACGCATGTTCACTTCATCAAATCTGGCTTTATTTGAAAAAAAAGGTTGGACACCCCTGCATTACAGGTATTCATTCAGTGCTGACAATTCACACATCACATTATTTGCTGCCCTCATGATGTTTATAGTCTGAGGTTCCTAACTCAGATACTAGGGCCAATTTACCTACAAGCATGTTTTTGGAAGGAAACCCACACAGGGATAACATGCAAACTTCATGCACATAGTGTCATAGTCAGGATTTGAACTCATAACTTACTGCAAGACAGAAGTGCTAATCACTTAGCCACTGTACCACTTGCTTTGACAGTGGTAGTGCTAGCCACTAGTTTTACCTCCAGATTCTTCAGTTTCCTCCCACACTCCAAAGACATGCTGGTAGGTTAATTGGTAGGAGGTAGGAACTTTAAACTGTTAGCATCTCCTGTAGTATGTCTATAATCTCTGACCATCTCCTCTACTATGTCTGCAGTCTCTCACAATCTCCTGTAGTATGTCTGCAGTCTGTTTCCATCTCCTATAGTATGTCTGCAGTCTCTGATCATGTTCTGCAGCAAACTTGGTGTGGAGTTATTCACTTTAAGGTCATCACAGAGGAAAAAGGGACACTCTTTACATCTAGAGTAAAATAAGACTTCATCTCCAAATCTGGAAAGGTTTCTTCACAGTTCACAGTTTCTTCACAGCTGTGAAAATGTGGAATAGACCACCTCCAGAGGTGGTTTTGGCCATCTCAGGAGATTGCTTAAGGAAAAAGCCAAGATTCTTTCCTTACTGTACATATTTTCACTGGATACTAACATTTGTAGGTAAAGTTGATTCGGGAATATCTGATTGCCTTTTGAGGGATCAGGAAAGAATTTCTTCCCCTGCTGTAGCAAATTGGATCATGCTTTGCTGGGGTTTTTCGGCCTTCCTCTGGATCAACAGTGGGTGAAGGAATGTGTATATGGGATTGTATGATTAAAAAAAAAAATATATATATATATTGGTTGAACTAGATGGACTTGTGTCTTTTTTCAACCTGAGTAACTATTTAACTATATAACTATCTGTAGTATGTCTTAAAAAACATTTCAACAGTTTTTGGCGCGTTCATTTAGCTCTACTCAAGATCTGAAGTGCATATTCTCAGTTTTGCTGGAGATCTCATCAGCTGTTGCCCTCAAGATGTTTATAGTTTAAGGTTTCTACATCATAGATGCTAGGAGCAATTTAGACAGGGGTTAATTAACCTTCCAGCATGTCTCTTGACAAAGCTGGGCTACCCGGGGGAAGCCCATGCAAGCACAGGGGGAACATGCAAACCCTAAACAAGTAGTGTCATGGTCAGGATTTTAACAAATGACTCAAGTGATCCAAGGCAGCTACTAAGCCACTGTGCCGCCCAGTGAAGATGGGCAAGCCCTTAAGCTACTGTGCTTGCATGGGTTTCCTCCAGGTGCATCAGTTTTCTCTCACTGGCCAAAGACATGTTGGTAGGTTAATTGGCTCTTGTCTATATTACCCCTACTACATGTACGGATGTGATGTGGGCAGTGGCGTAACTAGAACCTTCAGGGCCCCAATGCAAGAAACCATGAAGGGCCCCCCTGAACCCAAGCCAGGGCACTTCCCTCTGAGTCTGGCGGTAGAACTCCAGGGCGTGGTCACAGGTATGACCTTTGTGAGCTCTGTAGTTCCACCACTGGCATCAGTATTTTTTTTATTTATTTTTTTATTTTTAGGTGCCTCATTGGGGGACTGTCCCTAGGCAGGATGGGGTCCCCGTCTCCAGAAGAGAGGAGGTCCTTTTCTCCAGGGCAGATGAAGTTACTGCCCCCAGGTGAGAAGGGGTCCCTGTCCCCAGGGGAGATGGGGATCCCTGTCCCCACGTGAGAAGGGGCCCCTGTCCCCAGGGGGAGATGGAGGGGGTATGTAATGGTGTGTGGGGGATGGGGTCCTCTCACTCACCATGACCAAGCTGCAGGCCGCGCACTCATCCATGTTGGCCTGGGCTCCATCCAGTGTGCTGGACGGGTGATCAGCATATCTCCCAGAAAGACCTTTCATCATCTGTGTATGACGGGGGAGGAGGGGGGCTGGCAGACAAGCCTGCAGTGTCCTCCGGGGGGGCTCTCATAGGGCTGCACTGCATCTGGGTGCTTAAAGTTTGTTTACCCGGGAGAAGTATGCAGTGCAGTGTGGACTGGACTCAGGGGGGGGGGCGGGACTCTGGCTGGGGAGAACAGACATCGGACTGAGCGGCAATGCATGGAGCAGGAGAGGGGTACTCTGAGGAATCGGCTGAGGACACAGGTCATGCGGGGAATGCACAACTAAAGAGCAGCCAGTGTGATAGTCGAGCATGGAGCTCTGCTAGTCACCCTCCACCCACCCGTGTGCATGGTGCACTGGTACCCCTAGCTGCCTATGCTGCTGCTGGCCATATGTAGATGGGGCTGCATGGGCCCCCTGCAGCACAGGGCCCAGTTGCGGTCGCGACTGCTGCACCCCCTATAGTTACGCCCCTGGATGTGGGAATCTTACTCTATAAGCGTCTTTTGTAGTATGTCTGCTGTCTCTGACCATTTTCTGTAGTAATTTTGCAGTCTCTGACCATCTCGTGTATTATATATGCAGGATATCTTGAAAGACTATTTCAACTGTTTCTGGTGTGTCAGTGGATGTTGGGTCCAGGTACAAGGCTGGTTATGACTGGGAGTGAAAAAAGGACACATCTATCATGTGGCTCCTAGAGGAGTAGCCGTACATGTGGGGGCTCATTCGGGATTGCATCTATCCGTGAATACTTCATCTGAAAATACTAGCCGGATCTCTAAGATGGACCCCATCCCTGATGCCAGTTTGTGCAAAGAACTTAACACTTAACACTCAGGTGCTAAATGTGCCTAGCACTTAGGCAAATTTAGACACATTTACATGCATTTAGAATCACCTTTCTGCTACGCAAGCTCCTGGATGCACTGGCTTTGAGATTTCTGCCTCTAAACTCCTCTAAATGCCTATAGTGTGCATGGACACATAGACTAACATGGAGGGGACTTTAGAGGCAGAACAAAAATGCAAAACGCCCCTAGGAGCAGTAGACTAAACATCCAGTGGGTATGAGGCCTTGGAGGAACCGAATTTGGGGCTGTGGTGATGTTTATGCATTAGAGCTGATCAGAGGTTTTAAGTGCTTGGACAGAAGTACGTGCATCGCCACAATGGCACATGCGTTTTTAGCACATTTGTAAGTGCTTAGTCACAAGTGCAAGCAAGCATTGCCACAGCTGGGCATGCATTTTTAGCACATTCGTAAGTGCTTAGTCACAAGTGCAAGCATTGACACAGAGGGGCATGCATCTTTAGCACACTTGGAGGTTTTAAGTGCTTAGTCAGAAGTGCATGCGGTTTTATCACATTTGTAAGTGCTTGGTCGGAAGTACAAGCATTGCCACAGTGGGGCATGTGTTTTGTTTGACTCAGTGAAGTGTGTATGTGGCATGTTTTGCAGCATTTAACCAATTGGTGTACTCATAACTAGACATGAGCCTGATGTTCAAGTCAAACCTAAGTGGGAAAGGGTAGTTGAATTGTATAAAACAGGAAAGGGATATAAAAATATATCCAAGGAATTGAGAATGCCAATCAGCAGTGTTCAAACTAATCAAGAAGTGGAAAATGAAGGGTTCTGTTGAAACCAAACCACAGTCAGGTAGATCAACTAAAATTTCAGCCACAACTGCCAGGAAACTTGCTCGGCATGCAAAGAAAAACCCACAAACATGTGGTATGGCGGTTTTTAGATGCACAATAAGGAGGCACTAGAAGAAAGATGGGCTGCATGGTTGAGTCGACAGAAGAAAGCTATTACTACGCAAATGCCACAAAGTATCCCACTTACAATACGCCAAACAGCACAGAGACAAGCCTCAAACCTTCTGACACAAAGTCATTTGGAGTGATGAGACCAAAATGTAGCTTTTTGGCTACAACCATAAACACTACATTTGGAGAGGAGTCAACAAGGCCTATGAGGAAAGGTACACCATTCCTACTGTGAAACACAGAGGTGGGTTGCTGATGTTTAGGGGATGTGTGAGCTACAAAGACACAGGAGATTTGGTCAAAATTGATGGCAAGATGAATGCAGTATGTTATCAAAAAATACTGGAGGAACATTTGCATTCATCAGCCAGGAAGCTGCGCATGGGACATACTTGGATATTCCAACATGACAATGATCCAAAACAAAAGGCAAAGTTGACCTGTCATTGGCTACAGCAGAATAAAGTGAAGGTTCTGGAGTGGCCATCTCAGTCTCCTGACTTCATTATCATTGAGTCACTCTGGGGAGATCTGAAACGTGCAGTTCATACAAGACAGCCCAAGAATTTCCATGAACTGGAGGCTTTTTGCCAAGAGGAATGGACAGCTTTACCATCTGAGAAGATAAAGAGCCTCATCCACAAATACCACAAAAGACTTCAAACTGTCATTGATGTTAAAGGGGGGCAATACATACTGCCATGGTATGTAATCGTATGAGCACTACTGTAACAGTGATCTTTACCTCTCTCAAATCTCTCTCCCCAAGGTTTGGTTCACACAGTGAAACACAGTGCAGGAAAGGCACGTTTCATGCACTGCACGCAACCGTGCTGTCCTTGTGAGACCAGGTGCCATCAATTATTATTAATTGCATGGTTCTGCAGTACTATGTGGTTTGGTGTGATATACTTTGAAAAAGTAGTGCTTTGTAGAGCGTCTCCATTCACTTGAATAGGTTGAGGTCTCTGGGAAGTAGTGCCCACCTACGCATCAGGCAATATAGCTCCTGTCGTAGCCACGATGCAAAGCATATGTACACCCCTGGTTGTTGCCTCTGCAGCTAAAGGGGGAGCACTTGGCGAGGTGGTAAATCCCTGTGCTTGGGTCACCATTTTACCACCCCTACAACCACTAATGTGAATGATTTCTAAGTGTTATGATGTATATTTCTAACATTTGAGATGAGATTTCCTTCTGATGATCATTTGCTCAAGCAATGCTGCACTGTATACAGCAACTAGCCTCAGCTTCTGTTTAATCATCCCTCTTTAAGCCACTCCCACAGTGAAGTTTGGAGGTGGGAACACCATGATGTGGGGCTGTTTTTCAGCATACGGTACTGGCAAACTTTATGCCATTGACGGAAGGATGAATGGAAAAATGTACCAAGACATTCTTGATAAAAATCTGCTGCCATCTACCAGGATGATGAAGATGAAATGAGGGTGGACATTTCAGCAAGACAATGAACCTAAACACAAAGCCAAGGAAACTCTCAATTGTTTTTTTCTAAGAAAGAAAATAAAGCTGCTAGAATCCAATAGAAAATCTATGGAAAGAACTGAAGATCAGAGTTCATTGAAGAGGCCAACATAACCTTCAAGATTTTTGTTCAAGAGTTTGTGTGGAAGAATAGGCCAAAATCACAACTGAGCAAAGCATGCAACTAGTTTCTCCGAACAGGAGGCATCTTGAAACTGTTATTACCAACAAAGGATTTTGTATGAAGTATTAAATACATTTCAGTTAGCATATTCAATACTTTTTCCCTGTGTCATTCCATTTTATTTCACATAATTTAATTTCTGAACCTATTTGTTTTGGTTTCTTTGTATGCATGGATTGCATGGGTTGTTACAGAAATGTGGTAAAAATGTAATGTCAATAGCACCTTTAGAAATATATTGACCTGGAAAAATGGTGACATGTTCAATACTTATTTTATCCACTGTATTTTCACCGCCACAAATATACAGCTTCAGAGTCAGAGAATGGTAGTATTTAATAAGAGCCTCTGGAAGAAGGTAATAAACTTTATGACTACAAATCAATAGATTTTTCAATCCACTAGCAGGCTGCAGTGATGAAATCATACATATAGAATCTTCCTGTCAGGGGCTGGAAGTTGCAGAGGTTATTATGAACATATGCAAGGGGGTTATGCGTGGATAAAACTATACGTTTACGAACAGTACTATGACAGCTCCCCTTTTTCCCCTGATAGTGTTCAATAAAGTAATGCAATTTCTTGTGGTTCATGTTTGAAATGCATATCTTTGGAACCTGTGAGCCTATACATGGTTTGTAATGTCACTTTTTCTACACCAAATCTTGTTTATTTCTGCAGGTTTACTTGTTTTGAGGGAAGGGAGTTGGAAAATGAATTTCCCTTTGGCCTTATGTAATTGTGTTGACATAAATGTTCTCACAACATGAGTCAATGCCATTTGGAAAAGTGACATGCAACTGAGAGGAGCAAAGGTTGAAGGCTCCTGTGTCCACTTCTTGCATCGATTCAAACATATTTGCAGGGCAATGGTAAAAGCATCCAACAAATTTTCCCTTAGGTAACTCTAAACTACTTTGTTGCTTTTTTGTAATAATAAGGTCAATCTGAACATTTCCTACTTATCTCAGAAGGTTAACTGAAAAGCCTGTACAGACATTACTGAACAAGAAAGACAATACAGCATACAAACTCTTAGGCCGCGTACACACGCGCGGACTGTTCGCCCAACCTTGTCCGCTGAACAGTGTTTGGGCGGACAGTCCGCTCGTGTGTGGGGCTTCAGCGGACAGTTTCAGCGGACAGTTGGCCGAACAAGGTCTTACGGAAATTCCGAAAAACTGTCCGCTGAAACAAGGTTTCAGCGGACTGTTCGCTCGTGTGTAGGCTTGTTCGGCCAACTAAGTCTCGCGCATGCTCAGAAAGGATTTCCACGTCGGAAGGTTGCATTGCAGTGTATAGGACGTCGTATTTTTCGTCCCGTCGTACGTGCCGTTCACGTCATCGCGCACGGTTTCAGCAAACTGTTCGTCCGTCGTGTGTGGCCATGTCCGTCCATGCTAAGTTTGAGCGGACTGTTCGCTCAAACTGTTGGACGGACAAAGTTGGGCCAACAGTCCGCGCGTGTGTACGCGGCCTTAGGCTAGGTTCACACACAAATTCAGACAAAGATTAAAGAAAACATTAACTCAATTTTTTAAGGCCTACTTGGAGAAAGCACATATACAGACAGCTAATTTACACATATACATATTGGTTAGATACAAATATTGCTTACTTTTTTTTGATTATTTGATAGATGGACTCCATCTGTTCTTCCTTGCGGTGCTTTAGATCAGACCATCGCTTTCGGATTTGGTTCTTCGTTTGTTGCACCGAAAATTCTGCCCCAAAACGGCAATGACCTTCTCAAAAATCAGGTTCTTTTGGCTATTGGGCACTTTGTAGTTGCGTAGCTTGCAGTTTTAGACGTGCTTCTCAGAGATGCGCACCATCTCCACCATCTCATCCTTGCTCATGGGGATGGCTTTGTGCCTCCCATAAGCTCCACCACTGCGGGCTTGCCTAGAATTCTCAGAATCTGTCATCTCCCGAATGTTCCGCCGTGTCTGTCACATGCAGAAGAGAGATGATCATGCCCCAGCATCATGATGCAGTGACAGTGGAGTTGCAGTGTATATAAAGCCATAACGCGTGGTCGATGGAACGGCTGTAGGAACTATCTGGGAGTGGAGGACGAATGATCGACATTGCCAACAAGAGAAAGGAACCCTAAAACTAAGGAACAATTGAAAAATCAAGGGAATCGGTGGTTAGTGGCCTATACTGTTTAGATTGAGTCCTATATTGGGACCAGATTATGAATTAAGCCTGACATTATGGTTTTTCTTGTGTTCTGTCTTGCAGGCATCTGATAATTTATCATGGTGGATAAATTCACTGCGTCCAACTTTTTGCCTCAATTTATAGATCAGTTTTTAATTAGCTTTAAATTATGATTTTAGTTGTTATACTTTATTTATTTTTGTATGCATAGAATAAACTTTTTGGTTAAGTTATTGAATTTTGATTTGGATGGCAGATAACGTGTCTAATTTTTTTTTTGAATAATGCACAAGACAAAAATGGCCTCAGCCAATGTGGAAGGGAGCGTTGACAGCGATGACCTGGGTTTGGTCTGGTCTGTCAAAAAATGCAGGCTGTTGAATGCCCCCACAGCCCGGGGGCATACCAGTCATTTGCTGCTGCTCCCGATCTCTCGGAGTCCAGGACATTCTTGTGCTCACTATTAAATGTACTCCTCAGGTTCCCAATTTTTCTCTTCACATAATTGAGGTCTGCCCTGAGGAACAAAGGCTTCACCAATTCCAACAGTTTCTCCTTCGCTGCCTTCCTCTTGATTTTTATAGGACCTTCTTGTGATCCCTATTAAATAAAAAAAGTACTTGGCTATGTGTTTTACTTCAAATGACAGTTTGAGAGTACATTTAAAAAATACAATGTAAAATTAACAAGGGAAACCAACATAGATGTATCTTTGATCTTAAAACCTATGGGATAATGGTGTTATGGTAACTTGACCCAAAAAAATTCAAAAAATTCTTCTTGATATCACCAGAAAAAAAAACTGCTTGGCGCCTGCCCACTGTCATATGATGGCGGAGCGGTGCAGCTCTTGTTCTGGGCCGCCGTCATATGATGGCGGCCCATAACGACCGCTCCCACGTGCCTGCCGTGTTGCTAGGACACGGTGTGACCCCAATCTGTGGAAAGAGCCAAGTCCTCACTCACATGCTCTTTAATCATGTGATCGTCCTTGTCCAATCCCAGCCGGTCACATATAAACAAGGAAGTGCCGATAATCGGCGCTCCTCGCCTCACACTGACAGAAAGTGTGGCGAGGAGAGGCGATCAACGGCTTCTCCTCACAGGGGAACATTTAGTGCCCTGATTACAATAGTAAAAAAAAGTGTAAAAAACAGTGCCCACTAAAGCCAATGATCAGTGCCCACCAGTGGCAGCAAGTGCCACCAATCAGTGCCCATTAGCGATGCCAGTCAATGCTGGCAATCAATGCCACCTATCAATGCTGCCCATCAATGCCCATTACTGCAGTCAATCAGTGCCCATCAGTGTCACCCATCAGTGCCACCCATCAATGCCCATCAGTGTCCATCAGTACCGCCTATCCATGCCGCCTATCAGTGCCGCCTATCAGTGCCCACCAGTGCCACCTATTAGTGCCCACCAATGCCACCTATTAGTGCCCACCAGTGCCGCCTAACAGTGCCCATCAGTGCCATCTATCAGTGCCCATCAGTGCCACCTATCAGTGCTCATCAGTGCCACATATCAGTGCCACCTGTCAGTGCCCATAAGTGCGGCATATTAGTGCCTCCTCATTAATGCCACCTAATCAGTGGCAGTAAGTTCTGCGTCAACAGTGCCCATAAGTGCCATCTCATCAATGCCCACCAGTTCAGCCTATCAGTGCCCATCAGTGCCACCTCATCAGCACACATCAGTGAAGGTGAAAAATTACTTAGTTACAAAATTTACTGACAGAAAAAAAGTGAAAAACATTTTTTTTCCCAAAATGTTTGGTCTTTTTTTGTAAAAAAAAAAAAAAAACAGCAGTGATTAAATACCACCAAAAGAAAGCTATATTTGTGTGAAGAAAATGATAAAAAATGTGTTTGTGTACAGTGTAGCATGACCACACAATTGTCATTCAAAGTGTGACAACGCTGAAAGCTGAAAAATGGCTTGGGCAGGAAGGGGGTGAAAGTGCCCTGTAGGCAAGTGGTTAAATACGTTTGGCAGAACTCCGTCAGTATCACCAGCAAAGCAGCCTCATTATTATCCCATTAGAAGAGAATGTGCGCTGCATTTCGAGATTTCATAATTTTCTGCGTCACGAATGTGAATTCTCTATTACGAACGCTAGTTTTACAAGACCGACCACTTGCGGCTCGTCCTTGCTTCCGAGCATGCGTGTTTGTACTTTGGACTTTTGTCCTACGGACTTGTGTACACACGCTCGAAAAATCTGACAACAGACATTTGCAGAAAATTTTACGCAGAAAATTTTAAAGCCTGTCATCCATTTGTCAGCGGAAAATCCGACAACAATTGTCCGATGGAGCATACAAACAGTCAAATTTTCCTCCAACAGCCTGTCATCACACAATTTCCATCGGAAAATCCAATTGTGTGTATGTGGCTTTAGAGGGATATATTGGCACACCTTGCTGTTTTTTTTTTCTTGCATGTGATTTGGTATTCTTTGTAAATATAAATTCTACTACATTCCCCAAGCCTGGAAGACAATTTCCTTGCAAAGTGAACAGACTATTTACTTTTACTAAATCAAGATGTTATTTGGACGAGAGCTGAAGGGGAGTTTCCACAATGGAGACATACACAACATTAAACTGAAGTTTTTAAAAAGCAAAGGGGTATGTGCCTTAGTGCCAAACATTGGTGATGCTGTGTTTTTTTGTGTGGCTTGCTGGATCTTGGTCCCTTCATCATTGTCACCTGGTGTCTCCAAGGAGTGTAACTGGCATTACCCTAGCAACATCAATAACCTGCCAGCTGATACTGTATGTCAGGAGCTAAGGGATGATGATTTAAGGTGAAAGATGGCCTGAGTTGTTTTGCCTAGGGAAACTTACTATACATTCTCGGGGTGTGAATAATGAGAGTTAGGATAGGTTCCACATTAGGGTTGAGGTTGGCTGAGTGGTAGAAGACAAGAAAAGAAGTGGGTATTCCTACAGTTTGGAATGTAGGACACAGGTATACATTACAGGAAACCTGTCAGGGATTGACTGTGGTTTTCTAATGCTAATCGCTAAGTGCTGTGGTGTAACCTGTAAGTACCCACCTTAGAAACGGGAACTTGGTCAATTAAGTTGTTGACGTTGAGATTCAAAATAAAGTTATTGTTTCTGCTATTCTGTTTGAGGCTGAAAATCAGGTGTTCTCTAAGCCCTTGTACACACGGTCGGACATTCCGATGGACAATGTCCGATAGGACTGTGTTGTCGGATAATCCGACAGTGTGTGGGCTCCATCGGACTGTTTCCATTGGAGTATCCGACGGACCAAGTTTTCCAGCTGGGCTATAAAATTTTCCGACAACATGATCCGATCGGACTTTGTCCAATCATGTGTAGAGAATTCCGATCGGACAAAGTGCCACGCATGCTCAGATCAAATTCCTAGACCAAAGCTATTGGCTACTAGCCTGAACGTAGTCCCGTCTTAATGAAATAACGTCATCACGTTAAGTATGATCGGATTTTCGGACAGCTTTGTCCTACTGTGTGTATGCAACAGTCTCGGACAAAATCCGTCGGATTTGGTTGTCGGAATGTCCGACCGTGTGTACAAGGGCTTAGAAGAATTGCGATCTCTTGCTTGCCCATGTGTATGTGTAGCATGTTCCAGGACAGTCTTAACATAACTAGAGTTGTAACCTTGCCTGTTACAATGGGACTTGTTGCCCATTTTACTTATAGGAAAGAAATCCTTATGCTGGCCTTTTTCCCAAGAAAAGATGACAACAACACATTCTACTAAAGGTGTTATAATCCTTCTTCACTTTATTAAAAACAGTAAAATATTGACTGAAGTTTGGGTTTATTGATTACAATCATATTTAGACTACATAGAATAATCAAATCAATGCCTCTAACTGGACTTCCACCAGTGAATGTGGTCCAAGATGATTTAAGTTCATATATTTTTTATGGATTTATATGGAACGTGCTCGGGAAAAATGTAAACACATAATCTATATTTTATGTCTGTGCTGAGTATAAAATATTCAGCAGTAATTTGCTATAGCTGAGAGAGTTTGGATTTGTTAGATATTTGCTGTGATATAAGAACAGCTGCCAGCAGACTCAATACATTTTGGGTGATTAATTGCTGTTGGATCTGCTGACACAGAACCTAATAAATTTGGAACAATTACTTTGGGCCTTGTAGTCTAGGCAGTGGTTGTACAATTACACTTGGCTGTGCCCCTCTGTTTCCGAAAAAAAAGTTAGCTAATAACCTTCTTAACAACTTTCGGCCTGGCAGTTTGTTTTTCCATTTCACCAATATGCCTATGATTTCTAAAGTTTAGGTGAGAATTTACCCACTGGGGGTCATTTACTATAGCGCTGCAGCACTAATTAGAGTGAATTAGCGCTAAAATGGTATTCACTATAGCGCTGGTAAAAAAATACTCCCAAAATCAAATTTACTATAGTTCCCTGAAACCAAATAGTGCCCAAACCAAACCCTTACGCTGCCATAATGTGGGGTATAGTGCACATGGAAATAATGTTTAGAGCATGATATAATTGCCTAAATAGTACTGAAATATATATATATATATATATATATATATATATATATATATATATACTGTATATATATATATATATATTTTATTATTTATTTAAAGATAATCTTCTTTTAAACTGTGTGAAAAAGTCATTTCTACACCTAAATATCTTTAAAAGTCTGAGAAGAGATAAATTTCCCATTTTTGTACAACTAGGTGCCAACACAACTGAGCATGCTCAGACCCCCAAATAGCTCTCATTTTAGCTCCAGTGTCTTTTTTACAGTGTGCTATAGTAAATACCAGAATGGGCGCTGTGTTAAAGAGCATTTTTTCTCTGTCACTTTCACTTGTTACTGTCCATCTCACAACAGTTTTTACCCAAATTGACACAGGTGTCTTTACAATCCACAAACAATGCCATTGCTGATGCAAATTTAAAATGAGTCACAATTTTTTGTGCTTTTTATTATTTCCAAATAATCATAATTTGAGCCCAAAAAAGGTTATATGTGTACCAACATCAGAAATCAAAATGTAATTCCCAAAAATTTGAGGGTAATATCACTATTCTACACTCACCCACAAAGAACCAGAAAATATCACAGAATAAATCAAGAATAACTCTTGAGTAATGTAATTCCATCACCTGTATGTCCAAAAAATGCAGTATTTATGTGTATTTTTGTGTAGGATGCTTTCACATGTGGCAGCGCTGTGGCTTAGAGGTTAGAACTTCTGCTTAGCATCCCTGAGTGTCTGGGTTTGCATCCCAAACATGTCGCTTCAGGTAGAGAAGTTGTCTCAGGTCCTAAGATCATGTCTAAATGTAGTATTTATGTGTAGGAGGGTTCCACCACCACTGTAAATCTTTCCAGATATTTTGTAGATCTTTCCAGATCTAGCCAAAGGTATTGGGGCACCTGCCTTTATACACCCATGAACTTTAATGGCAACCCAGTCTTAGTCCGTAGGGTTAAAATTTGATTTGGCCCACCCTTTGCAGCTAGAACAGCTTCTGGGAAGGCTAGGAAGGCTGCCACACGGACGGTTTAGTGTCTATGGGAATGTTTGACCATTCTTACAGAAGTGCATTTGTGAGGCCAGGCACCGATGTTGGATGAGAAGGCCTGGCTCGCAGTCTCTGCTCTAATTCAGCCAAAAGGTGTTCTATCGGGTTTAGGTCAGGACTCTGTGCAGATCAGTCTAGTTCCTCCGCCCAAAACTCGCTCCTCCATGTCTTTATGGACCTTGCTTTGTGCACTGGTGTGCAGTCATGTTGGAACAGGAAGGGGCCACCCCCAAACTGTTCCCACAAAGTTGTGAGCATGAAATTGTCCAAAATGTCTTGGTATGCTGATGCCTTAAGAGTTCCCTTCACTCGAACTAAGAGACCAAGCCCAATCCCAACCCTTGAAAAACAACACCACATCATAATCCCCCCTCCACCAAATGATTTGGACCAGTGCACAAAGCAAGGTCCATAAAGACATTGATGAATGAGTTTGGGGTGGAGGAACTTGACTGGCCTGCACAGAATCCTGACCTCAACACAACAGAACACCTTGGGGATGAATTAGAGTGGCGAAGCCGGGCCTTCTTGTCCAACATCAGTGCCTGACCTCACAAATGTACTTGGAAGAATGGTCAAACAGTCCCACAGGCATACTCCTAAACCTTGTGGACAGCCTTCCCCGATGAGTTGAAGCTGATATAGCTGCAAAGGGTGGGCCAAATGAATTTTGAACCCTACGGACTAAGACTGGGATGCCATTACAGTTCATGTGCATTTAAAGGCAGGCATCCCAATACTTAGGCCAATATATTGTATGTTGCTTGTGACACTGAGCATGGCTATGGATTTAGCCATGGCTGTGGTTCACACCACAGAGATGCAAACAGCATGTGTGAGGCTGCCTGCTGGCTAAGTACGCAGCAATTCTGTCTAGCAGCACTGGGGTTGCTGGTTCAATTCTCCAACATGCTAATGCTTGTGTTAAAGCTTATATGTTCTCCCTTTGTGAGTTTCTCACCACAATCCAAAGACATACTGACATTTTATTTGTCTCCTGTGAAAATAGTCTCTAGATTGGAAGCTCATTGCAGCCAGGCACTGATGTTAATGTTTGTTAGCACTAATCATGCCCAGGGACTTGGGCATTTAAAATGGTAGGGTTTACACTGCACAGGTACATATGCTTAAAGAGGAAGTAAACCCTGATGGGTTTACTTCCTCTTTTTTTCCCTGCAAAGGTAAAGCATAATGGACTACTATGCATCGCATAGTAGCTCATTATGTGTCACTTACCTGACACAGGAGCCAGCGAAGTCGCCGCTGATCCCTGTAGTCCGCCGCATCCATGTTGCTGGTGGCGTCTCGCAGCTCCGACGAATCACAGCGGCGAAGCCGCGATGACGTCACTCCCGCGCATGCTCCGCCGCTGCCACTCGGCGAAGCCGTGATGACGTCACTCCCGCGCATGCGCACGGGAGTCGACAAATTAGGCAAATCCATTCATGGATTTGCCGCATTTAGTGCGCCTGCGCGCTGCTGTCTACGGCGCATGCGCCGTAGACAGCAGTGCCCATTTTCGGGCAAATATCTCCTAAACCATATAGGTTTAGGAGATATTGCTTGGACCTACAGGTAAGCCTTAATCTAGGCTTACCTGTAGGTCCAAGTTGTTTGGAAGGGTTTACTTCCTCTTTAAAAAACTGTTGCTTTGTTATGTGCATGCAAATAGACTTCGATCTTTTTTTTTTTTTTTTTTATCACTATTACAAAAAAAAGAAAAAAGAAAAAACAGGACAGTACCATCTATACACAAATTTCTATATCAAATAACAAATAATTCCTTTCCCCTTTTCCTCCCCCCTCCCCCTTCAGACAGCTTAGAGCCCATAAGGGCTTCCACTGCCCCTCTACCCCTCTTCTCACTCGCTCCTTCCTTCCTTAAATCTATCTAAGATTCAAGTAACCTCATATCATTTTCAGTTTTTCTGAACTGCAACCATTGCTGCCACCTCTTATAGTATCTCTCCTCTTTTTCCTCTGATTTGTATATTGTCTCCTCAATAATTCTTATTCTTTCCAACCTTTCTACCCACTCTTTCATTGATGGGGGTTCCTGATTCTTCCATCTTCTCGGTATCAATGCCTTCGCGGCGTTCAATAGACAGGGGATCAGGAAGTTCCCATATTGCCCCTCCCTCTTTTCTGAATCATGGAATAGACAAACCCATAGGCACTTCCTAATCTTTACTCCTGTTATTTTGAAGCAAGCTTCAATTATTTTTTCCCAAAAAATCTTTATTTTGGGGCAATGCCACCACAAATGCGCAAAAGTTCCCAACTCCAGACAGCCTCTCAAACACGTTGAAGGGATCTCTCCGTTGATTTTATTCCCTTTTTGTGGGGTTATATACCACCTTGCTAAAAGTTTATACGACATTTCTCATGTTTGCATATCTTTAGCTTACCGAATAAGTTTGCCTCATAATCTTATTCCTATGTTCGTCGTTACGATCCTATCTCTCGCTCCCACTTTCCTAAATACGCAGGATATTTATGGTCTACTTCGCATATCAAAATTTTGTATATTTTTGATATCCTTTTTTCCAGACTCTGGGGGCTCTCTAGTAACTTCTCCAGAGGTCTAAGCTGCTCCTTTCCTCTCAACGGCTGTGGCAAAGACTGGGAAAAATAATGTAATTGTGAATATCTCCATCTATCGAGTGTTTTATGTCCCCATTTCCCTATAATTTCCTCATATGTGCATAATCTATTTCCTACCATAACGTCCTGTAGTCTAATATTATCTTTTTTAGCCCACCTACTAAAATATATGTATTCCTCTTGCACAGGCCTAAAAAATTTTGTGTCTAGTATCGGGGTTAATGATGAATTATACTCCCAATTCTGTCTCTTATTTATTGTGTCCCAAACCCACAGTGAATTTTTTGTCAATATACTTGTGTTAACCCCTAATTCTCTAAATCATGCCGGGATCCATATTAAACCCCCATTTCCCTCTTACTTAAATTATATTCTAATTCCACCCAGTCCTTACCCTTTTTATTATGGGTCCAATCTGTTATTCTAGACACAACAATAGCCTCATAATACTTTTTGAGGTCGGGTATTGCCAAGCCCCCTCTGTCCTTTCCTCTAGCTATTATATTGAATGCGATCCACGCAGTTTTACCTCTCCAGATACATTTTATAATCATGGATTTAATTTATTAAGGTACGTTTGTTGAAGGGGGATTGGGACCATTTGACATGTATATATGAATATTGGTAATATAACCATTTTTACTGCATTTACTTTCCCCATCAATGAAAGAGCTTTGTACTGAATCATCCCTAATTGCTTTTTAATTTTATTCAGAAGAGGGATATAGTTGGCCCCAAACAGATCCCCCGCCTTTACCGTCAGCTTTATTCCCAGATACCCAAGTTCTTTCTTACACCACCTGAAGGGTAATTGACTTTGAATTGCACTCTGGTCCTCTACCGATAGATTTAAGTTTAAAATTTCCTATTTGGTCATATTCACTTTGAAATTGGAGAGAATACCAAATTTTGAAAGTTCCTTCAAAATTACCGGAATAGAGGTTCTGGGGTTAGAAATATAGAGCAGGAGGTCGTCCGCAAAAGCAGCGATCTTGTACTCCCTCCCTTCCACCCATATCCCTTGGATGTCTTGATTTTTCCTTATGGCCGCCAGAAGGAGTTCTAGTGCCATTATGAAGAGGAGAGGGGAGAGTGGGCAACCCTGTCTCATCCCGTTAAAGAGCTCAAGGGGGCAAGACAGGGTCCCATTGATTCTTATTCTGGCTTTGGGGCAAAAATACAGGGCTTCTATCCAACCCCTCATCCTCTCTCCTATCCCCCGATATTTCAAAGTTTCAAAAAGTAACCGCCAGCTGACCCTGTCAAATGCCTTTTTGGCATCTATTGACATGAGTACCGTGGGGGCGCTCTGCCTAATAGCTCCCTGTATTAACATTATGGTCTTCAATGAATTATCTCTCCCCTCCCTCCCTTGAATAAACCCCACCTGATCCTTCTGTATCCAGTCTGGCATATAAGGCTTTAATCGTTCCGCAATAATTTTTGCGAACAATTTAATATCTCAATAGTGAGATTGGTCTATAGCTTTCAACTGCCATAGGGTCCTTTGCTTCTTTCAGGATCAAAGCTATATGCGCCAGAAGTGTCTCTTCTCTGAATTTCTCTCCCCTCCCCACTACATTAAAATAATCACACAATTTAGGCACTAACTGTTTTCGAAATTTCTTATAATAGGAAATGGGGAACCTATCTGGGCCAGGGCATCCTCCTGATGTTGTATTTTTAATTGCTTTCTCCACCTCCTCACTTGATATTGGGCCTTCTAATGCATCCATTTCTTCTTGACCAGCCCTGGGAGATCTAACCCCTTCAGGTAGTCTCCCATTTCCTCTTGCACCTCATTCTCCTCCCTATCTGTTTGATCTATTTTATATAGGGCACTATAATATGAATGAAATGTATTCGCTATATTCTCTGACGTGTTTTGTACTTCCCCTTCCCTATCTCTCACTCTTGAAATGAAAGTTCTACTCTTTTTCTCCTTTACCATTCTAGCCAACCATTTACTTGATTTATTTCCCCATTGATATCTCTCCTTGCTAAGAATATGATAGGCAGCTATCCTCTCCTGTTCTAAGCAATCCTCTAATTCCTTCTTCTTCATTATCAAGTCCTGTCTTTCCGGAACCCCTTTGGGTCTCATTTTCTGCTCCAATTTCTGAATTTCCTCGTACAATTGAGTTTTCCTTTTTTCCCTTTCTCTCTTTTTTCCTGCTCCGATCCCTATTAATACCCCTCTTATTACTGCTTTGTGTGATTCCCATAATATTGCGCTGGAGATTCCTGGGGTGTCATTCCATCTGAAAAATTGTTCCAACTCCTGCTCAATCTTACGGACTGAGTCCTTGTCCTGTATCAGTAATTCATTAAGCCTCCAGTTAAACCCCGGTCCACCAGATTCCTTTATCTCCAGCTGAATTTTTACTGGTGCATGGTCTGACACCGTTATTCTTTTTATTTCAGCCTTTTTAAGTGCTGATAAAAGCTGGTGTTCCAGGAAGATATAGTCTATCCTGGAAAAGGAGCAGTGGACCGGGGAAAAGCATGTATAATCCCGATCTCTCGGGTGGAGTATCCTCCAAGCATCCTGTAGTTGGAAAGTTGCTAAAACTTTTAGTACCGCTCTCTGTTTGTGTTCAGAAATCCAATCCCCTCCCCCTGTCGTATCTACTTTAGGATCAATACTCCAATTGAGGTCTCCTGCTATTATCAATTTCCCTTCTTTAAAACCTTCTATTTTATTAAGCACTTTCTTAAGGAATTTATCCGGGTTCTTATTCGGTGCATATACATTCACAATTGTATATTTCTTGTTAAACAATTTACCTTTAATACACAGGTACCTTCCCTCAGGGTCCACAAGCCGCTCCTCTAATTCAAACCTCATTGTTCTACTGAATCCTATCGCTATACCTCTAGAGTACGGGGAGGGAGTATCCCCGTAGATCCATACCGGGAAATTAGCCGAATTTAATCTAATACCTGAGGTATGGGTTATATGTGTCTCCTGGAGACATACTATATTTGCTCCCAGGTATTGTAGTTCATCGTTTATCATGTATCTTTTCCTTTTTGTATTTAAACCCCTTACATTATAAGTAACTACATTAATTATTATCATAACTCCCTTCTGTCGCCTGGTTGCTTCCCCCCCTTTTTTGGGAGCGTCTGGTGAGACCCAGGAATATACCTATCATACTACCTCTATGGAAGGAGCGAGTGAGAACACACATTACAAAAAAGAAGCAAACCACACAAAAAAGAAAAACCCTCCTATAAACCCCCCCTTCCTTCTCCCTCCCCCCCCCCCCGTCCTGTAACGAAACGTCTCACAAGACTGGGCAGGACTCCCTCTTTCCCATTAACTCTATGGTTCAGGTTGACCATTTTTTGCGGCCACCTATCTCCCATAGTATCCCTGGGGTTCACACCCCCAGTCCGTCAGAGACCTCTCTTGCCCCCTCCCTCCTCTCACCCCCCCTCCCCCTCCATCCTGACCTTCTACTTTTGTGCCCTTTAATTAAATTAAAATCAAGGATTATTAGCCTTTCCTCTCTCCTTCCACCTTGCTCCGCCCTCCTGAACTCTGTTGCTTTTGGGCCTATTCTGTAGGTCCCCCATATCCTCTTTCCTTTCCCAATCTAACTGTGGGGGGGGGGGGGGATTTATATCTAGACGCTCGCAGAAATCGTGAAGCTCTGCACAGAACTGCAGAGCATCCCTCCTTCCTTCCTATCAGGCATATCGGGAACCCCCATTGATATGAGATATCGGCTGCAACCATCCGCTCCGTAAGCGATTTTATTCGCCTCCTTCTTCTCAATGTCTCAACCACTAAATCAGAGTAGATCTGCAATTCCGCACCCCCATAGGTCACCCCTGGTAGTGTTCTAATTTTTCCCATTACCTGAGTTTTTTCCTCAACATTACATCCCGCGGGGCTTCTGATCTTAATCCTGGGGGTCGTGCCATTCTATGAATTCTGTCTATTCTGAGTGGATCTGAAGCTTCCTTATCTAACAAAGGGTTAAATATTTGTTGGGTTATTTCTCTAAGCGCTGAATTGCTATGAATTTCAGGGAGTCCTTTTATTCGCAAGTTCTTTCTCCTACTCCTATTTCCTGATCTTCTAACTTATACATAAGTGTTCTATTTCCTCTCTGGAGGGCTGTTACCTGATCAATTTCTTCTATCCTTTGCTCATGGGCTTCCACCCTATCTTCTATTCCTCCACTCTCTTCAGAACCTTGCCAATATCTGCTCTAACTACTGCAATTTCCGCTTTCAAAGATGCTTCCATTCTTGAAAACATCTCTGAGAGCATTTTCCTTATTTGCAAACCTTGTTCTATGGAGGGGGCCTGAGCATTCTCTCTTAAACCTAAATCTCCTCCCTCTGCGCCCACTTCCCCCCCCTCTCTTGGGGACCTTTCTGCCTTATATCGCTAGCTTGTGATCTTTCCTCATTTTTATTGGGTCCTGTTGTCCTTGAGGTTGCAATCTTCCCCCCTCTACTCTCTTCCCCTTTTTGTCTACTAGGTCCAGACCGCGGTGATTTTTCTGCTCTCTTCTTCTCTTATACTAGAGTTGGCAGCCATATATTTCTGTATGCCTACAGGACTTGAAACTGGAGTGGTTGTTTTATTTGCTTTCCCCGATTTCCCTTTCATATTGGCAGTGCCCTTACAGCAGTCCGGATTTTACCTGGTTTCTATAGGATTCTAAAGCTTTCTTTCCTCCCCTCCCAACAACTATCCCTAAGCTTACTTTCACCAAGAAAAAATTTTTTTCAGGCAAAAGAAAAAAAAAAAAGGGGTGGGGGGTAGGGGTGGCAGGACCCACAAATAGCCCAATATGTCACTGAGCCTATGTTCCCCACTGGCCAGCCTCCTATCTTGCACCCCTATGAGGTAGCTCTAACTAATCCTTAATTAAATATACACCCAACAGCCAATATTCCCCCACGGTCCCAAAGTCCCACTTCAGTCTTAGATCGATCTTTCAAAAGTGTTGATCTTTGGTACCGGTCTCCTTTTCTTACTTAGATTTCCTCTCAGGTTTCAGATTTAAAACTCATTTTCTTTTTTTTTTCTTTAGCCATTTTTCAGTCGTTATGAACCAAATACCAATAGGACCGATATTTTCACTTAACTTAACAGTACCCAATAGCGATCAATAATGCTCCAATGATATTTTAGGCTATTATTGCACCGATACCCAACCAATATCAAACAGTCCTTAATATTTTTTATTTTAATTCTTCTTACTCCGTCCAGATCTCATCAATAGTTAGTTACTACGTCTCAAGGGGAATACATGAGAAGTCCACAATAATTCCACAATAATTGTCCTTAAACTTGCTCAGTTAGTGGTAGATATTAGTAGTTAATTATTGCTGTTAGGGTTTATAGCTTGATTCCACCTTTGTCAGGCCCAATATAGCAGAGATCATCCAGCATCACCAACCTTTTATTAAACCACCGTCTATGCGTTGTATTATGAGGGGAGAACCATCCACTTCAAACAATAAGACAATACAAGCCACCTCAAAAGCGTGTTTCTCCTTTATTCTCATTCATCAAACTCTGAATGAAACATGCTCTTTTTCTTTTTTTTCTTTTCTCCTCCTCCTCTTTTAAAGCATCCCCCCTTGCTATCTACAGCTCTTCTCTGCTTCAAACTTTAAACAGCCACCACAGATAGACACTTGCTAATGTCCTTATGGACCTTTCCAATCTGGCCCAGCTGCTCAATGTCGATCATACATTGTACGCTGTATTCGCTCTCCCCTATCCGCCTTACCTCCGTAGTCTGGATGACTCTAGCCGGAGGGGCGCGGGAGAGTCCTCAAAAACTTCTATCACAAATAGTCCCATCCACAACAGCCACCTGGAACACTCACCTGGTCTGGTAGAAAAAGAGCCTTCCGTAGTGTCACGCTACACCGCTCACCCGGTCCAGGAGAATAGAGCTACTGTACCGCTGTGTGTCTCAGCCACTCTGCCTGCTTCTGCGAATCACCGCACATCCCAGCGTCAGGCTCCACGGGGTTGGCGCTGCGTCCTTCTCCTCTGCTGAACCCTCTCGGCTAGCTACAGGTATGCTAGCGGCGTAATGTCCGGCCGACTGCCGGGGCGGAATAGGGTACAGGCGCACTGGGGATCAGCTGAGCGGGCTGACATTTAGCTACACGGCGAACCGGAACAGCAGCATATTGCTGAGGAGGGAAGAGGAGGGAGAGCGCGGGGTTAGCAGGAGGTTAGGGCTTCCGAGGTATCTCCGGCGCACCTACGTAATGGTGCTCCACCCCCCTGTGTCAGACTTTTTATTTGTCTCCTGTCAAAATAGTCTCTAGATTGGAAGCTCATTGCAGCCAGGCACTGATGTTAATGTTTGTTAGCACTAATCATGCCCAGGGACTTGGACATTTAAAATGGTAAGGTTTACACTGCACAGGTACATTTGCTTAAAAAACTGTTGCTTTGTTATGTGCATGCAAATAGACTTCGATCTTTGGCCTGTAGTTGTAGATTTGATGCACATAGCCAAGGGCTAACACAGTTGCAAATAGTATTATGTGTTCCTGCTCATCAGGTGCAATCACTTTAGACATACATGAAGAGACAGATTGAAAGATACTGGTGGACGTGTACTTCTATTGAAGGGCTACGATGGGGAGTTAGTTTGGCCTCATATATCACAATGATAAGGCCCCTTTCACACTGGGGCGGTGCGGGCGTCGGCAGTATTCAGGCTGTCGTTTTAGCCGCGGTAATCGGGCCGAAAAAGGGTTAAAACTGCCCACAAAGCGCCGCTGCAGCAGCGCTTTGCTGGCGCTATAGCCGCGCTGCCCCATTGATTTCAATGGGTAGGAACGGTTTAGGAGCGGTGAATACACCGCTCCTTCACCGCTCCAAAGATGCTGCTAGCAGGACTTTTTTTCACCGTCCTGCTAGCGCACCGCTCCAGCGTCAAAGCCCTCTGGCTTTCACACTGGAGTGAAAGGGGCTGTTTTTTTCAGGCGCTATACAGGCGCTACTTTTAGCACTGTAGTGCCTGAAAAAGGCCCCAGTGTGAAAGGGGCCTAAAAGAAGATATCTGAATGACGCCTTTAACTGCAAGCATCATTCAGATATCCCCACTCAAAGTCTGCAACATCATATGATGTTGGGCGGGCGGGAAGTGGTTAATCTAGCTGTTTCCAGTAGCGTCTCTTCCCCTGTAAGAGCCATGACAAAATGTCTTCTCTTTAATATGAAATATTCTGTAAAGTTTTTCAATTTTCTTCCTGCAACTGTATAAAAAGATTATTACCGTACTATCAAATAGCTGAACCCTCCTCACACAGACTATCAGTGATCTTCAGTGGAAATATTTGACCACACTCTTTTTGCATACTGTGCAGTATTTTCTAGTTAACCTGCAGAGCACATAAATCAGAACTATCATGTTAAATTTGAAAAGTTATTTGCTGGAAGGCAGGAAATAATTCATATCCCCCTTCCCACTAGACAGAATTTGTAGAGGTCTCTCTAAGCTTAATACTTAAGAAATGGATGTGACCACTATTCTGGTTTCTATGTTGGAATTAGGAACTGAATATTATAAATGTACTGAAAAAATGGTCCAGCTGATATCGGGCTGGAGAACGAGATTTCCTAATATATAGAAATTAGAAGGACGTCATTCATTTAAATAGATTTGCTCGATAGCACAGGAGGAGCTGCTTGGTAGTTTGGGTTTTCTGTTCTGTGCCTCGACTCTGTGAACAACCTCAGGCCCTTTGACACACTAGGTTAAGCATGTAGAACCTTTAACCTATACCCCCCGAGCATATGCAGATGTGTGTACTCGGCTTTCGGGGGATTATACTGGGATGATGCTCGCAGCTGCAGGCATCATCCCAGTACCATTGTTTAGAGCGGGTGATCGGCTTTCCAAACATAACAACCGAGTGGCTTTTAGGATTGTTATCCCGGAGGAGCTGGAAGGGGACGCCCCCCCTCCCGCCGCCTCCCGCCGCTCTTCCCGGGCCTCCTGGTCCTGGTGGCACGGGTGGGATGATCAACGATCCAGCTCTTTCGGTGGCTAGTGACAGACTGGAACGAAGCCGGAAGCGGCTTCTTTCCAGTCTCCTTGATGTAAACACGGAAGCAACGTCACAACGTCACTTCCTGTTTACTCGGCTGTCTGAATACTTTGAAGTGCAAAGGAGGGATTTAGGGTCTTTTAGACCCCCGATCCCTCCATATAGAGTAACTGTCACCACCTATTACTGTCACAAGGGATGTTTACATTCCTTGTGACAGCAATAAAAGTGATCAATAAAAAAAAAACACAATTTAATAATATAAAAATAAATAAAATAAATAATAAAACATTTTGTTTTCAAACAGCCTCCGTCACCGCGAGCTCGCGCAGCAAAGAAAATGCATACGGAAGTTGCTCCCACATATGTAAACGGTGTTCAAATCACACATGTGAGGTATTGCCGCAATCGTCAGAGCGAGAGCAATAATTCTAGCATTAGACCTCCTCTGTAACTCTAACCTGGTAACTGTAAAAAAAATTTGAAGCATCACCTATGGAGATTTTTAGGTACCAAAGTTTGCCACCATTTCACGAGTGCGTGCAATTATAAAGCATGACATGTTTGGTATCTATTTACTCGGCGTAACATCATCTTTCACATTATACAATTATACAAAAAAATTGGGATACCTATACTGTTTTGTTTTTTTTAGATTCATGAAAGTGTCTCTTTTCCCAAAAAATTGCGTTTACCGCTGCACAAATACCGTGTGACATAAAATATTGCAACAATCGCCATTTTATTCTCTAGATTCTCTGCTAATATATATATATATATATATATATATATAAAATGTTTAGGGATTCTAAGTAATTTTCTAGCAAAAAATAGGGATTTTAACTTGTAAACACCAAATGTCAGAAATAGGCTTAGTCATGAAAGGGTTAATACTGTTAAAAGCACAAAGAAAAACATTCTGCACACAACTGTAATAGACACCAAACTGATAAGTCAAAGCAGAACTTGGTATTCTGTTGCAGGGTATAGAAAACAGCAACATTCATAAACAAGGAAATAGAGAACTTAGTTAATCAGAACTTACTAGACAATAAGATCACTAGTTTGAAGCAATTTGGTTTGCAGCTCTATGTATTTAAATCGATCTACTGTATATCCGGTAACCCTCGAATCGAAATAAAGCAACGGCACCGATAACATTGACCACCATAGTAAAATATGCTATGACAGCCTTCCTGCCACCAGCGTGCTGTACTACTAGAGTACACTCTAGGAATGGCTATGCTAGAACCCAAGTCTCACTGAATAAGTACCCCTTCACTAGGAAGCAAATGGAGCAGCAATCTAAAGAGACAGTCTTCTGCTATTGTTCAGCCAGGTAGCGTTGGGGCCCAGTCTTTATGATGTTGCACAACAGTACAGTCTAATAAAGCCTGCATGCATTAATGAATGCTGCTAGTCAGAAGTCAAATTCCTAAGTGCTCAGTCTCTGCTAGAAGCAAAAGAGGTTATGGCCACCCGCAAGGCCCTCCCACCAACCCAGCATTACAGCCATTAAAGTCCTGCTGTTCAGGTGCCCTCTAGTTTGATTTGGTGTGATTTTGGTCCTTCTCAGTCCCCCAGATTACTGCGCTACAGTACCTGTACAGCAAGAGACGGTATCCCACAAAGATTCAGTTCCTGGTCAATGCTCTTTCTCTCTCTGGTCCCCAGGGTATAGGGCCCGTTCCCTGCTCAGTCTGCTCGCTTATATGGGAAGGTGCACCGGCAGACAGGGAGAGGTTCCCTCTACAGTATCATTGAGGCCAAGAAGAAACTAGTCTGTTTGCAGCCTAGGAAAAAAGCCTGTGTTTCCACCCTTATTGCTGCCTCTCTCTGGGAGTTGTAGTCTAATAGTCCATAGAAGTCTACAACATGGCTTCCCCCTGAACTTCAGCTCTCCTTCCAATGTGGCTGGTATAGAAGTCTATGAAGCACATTTTGGCTTACCATCTCCCCCTATTGTCAGGACGCAGACTGTGTTTAAATCCAGCATGTCAATTCAGTTTTATTTTACTAGCTCTCTATAGCCAGGTATCTATCTACAAGCATGAATGTAAATATGTGAAAATTGTATCAGAATTAACTTCTAGGTAAATGTTACACTCAGCGTTACTCCAGTGATTGCTTTAATCATCAAGGTACTGCTTAGGTTCTCTGCTGCGCCACTGCTCATTGACTACACAGGGTTGTTCACTTGGCACTGCCACCATTTATAGAACAGCCTTGATTATTTTTTATAAATACAATGCATTCTCTGATTGAACAAGGTAGAGATTGTTATGTCATCACCCCCCCCCCCCCCCCCCCACATGTTGTTCAATCAGAGAATGCCTCTGATCAGCCGGGCTGTGAATTCTTTCAAGCAGGCTGCAGATGCCTCTTTTAAAAAAAATAATCTATGCTGCTCCTATATTCATAAAAGTAAATGTTCAATCAGAGCTGTGGCTCTATGTAAAGTATCTGTGGCTGCTTTTACTTCATACAGAGTATCAGCAGATACATTACACAGAGTTGCAGCTTTGATTAAGGCCGCGTACACACGCGCGGACTGTTCGCCCAACTTTGTCCGTCCAACAGTTTCGGCAAACAGTCCGCTCAAACTTAGCATGGACGGACATGGCCACACACGACGGACGAACAGTTTGCTGAAACCGTGCGCGATGACGTGAACGGCACGTACGACGGGACGAAAAATACGACGTCCTATACACTGCATTATAGCTTTCGGCGTGAAAATCCTTTCTGAGCATGCGCGCAACTTTGTTTGACGAACAAGCCTACACACGGGCGGACTGTTCGCTCAAACAAGGTTTCAGCGGACAGTTTTTCGGAATTTCCGAAAAACCTTGTCCGTCCAACTGTCCGCTGAAACTGTCCGCTGAAAGCCCACACACGAGCGGACTGTCCGCCCAAACACTGTTCAGCGGACAAAGTTGGGCGAACAGTCCGCCCGTGTGTACGCGGCCTAAGGCTGGGTTCACACTCTCTGCTCATGAGGCTCACAGCAGGGGTCCGGTGTATCCCCGTTCACCATTTCAGGTCCGATTTCAGCCCGGATTTTTGGCCGAATTCTGAGCTAAAATGGACCAAAAGATGCACAGGGCTCCTGTGAAAATTGGCACCAGAGCCGCAGCGGAGGTATGTGAACTGGCTCCATACAGAGCCGGTCAAATTCTTCTGCTATTGCGAATTGGATGCGGAGAACCTACATCCAATTCGCAATAGTGTGAACTCAGCCTAATATTTTACTATTATGAACGAATAAGTAGGATTGAATAATAAGATAACTCAGCTTAGAAAAGCGGCAGGGCTCTGTGCTGTCTGTACTTCCCTCCACAGGAACACCCATAATTTTGGCTTTAGAAGGGGGTGTAGCTACAGACAGCACAAAGAGGTGAGTTTAGGACATAATCAGGGCAATGATCAGAATGGGACTAAATGCTACATGCACATGGTCCCCTGAGGAATGAAGAAACGTTTAACTTTTTTGATGAGAATTCTTCTTTAAGCACATATTCAGTGAGTACAGAACACACCTGTTGATATTTTTCAGGAATTCCTTGCCATGTCCTTTGAGCAGAACTAAAAGCACAAAGATCCATATCTTTACTGTGTAATGGACCAGTCCTATTAAAACCACTGAGTTGAAAAGAGATGATAAAAGGCAAATGAATGAATAAAAACTGATCATTGACTCTATTCATTAAGACAAGGAAGAGACGGTAAATTACACATTTACCAGCTCCTTCCCTGCTCTTCATCCTGACAGATCCTCCGCAGCTAGGGTTGCTACCTCATCCCTTTAAACCTGAACACATATTAATTACACTGTGGCTGATTAAGGTGGTAATTAAACTCACTTGGTGTCTTATCTGTATTAAATTAGTCTCAGAATTAATTAATATGTGTTTGGGTTTTCTGTTCAAACTTTTTTATTATTAGAAAAGATCACAGTATACAACAAGAGATAATCACATTCAAGAATAAAGAAAACATCTCACGGTACAATTAGCGCATGTCATGTGCGATAAAAACAGGAAAACGTTTTAGGTATAAGCATTACTCGCTATAACGGAGCAGAGTAAGGTAGTATTGGCTACTGAGAAGACAATGTCAAGTGACAAAGTGGAGTAACCTCAAAACAATAACAATATAGAGCATAGATTTATCATCTGCTTGTCAGGAAGATATAGACCGTAAGAAGGATTTAGGCTATAAGCCTTATTCTTGTTATAAGGGTTGTAGGTATAACATTTTTGTCAGAATAAAGAGAAAAGCAAAGGGGAAACAATAGGAAGGAGAAGTAAGGGAAAGAATGTAGAGAGGTGGCAAGGAAAAGGAACAGAAAGGTGTCGACGGGACCACGCGGGTCCCCGGAGGACTATGTGTTCGGATTTAAAAGGATGAGGTGGAAACTCTACCCGCAGCAGCCAGTGGAAGGGAGAAACCTTGCAGTACTGCTGGGGGGGGGGGGGGGGGGTTGGGAAGCACGCAGGAGCTTGGGACAGCAGGGCAGTGATAGGGAGGAGGCAGGAGTGGCATATAGAGGAACCAATGCCCTCAGTTTACCTCCTGTGGCTGCTGAATGTCTGTGGGCAGTAAAGAAGGAGAGCACGCATGCAGCAGCTACATGGATGGATCGGTCCCTCTACATGCCAAAAAAGGTAAGTAAGCTAGGCAAAACACAATATTCAGTAATTATGTTACAGGAATAACTGCATCTACACCTTGGGGTTTATTTACTAAAACTGGAGAATACAAAATCTGGTGCAGCTGTGCATGGTAGCCAATCAGCTTCCAAATTCAGTTTGTTCAATTAAGCTTTGAAAAAAAAAAAAATGTAAACGGATTTGTTTCTATGCAGAGCTGCACCAGATCTTGCGTGATCTAGTTTTACTAAATCGATCCCCCTGTATTTTAGTATGGTTTGATATGGGAAAAAACTGTGATTCAACTCACATTTTAAACATAAAATATACAGAACATGTAACCTCATATAACCTTAATATTTCTCATGACATCAGCTTTGACAGTAGATTTTATTTAAATTACGTGAAAATCTGTCTTTGTCTTATATCATGTCACTGGAAAGTATCCACCCATCAGTCATAAGATGGAAGAAAATCTACTCCGGGGCTAAGTACCATTTAGCTAATTAGCTATGGAGAGACACAGGTGCTTGTGTACTTTTGCATTAAACATAACCATATGTTCATATTTGGCAACTGATACCTTGGGAAAGAGCCACCAAAATACAAGGACAGCTTCAATATTTATTAAAGAGTACCAAGAAGAAAGATTACAATTTCACTTTTAAAAATGTATTCATTACAAATACTGTATACAGAAAATTGTAAATTGAAATACAAAACATAAAAGTATACCAAAAGACAAAACTTTTTTTGTTTTGGCATAAACTTCTCTTTACTTTCTGTTCCTCTACAAGATATACACAATTCCTGTTACAGTGACAACTGTTACAATTAGGATACTTTTTTTGTCCTAATGCCAAAGGTCACCAGAATAAATATACAGGGGAAAATTTCCCTAGCAAGGACACTAACAGCAAAAAAAAAAAAAAAAAAAAAAAAAAAAAAAAAAATCTAACAGCATTGCACACTCTATTCAAAAGTAAAAAAATGTTTTGACATTAGACATGCTTTAAAAAAACCTGCCGCAAAATCCATTAGAATTTTCATTGAACAAACAGAAAATACACTTTAGGAGAAATGTATGTCTCCTTCCTATTATCTGTTTTTGGCAGGTTCGGTCTGGAGCAGTAAAACTTTTAATGAAGAGACATGACACAATTCCATAACATCAAAAATCCCGGAGTGGCGAAGGTTGATAGCGAGAATATCATCAGCTGGAAGTTCTCCTTGCTCGTGGATTCCAACTGCTGATTATAGAAAATCCGAGGTGACCCCACTGCCCATGATATATCCTATGTGTAGCTGAACTACTATAAAATTAAACAGCACTTCTGATATGTATACAGTTCCCAGAATCCTTTGCTGTGCAATTATATGTGAAGACATAGTAGTGGCATTTTCACAGCAGGCATTTAACTGTTTAATGAATCACTTTGAACCAAAAAATAATACTTTTGAGTAGATTAACCTGCTTTCTGGACAGCATAGTAAACTCACATAATATAATATTAGGGACCATATTACAGATTTTTTTTTTTTTCGATTGAAAAAGCCTATGGCGTGCAAAACACACCCAAAAACTTCCACCCGGTGGCAAAAAAAGTGCACACACATAAAGAGTGAAACACAAAACCGTGCCACAGGTGTCTGTTGTCCTCCACTAGGAAGGACCTTACCCTGATCCCCCGGGGCGTTAGGCTCCAGACGGGGACTAAGGTACCAAATTCATGGCCCATCCAGCCGAAGCCGGACGATCGCCTTTCTCCGGAGGGTCTGCCGAAACAGACCCACCCAGGTACTAGGGTAGGGGCTCCCACGAAAGGAGACCCCCCAAAGGGAGGGCGAACCAAGCCAGAAGGCCTATGTCCACCCTCCCACAAGACTTTCAGGATAGGTCCGAGGACCGACACCCTACTCATCAAACGTGCAAGTGACAACACAAAACGTGACAAACCACACAAATAAAATAAATAAAAAGTGAGGAAAGGGATAGGGAAGAGGAGAGTGAAAAGGTGGCCATTGTGCAATACAATGACCAGGCCCTCCGGGCCAGGAATCAAAAATTCCTCTGGTCCTAGCCAAAAGGCCGGGCCCTAGAGGCAGGTGTGAAAAGTGTGTATATAGTGAAGTGTCCATGGTGCCAAACTTCAAAGTGATAAATCACAGTGAATGTAAGGCACCCCTGAACTGCCACTTCAGGGGCACATCACCATAGGCTTTTCAAAAGAAGCATCCCCGGCCCCCAGCCCAGACCACAGCAGCCCACACCCCAGCCAGAAAGGCATGGAGATCCAGGAGCTTAGTGAGAGCCCTTTGCCATCAGGCCTCACCCTCGCTCCCATCACTCCTACCTAATTACATTCGGGAAGTACAGGCCATTCCCCCCCTGGGAGACAGGGGAACAAACATTCCCTCCCGAAAAACTGACTAGAGCTAAAGCTGCCCCAATCCAGGCCAGAAGGCCAGGGTCCCCTCCCCTGGCGCCGACCAGTGGTTCTCCATCCTCAACAGAAGGCTTCCCTTTCAGCTACGAACCGCTCCGGGTCACCTTTACACCAGCAGATTTTGCATAGCAACCGCCACCCCTGCTCCACCTCGCCGTAGAACAGGGACGGAAGCAAGCGCCACCTCCTGGTAACTGATAAGAACAGATACTACACTTGATCTTAGCCAAAAGGCAGAGGGACCATATTACAGATATACTGTATGAGCAAAGATGCCTCTCCTATATCTGGAGTACATATGTAGCACCCTAGGTAGGTTACTAGGATGTATATAGTTAGCATAGTGTGGTCTTCTGCTTAAAAGGAAACAAAGGTAAAATATAGTGTTTTTCCTGCTTAACAGGAAGACTGAATTGGTGCATATAGGGAGTCCTGTGTATTTAACAAGTGTTACTGGATCTTGCAGGGACTCATCTATATCCTGGTAGTTTTGGAAACTGCTGGGTGGACAGGAGCGGCTCATGCAGATCAGTGGCATGAATATGGATGCTATCCCAACCAGTTGCATGCTGGGAAGGGGTATTTATATTCAGTGAGGAGATACAAGAAGTAGTCTTTGCCTAGAGTGGAGAGTCAAGTGAGGACAGGGCGTCTTGCCCTCCTCAGCGCCTGCTGCCATGCAGCCACAGGCTGGAGAGCTGACTGAGGGGAACCAGGGCCGTCTTAATAGCATCATGCCCCCCTGGGCAAAGTAATGCACTGGGGCCCCTACCAGCTTGCCCCAATTTTTGCACCTAATTTTAAGAAATAAAGTATAAATAGTTGATAGAATTAAACATATTCATTAGTACTTTCAATAAAATCGATTTTACAAAAGGAAAATATTCCATAAATCAAAGACAAGTCAACATAAAGGGCACAGTATAGGGGGGGGGGTCAGGAGGGCACAATACTGGGCTCAGGAGGGCACAGTATATGTTCTGGGACAGAAAATCTGGGACAGTTGGCAAGTATGATGTAATGCAAGATTATTGTGGGGCTCCCATGTACCTGGGGCCCCTGGGCAGTGCCTAGGAGTGCCAGGGCCATTTTTAAGGCAGGGCAAAAGGGGCAGCTGCCCTGGGCCCTGTCATTGTTGTGGGGCCCAAAGCAGCGGCCTCATACTTGCCAACTATCCTGGTTTAAATTCCCTCGTCCCTTGAGGTTTTAGTCCTGTGCTGTGTCCCAATACATCAGTGTGAAGTGCTGCTACTAATGCTGCACAGGTCTGCCCTATTGTTGTGTATGGATGACTCACCTGCAGACCCTGTGTTTACATGTAAATCACCGGCATTGTTATGTAAATAGCGGCGGCCAGCGGAATTGATATATATATATCATGCCCTGCTGATATCATATCCACAATAATCTCTAGCAACCAATCAACAAGCAAAAATCATGTGCTGTAACCTCTAGCAACTAATCAGTGAGCCGTAATGTGTGCTGTAACCTCTAGCAACCAGTCAGGGAGCGGTAATGATACACTGAAACCTCTGGCAAACAATCGCAATAGCTGCCTGATCTGATTCAGAAAACTGATTTTAAGTCTAGCTGCTATTTATTGTATGTCTCAGAGCAGGTGGAGAGCGACACTGCATGGAGGGGGCCCCAAGAAAAGTTTCGCCCAGGGTCCAATCAATATTAAAGACTCCTGAGGAGTGCCCTTGCATTAAGATGGCCCTGAGGGGAGCCATGCCTCAGAGGATCTATTTGCCGCTCCTGTGAGTACAGGCCAAAATTTAGGGGCCTGTTCTTTTGTGGGCTACCCCTTCTGTGCTAAGAAAGTCAGCTACTGGGTACAGCAGAAAGAGGATACTGGCTAGTGCCCTGAAGAGCAATAGTATGTCCTTATCATAGAGGAATTGTTTAAGAGTGCATGTTGCTGAAGATAAGAATTCCATAGTAAATTTGAAGCAATTGTCCTCCCTGTAATTACCGTAGTTGAATCTGGAGTATCCCGCTATCTACCCTTCCCTATCCAAGTTCTCAAATAAAACATCAAAAACAACCAAAACCCCTAGAATGATTATTCAAGAAACTAGCCCAAGTGTGTACCTGGCTGTGAAAAATAAAACATGCTTGGCCGAAGAGATAAAGTATTCAGGTAGCTCCTAAGGGGGGGGGGGCATTGCTAAACATATGGGAGAGCTGTTCTACCAGCAAAAGTATTTGCATTTCTGCCAATCACATTCTGAAATGTACACCGTTCTGCCATGCAGCCTTGTCTGTCAAGGGGGAAGGACCTGATTTTCTAAACTCTGCTGTAGTTCAGTAACACTTACAGGTCTTCCCACCATCCATCCCCAGCCTGTTACTGGACAGGAGACAAATGGAAACAAATAACTAATCTGTCCATCACTCTTCTCTCTTCCTCTACCAGCATGCTCCTTGTACTGTAACACAGCTGATTGGTACATTGTATTGTTTCTGTTTCCCCCAGTCTGAGCTCTTCTGTAAAGGGACTGCAAGAGGCTGATAAGTCAAATACAGGTCCTTACACTGCTTGCCTTTGAAAACAAAATTATTTTTAAGTGTAAGTGCACCTTTTAACAAAAAATGTAAAGGGAAACCAACCCCATAACCCTTGGCATCCACCATTAGGGCAATTCTGATTGGTAAAAGCTGTCATGTGCCAGCAGGTAACTGATCAAATTGCTCTGATCTATTCCAGAAGCCTCAAGGAAAGATGGTGAAGAAGAGTGGGGCTTTAAAATCCCTAGACTGCTGCACCCACATTGAGGGCAGTGACAGCTAATCACCCATGAGGGTAAGTGTAGCAGAGACTAAAGGGGTGAGGGTACTGTGTTAGTTCACCTTTTCATTTTTGCTGAGGAGGTGAGCTTACGCTTTAATGATGTTTTAATGAACACAGATCTGCATTACACTGTGTCTTTTATCCTCTTGTAGTTCAGCTTTAAAGTCTCTGCTCTAACAAAGTCTATGTAAAAATCATTCAGTACCCATCACCTTTATTAGTGGTAATGGCAGGCCTCTCCTAATAATGTCTCATTGAACAACTAGGTAAAGCCATACTGTTCTAATCATAAACTCATTATAACTAGTCATGCTCCAGGATAAAATGACTTTCATCCAATGAGGTCAGCACAGTGGACTCCTTTGCAGTAAATTAATAGCTCCATTTCAACCTTCAGAGCATAATAAAATATATAAAAAATCCGATGTTCCATCCTCTGCCGCGGCATGTAAATGGCACAGCAGTGACAAGACTCCATACAAAATAGTTTCAGGTCTGTCTGACAGTTTGGAAATCAATCAGTATCATCAGCTTAAAGGATTATCATGTGCATAGGTATCCTTAGCTAAAAGAGGGTCAGTCTTGCAAAGTACCACAATATGTATCTATATAAATTAAGACTGTAGGCTTACATTTTAGAGAATAAATACTTTCATTAATTGTTTTACCTTCTGTGGTAGGTATCAAACTACTGATCATTGTACAATGCTATTCTGTACTAGATTCCTTAAAAAGAGTTTTATTTGGCTACATAGTCTGCATTTTTGAAAAAAGCCTTTTTTATGCTTACTGTCTAAAAGGATTGTTGACAATGGAAATGTGAAAAGGAAACCATGTACGAGGCACACATATTTGCTGGATGGTAAAACAGAACTCAACTTTGAAGTAAGCCCATGATTGGCCACCAGCAAAGACCATGCTGATACAGGGCCTCTCCCTTCCTCCTCTTGGAACAGGAATGACATGGGGTACCATGCACCTCAATAGAAAACACCTTTACCATTTTGTTTACTCACTTACTCCTGGCCACCTACACAGTGCACCTTGATGCTTCTTCAAATAAATGATTGTTAACACAGTCAGCTTTTCTAGGTACGCTGTGAACATGGACAGGGTACAAAGAACTCTTCAGTCAGGTCATGCATAGGCTCCTTCTCCATATCACTAAACTGTATAATTTTTAGTTCAACAAGGGATGCCAACCAGCTCTTCTGCCTTTCCTCCTTCATAAAGTTTTTTTCTTGACTGAGCCTACCTCAGAGGGGTATCTTCCAGCACACCTTGCACAGCTTACATGGTAGCTTGTTTCAGGTTTCCATTTCCCATCAACATCCTGCTCTGCCCCTACAGTCCCGAAATCCTCAAAGGGAAAGAACCTTGAACCAATCAACCTTACACACCAGGGGGATTCCCATAAAAGAATACTAACCCCTGCTTGAAAACTCACCCTTACCTTTTATCCTGAGCTAAACGCATAACACAAATTCACCTGTCCAGTGGATCTAGTATTGTTCTGCAGCAGTCCGCTATTCAACTGTCTGTGTCCTGTGCTGCCATCCTCGTTCTCCTCTGGGAGGCTGTCACATTGTCAGGGTCCGGCTGCCTGAACCTGGATGAGGCAGCCAGCCCCTGACAATGTTGGAGCCTCCTGGGATACGTGATGGGGGTTTTACAGGGGCTGCAAGAGCTTCTGGTCTTGGCCAAAATGGTGGCCGGGGGTGGGGTTAGCATAATAAAGACAGCAATGTTACCTGAAAGCACTGCTATTATCAATGCGGGGGGGCTGAGGGGGTGTTGTAGAGGCATAGAAAAAAACTGTAAGTTCACCTTTTCAGAAAAGAAATAAGGTTAACTAACGGCATAAACCCCCCCCCCCCCCACTCCCTGGTCTCCAATGTACTTACCTCTATGGGTGATGCATTAGCACTTCTGTCATGCTTTGCATGTAAGCCATGGATAAAGCCATGGATAAAATTAAAGACATATAGAAGATCAGAGACCGAGTGCTGACTTTTTTTTTATTTGGATGACTGTGGTCTGGGGATTTTAAATTCCTTTTTTTTCTGCAGTGCTTCTGATGGATGGATCAGATTGATTCTGATTGGTCAGGTCCAGCACAGGAAATTGCTCCAATCTGTCCCAGAAGTGCTGCGGAAAGAGTGAGAAGAAGAGTGAGGATTTCAAATCTCTGGCGCTGACAGCTCACCACCCATGGAGAGATAAGTGCAGTGGAGACCAGAGGGGTGATAAAGGTGTACGGTCACATTTTCAATTTTTCTGAAAAGGTGAACTAGCCCTTTAAGTTCTGGTTTAAGATTAACAAAAATATAAACCAGATACAGAGTAACGATAGAAACAAATACGCCTATGAGAAAGGTTCAGCATAAAAGTTATAAACAATCCTTATAACGTTCGGTGAACATATGCTTTGAATAAGGCAAAAGACGAAGGATCTGGTTACTATTTGGCAGCATTATTGCATTCATAATGAGAGGTGTTAAAATATATTCATATAGAACCCCTAGGTTGGTTATTTGTGGAGTATTAGCTTCCCCATCTGCTTGAGACAAGAAATGTATTACATACACATAAAATTGTGAGTTTATTACACCATAAATAGCAATAAAAAGCTGACAGAGTTTCTAGCCCTTCACCCATCTGTCTATAACTAAAAAAGTTGTTTTTTAAAGGGGTTGTAAACCCTCTTTTAAAAAAAATAACAAACATGTCATACTAACCTCCATTGTTCAGTTTGTTTTGCACAGAGTGGCCATGATCCTCAACTTCTGGGGTCCCCCAGCAGCGCTGGTAGGTCCTCCCCACATCGATTGTCCACGTTGGAGAAGGCACTCCTGAGTCCTGCATCTGTGTACATTCACACAGAATACAGGACTCGGCCCCGCCCCCCCCAGTGCCCATGTCATTGGTTTGATTGCATTAAGGTGAAAAAACACGCCCCTTTAAGTTACCATAATATATTAATGTTTTACTGTGTAAATGACACTGGCAGGGAAGGGGTTAAACACTAAGGGGGGCGATCAAGGGGTTAAGTGTGTCCTAGGGAGTGATTCTAACTGTGGGGGGGGGGCGGCTACTACTGACATGACAGCGATCACTGCTCCCAATGACAGGGAGCAGTAGATCTCTGCCATGTCACTAGGCAGAACAGGGAAATGCCTTGTTTACATCTCCTCATTCTGCCTCTTTAACACAATCGCAGGCCCTCGGCAGACATTGAGTCCGTGGGACCCGCGGGCATGATCACAGAGCTTGCAGCAGGCGCATGCATGCCCACAATGCCACAATTTAAAGGGGACATACCTGTACGCCCATTTGCCCAGCCATGCCATTGTGCCAACATACATTGTCGTACCCGGGTCGGCATGTGGTTAAATATGCAGTTTTTATTAAAATAATATCTGCCTGTCATGATGATCCTTGTTTAGGTGCAGTTTGTGTCCATGGTCTGTCATCCGTCCCTTTATGTCCTGTGGTGTCTGTCAGCCTGTCAGGACCTTCCAGGTTGCTGTCCGCTGCTGTGCACAAATACCCGCGACTCCCAGGTGTATGAATCACACTCCTTTGTTCATTGTATGGCCCCCAAGACTGTTTGAATTAAGCCCCATACACACGGGCAGAATGTCGAGAGACATTTGCCGGTACAAAAAATTGCGGCTGACATTCTGCCCATATGTATGTCGGATGTGCATGCTGAAAAACCAGCCGCTGACCAATTCCCAATCAGCACTCTCAGCCAATGACAGATAGCGCTGATCAAAGTGTTTTGGCAGGGGGATCGTCCTCCTGTCAGAACACAAGTCAGCGGAAGAGTTCGCTGGACTAACCTTGCATGGTTAGTACAGTTGCTCCCGACCGCAGCTGTCAGGTTTTTTTTCCGAGTTGCACTATAGTGTGTACCAGGCTTTAGACCATGGGTCTTCAAACTATGGCCCTCCAGTTGTTCAGGAACTACAATTCCCATCATGCCTAGTCATGTCTGTGAATGTCAGAGTTTTACAATGCCTCATGGGATGTGTAGTTTCACAACAGCTGGAGGGCCGTAGTTTGAGGATCCCTGCTTTAGACCATAGGGTGTCAATGCTCTATCCTAGTCTCACCCTTTGAATTCAGATGGAGAGTGCAAGTGGTCCTTCAAATACAATTGGGGGGGATACACTAAAACTGGAGCAGATAGAACCTGGAGCAGCTGTGCATAGTAACCAATCAGCCTCTATCTTCAGCTTATTCAGTTAATCTTTGAAAATTTAAGTTAGAGCCTGATTGGTTGTTATGCACAGCCGCCCAGTATGTAAATCACACAATTATTATTCAGTTAGGATTTTCATCTGCTTTTATTTATTACAGCCTGCTTAGCGGAGAGTGAGAAGATCAGCAATTTTTACTTTCTACTCTTGAAGTGAACCTGTGGGTGTGCCTTTCCATATGTGAATAATGACTCTCTGTATGATGCTATTTGCATACATAGGACATTAGAGTTTGAGAATTGTCAATGGGGGGTATGAGGGAGAAGTAAAAGTTCCTGAATTTAACAACAAGGAAAGCCACCGTTTCAGGTATGCCGATCCAGGTGAGGTTAGGTGGGTGGGACTCCTCATACGGGGGCACATCTCGGCTAGCCTGCCATGTCTAAACTGAATAAAAGGAAAATGGCAGAGCATAAACGTAGTGAAAGTCCTTTTATTGAAAATTTTCATGAAGATACATGAAGGTACATGACACACACACCACAAGTGCAGCAGTCGGTACATAGGTTGACGTGTTTCGCACAACTACATTGTGAGTAAGCACAATGTAGTTGTGGGAAAAGCGTCAACCTCTGTACCGGCTGCTGCACTTGTGGTGTGTGTGTCACATACCTTCATGTATCTTCATGAGATTTTTCAATAAATGGACTTTCACTACGTCAGTGTGCAGCTATTTTCCTTTTATTCAGTAAAAATTCTCGTTAACTTGCCAATGCTGTCAGTTAAGAGTTAAATGACTGCTTTACTGATCAGAAATACTGGATCTTAACTCAATACCCTATTCCGTCTGCTGCAGTGAAACTACTTGGTCTCTCTTTAAACATTTTAGTGTCACCAGTGGCATGAGACACGTCTATCCTTGGCCTACTGTAATATTTATATTTATGTTAAAAGTAGAAAACCTTTCTATACCGATAAGTATCCCAATGACCATCAACCACTCCTAAATATCTATGCACTGTATACCAACGACTTGATTGTTTCCATCATGCAGCCAAAAGCTATTCTTAGAAAATTACCATCAGAATTTCACATATATTGTTTGTTTCTATAGCCAGGAAAAGAGAAAACCCAGGCAGGGCAAAGAATTATCGAAGCACCTCATCCCAATAAAGTTAGATGAAAAGGATAGAGGAGAACAGAGCGGGATTATTGCGGTGCTAGTCACTTAGTTTGAAAAAGAAACCCAGATAGGGGGTATAGAAACACAAATAATATATAGTTTTTAAAATTGAAAAAACATTTTATTTATTTCTATATAATAGTTTAAAATCCAAAGCGAATATTCAAAGTTACGAATCAACCAATATGATAGTTAGCAGTAAAATATCCACATTTAGTCAATTACTACAATTAGGATTACACTTGGCTAATCTGATGGAATCCCGACATGTTTTGTCTAAACATAGGCTTCTTCAGGGGAGCCAGTGATTGACGTGAAGTGGTTACAGGAAATAAGAAAGTCACTAAGGATAAAGCACAACAAAGACTGTAAAATAGGTCATAGAAATCAATGCAGCCCAAAACTTCTCAAATTAGCATAAATATGGGAATTAAAACACAACTATATATTGAGAGAGAGATAGATTGAAAAAGCTTATGTGTAATTATAGTATATATCTATACATACCCCCGATTAGAGGCCCTGCCACAGCGATGGTTTAGAGGAGCCTTTGGGACATATAGAGCGGACCAATTCAGAAAAATCCCCAGGTGGTGACTGCAGGGGATAAATAGAATGGACAAAAAACCCACTAATATAGAAATGTAAAGGGCCCATTTGCTCCCATTTTTAAGCTACATTTTATAGATGGTTTATAAGAACCTACCTGAATGAATGGGTCTGTAGAATATCTCATGAATGAGACAGAGTACCCAGATGAGGGATAGATAGTTCCCTGTTAACGATAGACTGGGAGTATGAAAACCTAAAATGTTTTAAAGGAGAAATATTTTCCCGTTGGTCCTCAAGTAATCAAATGAAGATTAGACTTTGAATTAACAGATTGAAGCTGAATTAGTATTTAAGTTATAATATGGCATAATGCTCTACTTGCTTGGGTAAATATCGAGAGGGCTTACCCGGTATTAACAGATATTAAAGATGCAAATGCTCCACTGCGATCCAGTCTGAGAAGCACTGCAGCTGAAGGATCTATCAATAGATCAGGTGCGTGAAAAGTCATGCAGCAAGCACAGACAGATCCTATTAGATATAAATATAGTTGGACGAGGTTAAAAACTAGAGTGACCAAGTTATAGGGAAAAGAAGTATGGACGGTGTGGAGCAGTCCAAACTGAACCCTTTAAACTGACCTTAGAATAAACGTAATCCTGGCGGCAGTGTCCGGCGGAGCCAACACAGGCTCACAGCATTGGTATTCCTTTTATCCCCCACTCACTCGGCATCATGTCACGTACGCCGAGTGAGAGCGGACAGAGAGACAGCGCTGCGCATGCGCACCAAGTGGTAGAGCCTACAATCCCCATAATGCCCTACGGCGGAGGCTCCGTTTCCGTGGCAACCGCCACACCGCTGCGGGCATTGACGGGGATTGTGAAGATAGCAGCGAAAAGTGTTTGCTGCAAGTAGCTAACCAAACGGAACATGTTGGTAATTATGGCAGCCTGCATACTGGTGGGTCGGGTTTCCACATAACCCGACCCGTGTGTCCATACAGACACTCAGCATGGGGAAAGAGAAGGTCCGCTCCTGAAGAACTTCCCTATCGAGGGGCTGGGCACTCGGGGATAATTGATAATGCTAATTAATGCTGATATGGATGAATAGGAAATAATGTAGTCAAGTTATGCGAGTAATTTAGATTGATCATTCAGGCCAACAAGAGAGGCAATGGGCTGCACTTACATTATCAGTGCCTACACAGTTACAGTAGCAATGGTAAAAAGAGTTTACAGCGTGATTACAAAGTAGAACTATAAACATTATACAAAATTTAATATGTTATTAGTGACAAATATATTTGAACATATGTGATGGTTGTACAGTCAAATACAGGGACAACTACAGACCCATTCATTCAGGTAGGTTCTTATAAACCATCTATAAAATGTAGCTTAAAAATGGGAGCAAATGGGCCCTTTACATTTCTATATTAGTGGGTTTTTTGTCCATTCTATTTATCCCCTGCGGTCACCACCTGGGGATTTTTCTGGATTCGTTCCGCTCTCCATGTCCCAAAGGCTCCTCTAAACCATCGCTGTGGCAGGGCCTCTGATCGGGGGTATGTATAGATATATACTATAATTACACATAAGCTTTTTCAATCTATCTCTCTCTCAATATATAGTTGTGTTTTAATTCCCATATTTATGCTAATTTGAGAAGTTTTGGGCTACATTGATTTCTATGACCTATTTTACAGTCTTTGTTGTGCTTTATCCTTAGTGACTTTCTTATTTCCTGTAACCACTTCACGTCAATCACTGGCTCCCCTGAAGAAGCCTATGTTTAGGCGAAACATGTCGGGATTCCATCAGATTAGCCAAGTGTAATCCTAATTGTAGTAATTGACTAAATGTGGATATTTTACTGCCAACTATCATATTGGTTCATTCGTAACTTTGAATATTCGCTTTGGATTTTAAACTATTATATAGAAATAAATAAAATGTTTTTTCAATTTTAAAAACGATATATTATTTGTGTTTCTATACCCCCTATCTGGGTTTCTTTTTCAAACTAAGTGACTAGCACCGCAATAATCCCGCTCTGTCCTCCTCTATCCTTTTCATCATATTGTTTGTTTCTATATTTGCAATAAACTAGTTAAAATTATAATATTTCCATTCAAGCTGCGCAACCATGAGGCCATCAAGAACAATATTTCCATCATACGAGATGGTGATTTCATTACATAGCAAGGCACACATATTCTTTATGACTCCTGAATGTTACATGATCTGTTTTCTCCCCGTCTTGAAGACTAGATGCAATCTCCAGGGAAAGCAGAAGCTTTCATTGGGTTTAGGTTTGATAATATTTTTAAAATGTTCTTCCTATCTGTTTTTTTATGTTATATATCTCCACACCCGAAGGAGCCACTAGTTAAGATGGGTCCTCTGTTCTTTGCCATGACCTCCTCAAGAGTCTCAGCCCTTCTGAAACACCAGGTTGAGACAATATAAGCAAACTCAATGAAACGCTGCAAATTATTCCTGTTAGCCAGTGCTAGGGCTATCTTGAAAACCAGGCACCAAACAGTTGATAAGAGTAGACTTTATTTTAATCAAAAATAAAGTTTATTAAGCATAATATTCAATACGGAGCATTCATGCATATAGGAGGGCGCAACAGGCACCAAACAAAAGTATAAAACATCTGACATATCATATCTATTGCAGAGGTAATTCCAGTCTTAGTTGTTTGCATGATCCTGTAATTTTACAGTTATAAGCAAACTATAGGAGGTAATAGCGCCTAGGGACCCAATGCGCCTACATGATGGGTACCGAAGCCATCGTCTTACAGTGTAATAGGTGTAGCCTACTGCCCAAGAGGGAGTGGACGGTAATGGGTATAAGGTATTGTCAAAGCCTATTGCAGAGGGGATGTGCTCCTCTTGGTCCACCCAGGTGGAGCAGTCCTCAACCCATGTGTCCCAGATTTTATTAAATTTATCTGGGCATTCTCGGTGTAGGTATAAAACTTTTTTTATATGGAAGAGTGGTGTTCACTGCTCTTTTCCACTGCTGAATGGTAGGGGGGTGGCTTTGAGCCAAAGTTGGGCTAGTTGCATTCTAGTCGTGAAAAGGGTTTCCTGTAGGAATGTGGTTAAAGAGGGAGTCCACTGGAAAAAAAATATTAAAAGCCAGCAGCTATAAATACTGCAGCTGCTGACTTTTAATAAATGGACACTCACCTGTCTCAGGGTCCAGCGATGTCGGCAGCCGAGGCTGATTGATCGCTCAGTTCTCGGCTGCTGCCGCCGCCATTCTCAGTGAGGGAATCAGGAAGTGAAGCGTTGGGGGTTCACTTCCCGGTTCCCTACTGCGCATGTGTGAGTCGCGCAGCGCAATGAGAAGAAGCATAGACTCCCGTGGGAGTGTATGCCCGGAAGTGGGTGCAAATACCTGTCTTAGACAGGTATCTGCACCCCCCTGAATGGTGCCAACTGTGACACCGGAGAGGGGAGGGTACCGATGAGCTCCTATGAGCGGAAGTTCCACTTAAGGGTGGAACTCCGCTTTAAATACTTTTCCTCCTCCGGAATGGGGAGGAGGCCAAGTAGGCATTGGCATGGGCAGAGTAACAGGGGGGAGCCCATGCGGTCATGCAGGAACTTAACAATTTGTGACCAATACTGCTGTAGTGATAAGAGTAGACTTAATGTGATAGTAACCTCTTGTCGACCACCCCACATGGCTCCTCTGTGCAAAATCACATACAATATACGCTTATTGGGATTTTTTTTTACCAAAAACATGTAGCAGAATACACATTGGCCTAAATTGATGAAGAAATTCAATTTTTTTTGCATTTTTTTATTGGATGTAGTTTATAGCAGAAAGTAAAAAAATATTGTTTTTTTTTTTCAAAATTGTCAGTATTTTTTTGTTTATAGTGCAAAAAATAAAAACTGCAGAGGTGATCAAATACCACCAAAAGAAAGCTCTAATTGTGGGGAAAAAAAGGACATCAATTTTATTTGTGTACAGTGTCGCACTACCGTTAAAGTTAAAGCGTTTATTACCCTTAAAAGAAAAAATATATCCTGTTCCCTTAAAGCATGTTACACAGCGCAGTACTTGCGCTGTGTAATTTGCCCACCTGTATCACCTGAAATTCTTGGCTTTTTGAGTGTTTTGTCGTACGTTATTTTTCTGCTCAGATGTGTAAAAATAAATAATAATAAATAAAAAAATAATAAAAAATAAAACTAAAAAAATAAACAATAATAAATAAATAAAAATCCTACCCCCTAACCCTAATATTAACATCTAATCCTAACTCTTAACCCTATCCCTTATATGAACCCCAATCCTAACCCCTAATCCTAACCCTTAACCCCAACCCTAATCTTAACCCCTAACCTAAAAAAAATATATAGAAAGTAAATAAATCAATTACCTCTAACCCCCAACCCTAACCATAACCATTAACTGTAACTCCTAATGCTGCGTACACACGAGTGGACTGTATGGCGTACTTAGTCCGTCATACAATCCGACGGACAGTCCGTCATACTTTCCACTGAACGGACTTGACCACACACGGATACACGAACAGTCCCTCGAAAGCTTGCGCGATGACGTGTACAGCACGTACGACGGGACTAGAAATAGGAAGTCCAGTACACAGCAAAGCACCCTTCTGCCGTGTAAATCCTTTCTGGGCATGCGCCATTCTTAGTCCGTCCAACTAGCACACTGACGACCGTATTGTCCGCTGAAACCAAAGTATGACGGACAGAATTACGGAAATTCCGAAATACTTAGTACGCCAGACTGCACGCTGAAAAAGTCCGCTGAAGCCCACACACGAGCGGACTGTCCGCTGAAATGTGTTTCGACGGACTAAGTACGCCATACAGTCCGCCCGTGTGTACGCGGCAACACTCTAACCTTTAACAAAACATGTAAAAGAAATAAAATAATAACAAATAAATAGATAATAAATCAAAGATGAGAAACTGAAAAACATAGTAACAAATGATGAAACAGATGATTTTTCTGATATTTTTCTCTATTGCCTAATACAAAAATGTAAAAAATTCTTTCATGATGCTGTGCAGAAATGCTCAAAAACATGCATAAAAACGCACAACAAAATGCTCAAAATGCCATACTCAAGTGTGAATGCAGCCTAAGCCCTTGTACACACGACGGTTGGACATTCCGACAACCAAATCCATCGGATTTTGTTCGACGGATTTTGTCCGAAACTGGTGTTGCATACACACGGTCGGACAAAGTTGTCGGAAACTCAGATCGTTCAGAACTTGATGACGTTATTTCGTTACGATGGGACTACGTTCAGGCTAGTAGCCAATGGCTTTGGTCTAGGAATTTGATCTGAGCATGCATGGCACTTTGTCCGATCGTAATTCTCTACAAACGATTGGACAAAGTCCGATCGGATCATGTTGTCGGAAAATTTTATAGCCCAGCTCTAAAACTTTGTCGGTCGGATATTCAGACAGAAACAGTCCGATGGAGCCCACACACGGTCGGATTATCCGACAACACGGTCCGATCGGACATTTTCCGTCGGAATGTCCGACTGTATGTGCAAGGGCTTAGAGATTTAAAAAACATTTTAAACTTCTGATGGTACTTCTTCTTTAACTAGATAGATAACGTGGCTAAAGCCTGCATTGAAGTAAACTCTCCTATCGCCATTTAGCAAGCTAAATTACAGTATATCCATTATATCATTTCACAGCTATATAGTTCTGCTCAAGGGTCCCTCTATAAATGTCAGAATGCTTGTTCTGCTCGATAAAATGTACTTACTCTTTATAATGATCACATCTATTTATAAACCTGTGGTAATAAACAGCCTATTAAATGCTCCTTTAATAGCTTAACCCACAAAGCGGAAATACAATCTAGATCACTGGGGGCACCAAACTGCAACCTTCATATCTATATTAATATATTGGCTTTAATTCAATAAGCTATTTTAAAATGTATGTGTGACGGGAGTCACTTTGGGTGGGGGGCTTGTGAAACCAAGCTTACCTTGAAGAGCTCTGGAAACTGCATGTCAAGCTCCCCTGACCCCTCCTATGTGTAAATCACCCTGTGTTCATTAGGGGCACAGGGTGACTAAGACCCCCAGTCTGATCTGTGCTAGTCGGACTCGCTATACAGCCACACTAGAATGTTGTATATATGTATATATTGTGTGCTGTCTCATGCTGTTGGACTCTTTGCTGGGATTTCTGGGGCAAGGCAGAGAGGGGAGGGGGGGAATCCCTCCAACAGCCCTCCCTGCTGATAAGGTGCTCTATTGTTCAAATGTTTCAATGCATGTGTGTCCCTGACTGCTGATTGGACAGCAATCAAAGGGAGGGGGGATTGTCCCTGAGTTGTATATCTGTTGTTACATGTGTTTGAATAAAGAGTCTGTTGTTTTCACCCTACATTGAGTTACGGCTAATGACTGGGTGCTCAGAGATTTTGGATCATGTGGTACCGGACAGAGGAAGCATTTACGGTGGGAAGACTCATCTTGAGTATGCAAACAATATTTTTCTTATCGTTTTTGGATAAAATAGAAAGTTTTAAAATCTTTTACCCTCTGGAGATACCCACCCTCTCACATTTAACTGGTGAATTCATTATAACTTTGCATGTAATAACTAAGGAACAATTATTTTCTACTACATTATTTTGCCTGCACCCTCAATGCCAGTATTTTCTGTTCTTCGCATAAACTCTTCATAGAACCTCACAATTAGGGGTCTATTAATAAAACATTAATTGGACCAATGTCAAGCACATTTATGCAGGCTGCATGAATTTTGCCCGCAATTTCTAATAGATTGATTCTTATGATCTCCAGCTCCATCTAGTGGCCACAATGATGTATAGTTTTCTGCAATGCCTCAATGAGAAAATATACAGCATTTTGGCCACTAGATGGAGCAGACGATCAAAGAAATTAATCAATTACTGAAATTGCAGCCAAAATGTGCATAGCCTGCACAAATGTGTGGGATTTTGGTCTAACACATGCTTGATGATGTGATAGTTTAAAACCACATGTGATCATCTTGACATAATAAGAACATACAATACATGCACCAAAAAACCCTTCCCCATACTTTTTTTTATAAGTTCTTCATTTTTGTTTCCAGAAAGGTATTACAGGTTACATTAAAGGTGCATGCCAACAAGATTGGTAGCGAAACAGCATGTGAAAGGATAAATAGCAATCAAGAAGCAAAAGACCTTTCCATTTTAAGAAATATTTGTGCTAGCGTACATAAGACAAGCAAGAAAGGGGAAAGAAGAAAACAAGTAAAGGGGCCGTAAAAAAGGGATAAACGAAACTGTAAGGATGAGGATATGAGCCCTCAGCTATGGGTGGGAAAGCATTTAGAGAGAGAATTTTATTTTTAAATGTAGGGGCGGGGAGGAGCATGAGCAGTAGATGTGTGTGTTGTCTTGAATGGGCTGTGAAAAAGTAGGGGAGGGGGGCGACAAAGATTTAAAGTGACTCTAAATTCCCCAAAAATAATTTACAAAAATCCGTAACTTAAAGCGGAGGTCCACCCTAAAATGGACCTTCCGCTCATCGGATAATCCAGGTAACTGCACCCACATCCGGGCTAGCTCTCTGCGGAAAGGGGCGTACATTACGCCCCTTTCCGCAAGTGCCCGCCCCCTTCCGCAAGTGCCCCGCTGCCTGCTGGGAAACACACAGATCCCAGACTCAGCGGGGACCGTCCTCATTGCGCAGCGCGGCTCGCGCATGCGCAGTAGGGAACCAGGAAATGAAGCCGAAAGGCTCCATTTCCTGATTCCCATACCCAAGATGGCGGCGGCAGCACTCGAGTGTCGATCTAGAGATCGGCTTCGGGTGCCGACATCGCGGGCGCGCTGGACAGGTAAGTGTCCTTATTTTAAAAGTCAGCAGCTGCAGTATTTGTAGCTGCTGACTTTAAAAAAAAAAAAAAAACGCGGAGTCCCGGCGGACTCCCGCTTTAATAACTTCAGACTCGGAAGATTTGGCTGCTTAATGACCAGGCAATTTTTTGCAATATGGCACTGCATCGCTTTACCTATCAATTGTGTGGCTATCCGACACTGTACCCAAACAAAATTGACGTCCCTTTTGTTCCTTAAATAGAGCTTTCTTTTGGTGGTATTTGATCGCCTCTGCGATTTTTATTTTTTGCGTTATAAACAAAAGAAGAGCAACAATTAAAAAAAAAACACAATATCTTTTTAAATTTTTGCTATAATAAATATCTCACATGTTTTTTTTTTTAAAAACACATTTTTTCCTCAGTTTAGGCCAATATGTATTTTTCTACATATTTTTGGTAAAAAAAATTGCAATAAGTGTATATTGATTGGTTTGTGCAAAAGATATAGCGTCTACAAAATAGGGGATAGATTTATGGCATTTTATTATTATTAATATTTTTTTTTTACTAGTAATGGCGGCAATCTGCGCTTTTTAACGGGACTGCAATATTGAGGCAGACAAATTGGACAGTTTTGACACATTTTTGGGACTATTGACAATCATACAATGATCAGTGAAATAAATATCACTGATTACTGTATAAATGTCACTGGAGGGAAGTGGTTAACACTAGGGGGCAAGCAAAGGGTTAATTGTGTTCCCTCACTGTGTTCTAACTGTAGGGGGGATGGGACTGTCTAGGAGGAGGGAGAGATCGGTGTTCATACTTAGTATGAACACACAATCTCTCTCTACTCCCCTGAAAGAATGTGGGTTTGTGTGTTTACACACACGGATCCTGGTTCTTGCTCGAGCAATCCCGGGTACCTGGCGGTCATCGTGCCCATCAGGCACTCACATCGGCTCCAGGCACACGCATTGGCTCCAGGCCCCTATTGGACAAAAGGAAAATCGACTTAAGGTAACGTTGATTTTCCTAGCTGAGTAAACCTTCCGCAGTAAAGCTGTGGCGGCTGGTTCGTACTGTTTGTTTGTAGAGCACCCTCTTCTGGTTAGGCTGCTCAGTAAATTTAGTTTTTGGCTCCATTGTAGTGATTGGAGCAGTGATTGATTGCATTGGTGTGTTCATGGCTTCCTGTGCTGAGAGTTTAATTACTTTCAACTACCTATGAAAGTAGTTTTTAGTGTATATGGCTGGGAGATTCAAATGATCAGTTAAATATTTACCACGGCCCAGCCAGTCCTTGGAATTGTGTCCAGAAGGTGGCTGGGAAGGTGATAAATGTGCACAAGACCTGAGCAGATTGTTCTATTCTCCTGGGGGGCTGTTGCCCATGGGAGAGATAAGAAGCTGCAGTCTAAGCATCAGCAGCTGCTGAGCTGAGGGTCTAGAGAAGCTTGCTAGATAATCACATTTGCTGGAGGGTACTGAACTGAAGTTCTGGTTCTGGAGAAGTTTCTTATCTCCCTCACTAAGGATCTACCTGCGTATGCTGGGTGGCCGACAGCACCTGGGATACTGTGAGTAAAGACCTTGTTGGGGACTGTTTGTTGTACAAGTGCCAGAAGAGAACAAGAACCAGTGGTTGCTATATGGAATGCTGCTGTAGGATCCTATATATACTGGCCATTCCCTATTACCTCCAGAAAAGCTACTTTTGGAAGATCAGAAGAAGTTTGTCCTCCTATCATTGCTACTGATAATTTTGAAGTATCTTGTGACTCTAAACCCCTCTCCTATTGAAGTTTTTCATAAGTTCTTCATCCTACAAAAGAAATCCTCTAGACTGAACCTTAAAGTAGAACTATAGGTAAAACTTTTTTTTTCATTTTGGATAGAGTAAAGCCCCGTACACACGAGAGGACTTATCTCCGACAGACCTCCAAAGGAGTTCCGCCGGAGTTCCGCCGGAATTCCGACGGAGTTCTGGCGGACTTTTCGACCGAACGGACTTGGACACACACCATCACACCAAACTCCGACGGAGTCGAACGTGATGACGTACGACTGGATTCGAATAAGGAAGTTCATAGCCAGTAGCCAATAGCTGCCCTAGCGTCGGTTTTAGTCCGTCGGAGTAGCATACACACGAGCGGATTTTTCGACGGGGACCGGGTCCGGCGGAGTTCCGCCGGGAAAATTTGAAGCATGCTTCATTTCTAAAGTCCGTCAGACTTTGGCGAATCAAAAGTCCGTTGCAGCCCACACACGATCGGATAGTCTGACGGACTCAGTCCGTCGGAGTTTGGATGTCGAAAAGTCCGCTCGTGTGTACGGGGCTTTAGGGAGGGTTATAACCCCTGTCAACATTTTTTCAACATCTGTGCCCCATTGTGGAGATTTCTCTTCACTTTCTGTCCCATAGCCAGGAATTAAAAGGAAATCCCTGCAAATTAGAAGAATTTCTTGGGGATCCCCCCAGGTTACCAGAACTAGTGTCCCCATTGGAAGATTTCCCCTCTATTACTTTTCTGGGGACAACCCAAAATTTGTGATTTTCTTTTACGTTCACTTTCAATAATGGTACACAGGACAAATAGAGAGGGTGAATCTCCTTAAAGGGGGCACAGACAGCAATGAAACCTGACAGGGGTTCTAATTCCTCTCCACTCTATCCAAAACTAAATAAAACGCTTTGCCTTTAGTCATGCTTTAATTAGCGGTGCACATGTGACTGGGCTTGTGTGACTGGCAACCTCTGTACTATTTGGGAGGACTCGGGCATATTCTCAGTGACTCCTTCGGGGGGTGAGCACTGCATTTGGAATTAGTTGTGGTCATGTACACTGCTCTATGCACATTACACATTCCATAGTCCATAAAACGGGGGTAGGCAACCTTTCAGAGGTGGAGATCTACCTGAACAACATAAAAGAGATCAAAGATCACCAGGGCCCGGCACCCTTATTTTTTTTTTAAAGATATTAATTAGCAATGCCTAACTAAATAGTAAGGAAAACTTAGAAACATATAATAAAACACGTCACCATAAAAATATAAACTTAGCCTACCTTAACCACTTGCCGACCGCCGCACGACGATGTACGTCGACAGAATGGCACGGGCAGGCATAAGGGCTTACATGTACGTCCTTGCCTGCCCGCCGGTCGGGGGCCCGATCGGGCCCCCGCCCGGTGCCTGCGGCGGTCGGTATTCGTTCGGGAGCGATCCCGGACGAGGGGACGGCCATTCATTCATGGCCACCCCCTCGCAATCGCTCCCGACGAATGAAAATGTCCCGTGACATCACTTCCTCTCCTGTAATGTAAACACAGGAGAGGAAGTGATGTATTCTCTCCTCCGTGTCGGTATTTTTCGTTCCGGCACCGAGGAGAGAGCATCGGTGAGTTGCACAAGCACTACACTACACAGTAGAACATGCCAGGCACACTCACCCCCCCCCCTTTACCCCCCGATCACCCCCCAATTACCCCTGCCCCCCCAGTCACAGTGACACCAATTGCTTTTTTTTATTTTTTTTTGCATTGGTGTCATTTGTGACTGTAATAACTGTTAGGGCAGTTAGGGTTAGCCCCCTTTAGTTCTAATGTGCCCCCCTAACCCCCCCAATAAAGGTTTAACCCCGTGATCACCCCCCCTCGCCAGTGTCACTAAGGCTGGGTTCACATTGCAGCGGTTTATGAGAACGAATGTGATTCGCACCGCACTGCAGTGCAAATCACATCCGATCTCTGTGCGATTCCAGTTCAGCCATACAGATAGTATGGCTGAATTCGTGTCGCACCCGCCGCACCCGCCGCACCCGCCGCACCCGCCGCAAATTCGCACGGGACCCTTTTTTTGGCCCGCAGCAGAATCGGATCGCATGGGTGTTCACACCATGCGATCCGAGTTTGCAGATCGCACTGCGATATGCGAACTGATCTGGGGGTGTCATTAACATTTCACTGACACTCCCAGCAGTTCGCATAGGGCAGTGTGAACTGCCGCCGGGAGGCATGCGATGCGGGAACCCGCCGCGGATTCGTGACGTTCCCGCATCGCTCCAGTGTGAACCCAGCCTAATAAGCGATCATTTTTCTGATCGCTGTATTAGTGTCACAGGTGACGCTAGTTAGGCAGGTAGGTATTTAGGTTCGCCGCAGCTTTTTATAGCGCCAGGGACCCCCATATACTACCGCATAAAGCCCCCTGATTTCCCCCTAGTTAACCCTTTCACCAGTGATCACCATATAACTGTTACAGGTGACGCTGGTTGGTTAGTTATTTTTTTATAGTTTCAGGGCACCCGCCATTTATTACCTAATAAAGGTTTAACCCCCTGATCACCCGGCGGGTGTCATTTGTGACTGTAATAACTGTTAGGGCAGTTAGGGTTAGCCCCCTTTAGTTCTAAGGTACCCCCCTAACCCCCCCAATAAAGGTTTAACCCCGTGATCACCCCCCGTCGCCAGTGTCACTAAGGCTGGGTTCACATTGCAGCGGTTTATGAGAACGGATGTGATTCGCACCGCACTGCAGTGCAAATCACATCCGATCTCTGTGCGATTCGAGTTCAGCCATACAGATAGTATGGCTGAATTCGTGTCGCACCCGCCGCACCCGCCGCAAACTCGCACGGGACCCTTTTTTTGGTCCGCAGCAGAATCGGATCGCATGGGTGTTCACACCATGCGATCCGAGTTTGCAGATCGCACTGCGATATGCGAACTGATCTGGGGGTGTCATTAACATTTCACTGACACTCCCAGCAGTTCGCATAGGGCAGTGTGAACTGCCGCCGGGAGGCATGTGATGCGGGAACCCGCCGCGCATTCGTGGCGTTCCCACATCGCTCCAGTGTGAACCCAGCCTAATAAGCGATCGTTTTTCTGATCACTGTTTTAGTGTCACAGGTGACGCTAGTTAGGCAGGTAGGTATTTAGGTTCGCCGCAGCTTTTTATAGCGCCAGGGACCCCCATATACTACCGCATAAAGCCCCCTGATTGCCCCCTAGTTAACCCTTTCACCAGTGATCACCATATAACTGTTACAGGTGACGCTGGTTGGTTAGTTATTTTTTTTATAGTTTCAGGGCACCCGCCATTTATTACCTAGTCTCACTAGTGTACCCCTAAATTTAGGGGTGTCTACTTTCCAAAATGGGGTCATTTGGGGGGGGGTTTGTGCCATCTTGGCATTTTATGGCCTTCAAAACTGTAACGCCCTTAGAAAGCCTGAAGGCGGTGCTTGGTTTTCGGGGCCCCGTACGCGGCTAGGCTCCCAAAAAGTCCCACATATGTGGTATCCCGTACTCAGGAGAAGCAGCAGAATTTATTTTGGGGTGTCATTTCACATATGCCCATGGCATGCGTGAGCAATATATCATTTAGTGACAACTTTGTGAAAAAAAAAAAAAAAAAAAAGTTTGTAATTTTCCCGCAACTTGTAGCAAAATATAAAATATTCCATGGACTCAACATGCCTCTCAGCAAATAGCTTGGGGTGTCTACTTTCTAAAATGGGGTCATTTGTGGGGGTTTTGTGCCATCTTGGCATTTTATGGCCTTCAAAACTGTAATAGGTAGTGAGGAGTGAAGTCAAATATTTACGCCCTTAGAAAACCTGAAGGCGGTTCTTGGTTTTCGGGGCCCCGTACGTGGCTAGGCTCCCAAAAAGTCCCACATATGTGGTATCCCCGTACTCAGGAGAAGCAGCAGAATTTATTTTGGGGTGTCATTTCACATATGCCCATAGCATGTGTGAGCAATATATCATTTAGTGACAACTTTGTGAAAAAAAAATAAAAAAAAATTAAAGTTTGTAATATTCCCGCAACTTGTGGCAAAATATAAAATATTCCATGGACTCAAAATGCCTCTTAGCAAATAGCTTGGGGTGTCTACTTTCTAAAATGGGGTCATTTGTGGGGGTTTTGTGCCATCTTGGCATTTTATGGCCTTCAAAACTGTAATAGGTAGTGAGAAGTGAAATCAAAAATTTACGCCCTTAGAAAGCCTGAAGGCGGTGCTTGGTTTTCGGCTAGGCTCCCAAAAAGTCCCACATATGTGGTATCCCCGTACTCAGGAGAAGCAGCAGAATTTATTTTGGGGTGTCATTTCACATATGCCCATAGCATGTGTGAGCAATATATCATTTAGTGACAACTTTGTGTAAAAAAAAAAAAAAAAAAAGTATTTTTTGTCATTATTCAATCGCTTGAGGCAAAAAAATAAAATATTCAATGGGCTCAACATGCCACTTATCAATTTCCTTAGGGTGTCTACTTTCCAAAATGGGGTCATTTGGGGGGGTTTTGTACTGCCCTGCCATTTTAGCACCTCAAGAAATGAGATAGGCAGTCGTAAACTAAAAGCTGCGTAAATTCCAGAAAACGTACCTTAGTTTGTAGATGTGACAACCAATAAATATACAATTATTGACTTTTTTTTTACCAAAGACATGTGGCTGAATACATTTTGGCCTAAATGTATGACTAAAATTGAGTTTATTGGATTTATTGGATTTTTCTAATAACAAAAAGTAGAAAATATCATTTTTTTTCAAAATTTGCGGTCTTTTTACGTTTATATCGCAAAAAATAAAAAATAAAAATCGCAGAGGCAATCAAATACCATCAAAAGAAAGCTCTATTTGTGGGAAGAAAAGGACGCAAATTTTGTTTGGGTACAACATTGCATGACCGCGCAATTACCAGTTAAAGCAGCGCAGTGCCAAATTGTAAAAAGACCTCTGGTCATTTACCAGCAAAATGGTCCGGTCTGAAGGTGGTTAAAAGTGGACAGTGTCAATAGGGTAGTAGATGGTGTCAGTCAGGGAAATGGTTGGTGTCAGTAGTTTTTATTTTTATTATTTAATTTTTTAATTCATTTGTACAACTTTTTTTAAATAAAATGTTGTAATATTTATTTTTAGGAGCCCTGTTGGAGGGCTTTGGTGAAATAACAGAGGTCTAGACCCCTGATGTCTCACTTTTGAGAGAGAGAAAGGGACTGAGGACGATTTCCCAGTCCCTTTTTCTGCAGCCTCAACTGCAAATGGCTGGGGATTCAGATTTTACTACTACCACCCATATACTGGCACTCTAAGGCTGCTGCCTACGTAGCCTTTTGCTGGCGCTGGCCTTGTCCACAGTAGTGTCCTCTGCCCCCCACACAGCAATGACCTCTGTCCCCCTTGACATCACCACTCCCCACAGCAGTGTCTTCTGGCCCTCTGCCCCCTTCCATAGCAGTGTATTCTGCCCTCCTTCACATTGCCCCCCCAGTAGTGACTTCTGCCCCCCCAATCAGTGCCCTCTGTCCCCTTCACATAGCCCCTCTCCCCACAGTAGTGTCTCCCCCCCCCCAAAGCAGTGTCCACTGTCCCCTTCACATAACCCCTCCCCATAGTAGTGTCTTCTGGCCCTCTGCCCCTTTCCCCTCACCCCCAAAATAGTGCCTTCCATAATACCAAGCTGGTGATTGGTTGCTAGCATTGCCTCATGTTCTCGCAACCAATCATCTGCCAGTTAACTTCAGAAGTTAAACCAAAAGTGGAACTCCGCTTTAAGGAATCCAGACCCCCTGACCTGCCACATTTTTTTGGGGGGGGGGGGCGGCTACCTAGTTTTCACAGATACCCAGCTCTCACTTCCGCTCTGGGCCACCTAGGTGACTCCTCCTCTCCCCCTCCCTCAGAACAATCTCTTGGGACAAGTCACAGGTCCCAGAGGATTGCCCGGCCACTGTATCTGAACATCACAAATTGAAAACTATTGAATTAATTTTTAATATTCAAAGGCTAGCAAATTCCTCGATCCATCCATGTCTCCATGCTTTAGTTTGTTGAGAAATCACTTTGAAAACCACCCCCTAGCATTGCTAGCTGTACATCAATGACGGACAAAAATTACCCGTTTTAAAATTTTATAACAAAATAAAAAAATATATATATATTTTAAAAAATTCGGTCTTTTTACATTTTTTTAGCAAAACATAAAAATCGCACAGGTGATCAAATACAACCAAAAGAAAGCTCTTTTTGGGGAAAAAAATTATAAAAATTTAATTTGGTTACAGTGTTGTATGACTGCACAATTGTCATTCAAATTGCATCAGCGCTGAAAGCTGAAAATTGGTCTGGATAGGAGGGGGGTTTAAGTGCCCAGTAAGCAAGTGGTTAAACACCTTGATATAATAAGCAAATATGCAAATATGGAGATTTAGCCACATCATATGGCCATACAGTGCTTAAAGGAGTTGTAAACCCTTGCGTTTTTTCATCTTAATGCATCCTATGCATTAAGGTGAAAAAACTTCTGTCACTGACCGCCCCCCCCCCCCCTGTTTTATTTACCTAAGTCCTGTAATTCCCACGACACACTCTTCCCCTCTGCCCATTGTCTCGGCTCTTGATTAGAGTCATTGGCTCCCGCTGCTGTCAATCTAATCCAATGACTCGGTCACCGGGGGGGGGGGGCTTTGACGAGTCCAGCATTTTACTGGATGCAATCTATGGAAGCAAATGCTGGACTCTGGAGCAAGGTAACCCCCCCCCCCCCGGGAGTGCGCTTCTCCTAGCGGGTTATACGATGCGGAGAGGAGCTAACAGCGCTGCTGGGGGACCCCGGAATTCGAGGATGGGGGTCACTTTGTACAAAACGAACTGCACAGTGGAGGTAAGTATACAATATTTGTTATTTAAAAAAACAACAACTTAGCTTTACAATCACTTTAAGCCCACTACTGTATCAAAGTCCCCCATTTTCAGTGGGTCCTACACTATTCATAGAATGAAAGATTCTTCATCTCAACCATGGGAGAAATACACTCCTCTTTATAGGATACCTAAAAGGACTCCTACTATAACTCAGTTGGACACTGATTAGAAGTACTGGTGGGGGATGATGGGGTGCTCCATCCCAAAGGGGTCTAGTCAGGTCCCAGATTACAGACAAAGGCTTGGGGGGCACACCCTAACTATCCTTTGGATGGAGCACCGCATCATCCCCCACCAGTACTTCTAATCAGTATCCACCTGAGTTATAGGAAGAGTCCTTTTAATTCTCCCATAAAGAGGAGTGTATGTGCTGCGTAAACTGTCGGCGCTATATAAATCGTGTATAATAATAATAATTTCTCCCATGGTTGAGAAGTGGGATCTTTCATTCTATGAATAGTGTAGGACCCACTGAAAATGGGGTACTTTGATGCAGTAGTGGGCTTAAGCACTGTATGGCCATTGTGTGTGACCAAATCCCCATATTTGCTTATTTGCTTATTATGTCCAGGTGCTTTAAATAGCCTTGTAGGATTTAAATTACATTTTTGTGTGCGCTGTAATCTGTTCAGTTTGTATGGTCTTATACCAGCACTATCTTTAGTGTGATGCATAGTTAGGGTGTGCCCCCCAAGTCTTTGTCTGTCATTGTAAAAATGACACCAGGGGTGATCAAAGGGTTAAATGTGTGTCTAACATGAGTTTTTCTAAATTGTGGTTGGTGCTTTTACTAGGGGAAGGCCTGAATCCATGTCCCTGCTTTGCAGAAACACAGGATCCATGCCTTCCCTCTTGCTAGAACGGCTTTCTGCCTTGTTTACATAGACAGGCCACTGTTCTGTCTCTCTGCTCAACCACTGGCATTTGCCAGCAGGCATTGTGTCTGTGGTTCCCACCGCTGGGATCCTGCTGTGTGTGAGCAAGCCACCAATGGTGCGCATTGAGACCCCTACCTGGAAGATCCAGATCACATCCAGATATATATATACAGCAAAACTGCTATGGCGTGGACCTGAAGTAGATAATATACCTGTCTATCTATTTACTAATGCTAGCAGCATAATGATTAAAACTAGTTAATGTTAATTGAAAGAGCTTTGTTCTGCTTTAATTCCCCATGTAAAGGAATGTGGTAGAGGTGTGTCCTTTGCCTGCTAATAGGTGTCGCTCTTTGCATCTCAGAAAGTCTGGTATGAACTTCTGTAATGCCAAATCAGAAACCCCATCATCTTCCCAGCATAGGCTGTAGCATCTCCTAATCTCCTTGCTACTATTCATGAAAGGCAATAATCATTTTTATTTTAAGTATTGCAATGCTGTCAGGAAATAACTTGTGTGAATATCTGAAAATCAGGATTTTAATAACAAGCTGTAAATAGAGTGTCATCCAGATCATGCTTCCTTCAAAGGACAATGTCATTATCTGTGAACAATAAACATTCTATCAAGCCTTTGATTTCTTTGAAGTACGAAAACATTGGCCAAAAACTCAATTTATTTGGAAATCTGTTTATTTCACTTTAGTCCATTTAGTTCCGTAGCTGTTGTGGCTATTTTCTCTATTACTTTCCATTTTCTTACATTTGAAGCTCAGGAACATTAACTCTAGAGGTCCAAGAGCACGGCAGAGCATAACAACAAATGTCATATATTTTTTTTTCAATCAGTAAAGATAAGCGTTAGGACTGTTGTGGAAATTTTATGAAGATGTATTTTAATATGTATTGTCATAAGAGTCTCCCAGTGTTAGTTCTCCCCCAGCACTCTCTAAAGAGCTGACTGGGGCAGACTGATGCTGGTTGAGATCCATTAGATAGTGGAAAACTTCCTGGGATTGGAGAGAGGTATTTGCAGAGTGGGGGTATGTCTGCCAGCGAAAGGACCCCTGTGCGTTGCACAGATGATCGTCTGAGGGAATATGTTCGCTCTGCAAGGACATTATTGGTTATGGGGGGATGTACGCTCTTGTCTCTGCTGTGTCTGATCAGCACATGTCGATATTCGCAGCGTGCACCTCCAGATAGCCTTCCATCCACAAGGAACAGTAGTATAAGGATTCCTATCAGAGGCATTGTAGTCATCGTTCATTGGTTATTGTATATATTAATTTATACTGTGTTGTTACATCCTTATTTGGTCATGTCCTTATTTGGTCTTTTGCTCTGTTGCCATTCATATCCTGTGTTACATCCTTATTTGGTCATGTCCTTATTTGGTCTTTTGCTCTGTTGCCATTCATATCCTGTGTTACATCCTTATTTGGTAATTTCCTGTGAGGTCACAAACTGTGTAGGAGGTGATTTGGCTTTTGGAGGCAAACCCTCCATTTTGGGACTTCCTGTATATGTGTAAATAAAAGTAGATGCACAGCTCAGAAAGGCAGTGATGCTGATGGAGCTGAGAATGTAAGCTATGAAAGTGGTGTCTCTTTACCATGGGGATATACGGGAAACGGAATGATAGGTAAGGTACATTATGTCATTAGACAGAATGTGTGCTTAGGAGCACAGGAGATATGGCTGTACACATAGCATACAGCCACATTTCCCAGACAGGACTGAACACAGCAAGACAGCTATCCCTGAGTTGCAGGTGACTGCTTTGTGATCCAGTAACAATAAGGAGCATCAGATATTTAAAAAAAAAAAAAAAAAGGTATTTATTGAGAATAGCAAAAAATATAATGATATAAGACACACTTTGAAAAATCTTTATAGGAAACATTTCATTCCATATTTCACTTGGCGGATTATGAAAAGGGCAATCTAGGTTCCTTTATCTAAAGCTGGCTGATTTTTTTCATTCACCCAGCGGGGATTCCTTCATTTGTGCTATATAGCGCAGATGGACTAGTCTTCCGCTATGACTATTGTCTTTTGACAGGCACACCTGCCAACTGTCAAAATACCTGAACAACAGCCTCATCTGATTGAATGCAGCCACTGTTTGGCCAACAAGCTCATTCCATTTTTCAAGCAAAGGATGTTGGGAGGGAGGGTGGTGAAAGGGTCACCTGGCTGAAATTAGTATAGCATATGGCCAACTGAAGTGGGATCTTTTTATAATGGTTCTTTTTACATTCAAATCCTAACTTATCATTATACCTTGAAGTACATACAAGGATCATAGTCATAATCAATCAGAATCAGTATTTTTTTTTTGCAGATGAAAGATGAACTATTTTCATATTACTGGGTTTAGTAACACTTTAAGGACTAAGGCCGCGTACACACGGGCGGACTGTTCGCCCAACCTTGTCCGCTGAACAGTGTTTGGGCGGACAGTCCGCTCGTGTGTGGGCTTTCAGCGGACAGTTTCAGCGGACAGTTGGACGGACAAAGTCTTTCGGAAATTCCGAAAAACTGTCCGCTGAAACTGTGTTTGAGCGAACAGTCCGCCCGTGTGTGGGCTTGTCCGCTGTACTTTCGAAATGAGCGGACTGTTCCCGCTCGGAAAGTCCGCCCATTTCGAGCGCGTGTACAGGTAGGCGGGGCCCGCGAAGGAGACGTCACGGGCTCCGCCGCCTGGAATGGGCTTGAAGGGGAACCCCAACGCCGAAAAAAATCGGCGTGGGGGTTCCCCCCAAGTCCACACCAGACCCTTGTCCGAGCACGCTACCCGGCCGGCCAGGAAAGGGGGGCGAGCGAGCGCGCCCCCCCTCCTGAGCCGTACCAGGCCGCGTGCCCTCAACATGGGGGGTGCCTTGGGGAAGGGGGGGGCCGCGCGGCCCCCCCACCCCAAAGCACCTTGTCCCCATGTTGATGAGGACAAGGGCCTCTTCCCGACAACCCTGGCCGTTGGTTGTCGGGGTCTGCGGGCGGGGGGCTTATCGGAATCCGGGAGCCCCCTTTAAGAAGGGGGCCCCCGGATACCGGCCCCCCACCCTATGTGAATGAGTATGGGGTACAATGTACCCCTACCCATTCACCTGTGAAATAAAGTACAAATAAAAACACAACACAGGGGGAAAAAATATTTTATTGCACAGCCGGGGGTCTTCCGTCTTCGGGGGTCTTCTCGCCGGACTCCTCCGCTATGTGTGTGTAGCTCTTTTGCCAGCGGAGGAGTCCGGCTTTCTTCCTCCCCGCCGCCGGCCTCTTCTCCCGACTTCGGGGGTCTTGTCCCCCTCTTCGGTTCTTCTGCCGGGCCACCGCGCCTGGTCCGGTGGCCCGGTCTTCTGTCGCCGTCTTCCGTTCTTCTGTCGCCGCCTTCGGTTCTTCTGCCGGGCCACCGCGCCTTCTTGTAGCTCTTTTACAGGCGGTGGCCCGGTCTTCTGTCGCCGTCGCCGCCTTCCGTTCTTGTTCTTCTTGTTCTTCTCCTGGAGATGTTGACTCGACGAGCTCTCCGGCCGGAATGCCGGGGACGCGCTGTGCGGTCACTTATATAGTGACAATGGGGCGGGGTCACATGGTATATGTCACATGGGTTGGTCACATGGGTTGATGTCACATGGGGACTATGACATCGTAAGGGGGCGGGGTCACCATGTGACATCAACCCATGTGACATATACCATGTGACCCCGCCCCATTGTCACTATATAAGTGACCGCACAGCGCGTCCCCGGCATTCCGGCCTGGAGGGAGCGACGTGTCAACATCGCCTGGAGAAGAACAAGAAGAACAAGAAGAAGAACACGAACGGAAGGCGGCGACGGCGACAGAAGACCGGGCCACCGCCTGTAAAAGAGCTACAAGAAGGCGCGGTGGCCCGGCAGAAGAACCGAAGGCGGCGACAGAAGAACGGAAGACGGCGACAGAAGACCGGGCCACCGGACCAGGCGCGGTGGCCCGGCAGAAGAACCGAAGAGGGGGACAAGACCCCCGAAGTCGGGAGAAGAGGCCGGCGGCGGGGAGGAAGAAAGCCGGACTCCTCCGCTGGCAAAAGAGCTACACACACATAGCGGAGGAGTCCGGCGAGAAGACCCCCGAAGACGGAAGACCCCCGGCTGTGCAATAAAATATTTTTTCCCCCTGTGTTGTGTTTTTATTTGTACTTTATTTCACAGGTGAATGGGTAGGGGTACATTGTACCCCATACTCATTCACATAGGGTGGGGGGCCGGTATCCGAGGGCCCCCTTCTTAAAGGGGGCTCCCGGATTCCGATAAGCCCCCCGCCCGCAGACCCCGACAACCAACGGCCAGGGTTGTCGGGAAGAGGCTCTTGTCCTCATCAACATGGGGACAAGGTGCTTTGGGGTGGGGGGGCCGCGCGGCCCCCCCTTCCCCAAGGCACCCCCCCATGTTGAGGGCACGCGGCCTGGTACGGCTCAGGAGGGGGGGCGCGCTCGCTCGCCCCCCTTTCCTGGCCGGCCGGGTAGCGTGCTCGGACAAGGGTCTGGTGTGGACTTGGGGGGAACCCCCACGCCGATTTTTTTCGGCGTTGGGGTTCCCCTTTAAGCCCATTCCAGGCGGCGGAGCCCGCGACGTCTCCTTCGCGGGCCCCGCCTACCTGTACACGCGCTCGAAATGGGCGGACTTGCCTCCGCCTTACGTGGGCGAGTCCGTTCATTTCAAAAGTTGAGCGAACTGTTTGCCCAACCTTGTTCGTCAAACAGTCCGCTCGTGTGTGGGCAAGTCCGCTCATGCAAATTTTGAGCGGACTGTTTGATGAAACTGTTTGCCGAACAAGGTTGGGCGAACAGTCCGCCCGTGTGTACGCGGCCTAACAGTACACATCCCTATTGTTTGTCAAACCGTAAATTATGTACACATAGTCATAGAGGATTAAACAGAGTCATAAAGCATAGTCATGTTTTACATAGAATAATTAAACAGCAATCCAAAGAAAAGGGAAGAAACAAATCAATCCAGGTAACATGTCCCCTGCAAACGACAGCAGGACAATCATGCAAAGTTTGGAAATAGTACAGAGAGAACAGACACAACAAATTAAAAGAGAAAATATAAATCAAAAAATAGAAACTAAAGTTGGGTCCTGAGTCTGATTTTATTTTTATACAACCTTTTGGTCTAACGTTAAGAATTCTGAGGAGATATTTAATAAAAACTGTATTATAATGTATAACAATAGCTATGAGAACATTCTAAGCCATCATAGAAGGTTGGGTAGGAAGGAAAGCATTTTGCCTTTTATGTGGTTTGGGTTCTCTTTAAGGAGAGAAATTAATCCATCAGGCCCATAGGTTATAATCAGTATTGAATATTTTCACCCAGGTATTGCTGTGGTGCCCCAGTCCCATTTCTCCTTTTTGCTGGTAATATGGTGATCCTGGAGCACACCTGTTGGTAATGCTGGATGGAACAGCTTGCTATCTCTGACTCAAAAATCCTGATATGTAAATGCTAATACAAAGGAGTTTGTCACAGCCACCAAATTCAAAACTGTCTTGGAAATTTGATTGGTGATAATGGAAGTAGAGGAAGTTGAAATTAAAAAATGCTTCACCTTTTACCTCTAGACCCCACACTGGCAAGAAGCAAAGTGGATGTTCAAGGAGATTTCAGGGTAACTGCTAATGTGGTGTTGGACAAAGAGCATCTACTTCAGTTCATGTTTGACCAGCACGGAGACATAGAAAAGGCTCCTCCGTTTTTGTCTTGACACCGTCTTGACATAAAGCAAAGTGTATATTTATTGTCTGACCCAGGCACATACTGCATATGATTAACTATGAGACAGTTCAGAGTATCACAAAAAAAAATACAGTTCATATCTACATCTATCTATCTATCTACAGTGAATAAATGCTTACACTTGGATATTAGTTGATGTGGGCCCCAAAAACGACACAAAGGCCGTTTAGTGACCATGTCCACCATTTTACCTAATGGTAAACCAGGCTCTGACCTTACCGGTAAGCTGACATCTTTAAGCTGCCTGTACTTTTGCAAGGACTTGGGTAGCAATTATTTTTATAAAAACAATATTCTATATAGTGATAAAAAACAGTTGTTGTACGACTCTCTAGGCCTTTGGTGAACAAACTGCCTGCTGCTACAGCCAAATATTTTTCATTTTGACTTATCAGTCCAGAGTATCTGCTACCATTTTTCTGCACCCCGGTTCCTCTCTTTGTGTATAGTTGAGTCACTTGGCCTTGTTTCCACATCGCTGGTATGGCTTTTTTTCCACAATTCTTCCATGAAGACCACTTCTGGCCAGACTTCTCCGGACAATAGATGTGTGTACCAGGGTCTCACTGGTTTCTGCCAGTTCTGTGCTGACGGCACTGCTGGGCATCTTCCAATGCCGAAGGGAAGTAAGCATAATGTATCTTTCTTCTGCTGTATTACATATCTTGACCATCTACTGCATCTACCATCTACAGTCCTCGGCGTTGCCTGATCAATGGTGTCCTCAATGCTGACAAATACAGACAATTAATTATCCATCATGCCATACCATCAGGGAGGCGTGTAATTGACACCAAATTTATTCTGCAGCAGTAAACGACCCCAAACACACAGCCAATGTCATTTAAATTTAAAACTATCTTTAGCATATAAAAGAAAATAAATAAAATAATAAGAACAAGAAAGTCCAGAAAGTGATGGTTTGGCCCCCACAGAGCCCTGGTCTCAACATCATAGAGTCTGTCTGGGATTACATGAAAAGAAAAAAAAAACATAAAGATTTGAGGGATCCCACATCCACAGAAGAATTGTGGTTAGGTCTTCAAAATGTTTGGAACAACCTACCTGCCAGGTTCCTTCATTTATTCAGAGTCCTTAGTCAGAGTCATTTATTCCTACATTTATTCAGAGTCTGTATGTTGCTACACGTCTTTTAATATTTTATATCTTCCTTTTTCCTACAATAAGAAAAACGCAACGCATCTTTATAATTTCGCCTGCAACCTCCAGTCACCTTATCTCTTGTCACTGCTCCTGACACTTCAACCCAGCTCAATGCTCAGTTGGTTATCATCCCCAGGTTATTATTACAGTTTCAAATCTAAAACAGGCAGCAAAAAAACAAAGACGTGGAAAAAAATGACTCAAATCTGTCAACAAATCACGTTATTTTTCTCTTCTGAGTACCGATTTCCCTGAAGTTTCATCCCACACCGAAATGTCTGTCAGAGCAAAACAAACTGCCCAAAAGGTCACAAGGAAATGACAAAAAATACATAAAGGCATAAAAATGTATACAGTATATCTGTCTCCGGTGTGACCAATTACTAATAGAGCCAGACGTCTGATGTAGGGAAAGTGTGAGGCCGCGTACACACGCGGGGACTGTTCGCTCAACTTTGTCCGCTGAACAGTGTTTCGGCGGACAGTCCGCTCGTGTGTGGGCTTTCAGCGGACAGTTTCAGCGAACAGTCTGCTGAACAAAGTTTTTCGGAATTTCCGAAAAACTGTCCGCTGAAACTTTGTTTGAGCGGACAGTCTGCTCGTGTGTAGGCTTGTTCGTCAAACTAAGTTCCGCGCATGCTCAGAAAGGATTTACACGCCGAAGTTTGCATTGCAGTGTATAGGACGTCGTTTTCTAGTCCCGTCGTACGTGCCGTTCACGTCATCACGCACGGTTTCAGCGGACTGTTCGTTCGTCGTGTGTGGGCAAGTCCGTCCATGCTAATTTTGAGCGGACTGTCCGCTGAAACTGTTTGACGAACAAGGTTGAGCGAACAGTCCCCGCGTGTGTACGCGGCCTTAGAAAGTTTATCACTGGGGAATCTGGAGTCAAATGTATTCACTGATGAACTTTGAAGTGTGAAACGATTGCTTACACAAACCACAAACAAAGAGGATTACATCACACTGTACGCAATTAACTGTGCAATCTAATTAACCGATGAGTCTGTGTGAGTTTCAATAAAATTACTTTGTGGTGTAAGATTTCTATTTTTACAAGTTATTTTTGATGTCACTAAATAAAACATTTTATGACGAGTTCAGGCAGGTATTCACTTTTATATGACCCAGTTCAGAAAACACTTTCTCATTTTATAGATACCTTTTTTTAAATGTTATAACATTTTATTTCTCAATGTATTAAATAAAAAGAAAGTATATTATAACTAATTTATATAATTTGGGAAATTGCATTTTAATTTATATCTTCACAAATTTAGAAATACATCTTTTGTATTCCTTGACTATCTAATCATACATTAGAATGTTACTAAAACCAGGACCCTTGTATTCACTATATCTGGATAACCCCAGTACACAGAACATGACATGCAATTATTTTAGAAAATATAAGCCGCTAAATACATTTTCTCATCAGCAGTATATAGCAGTCTTGTAATTTCTATCAGTGTTTGGTTGAAGCTAGTGGGAGGGGTTTTCATTCTCCTCTTACTGTCCTACAAGGTTGCATGACCCCTGACCCTGGACAATGCTGGTCCTGTGCTGATCACATGCATCCTCCAAAGAAAAGATAAACTCTCTAGCAATACACACCAAACTGAGCATGTGTAGAGTGACTCCAAAGGCTCCATACTATAAGGAGATGGTTTGGGGACAGTGGAAGAAGGAGAGAATCAGAGAAGACAGGATCAAACCTTTTTACACAATGCAGAGACCCTTTAGGTTCTATAGTGAGTATAACAAGCATGCTTTACTGCATATACAGACTGATTTTACTGTTTGGCTTTAGTAACAATTTAACAGTCCATCCTGTATGAATAAAACTACCCTGTTTCTAAATGACTTATTTTACTTATACTAAAACTTATAGTAAAACTATAGACAATACTTTTTATTTTTATTTTGGATAGAGCAAGGGATAACGTCCATCTGATTTTTTTTTTCTCACCATCTGTGTCGCATTGTGGAGATTTCTCTTCACTTCCCTTCCTATAGCCAAACAGGAAGTGAGCAGAAATCCCTGCAAATTAAGGGAATTCCTTGGGGACCCAAAAGTCACCCAAAAGAGTATCCTTATTGGAATTTTTTTCCTCTGCACTCCATTTAAAACTAAAAAAAGCATTTTGCGTTTAGTTATAGTTTAAGCTGGTTATACACTGTGCCAATCTCAGATGGTTTTTGGTGAACCCGACATAATTCGCTACATGGTTGGCCACGCTGGCTTGTTCCCACCCAACATCCTTCAATTGAAAAACTGAAATTACTGGGCAGAAAATTGACAACCGAACAGTGGCTGCATCCAATCAGATGCACCTGCTGTTTGGGTATTCTGAGAGCCAATGGCAACAGCAGTCAAGCTACAATAACACAGCAGGAAGGATGGAGAAATGGATGAAAGGATTATTGTTTGGTGAGAAATCCTGTATCAAGCTAGATATATGCACTGGTGAAATGAACAATGCAAGATAAGTTCTACGTATGGTAGCTCAGAAACATGAATACACCCCTCACATTTTTGTAAATATTTCATTATACCTTTTCATGTGATAACACTTCTAGATTGTAAGCTCTAACGAGCAGGGCCCTCTGATCCCTCCTGTATTGATTTATATTGTAAGTATACTGCCTGCCCTCATATTGTAAAGCGCTGCGCAAATTGTTGGCGCTATATAAATCCTGAATAATAATAATAACACTGAAGAAATTACACTTTGCCACAATGTAAAGTAGTAAGTGTACAGCTTGTACAACAGTGTTAAAGCGGGACTGTACTGGGGAAAAAAATATTAAAAGACAGCAACTATAAATACTACAGCTACTGACTTTTAATAAATGGACACTCCCCTGTCCCGGGGTCCAGTGATGCCGGCAGCCGAGGCCGATCGATCGCTCGGCTCTCGGCTGCTGCCGCCACCATTCTAGGTGAGGGAATCAGGAAGTGAAGCAAATCTGCTTCACTTCCCGGTTCCCTACTGCGCATGCGCGAGTCGCGTAGCGCAATAGGAATTGTACTCGCTGTCTCTTGGACCCGTGTGTCCCAGCAGACAGCGCGGCAGGACAGGAAGAGGCATAGACTCCCATGGGAGTCTATGCCCGGAAGTGGGTGTAAATACCTGTCTTTGACAGGTATCTCCACCCCCCTCCCCCCTGAAAGGTGCCAATTTGACACCGGAGGGGGGGAGGGTTCCGATCAGCGGAAGTTCCACTTTAGGGTGGAACCCCGCTTTAATTTGCTGCCCCCCCTCAAAATAACTCAAAAACAGCCATTAATGTCTAACCCGCTGGCAACAATAGTGAGTACACCCACCCTAATCCCTCCTCCCCCTCCTACTCCCTTATATGTGCAAACTCTTTGATGCATTCCTACGAGACTCCCCCATCTCATCGACATGCAGCGTTTCTTTATCACTATAATCCCCAAACCTGACAAAGATCCCATCCTTTGTGCCAACTATAGGCCCATTGCGCTATTAAACTCGGACCTAAAAATTTTCACAAAACTGCTTTCTGTACGATTGAATATGGTCCTCCCCTCCCTTATCTACAAAGATCAAGTGAGCTTTGTTCCTCTCCGGCAAGCAGGGGATAATACCAGGAAGGTGATTGACCTAGTTGATGTGGCGAACAGGGAAGGCTCACCGTCCCTACTACTTAGCCTGGACGCCGAAAAGGCCTTAGACCGGTTGGGCTGACTTTTCCTGTTTGCCACCCTACGGCACATTGGGTTTGGAGGACCATTCATGCAATACGCCATCTTTACTCCAACCCCTCCTCCCAAGTCAGGGCCCCTTTGCAATCTCCCCTCCATTCTCTGTCTCTAATGGTACCCGACAGGGTTGCCCATTGTCGCCCTTGCTATTTTCCCTATGTGTAGAACCCCTAGCAGCATCCATTCGACAAAATACAGCTATAAGAGGAATACCGGTTAGGGGCAAGGAATTTAAGATTTCACTATTTACGGATGACATTATCCTTACCCTGACACAACTCAGAATTTCCCTCCCTAATCTGCACAAAGAACTTGAGCGCTACGGCGCCCTCTCGGGTTATAAAATTAACACTAAATCAGAGGCCCTCCCAATTAACATTCCAACTTTAGAAGTCGCACACCTGCAATCCAACTTCTCTTACCACTGGGAATCCATCTCCCTTAAAGAGGAAGTAAACCCTGATGAGTTTACTTCCTCTTTCATTCCCTGCAAAGGCAAAGCATAATGGACTACTATGCATCGCATAGTAGCCCATTATGTGTCACTTACCTGACACAGGAGCCAGCGAAGTCGCCGCTGTCCCCTGTAGTCCTCCGCATCCATCTTGCTGGTAGCGTCTCGCAGCTCCACCGCTATCATTCGGCGGAGCCGCAATGACGTCACTCCCGTGCATGCGCATGGGAGCCGACACGCGCGGCAGATCCATTGTTGGAAATGCCGTGTTCATGAAAATCTAATCCTAGCAGGCATGGCCCAGAAGGGTTTAATATCAGACCTCTACAAAATAATAAATGCCTTTCCTATGGAATCTAAAGGCAAGCATGCATATATGCTCAAATGGGAAAAGGCCCTCAATGAGAAAATTCCCATGGAACAGTGGTGGGCGATATGGTCACAGGCAGCCAAAAGCTCCCTATGCACCTTATACAAAGAAAATGCGTGCAAAATACTTTTTTTTTGGTACATGACCCCTGATGTCCTCCACGCCCTTTACCCCTCAACCTCCAGCTGTTGTTGGCGTTGTCAATCGGACAAAGGCACACTTTTCCATATCTACTGGAGCTGTCCACTGTTTGTCCCCTTTTGGAAGGAGGTCCAACAGCTACTATCCCACCTCTTGGATACACAAGTTCCCCTGACCCAAAAATCAGCCCAAAAAAAACGTTCTCGACATATCTTAACAGCAGCACGCTGTCTTATCGCCCTAAATTGGAAAAATAAACACCCCCCTACCCCTGGCGCCCTACGTGCTAGAATCCAAAGATGTGGAGCTTATGGAGAACATGACTGCCAGGATGCGGGACAGGCTGGAGGCCAATGGCATAGTATGAAATCCTTGGAATCTCCAGGAGGACCGGATCTGATTGGATACGCTGGGCCACCTAGGTGACGATCTCTCTTTTCTTTTTCTTTCTCTTGTCTCTCCCCTTTCCTCTATCTACCCGAGAGTATTCTTGTGACTCTTGTTCCTTTGCAAACGCAGCTACATGTGATTATATGCTCTCTGAATACAGGTTCCTCAATTCCAAATGAGCAAAAAACGGTTTAGCTGATAGTGACCTGTTAAAAACTCCGTGATTGCTGATAAGAACTTTTCAGCTGGTTCAGACTTGTTTTTTTCTTACTTTCTTAATGAGCAAATATATACTGTACACTTCTTATCCTTTCCTGTTTCAAGTGTATTGCAAATATATTGAATAAAACGTTATTTGGAAAAAAAAGTGGGTACACCCCTAAGTGAAAATGTTCAAATTGGGCCCAAAGTGTCAATATTTTGTTTGGCCACCATTATTTTCCAGCACTGTCTTAACCCTATCGGGGCATGGAGTTCACAAGAGCTTCACAGGTTGCCACTGGAGTCCTCTAAGGCCGCGTACACACGGGCGGACTGTTCGCCCAACCTTGTCCGCTGAACAGTGTTTGGGCGGACAGTCCGCCCGTGTGTGGGCTTTCAGCGGACAGTTTCAGCGGACAGTTGGACGGACAAAGTCTTTCGGAAATTCCGAAAAACTGTCCGCTGAAACTGTGTTTGAGCGAACAGTCCGCCCGTGTGTAGGCTACTTTCGAAATGAGCAAACTGTTCCCGCTCGGAAAGTCCGCCCATTTCGAGCGCGTGTACAGGTAGGCGGGGCCCGCGAGGGAGACGTCGCGGGCTCCGCCGCCTGGAATGGGCTTAAAGGGGAACCCCAACGCCGAAAAAAATCGGCGTGGGGGCTCCCCCAAAGTCCACACCAGACCCTTGTCCGAGCACGCTACCCGGCCGGCCAGGAAAGGGGGGCGAGCGAGCGCGCCCCCCCTCCTGAGCCGTACCAGGCCGCGTGCCCTCAACATGGGGGGGTGCCTTGGGGAAGGGGGGGCCGCGCGGCCCCCCCACCCCAAAGCACCTTGTCCCCATGTTGATGAGGACAAGGGCCTCTTCCCGACAACCCTGGCCGTTGGTTGTCGGGGTCTGCGGGCGGGGGGCTTATCGGAATCCGGGAGCCCCCTTTAAGAAGGGGGCCCCCGGATACCGGCCCCCCACCCTATGTGAATGAGTATGGGGTACAATGTACCCCTACCCATTCACCTGTGAAATAAAGTACAAAAAAAACACAACACAGGGAAAAAATATTTTATTGCACAGCTCCGGGGGTCTTCCGTCTTCAGGGGTCTTCTCGCCGGACTCCTCCGCTATCTGTGTGTAGCTCTTTTACTAGCGGAGGAGTCCGGCTTTCTTCCTCCCCGCCGCCGGCCTCTTCTCCCGACTTCGGGGGTCTTGTCCCCCTCTTCGGTTCTTCTGCCGGGCCACCGCGCCTTCTTGTAGCTCTTTTACAGGCGGTGGCCCGGTCTTCTGTCGCCGCTGCCTTTCGTTCTTCTGTCGCCGCCTTCGGTTCTTCTGCCGGGCCACCGCGCCTTCTTGTAGCTCTTTTACAGGCGGTGGCCCGGTCTTCTGTCGCCGCTGTCGTCGCCGCTGTCGTCGCCGCTGTCGTCGCCGCCTTCCGTTCTTGTTCTTCTTCTTGTTCTTCTTCTTCTTCTTCTCCTGGAGATGTTGACTCGACGAGCTCTCCGGCCGGAATGCCAGAGCCGCGCTGTGCGGTCACTTATATAGTGACAATGGGGCGGTGTCACATGGTATATGTCACATGGGTTGGTCACATGGGTTGATGTCACATGGGGACTATGACATCGTAAGGGGGCGGGGTCACCATGTGACCAACCCATGTGACATATACCATGTGACACCGCCCCATTGTCACTATATAAGTGGCAGCGGAGCGTGTCCCTGGCATTCCGGCCGGAGAGCTCGTCGAGTCAACATCTCCAGGAGAAGAAGAAGAAGAACAAGAAGAAGAACAAGAACGGAAGGCGGCGGCGGCGGCGACGACAGCGGCGACGACAGCGGCGACAGAAGACCGGGCCACCGCCTGTAAAAGAGCTACAAGAAGGCGCGGTGGCCCGGCAGAAGAACCGAAGGCGGCGACAGAAGAACGAAAGGCAGCGGCGACAGAAGACCGGGCCACCGCCTGCAAAAGAGCTACAAGAAGGCGCGGTGGCCCGGCAGAAGAACCGAAGAGGGGGACAAGACCCCCGAAGTCGGGAGAAGAGGCCGGCGGCGGGGAGGAAGAAAGCCGGACTCCTCCGCTAGTAAAAGAGCTACACACAGATAGCGGAGGAGTCCGGCGAGAAGACCCCCGAAGACGGAAGACCCCCGGAGCTGTGCAATAAAATATTTTTTCCCTGTGTTGTGTTTTTTTTGTACTTTATTTCACAGGTGAATGGGTAGGGGTACATTGTACCCCATACTCATTCACATAGGGTGGGGGGCCGGTATCCGGGGGCCCCCTTCTTAAAGGGGGCTCCCGGATTCCGATAAGCCCCCCGCCCGCAGACCCCGACAACCAACGGCCAGGGTTGTCGGGAAGAGGCCCTTGTCCTCATCAACATGGGGACAAGGTGCTTTGGGGTGGGGGGGCCGCGCGGCCCCCCCTTCCCCAAGGCACCCCCCCATGTTGAGGGCACGCGGCCTGGTACGGCTCAGGAGGGGGGGCGCGCTCGCTCGCCCCCCTTTCCTGGCCGGCCGGGTAGCGTGCTCGGACAAGGGTCTGGTGTGGACTTTGGGGGAACCCCCACGCCGATTTTTTTCGGCGTTGGGGTTCCCCTTTAAGCCCATTCCAGGCGGCGGAGCCCGCGACGTCTCCCTTGCGGGCCCCGCCTACCTGTACACGCGCTCGAAATGGGCGGATTTGCCTCCTCCTTACGTGGGCGAGTCCGTTCATTTCAAAAGTTGAGCGAACTGTTTGGCAAACAGTTCGCTGAAACAGTCCGCTCGTGTGTGGGCAAGTCCGCTCATGCAAATTTTGAGCGGACTGTTTGCCGAAACTGTTTGACGAACAAGGTTGGGCAAACAGTCCGCGCGTGTGTACGCGGCCTTACAATTCTCCATGATGACATCATGGAGCTGGTGGATGTTAGAGACCTTGGACTACTCCACCTTCCATTTGGGGATGCCCTACAGATGCTTAATAGGGTTTAGGTCTGGAGACATGCTTGGCCAGTCCATCACCTTTACCCTCAGCTTCTTTAGCAAGGTAGTGGTCATCTCGGAGGTGTGTTTGGGGTCGTTATAATGTTAGTATACTGCCCTGCGGCCCAGTCCCCGAAGGGAGGGGATCATGCTCAGCTTCAGTATGTCACAGTACATGTTGGCATTCATGGATTTCTCAATTAACTGTAGCTCCCCAGCACTCATGTAGCCCCAGACAATGACACTCCCACTGCGATGCTTCACTGTAGGCAAGACACACTTGCTTTGTACTCCTCACCTGGTTGCTACCACACACACTTGACAGCATCTGAACCAATTATGTTTATCTTGGTCTCATCAGTTCCAGTAATCCATGTCCTTAGTCTGCTTGTCTTCACCAAACTGTTTGCGGGCTTTCTTGTGCATTATCTTTAAAAGAGACTTCCTTCTGGGACAACAGCCATGCAGACCAAATTCATGCAGTGTGCGGCGTATGGTCTGAGCACTGACAGACTGATCCCCCCACACCTTCAACCTCATTCAGGTCCCGGTTAACAAAATGTGGCAATTTCAATCAAAAATGTTTCGGTACATATGGGGTACTAAGGGCAGCAGAATAGCACGGCCCACGATGTATGCTTCTAAGCAAATGGAAGGTTTAGAAATGCTAGACTTCATTATATTATATAGTGGCACAACTAACTCTACTGTACCAACTTCATAGCAAAGATTATAGGCCAGACTGGGTGTCTTTAGAGGCCCAAGCTTGTTCCCCGCTTGCAATGGATCTTGTACTTTGGACTCCCTCATGATATCATAAAGCAATATTATGCCCTACTCTTTCCTACTCTATTCGTCTATGAGACACAGGTTGTAGGAGATGGCCCTTACACTCACCACACACACCAGCAGCTCCTCTCTTTGGTAATCCCTTGTTTCCACCAGAGATGCAGGCTGTAGGGTTTGACTGGTGGTTTAAAAAGGACCCTTACCGCATTGGGGACTATATTCTTCATAGAGGGTTACGCCCGCTATCACACTTTGTAAACAGGCTGGAGATGCCCCACTTGGAAAATTTCCATCTACAGCAAATTTATAATTTTCCTAAAATCCAGCCCAGACCTAGCAGTACGCACCATGTTCAAAAATAGGTGCATGCAGGAGGTCTCTATGGGGGGGGGGTCTCCAATCCTACAACCAAGTTGAATTATCAGATGGCCTGTGAGTGGGACGTACATGGTGGACTTGTCTTAAAGTACACTGTTTTTGGATGAGAGTGCACTCTCAGTAACATTGGTCAATATTATTAACCACTTGCTTACTGGGCACTTAAACCCCCCTCCTGCCCAGACCAATTTTCAGCTTTCAGCGCTGATGCACTTTGAATGACAATTGCGCGGCCATACAACACTGTACCCAAATGAAATTTTTATCATTTTTTCCCACAAATAGAGCTTTCTTTTGGTGGTATTTAATTACAGCTGGGAGTTTTATTTTTTGCTAAACAAACAAAAAAAGATGCAAAATAATAAAAAAAAAAAAAAATCATGTATAATAGTTTGTTATGAAATTTTGCAAACAGGTCATTTTTCTCTTTCATTGAAATGCGCTGATGAGGCGGCACTGGTGGGCACTGATAGGCGGCACTGGTGGGCACTGATAGGCTGCACTGGTGGGCACTGATAGGCACAGTTAAGGCGACACTAATAGGCACAGATAAGGTGGCACCGATAGGCACAGATAAGGCAGTACTGATGGCACAGATAAGGTGGCACTGATGGGCAAAGATGGGCACAGATAAGATGGCACTGATAGGTGGCACTGATGGGTGGCACAGATGGGTGGCACGGATGGGTGGCACTAAGGGGCACTGATAGGTACCACTGATATATGGGACTGATGGGCACTGATAGGTGGCACTGATAGGTGGCACTGATAGGTGGCTCTGATAGGTGGCACTGCTGGGCACTGATGGGTGGCACTGATGGGCACTGATAGATGACACTGATGGGCACGGATATGTGGCACTGAGGTCCAGCACTGTTGTTGAGGCAGATTGTGGGCACTGATAGGTGGCACTGTGGGCACTGATAGGTGGCAGTGTGGGTACTGATGTATGGCACTGTGGGCACTGATGTATGGCACTGATGTATGGCACTATGGGCACTGATGGGTGGCACTGCTGGGTGGCACTTTTATTAATAACTGGCTGGTACTGGCAGGGGGCAGGTAGGCACTCATAAGTTGGCCGTGATCGGGACTGATGTCCCGATCACGGCCGCCGGTGATCGGCTTTTTTTAGCTTATTACCGGCTCTGTTTTGTCACATGATCAGCTGTCATTGGCTGACAGCTGATCACGTGGTAAGGGGTCGGGATCGACCCCTTGCTCGGATCCGTGATCAGGCGAGTCTCATAGACTCGCCGATCACAGAGCGCGCCGCCCCTCGTGCACGGGACGACGTCAATAGACGTAGTCCCGGCAAAGCAGGTCTGCGCTGTAGCCGTCATTCGGCTATAGCACGGATCTCTAGTGGTTAAAAATGACAGTATTGCCCTACTGAATAAACCAGTTGAAAACGTTCCAAGGCACACAGACCTTAATATATTTCATGTTCCTGGCAGAAAAAATTGCTATTGCAACCGCCTGGAAAAGTCCAGTTATAGACATAGCCTTAGTGAAACGTAAACCAACTTGAATAATGCTAAATGAAAAAATGGTTGGGTCTTGCGAGATAAACAACATCTCCTTGGCTTGCCTAATTGCAGGTTCCAGACGTGAGGTGCTGATTTCAGGAGCGGTTGGCATTAGACTCCCGGATTGGACCCACCTCCTTTTCTTCTCTATCTCTCTAAGCCCTTGTACACACGGTCGGAGAATCCGTCGGAATGTGTCTTATCGGTCTGTGTTGTCGGATAATCCGACTGTGTGTGTGGTATGCATCGGACTGATTACGTCGGAATATCCGTCGGACCAAGTTTTCCAACTTGCTGGAAATATTTTCCGACAATAAAAATAAAAGGATAGGGCGCGCTATGGAATTTGTTTGACAGAGAGTATATATAATATAATGTAATGTAGGTAAGAGCAGCCTCTATTTTGTTTCCGTCCTAATGGATGGAACAATAAGAAAAGTGAGGTAGAAAAAATAGATATGGCGCTATACCTTTTTGGACTCACTAAATATAAATATCATAGAAATGTACAGATTTTTCAGCTTGCTGGCTAATGGTTTTAAACTCTAAAGAATCCTGAATGAACCAAAATATACTGGTATAATAAACCCTATGAATAATGTATCAGTCAATATTAAATTGTGAATCCAAAAATAAATATAAATTTTCCAGCGTGCTGGTTAATAAATTAATATAAAAATAGGGTGAAAATAGGAATTGGAATAAAAAATATATATATATAAATGTGAATTGCACAATAAATGAATCAGATGCCTAAAGTAAATGATGCTATGTATGCTAAACTCAATCTATAATCAACAGTGAAACTTTTAAAAAATATACTAAAAAATATACTAAAAAATACCTAATGTGCCTGTGACTGTGGTGATGGCCTAACCAAGAACTTTGGTATACAAATTCAATCAAATAACCATAAAGCAAAAACCAAAAAATTCAAATTTGTACAATTGTGAAACACAAGTGAAAAAATGAAATATGAAAAGTGCAACAAATATATACACACTGTGTTAGATTTCGAAAAATTCCCAATTATAGATATGAAAATTGGGAAAACAATACAAGAAAAATTAGAGATATTAGTCCATAATATAAAAAAATATAAAAAATATAAGAAATAGAAATTTAGTCCATAATATAAAAATGGAAATTAGATAGTGAAAAAAGAGAGATTTTCTATGTATAGAAGAAGAATAGAGGGAGTAACTTCGCTTTATCCGTTCGTGTTTATGAATTTTGCGCTCACCAGAAATACGACCCCGTCCGGGGTGGATCAGCCTCCATAGTATAAGCCACGCCCTACGCGTTTCGTCATTCAGACGTCATCTGACGTCTGAATGACGAAACGCGTAGGGCGTGGCCAGATACGTACACCTTCAGTGCAAACGGCGTGCTAGCCGAGCGGAAGTTCCGAACGCTTTCTTACAATACCTGTTTTATCGTACTAAATGTGAGTACTTTTAAGTTGTTACAAATAAACTGAGTTGCAAACATACTATACCATGGAAAGTCCTCTTCTTTACCTTATGTAATACGAGGTACAATATCCCCACGGAAGAACGAGGGATCTCCCCAGCATTCCAGCAAAGACAGCCCAAGAAGCGACACAGTGGCTTATACTGTGGAGGCTGATCCACTCCGGACGGGGTCGTATTTCTGGTGAGCGCAAAATTCATAAACACGAACGGATAAAGCGAAGTTACTCCCTCTATTCTTCTTCTATACATAGAAAATCTCTCTTTTTTCACTATCTAATTTCCATTTTTATATTATGGACTAAATTTCTATTTCTTATATTTTTTATATTTTTTTATATTATGGACTAATATCTCTAATTTTTCTTGTATTGTTTTCCCAATTTTCATATCTATAATTGGGAATTTTTCGAAATCTAACACAGTGTGTATATATTTGTTGCACTTTTCATATTTCATTTTTTCACTTGTGTTTCACAATTGTACAAATTTGAATTTTTTGGTTTTTGCTTTATGGTTATTTGATTGAATTTGTATACCAAAGTTCTTGGTTAGGCCATCACCACAGTCACAGGCACATTAGGTATTTTTTAGTATATTTTTTAGTATATTTTTTAAAAGTTTCACTGTTGATTATAGATTGAGTTTAGCATACATAGCATCATTTACTTTAGGCATCTGATTCATTTATTGTGCAATTCACATTTATATATATATATTTTTTATTCCAATTCCTATTTTCACCCTATTTTTATATTAATTTATTAACCAGCACGCTGGAAAATTTATATTTATTTTTGGATTCACAATTTAATATTGACTGATACATTATTCATAGGGTTTATTATACCAGTATATTTTGGTTCATTCAGGATTCTTTAGAGTTTAAAACCATTAGCCAGCAAGCTGAAAAATCTGTACATTTCTATGATATTTATATTTAGTGAGTCCAAAAAGGTATAGCGCCATATCTAATATTTTCCGACAACCTGGTCCGATCGGACATACTCCGATCATGTGTAGCCTACTCCGACGGACAAGGTGCCACGCATGCTCACATTCAAATTCCGACACGGAAGCGCTCGTTCAGGTAAAACTACTGCTCGTAAGCGATATAGCACATTCGTCACGCTGCAATGTTAAAAATTCTTTCATCAAGCGCATTCTCCTTTAAAGACAGTTTGCTCATTTTTCCTTTTTTTTTTTTTTTTTTGGTGTGTAAACTTACCACAACATCATTATTCTATTTTTGATATTTAGTTTTTCTTTTTTTAATCTACAGGAGGTTGTTTAGTGTTGGTACCCCTTGTTATTTATTTCACTTTGTATTTTTGAAATGTACCTGCCTGCTCACAAATAAACTGGCCTTTTGGAAGGAAAACACATACGCAAGTATTTCTTCAAACAAAAAAATACCTTTATTTCGGTGTCAGTAACAAGTAAAGAGGGAAGCAGCAATGTTGAAACTGGGGAGATTAGCGAAGCCTTGGGCCCCCAGGGCACACATCAACTATTTCAACGCAAAACTTGGTGGCCTGAGGAATATATGTCTGAGGGAGAGAAGTCTGGTCCTGAAGTCCATGAAACCCGGAACAGCAGCAGATGACATCTATGTTCCCAGGCTGTGGTACTACAACAGGCTGCATCTTCTGTCAGACCAGACTGAACCCAGGTCATCACTCTCTGGCCTTCCTTCCACGCTTCCTTCCAGGCTGTGGCTGTGGTGCTGGAGGTGTGGCAGAAGGAGGAGGAGCAGGGGCATGGGCCAAACCACACAAGTGTGTTTCTGGTGTCATCTGGCCCAACAGACCCTTGTGGAGGGTGTGGAGAATAACCTCCTCACACAAGATCTGTTGCCCCTGCTCCATTTTATCAAGCTTGCACGCAACCATGGCGGCAAAGGCCTCTTGGTCGGTGGGTTTTGCTTGGAGTGCCGCAGAAGCCTCACCAATCAGCCTCAGGGCCGACTCCTCAACATTCCCCCCTTTCTCGCCCTTTTGCGTGGAAGGCGGAGGGGAGGGACCTGGCATTCAGTGAGGCTCCTTTGGCTGCCCACCGCCTGGCTGCCGCTTACCCCCGCCTCCTCCTGGCTGCCACTTTCCACAGCCACCTCCTGGCTGCTGCATTCCACACCCTCTTGTTCCTGTTCTTCCTGTGTATGAAAAAGGGACATAGTTTGAGTTTTTGGTTCATCAAACACACACAATTTTCACATCAACACTGTTGCAAATTGTTAACCAATAGAAAAGACTATCATTCTGAGCCCAGCATTTTTCTTTCTTGTCCCAAAGGTTTTGGCCACTACTGTCTATTGATATGTGAAACACTTTCTAAAATCAGCAATTAGTGAGCAAAAATCAAGTTAACATCATTCATTTTGACTCCACAAATATGTACAATAATACTATACCTGGTTTAAGCTGGGCTCCCACAGTTCTTCCTGAATGGAAGGCCCAGGTTGAGCGTTGGAAGACTCATCGGGTGTGGAATGGAGCCTAGGACGCATGGAAGGAAGAGTAGAGAGGGATTCCCTGACATCAGCCTGGTCTGCCAGAAAATGCATCCTGTCATAATACCACAGGGTGGGAACATAAACGTCATCTGTTGAAGCTCCAGATTGCATGGACTTCAGCACCTTGCTCCTCTCCCTCATATATGTACTCCTGAGGCTACCAATTTTCTTTTTTAAATATTTGACATCTGCCCTGGGGACCACCGGCTTCACAAACTCAACCAGTTGCAACATTAGTGCCTGCCTCTTTTGTTTGTTACTATATAGTGGGTGTGTTGCTTGCCACAGGATGGGCATGTCTCTGTATTTATCGATGAACAGAGGAAAGAAGCTATGGTCATTGAAGCCGTCCATAATGTCTGCAAGACACAACACAAGACAAACCCTAATGTCAGTCTAAACTCCACTAATGCAGGCCTCAATCTAGAAGCAGTGTAGCCTAGTGATGTACCAAGTTCAAAATGTTACCTTCGTTTGCACGTTCGTCGCGTCAGCTTCTCCCTCTGTTCACCGATCATACGGATGACACACGCGTGTTGCGTTTTATATACAGTGCGCATGCGTGAAACTCCGCCCGCCCCTGACGTTCTTTACAGACTATTCCCCGCCCCTTCGCTTCCGGAGCAGTGGGGAGAGCACATGGCAGAGAGAACACAGGTGCGCACTAATAATAGTTCCACTAACGAGGAGGAGGGTGAGGAAAGCCTGGAGCCTGAAACGTCCCGATCCAGGAAGAGAAGATTTAAGGCCTCAAATATGTCTTTTGGAGAGATGTTGGAGATGGTGGACATATTGAACAGGATCGACTATGATGGGAAGTATGGACCTTACCCAAACTCAAATATCAGAAAGGCCAAGAGCATGAATAAAGTTGTGAAGAGTCTTCATAAGAATTTTGGGGTACACCGATCCATGGATCAACTGAGAAAATGCTGGTCAGACCTGAAACTGAGGGAACATGAGCAGTACCTAAGGATCAAGCGCGTTCTTGACAAAAGTAAGTAGTTGTCGTGTGTTCATATGATTATTATTGCTTGCATCCTGCTCCATGTGCTTGGATTTCATGTTGTGCATTTTAAAATAGCCACTTTCAAGTTCATGGTTTCATTCCTTCGTAGGAAACATCGTTCTGCAGATAAGTATTCTAGCTGAACACAGTGTCCCCAATAATGTTATGACCTTGAAGCTCGGCCAAAATAAACAATTGGACAACACTTCCAAACAATGTTTCATATTGTTAATTCTGCCCTCTGTGTGCTAATTCTTTATTTTTTTTAATTATCATAGGGGAGAGAAGACTCTGCAAGTATGAGGACACCAGGGACCACACCCCTCCCAAAGAAGGCCAACTTCCAAAAGCAGAAACAGAGGAGCAGGAGGAGGAGGAGGAAGGAGAGATCGTGGAGGTTGAGCAAATTGTCACCACAACAGGTGAGTGTCGGAGAACACAGCTTCCGGAAAGTTCATCAATGTATGTCACCATATTTTTATTACATGGTGTGTTTTTTTGCTTTGTTTTGTAGGTGATGTGGAAGAAGATTCCCGTTTTACCAGTGAAAGTGCCCAGATCCGGATTGGGGAGATAATGGGGTGCAATCGGGATTTGGAAAATATCCTGCAAAACATCAATGATGTTAAAAATAAAATGAAGAACATCATTGAACATACATTATTTACAAAAACAAGGTGTGTGTGTAGCAGACCCACAACATAATAAGATTATCTGAAGAAGAGACTGTCCCCTCATCTCGCTCTGAACTTGGGTTTGCACTGTTGGTGAAAAAGGCACAATTTGAAAAAAACTAAATATACCTAGGAGACACCTAAAACCAAGCCAAGCAGTAAATGAAGGAGTTTCAGATAAAAATGTATTCTTAAAATGCCGCTCAGACATTGTCTGGCATATCAATGGCCCCCCTACCCACAAAGTAGTCCATGTATTGTGTTCAAACCTCACGGACACTTTGGGGGGGGGAGGGAAAGCCAGGATGAGCATGTTCAAGGCCCGTGAGGTTATCTTCATTTTCCAGCAAGTTTGCTTCTTGTTGGCAAACTGACACCGCATAGTTCACAGAGACTTTTTTCATAAAATTGTGCAGAACACAGCACGCCAGCACTATGTGATTCAGTTTGTATTCCGCCATGTGAATAGGCGTAAGAAAAAGGCGGAACCGGCTGGCCAGTATACCAAAAGTGTTTTCCACCACTCTTCGGGCTCTGAACAGGCGGAAATTAAAAATCCTCTGGTCTGGGGTGAGGGTCCTCATGGGGAAAGGTCGCATCAGATGGTTCGCCAGGTCAAACGCCTCATCCGTGACAAAGACGAATGGGAGTCCTTCCTGATTCTCCTCTGGGGGTGGCAAGCCCAGATTGCCACTCTGGAGACGCCAGTAGAACTCCATCCGTGCGAAGACTCCACTATCCGACATCCATCCATTTTGCCCCACGTCCACATACAAAAAGTCATATGTCCCAGACACCACCGCCAACATCACGATACTATGAAACCCCTTATAATTATAATAGTACGACCCCGAGTTGGGTGGTGGGACGATGTGGACGTGCTTCCCATCTATTGCTCCTCCACAATTGGGAAAGTCCCAACGACTGGCAAAGTGGGATGCCACAGTCTGCCATTCCTGTGGCGTTGAAGGACACTGTGGAGTGAAACAAGAACAAAAATTAGTAATTTGACAAATTAACATTGCAAGCAGATTAGACATCAAAATTTTTGGTCAAAATTAGTATAACATTTTGGGAACTGAGTATTTAAAGCCTAAAGTCTAATGTCCCCTTATGAGAGTCATCACCCCCCCATCCCTCCCCCACCCCCCATATCCCCCATCTGATGGGCCCTTGCTCAAAAATGAGGGGGGGGGGGATGTTTAAGATAGGTAACCCTCTCCACTTGATTGAGAGCTGAATGGCTAAATAATGTGTGCTACTTTGGGAAGCCCCTCCTTAGTTACACTATTGGCAGCCCACCGGACAGGTAAGAAGTGTCATAATAACAAAAAGAAACCAAAATGTAAGCACTTTTTGACTGTCATGGTTATGCAGTGATCTTCCTGTGTTTGCTTACCTCCCCTCATGTGTTCAGACTAAGAGGCCAGCCACTTCCACCTGGTGGTTTTTATAACCTCACCTCTAAGCATGGCTCCACGCCAGGCCCTATCAGGGAGTCCTATATTAACCTGTGCACTGCAGGCCATCAGTGCTGATCAACCATTGTGTATTCCTTTGTGTGTTAGCTTCCTGTTTCCTGCCGTGTGCTCTTCTACTGTTTTCCGTTACCGACTTTGGTGTGTTTTGACTATCCCTGTTTGCCTGTGATCCTGACCTTTTGGCGTGTCCCCGACTATTCTTGTCTGCTTGTGGCCCCGACCTTGACTTTGTCCCTCACCATCCCTATCCTCCTGTTGCCTGCTGTGGGTGTGAGCTGGGGGACCCTGGGGGTCGCGACCTGGAGCCAGTTGCAGCCAAGTCCATCCTCACCACCAGAGGCGCTGGTGAACACCTGCTGGCTCTTAGACTCCGCACCCCAGGGAATCTTACGCTCTAACCCCAGTGGGATCTGTCCCCCGTCTGCAGCAGTCAGCCGTAGGGTCCACAACCTTGCGGTGCACTCCTGATTCTACGGTGTGCACCTGTCACCTCGCCTCAAGGTGACCTGACAGTTTGATCAGCCATGGACACCGCTTCCTGCAGATGATCCATTGCAGAGCTTAGTTCGGCGACTTGAGACCCAAGAATCGCATCAGACCCAGGTGATGCGATTCCTTCAGGATTTGGCATCCCGTTTTGAACAGGTTCAGGCCTCATTAGGACCCCCGGTTCAACAACTTCAACCGCTATCTGCCGCTGCACCTATCGCATCAGTCGCAGCCACACATTCATTACAACTACCAGCTCCAGTCCGTTTCTCTGGGGACTCCAAGGCTTGCAGGGGGTTCCTTAGCCAGTGCACAATTCATTTTGAACTTCTGCCCCAAAACTTCCTGTCCGATCGGGCAAAAGTCGCATATATCATATCCCTCCTGTCCGGCGAGGCGTTAGCCTGGGCCGCCCCTCTGTGGGAACTGAATGATCCAGTGGTTTCTAGCCTGTCTGATTTCTTGAAACTTTTTCAGAATATCTTCGAGGAACCGGGTCGTGTCTCCTCAGCGGCTAGCGCTCTTTTACGTCTCCGTCAAGAGTCCGCGTCTGTGGGACAGTATGCTCTTCAGTTCCGTATCCTCACAGCTGAATTGAGCTGGAATAATGAGGCCCTAGTTGCAACCTTTTTACATGGCCTCTCTGATAGAGTGAAGGATGAATTAGCAGGAAGGTCCCTTCCTGCTGATCTGGACAGTGTCCTCACCTTGTGTAACCAGATTGATATTCGCTTTCAGAAGAGGGCCCTGGAAAAAAGACGCCAGCACTCCCCGTTCTTTAGGCATCCTGAGCCCCCAGTCCCTTCTCTTCGATCCGAGGAGCACCCCCTGCCTGCTGAGGAACCTATGCAGTTGGGCCGGACTAAGTTATCTCCCGAAGAACGCGCTAGGCGCAGAACTCTGGGCCTATGCCTCTAATGTGGGGCCAAAGGTCATTTCCGTGACACTTGTTCTCTTCGTCTGGAAAAACGCTCAGGGCTAATACATCTGGAAGGTGGCGTATTAGACCATGAAATATCACCTTCACCTTCTCGTCTTCTCCTTTCTGTGTTGCTTCATGTCGCTGCTTCCTCTCGTTCGGTCTCAGCACATCTGGATTCTGGAGCCGCTGCCAATTTCATGGATTGGGAAACTGCATCTTCCATGAGACTTACCCTTTTGCCCCTTACAACGCCATTGGTGGTCTTGGCGATTAATGGCACTGTTCTCCCAGGGGGCCCTATCCGCTTCCAGACTCTTCCTGTTAAGATGTCAGTAGGAACACTCCACCAGGAGTGGATATCCTTCCTTGTCTTACCTAAGGCTTCATCTCCTATCAGATTAGGTCTTCCTTGGTTACGGCTCCATTCTCCACATGTTGACTGGTCTGCCGCTCAGATCCTGACTTGGGGTTCCTCCTGTTCCTCTTCCTGCCTACTCAAGGGTACCCCAAAGGAGAAATTTCCTGTTACCACCATCCCAGTATCTTCTGCTCTTCCCGCTGTATATAGCGATCTCTGGGATGCGTCCTGCAATAGTCGGACTGATGCACTCTCTAGGTCATGTGGTACTCTGGATGAGGTGTCCACCTATGAACCTGAGTCGATCATTCACTCCAGTTCGCATAACCATTTACCTTTGTCTGTCCCTAATCTCCCTTGGACGCACAGCCAGGCTAACTCGTCTGCAAGTTCCACAGTTGCTATGCCCTGTGAATGCGATTGAGATGGTCGCTACACCTGACTATACTATTCAGTCGACCTCTGCACCAGTTATGCCAGTCCAGCCCATGCCCAATGAGCTTCCTGCTTCTTGTTCAGGACCTTCTGTGACCTGGCCTCACCCTACTGCTACTATGTCCGTTCAAACCCATTTAAGAGGCTCAATCCATCCTTTGGATAGAATACCTCATTCGGCCAGGGGGGGTTTTCAATCTTTTTCTCAGGGTTCTCTGCATTCTGTTTGTGTTGCAGCTATCCAGCTTGACTCTTGTGAAATTTCACCTTCTAACCAACCTGACCTCAGGGATCCACTGACCTCTGCCCAGTCTGGTGGTCCTGTTATGGATGCCCAGCTCATCTTTAAGGGTCTGGGGGACCCTGCTCAGGCTCCTGATTTTTTCATGCCCTTACCCATTCCTAAGAAGCCTTTGGTCCTCAAGTCCTCTCGTCCTCTCCCTACCTCGGTTCCAGTCTCTGAGGATAATTTAAAATACCAGGTTAGTCAAGTTTTGGATTCCCGGATCTGTAAAGTCATTCTTCAGTACCTCGTACTTTGGAAAGGGTTGGGTCCTGAGGAGAGGTCTTGGATCACTGCATCTGAGGTCTTTGCTCCCTGTCTGTTAAGGAGGTTCCATCTGGCGTTTCCCTTTAAGCCTGGACCCAGGCGGGGGAGGGGGAGGCCTCATAAGAGGGAGGGTACTGTCATGGTTGTGCAGTCATGTTCCTTTGTTTGCTTACCTCCCCCCATGTGTTCAGACTAAGAGGCCAGCCACTTCCACCTGGTGGTTTTTATAACCTCTCCTCTAAGCATGGCTCAGTAATGCACCACATACATTATTTACAAAAACAAGGTGTGTGTGTAGCAGACCCACAACATAATAAGATTATCTGAAGAAGAGACTGTCCCCTCATCTCGCTCTGAACTTGGGTTTGCACTGTTGGTAAAAAAGGCACAATTTGAAAAAACCTAAATATACCTAGGAGACACCTAAAACCAAGCCAAGCAGTAAATGAAGGAGTTTCAGATAAAAATGTATTCTTAAAATGCCGCTCAGACATTGTCTGGCATATCAGTGGCCCCCCTACCCACAAAGTAGTCCATGTATTGTGTTCAAACCTCACGGACACTTTGGGGGGGGGGGGGGGCAAGCCAGGATGAGCATGTTCAAGGGCCGTGAGGTTATCTTCATTTTCCAGCAAGTTTGCTTCTTGTTGGCCAACTGAGACCGCATAGTTCACAGAGACTTTTTTCATAAAATTGTGCAGAACACAGCACGCCAGCACTATGTGATTCAGTTTGTATTCCGCCATGTGAATAGGCGTAAGAAAAAGGCGGAACCGGCTGGCCAGTATACCAAAAGTGTTTTCCACCACTCTTCGGGCTCTGAACAGGCGGAAATTCAAAAATCCTCTGGTCTGGGGTGAGGGTCCTCATGGGGAAAGGCCGCATCAGATGGTTCCCCAGGTCAAACGCCTCATCCGCGACAAAGACGAATGGGAGTCCTTCCTGATTCTCCTCTGGGGGTGGCAAGCCCAGACTGCCACTCTGGAGATGCCAGTAGAACTCCATCCGTGCGAAGACTCCACCATCCGACGTCCATCCATTTTGCCCCACGTCCACATACAAAAAGTCATATGTCGCAGACACCACCGCCAACATCACGATACTATGAAACCCCTTATAATTATAATAGTACGACCCCGAGTTGGGTGGTGGGACGTTGCGGATGTGCTTCCCATCTATTGCTCCTCCACAATTGGGAAAGTCCCAACGACTGGCAAAGTGGGATGCCACAGTCTGCCATTCCTGTGGCGTTGAAGGACACTGTGGAGTGAAACAAGAACAAAAATTAGTAATTTGACAAATTAACATTGCAAGCAGATTAGACATCAAAATTTTTGGTCAAAATTAGTATAACATTTTGGGAACTGAGTATTTAAAGCCTAAAGTCTAATGTCCCCTTATGAGAGTCATCACCCCCCCATCCCTCCCCCACCCCCCATATCCCCCATCTGATGGGCCCTTGCTCAAAAATGAGGGGGGGGGGATGTTTAAGATAGGTAACCCTCTCCACTTGATTGAGAGCTGAATGGCTAAATAATGTGTGCTACTTTGGGAAGCCCCTCCTTAGTTACACTATTGGCAGCCCACCGGACAGGTAAGAAGTGTCATAATAACAAAAAGAAACCAAAATGTAAGCACTTTTTGACTGTCATGGTTATGCAGTGATCTTCCTGTGTTTGCTTACCTCCCCTCATGTGTTCAGACTAAGAGGCCAGCCACTTCCACCTGGTGGTTTTTATAACCTCACCTCTAAGCATGGCTCCACGCCAGGCCCTATCAGGGAGTCCTATATTAACCTGTGCACTGCAGGCCATCAGTGCTGATCAACCATTGTGTATTCCTTTGTGTGTTAGCTTCCTGTTTCCTGCCGTGTGCTCTTCTACTGTTTTCCGTTACCGACTTTGGTGTGTTTTGACTATCCCTGTTTGCCTGTGATCCTGACCTTTTGGCGTGTCCCCGACTATTCTTGTCTGCTTGTGGCCCCGACCTTGACTTTGTCCCTCACCATCCCTATCCTCCTGTTGCCTGCTGTGGGTGTGAGCTGGGGGACCCTGGGGGTCGCGACCTGGAGCCAGTTGCAGCCAAGTCCATCCTCACCACCAGAGGCGCTGGTGAACACCTGCTGGCTCTTAGACTCCGCACCCCAGGGAATCTTACGCTCTAACCCCAGTGGGATCTGTCCCCCGTCTGCAGCAGTCAGCCGTAGGGTCCACAACCTTGCGGTGCACTCCTGATTCTACGGTGTGCACCTGTCACCTCGCCTCAAGGTGACCTGACAGTTTGATCAGCCATGGACACCGCTTCCTGCAGATGATCCATTGCAGAGCTTAGTTCCACCTGGTGGTTTTTATAACCTCTCCTCTAAGCATGGCTCCACGCCAGGCCCTATCAGGGAGTAATATATTAACCTGTGCACTGCAGGCCATCAGTGCTGATCAACCATTGTGTATTCCTTTGTGTGTTAGTGTCACGTACCTTTAAGCAGAGCCCGGAGTGCAGGGAGTGGCCTCTCGTAGACCTCTGACTCGAGAGACCCTGGTAGTGGTGACAGGGGCTCAGGAGCACAGAGGGGCACAAGTGCCTGACTGGATAGCAGATGGTAGAGGCAGAAGACCGTTGAAGGAGGAGGTGTATTGTAGTCCGGTGTCTGAATGCAGGCAAAGGTGAGATAAGGTCCAGCAGACAGCAGAAGGGTTCCTGTAGTCCAGCAACGGCATACAAGTGATTGCAGGAGGTAACAAACAACGGAGGGGTATTGTAGTCCAACAACGGATGCAGGTGCAATGGATAAGCGGAAGCGGAAGAGTCCAGTAGTCTGTGGCCAAAGGTAGAAGGCTACAAACGCAGAAGGAGTACAGCCAAATATTGCGGAGGACTGGGAGGTGTCCTGTAGTACAACAGCAAGCAACTTACAGTTGACGGATGGTGTAACAGTCCAGGTCAGGCACAGGCGGGCAGATCAGGTACAGAAACGGAATCCAGAAGAGTAGTCGGGTACAAGCCAAAGTCGGGGGGGCAGGCAGCAAACAGCAGAATCGGGAACAAGCCGGGTTCGATACGGATCAGGGTACAGGTACAGGTACAGGTACAGGTTCAGGTTCAGATTCAGATACGGATCACCAGGACGCACAGGAACGCTGTTGATCAGGCAGCAAGGCAGTGAGGCATGGATCCAGTTTAAATAGCGCTATTGGCGCCAATTTGCGTCAAACGGCCGCGCGCGCACCCGCGTGCGTGCGGGAGCGCGCACGCGGGTGCGCGCGCGGCCGTTTGACGCAAATTGGCGCCAATAGCGCTATTAGCCAATAGCGCTAATAGCCAATAGCGCGCACAGCCGATCGCGGTAACGCTCCTGGAACTGGGCAAGAGATCTTCTGCGACTTTTGCCGCTCGGACGTCCGTGAGGAGGATCTTCCTGACATTGCCCCCCCCCAATGGGCAGCCTCCGGATGCCCAACTGGGACATCTTACCTGGGTGAGATCTTTTAAATGCCAGAACCAACCTCTTGGCGTGGATGCCAGTCTCTGGTTCCCAGGAGTTCTCTTCTGGACCATACCCCTTCCACTTCACCAGATACTGTACCTGGTTGCGTCTCTTTCTGCAATCCAAAATTGCTTCTACTTCAAACTCCTCTTCACCATTAATAAGCACAGGTTCAGGAGGGCCCACGTTCCGATCGGTGAAGGGATCCTGGATTGAAGGTCTTAAGAGGGACACATGAAACACTGGGTGAATACGCAGCGATTCTGGTAATTTCAGCTCATAAGCCACATTGTTAATTTTCCTGGAAATTGGGAAAGGACCCACAAATTTTGGGCCCAGTTTTCTAGATGGGCATGTTAATTTTAGATTCAGAGTAGATAACCAAACCAAATCTCCGGGTTTTAGGTCGAGCTCCCCTCTCCTCTTTCTGTCAAAAACTGCTTTGTTGCGTTCTTGAGTTCTTGCCATCGTTTCTTGAAGCAACTTGTTATTGGTGCAGAAAAAGTCCAAAGTTTCTTGAACTGCTGGAACCGTGCATTCTGGGATATTGGCTGATAAGAACTGAGGGTGAAAACCATAGTTCGCAAAGAAGGGAGATTGATTAGTTGCAGAATGAACAGAGTTATTGTAGGAAAACTCGGCAAGTGGTAAAAGGGATACCCAATCGTCTTGCGAAAAAGAAGAATAACACCGCAAATATTGCTCAAGGGTCTGGTTCGTTCGTTCGGTCTGGCCGTTGGTCTGGGGATGATAGGCAGACGAGAACGAAAGATCAATTTTCAAGGACTTACATAAAGCTCTCCAAAATTTTGATGTATAATTGTACCCCTCGGTCGGAAACAATGTTCGCAGGTATACCGTGGAGTCTTACAATCTCCTTAATGAAGATCCCTGCGGTCTCAGGGGCAGAAGGTGTACCCTTCATGGGCAGAAAGTGAGCCATTTTGGACAATCTGTCGACCACCACAAGGATAGTGGTGAAGCCTTCTGACGGAGGTAATTCTACAATAAAGTCTATGGAAATCATTTTCCAAGGCCTTTCCGGGATGGGGAGTGGTTTCAGCAACCCCCAGGCTTTGGTCTTGCTACTCTTGTTCTGGGTACAGGTAATGCAAGATTCAACATAAAGTTTACAGTCTCTTAGCAGCTGAGGCCACCAGAAGGTGCGTTGGAGAAGTTTGGCGGTCTTGTGTACCCCAAAATGACCGGCCAATTTGTGGTCGTGGCAAGACTTGAGAACAGCAACCCGTAGTTGTTGGGGCACGTAGATCTTGTTTTCATGCCATAACAAGTTATTGCTAGAGAGTAAGGTGGTGTTTGAGGGATGTGGAGCTGAAGATGAAGCCTGCTTAAGTTGGGATAGAAGATCTTCCTGGAGCATAAGGAAATTTCCGGGCGCAAGGATGGTGTCTGTGGGTTGAAGAACTTCGGGTTCGCTGAACATCCGGGATAGCGCGTCGGGTTTGGTGTTCTTTGATCCGGGCCTATAGGTTATGTGGAAGGAAAATCTTGTAAAGAACAGTGCCCATCTGGCCTGACGCGGCTTCAGCCTCTTAGCAGTCTTTAAATACTCTAAGTTCTTGTGGTCAGTGTATACCAGAATGGGATGGGCTGCTCCCTCCAGGAGATAGCGCCATTCCTCAAGTGCGGCTTTGATAGCGAGTAACTCCCTGTCCCCGACATCATAATTCTTTTCCGCTTCAGACAATTTACGTGAGAAGAACGCCACTGGGTGCAATAAAGCCTTTGGGCCCTGTCTCTGAGAAAGGACTGCTCCCACTGCAACTTCGGATGCATCCACCTCAAGGATGTAGGGTAGCGCAGAATTAGGATGCTTCAGGACAGATGCTGACACAAACTGTTCTTTAAGGGAAGAAAATGCGGCCTGTGCCTCCGGAGTCCACTGGAACTTGATACCTTGTCTCGTTAATCTGGTGATTGGAGCGATGATTGTAGAAAATCCCTTGATGAATTTTCGATAAAAATTCGCAAACCCCAAAAAGCGTTGAATTCCTCTTTTATCAGTAGGGGCTGGCCAGTCCAGGATGGCCGAAACTTTTTGCGGATCCATCTTGATTCCATCCACCGAAATAATCAGCCCCAAAAACTGAATGCTGCGACGTTCAAACTCGCACTTCTCAGGTTTTGCATACAAGCCGTGTTGGCGAAGCCGAGTGAGAACCTTCTTAACGTGTTCCCTGTGAGCTGGCAGAGAGGGGGAGAAAATTAAGATGTCGTCCAGATATACTATAACAAACAGGTCGAGAAAATCTCTAAAGATATCATTCACAAAATGCTGGAAAGTCGCAGGAGCGTTGCATAGCCCAAAGGGCATTACGAGATATTCAAAATGTCCGAAGCGGGTGCGGAAGGCAGTCTTCCATTCGTCCCCGCTTCGGATACGGACCAAATTATAGCCTCCCCGAAGATCCAATTTTGTGAAGATACTAGCTGATCCAAGGCGCTGGAATAATTCGGGTACCAAAGGCAGTGGGTACCGGTTCTTGACTGTAACTTTATTTAAGTCCCGGTAGTCAACACAAGGGCGGAGAGAATGGTCCTTCTTTTCTACAAAAAAGATTCCTGCCCCTGCTGGGGACGTAGAAGGACGTATGAACCCCTTTTTCAGATTGTCATCAATGGAAGTCCTGAGAGTCTCCAATTCCACTTCTGTTAAGGGAAATATTCTCCCGAAAGGGATTTCGGCTCCGGGAAGGATCTCAATTGGGCAATCGTAGGGTCTATGAGGGGGAAGTGTTTCTGCCCCCTTCTTGCTGAACACGTCCAGGAAGTCATGGTAGGTCTCAGGAACGTGCTGGCGAGTCTCAACATCGGTCTCCATACACATTAAATGGGGTGAAACCTTAGTTGATTCTTGAAAGCAGTGTTGACGACAATAGGGGGAGAAAAAGAAAATGTTTCCGGTGGACCAGTCTATTTGCGGGTTGTGTGCCCGAAGCCAGGCCATACCCAGTATGATAGGGAAAAGGGGAGATTCAATAATGTCCAGGCAGAGTTGTTCCTGATGGTTACCGGAAATAGTAGCAGTCAAAGGACATGTCTCTTGTGTCACTGGTCCTGATTTGATAGCTGACCCATCGGCAAGGTGTACAGACAACCCTTTCGCCCTGGGCCGTAAGGGCACTTGGAACTTTTGGGCAAACGATAAGTCCATAAATCCACTGCACGCTCCAGAATCAACTATTGCAGGGACTTGAATGTTCCCTCCGGGTAGCTGAAGAGAGACGGGAACAGCCAGGTGAGTAGCATTACTAGGCACAGCCGGTAAAACAGGAGAAGATACAGAAGAATGCTTACGGAATTTGGCAGGACAGGATCTCACGTAATGTCCGGGTTCTCCACAGTAAAGACACAGATTGTTGAGCTGCCGGCGTTGTCGTTCCTCGGTGGTGAGCGTTGGTCTAAGTAAGCCCAGTTGTATGGGTTCAGGCGTGTCAGCAGCAGGATGTGCAGGGGGATTAGGTACACGGGGTAACATCCAGACTGGTCGGGACGGCCCGGCAGTGCGTTCTGTTCTCCGTTCTCTCAAGCGTCTGTCTATCTGGATGGAGAGGTTGATAAGGGCTTCAAGAGTTGCTGGAACACCCACCCGGGCCAATTCATCCTTTAGAGGTTCAGAGAGTCCCATGCGAAACTGGTATCGCAGAGCAGCATCGTTCCAGGTAGTATCGGAACTCCAGCGCCGAAATTCAGACGCATAGTCCTCTGCCGCTCTGCGGCCTTGCTGAAGAGAATATAAAGCTGCTTCCGCTGTGGCCGCCTGTTGAGGATCCTCATAGAGCAAACCCATGGCTTGAAAAAAGGTATTCAGGTTGATAAGGCAGGCTTCCTTTTGCTCCAAAAGGCGGTGGGCCCAAGCCTGGGGCTCACCCAGTAGGAGGGAGATAACAAAACCCACCTTAGTGGATTCTAGAGAGAAAGTTCTGGGTTGAAGTGCAAAAAACAATTCACAGGCATTGCGAAAAGCTCTATACTTGCTGCGATTTCCCGAAAACCTCTCCGGAGTTGGGACCTTGGGTTCAGGGGGTAACATAACCACTGATGGCGCAGAAGAAATTCCCGACACGGTAGGGCCTGTGGTAGATAAGACCTGGACACGCTCTTCCAATCGAGAATAGCCTTCTTGTAGAGATTTAACAGCCTGGGTAAGTCCAGCAAGATGACGGCATAAATCATCCATGGCCGAATCTCCCTGCGTGGGCTCAGACATGGCTGCCTGATACTGTCACGTACCTTTTAAGCAGAGCCCGGAGTGCAGGGAGTGGCCTCTCGTAGACCTCTGACTCGAGAGACCCTGGTAGTGGTGACAGGGGCTCAGGAGCACAGAGGGGCACAAGTGCCTGACTGGATAGCAGATGGTAGAGGCAGAAGACCGTTGAAGGAGGAGGTGTATTGTAGTCCGGTGTCTGAATGCAGGCAAAGGTGAGATAAGGTTAGACAGCAGAAGGGTTCCTGTAGTCCAGCAACGGCATACAAGTGATTGCAGGAGGTGACAAACAACGGAGGGGTATTGTAGTCCAACAACGGATGCAGGTGCAATGGATAAGCGGAAGCGGAAGAGTCCAGTAGTCTGTGGCCAAAGGTAGAAGGCTACAAACGCAGAAGGAGTACAGCCAAATATTGCGGAGGACTGGGAGGTGTCCTGTAGTACAACAGCAAGCAACTTACAGTTGACGGATGGTGTAACAGTCCAGGTCAGGCACAGGCGGGCAGATCAGGTACAGAAACGGAATCCAGAAGAGTAGTCGGGTACAAGCCAAAGTCGGGGGGGCAGGCAGCAAACAGCAGAATCGGGAACAAGCCGGGTTCGATACGGATCAGGGTACAGGTACAGGTACAGGTTCAGGTTCAGATTCAGATACGGATCACCAGGACGCACAGGAACGCTGTTGATCAGGCAGCAAGGCAGTGAGGCATGGATCCAGTTTAAATAGCGCTATTGGCGCCAATTTGCGTCAAACGGCCGCGCGCGCACGCGCGCGCGCACGTGCACGCGCACGCGCGCACCGCCGATCGCGGTAACGCTCCTGGAACTGGGCAAGAGATCTTCTGCGACTTTCGCCGCTCGGACGTCCGTGAGGAGGATCTTCCTGACAGTTAGCTTCCTGTTTCCTGCCGTGTGCTCTTCTACTGTTTTCCGTTACCGACTTTGGCATGTTTTGACTATCCCTGTTTGCCTGTGATCCTGACCTTTTGGCGTATCCCCGACTATTCTTGTCTGCTTGTGGCCCCGAGCTTGGCTTTGTCCCTCACCATCCCTATCCTCCTGTTGCCTGCTGTGGGTGTGAGCTGGGGGACCCTGGGGGTCGCGACCTGGAGCCAGTTGCAGCCAAGTCCATCCTCACCACCAGAGGCGCTGATGAACACCTGCTGGCTCTTAGACTCCGCGTCCCAGGGAATCTTACGCTCTAACCCCAGTGGGATCTGTCCCCCATCTGCAGCAGTCAGCCATAGGGTCCACAACCTTGCGGTGCACTCCTTATCCTACGGTGTGCACCTGTCACCTCGCCTCAAGGTGACCTGACATTGACATTCTGCTATTACATATCCAGATAATTAGTAGGTTAAAAAATAAAAGAAAAAGCATTTGAAAGTATTGAGGCAGGCCCTTGCACTACATGCTTTGGTGAATTCATCCATAAATGTGAGCATCAAAAAGGTAGGTAGAGTGTGTATTGGGTTTGGTAAAGTCAGCAGATAGAGGATTGCTATCAGCTGAGCTAGCAGTTGGGGGGAGGGGGGTTCTTAATGAGTTTGGCCCCCAAAAATAAAAATGTCACTCTGCATGAATTGAAGCATACACATCACATTTGTAGACATTATAGGGGGTGTTTAGGGGAAAGCAATACTATGAAGCTGACAAAAAACATTGTTAAGTGACTAGACTATAGTTTTATGGGCCAAGAAGAGCATGGTGGGGAAGTTAGTGAGGCAAATATGCATGAGGACAAAGGGGCACAGCATATGAATTAGAGCATATTGCAATGATGGTAATTAGGGAAGGAGGAAAGAAATGCAAGACATTAGCAATCATGAAATACATAGAATGTGATGTTTAAGGATAAAACTTCGCTTCATATAGTCCTTCTGCAGGACCTGAATGATGGCAGAACAGGTCTCTGGAATAATGATCCCCAGAGCCTGGGGGGAGATGCCTGTAGAGAACTTGAGGTCCTGAAGACTTCTACCTGTCACCAAGTAGCGCAACGTGGCGATGAGCCTCTGCTCCGGAGTGATGGCTTGATCCTGCCTGGTGATATAAGGGGTCAGCAAAGCCAGCAGATGGTGAAAAACGGGGTCCGTCATCCGGAGATAATTCCTGAAATCATCAGGATTATTCTCGCGGATCTCACGGAGCAAAGGCATGTGCGAGAACTGGTCACGCTGGCGCAACCAATTCTTGTTCCACAAACGCCTCCCCTCCCTGTTCATGGACCGGGCTTGTGTCAAAGTAAGAACCCCAACACGAAGCCCCTGTACAGCACAAACTGTACGACGAGTACGTCGACGAAACATGGTTTGAAAACGGTTGGCTCGTCAGAACAGACACCAGAAAGCACCGATAAACAGCAAGGCCTGAAAGAACGACCTGAATAGCAGAAGCAAGCAGACAATAAAAAATGCCTTTCAAAGCGTACTATACCAAGATATAGTCCACAATGATCAACAAATACTTACTGACTGCACGCACTGATTATCCGATACGCAAAGACAAGCACAAACCGAAGAGCAGTAGCGATCTGAATCACAAATCTAAAAAGCGCGAATCGTCTCTCACCAAACTTCTACTAACACGAGATCAGCAGAAGGAGCCCAAAGGGTGCCGGACGTGTTGCTGAACTTCCCTTTTCTAGTCACCGCGTTCTTGGCAACCGCAAAATCCGACAACGTGGTCCGACCGTGTGTATTCAACAGTTTCGGACACAATCCGTCGGACAAAATCCAACGGATTTGGTTGGCAGAATGTCCGACCGTGTGTACAAGGGCTTAATCTTTTTCTCCTTTTTACATTCATCCCTCTTCTACCCCTTACTTTACCTATTTTTCACAAAAACGATTAGTGGGAGTAGTGGGAGTCTCATTTCCCACAAAAGCCTGCATTGTGTTTGACAATGGAGAGAGTAACTGCAGCGTACAATGTAAGATATAAGTTTAATTGTTTGAAGAGTATTCCGTAAAGGTTTCCTGATAATGTTGTTCAAGCTTTTAGGATTATGGGTGGATGAATCAGTAGGGCTACCTGAGGCTGGCCCCCTCTTCCACCCGTTTCCTTTATGCATCCACCTGCTTAATGTTAGGTCATCATGTTCGCTCTCGTACCTACGTCGGCCACCAAGGTTGTCCTGTCTTATACGCGATGCCTCAATTACGCTTCTCCCTCTCCTCCCCCCACTTCTCCTCCCTTTTGCTCCTGATTAGGGATGAGCCGAACACCCCCCTGTTCGGTTCGCACCAGAACCTGCGAACAGACCTAAACTTCGTGTGAACTTTAGAACCCTATTAAAGTCTATAGGACGAGAACGTTCACAATCTAAAGTGCTCATTTTAAAGGGTAATATGCAAGTTACTGTCCTAAAAAGTGTTTGGGGACCTGGGTCCTGCCCCAGGGGACATGGATCAATGCAAAAAAAAGTTTTAAAAACGTTAGTTTTTTCAGGAGCACTGATTTTAATAATGATTGAAGTGAAACAATAAAAGTGTAATATTCCTTTAAATGTGGTACCTGGGGGGTGTCTATAGTATGCCTGTGAAGGGGCGCATGTTTCCCGTGCTTAGAACTGTCCCTGCACAAAGTGTCATTTGTGCAGGAAAAAAAGTCTTTTAAAATCACTTGCGGCTATACTGTCGGCTCCCCGTAATACAGAGAACACTCAATGAGTGTTCTCTGTATTAGCCAACAATTCATTCATTCATTGATAAAAAATAAAAAAAAGCGTGGGGGTTCCCCTAAATTCAATTACCAGGCCCTTCAGGTCTGACATGGATATTAAGGGGAACCCCGCATCAAATAAAAAAAAAATTGACGTGGGGGTCCCCCTAAAAATCCATACCAGACCCTTTATCCGAGCACGCAACCTGGCAGGCCGCAGGAAAAGAGGGGGGGACGAGAGAGTGGCCCCCCTCCCTCCTGAACCGTACCAGGCCACATACCCTCAACATTGGGAGGATGCTTTGGGGGTCTGTGACCCCTCAAAGCACCTTGTCCCCATGTTGATGAGGACAAGGGCCTCATCCTCACAACACTGGCCGGTGGTTGTGAGGGTCTGCGGGCGGGGGGCTTATCAGAATCTGGAAGCCCCCTTTAACAAGGGGACAATAAGCTTTCCTGCGTGAAGCTGCACAAAAATTCTCTAGAGACCAAAAAGCCTCAGACTAGCAGGATTTACCTTCAACACAAGGGGGTGGTGAATCCAAACCTCACCTCTCATGCTTAGTGACTGCACAATTTACCTGAAGGTTGGCTGTGCGGCTTAAGGGGGGGGGTTTGGGGGCACTAAAATCACACACATTTTTACTGCTCCCCAACTGCACGTCTAAACTTAGCCTAACTGTATATCTCCTGTTATTCAAGCTCTGCTGTAAGAAATATGAATTAGGATGGATTTTAATACATAATTAGTGGGAAATCTGACACAAGTTGGAGTGAATAGAGATAATACCCCTACCAGCCTTTACCGCGGAAATAACCGGCCTTGTATGGCCTCTGATTTGGAGGTATACAGAAACTTCTACGGTTTTATTATATTTATCTCTAGTACAGAACATGATACACATTATATGTCAATACTTTGTGAACAAAGGTAAATGGTGCTTTTTTGCCCTCATGTCTTCCATCTCCTTGGTCCATAGAAGATGTAGTTATTCTACATCCATCATTATTTAATTATGAGGTTTTACCTGACCCTTGATGTTACATCAAACCTGCATACTGTCCTGTTGTTATAGGATTAGTACTTATTTAAAAAGGCTGCCTGAGCTGAGATCTCTGACATGGCCCTGGCCCATGCAGATGCCAAGTGTGTGGGCTTTATATGTCCAGGCCGGGCCCGGGTGGGTCAATACCAGCTGTCTCCGTGCACAATGCTGCCGTCCTGCTCCTCCTGTGGCTGCACATTGCCCAGAGAGCTGACAGGACAGCTAGACACCGGCACCATTCAGATACCAGGGACGGAGGAGGAGAGGGGGCCGAATGAGTGAATGCAAATCTCCTCCTCGGTGTGTGATCATGGCTGCAGAGCCCTGGCTGCGCCCTAGGTGGCAGTGTGCCATAGGGGGTTGCCTAGTTTGCCTAGTGGAAGCGCCGGACCTGGAGGTGGGTATTTTATTCCAATATGCATTAGAGTTCATGTATACAGATCTTCAACGTCAACTAGTAAATGTAAAAGGGTGGAGGAGCTAGAAGAATAATTGTAAAGTCAGTGATGGTAACTGAGAATGATATGCGGGAAACAATGCCACTGTGCTAATATCAGGCAACTAGATCCACTTTTTATTCTAAACTTAAATTGACACTAAACTCTGGTTTAAAAAGGAAAAAAATCTATTAATGTATATATTATTCACATTAAAAGTCCCTTCTATTGCTCTCAGCCTCATCCAAATCTCCAAATTCCTTTTCTTTTTTTGCTGCTCTGATCTGAATCCCTGTTAGAGGGGGGCTACATTTATTCTTCATGATCTCCCACTGTATGTAACAACATAGCCACCCTCTCTTACACAATCCCAAGATGGACTAGGAACCATTGACTATGAACTATGAACTATGGGATGTGTGCATAGTGCTGTGCACAGGATCACAACTAACCTGCACAGCTCATTCCAAACAAACAAACAAATGTGGGGCGCAAACAAAGAGGTCCAGGATTTCACAGAGAACAGTACAAAGAGGCGAAAAACAAATTTCATGAAAAAAAGATTAGAAGGCCAATAAGCAGTGGAGCATGGACTAATTTTGGAAAATCAGGGTATTGCTTAGTCTCACTTTAAAGCTGAAATTCGCTGCTCACATTTTGCTTTCCCGGGTTCCTCCCTACCCCTTCCCCCCATCAACAGGCTAATTACATTTTTAAATATAATATTTCCATTTCCACTACATACTGTAACTTATTTTGGAGCCAGTGACATCATTACTGGGTCTTTCTGCTTCGCTTTGCTATGCAATGAAAACAGGTCCTGGCTGCTGGGAGGTGCTAATAGGGTGCTATACTTAACTTCCTTAAATAACACACCTGCCCTAGACTGTCTACATTTAGTATATGGCTCTACTTGCTTTTCAGGTCTGTTGAGGGTTTCCCTAAACCTGGTGGGGCTTCTGTCTGCTGCTGGGTAAATAATCCAGCAATAGTGTGGGAGGATCATTTATTGGCATTATGAACATTTATTGGACCCTAGCCAATCCCTGGGAGATTAATCCAGATGCCATTAAAGTTCACGTGCGTGTAAAGGCAGGCGTCACAATACTTTTAGTAATACAGTGTACAACCATTGGGCTGACCTTTGGCAGGAGTTATGTAAAAATATAAATACTTTGATATGAATCACATGATGTTGAGCCTCCATGATTGAAAGAACTGAAACTCAATTAATTAAAAGAATTGGACCAAGAACAGTAAAACTGGAGAGGATAGTGCTACATCAGTGGTTCCCAACCTCCCTTTTCAAATTCCCCCAACAGGTATGTTTTCAGGATTTCCTGCACCTTGCACAGGTGCTTTAAATCAAAGTCAATGGCTTTGTATTTTTTGACTAGGGATGAGCCAAACACCCTCCTGTTCGGTTTGCAGCAGAACATGCGAACAGGCAAAAAATTTGGCAGAACACATGAATACTGTTAAAGTCTATGGGACCTCCAACATGAATAGTCAAAAGTGCTAATTTTAAAGGCTTATATGCAAGTTATTGTCATAAAAAGTGTTTGGGGGCCCGGGTCCTGCCCCAAGAGACATGTATCAATGCAAAACAATTTTTTAAAAACTGACTTTTTTTGCAGAGCAGTGATTTTTTTTTTAATGCTTAAAGTGAAACAATAAAAATGTAATTCCTTTAAATATCGTGCCTGGGGGGTGTCTATAGTATGCCTCTTAAGTGGCACATTTGTCCTGTGTTTAGAACAGTACCACAGCAAAATTAAATTTCTAAAGGAAAAATTGTCATTTAAAACTGAATGCGGCTGTAATGTCATTTTGCTGTGGTACTGTTTTAAACACTGGAAAAATGCGCCAGTTTACAGGCATAATATAGACACCCCCAGGCACGATGTTTAAAGGAATATTTCATTTTTATTGTTTCACTTTAAGCATTAAAAAAATCACTGCTCCTGAAAAAAAAACATTAAAAAAAATTGATACATGTCCCCTGGGGCAGGACCCAGGCCCCCAAACACTTTTTATGACAATAACTTGTATATAAGCCTTTAAAATTAGCACTTTTGATTTTTCCTGTTAGGGTTCCATAGACTTTAACTGTTTTCCGGCGGCTTTCAAATTTGCCTCGAACACAGCATATTGTTCGGTGTTCACAGAACATCCGAAACAACCAAAGTTAAGCCCGAACTTATGCTCGGGCCAAACCATTCGCCCATCCCTATTTATGACAGCTATTTTATAAAAATAAATAAAAATCAGTGTACGGTAAAATCAGATCAAGTAATTTTAGTACAGGAGAGAAGCCTTACTGTTGGCAAGACTGGAGTGAAGCTTAAAGTGAAGAAGCAAAATTAAATTGCCCAAGAAGATCTGCTATTGAAGAAGAGAGTAAATACTCACTTCCCCTACTGCCCATGCTGCTGAATGCCTTTCTATGAATTCTGCTAAAAAATACTTTCAGGAATGTTGATCTCCTGTGTCCCTTGGTACTCTGAGTGGTTTCTCCTGTCAACCTTCTTGTCTATACCATGCCCTGTAATGATGTAGGGGTAGCATTTTTCTTCTACAGCAATGTCAGCTCAGTAATGTGTGTGTTTCATACATATGTTCCCCCAAAAGTTCCCCCTAGGACTTTGAAGCCTTAATCATATATCACACCATTATTTGAATGTAAAAACAATGACAGCTTTATTTTTAAAAGACCATAATAAAAACATAACACATCATAAAATGTTTATAGCCTTGGTATAAGAAAAAATGTTGTTGTACATACTAACAACTCCCTCGTTTTATACCACTGAAAGATAGGTATGATTAATGATTAGAATTTGTCCATAAGTAAATCCTGCCGTGTAGGTTCCAACGTGTTTAAATTAGTTAAAGCAAAAATCTTCTTTGAGGGCAAAACTAGGGGTATTTAAGTGTTTGAAAGATATACAGTTAGCAGGTTGTAGAAATATCAGTACATGTACTATGAATACAAGATTCAACATGTAAAATAATGCTTACAGATAAGAATATCACAATGGACATAAACAAAGACGTTCCTAACCTCTTCCTGCCACTACCTCCCAGCCCATTAAGAGATTCTAAATCCCAGGAGGCAGGCATTCCAATCATGTGACCACTAGCAGTAAGGATAGAATACTAGGAAACTGCCTCTCCTGGTATAAGCAAACACTGGATCATACAAGATGTTAACCAAGCTGACCCAAACCTATAAAGATACATACATAAAAAATGTTCTCTTATGATTCACTATATTGCTTCCCTGAAGGGAAAAAAATAAAACACTCAAATAGATACTGATCTACTGTTAAAGTGTATGATCCTCAAAAAATAGACTGGGCCTCAAAGCTCACAAGGCTTCCTATATAGTGCCCACAGATCTTTAACAATATTTAAAAAAGTAAATTAAAATGTACATAATCAATTCACATTCCATTAAATGAGTTCTTCCTGAAACTTAGTGTATTATAAAGTTCTCACCAAATGTGGATGCTGCTTGACTGTATGGTGTGTACTCCAGCCAGTCCAAAAGCTTACTACTCCCCTGGAAAAGAGTTTCTCCTAGTTATACAAAAAGTAAAGCCTAGGCAATTTGCAACACTCGTGGTCCAATTGGTAAGGCTAGGTTGCCAAGGGCGGTCATTGGGCACCAAAACCAGAAGGACTCTCCCAGTCGTCAACCTGTCTCTGCCTGAAATGTGTGGTGCAATGACGTCATATGCATGAGTGATGTCAGCAAATCACACACCAAAGCAACCGCACCCAGGGAGAGGTAACAGGATGCTGCCGGCATGGGTAGTCACCTCCTACAGGTGCCAACTTACATAGCAGCCAGCAGACAACAACCTTTGGCAATGGGGGGAGCAAATTAAATGGGCAGGAGGAAGGAGAACTAAATGTCAATCCACCCCTTACCCATGGCAGGGGTGTGTTTTGAATGTTGGCTCAATCTCCTTTTTGTAAAGCATTTAAATATAATTCTAGGTTTGGATATTATATACATAGTTTTATCAGTCCAACTTTGATCCATGCATATAACATATGTGGCCGATGCCCCTGGAAACTGGAAATCACTTAATTAGACACCACTACTTCAGTGATCTTCACTTGCTTCTGGGTCCTGTGATGAGCAACTGCCAACTGCATTGTGAACACGGGAGGTTAGAAAATCGACACAGGTGCTCTTCAGAGAATGATTAGCATTTTTCAATGAGTGTAAAGCATTCTCTGATTGGATGGGGTGAAGAGTGTGATATCACTGCTCTGCCTCTCCAGCATATTTAATCAGAGAATGATATGTTCACAATGAAGCAGGGAAGCCGCTCAGCACTGGACCCAAAAGCTAGCCAAGATCACTGGAGTAGCAGTGATTTCTAGCTTCCAGGAGCATCGGCAAGGTATTATATATACAAATAGTAGTTAAAGGAAGCATACATCAAGTGCAAGCCCCCTTGGGCTTTTGAGGCAGAAAATGGGAGTAGAAAAGTAGATAAAAGGCAACGTAGTGGCACTTTTATTAAGTACACAGCATAATAAAATATATAAACATAGCCATAGACCGTAATGTTAAAATATACAGGGTATACCAATGAACCAAGTTTTATATATATATATATATATATATATATATATATATATATATATATGTGTCAAACCAAGGCAAATAATCCAGGTACTGCCAGATTCAAACGTGAAGATTTAGAGCATGTATCCCAACATGTTTTGGAATTCACATTGCAGTGCATAGGCATGAACTGAACAGTCTATTTTGCATAGTGAACTGCATAGTGTTTGGGTTTAGGGTACTTAAATTGAAGGTTCACTGAGTGGACACGAAGAAAGTCTGGTAATAAAAACAATCTGAAAAATGAATGTTGGCTGAGAGAGTCCTCATGGAAACATAGGTGAAACAGACGTGTATCCCCGGATAAACTGTTAGCTTATGTGTGGCGTAGCCCCTCCCCTAGGGGCGGGATGACATCACGTACCGACACGTCACTGGCAAAGAGAGATCCCCTTCTGTGTCGGAGGCACAGCGGGGACTTCCTCCATGTTGCTTTGCTTCTGGCAATATTTTTTTCTCACTTAAAAACCTTTCTTAAGTTAAAGTGGAGGGCGACCCTGAAAAAAAAAAAATACATTATAAATTAGAAAAATATCTTTAAAAAAAAAATGAAAAATTTTTTTTTTTTTTTACTTACCAGAAATGCCTGTTGCTAGGCACATCATCCTAATCTGCCTCTTCCTCCTCCGCGGAGATCTTCTTTCTTCTCTCCTCGTCGCGTTGTCTTCTGGGTAATGGGTCGCGCTGTGTTCTGGGAACTGTGTGTCCCAGAACACAGCGCATCCCATTCACAAAGCGCTGCGCAACTCGCGCATGCGCAGTAGGAAACGGGCAGTGAAGCCGCAAGGCTCCACTGCCTGTTTCCCTTAGAAAGAATGGCAGCGCCGGGACCCGAGAGCTGAGGGACGGGTCAGCCTCAGGCAGCCGACATCACGGGCGCCCTGGACAGGTAAGTCGGCTTATTAAGTCAGCAGCTGCAGTGTTTGCAGCTGCTGACTTTTAATTTTTTTTTTTTTTAAACGGCCCTCCTCTTTAAGCATTTGGAAAACCAATGTTTGACACAACCTGCTCTGGAATTCTAGGAGAAATTTGCTCTTAGCTCAGTTGCCATTGGTGTCGCTAGACCCAAGCTTGTGAAGTAAATTAAAGAATAACTGAAGACAAAATTGTCAGGGTTTTTTTTGCTGTCTGTGCCCCGTAAAGGGAAAGTCACCTTCCATATTCGTCCTGTTTACCATTATCAGTCAGAGCAAAAGAAAACCCCAAATTTGCAGTTGTCTCCAGAATAGGAATATAGGGGTAATTCCCAATGGGGACACTAGTTTGGGTGACCCTGGTAAAAATTAGGGATTCCCTCACTTTGGAGGGATTTCCTTTGAAGGCTGGTCACGTGGCAATATGTGTCAGCTTCCAGGTACACACTTTGCCAGGAGACAGTGGAAGCCATATTGGGTTACTGTAGGAGTGGCGCATGCACATTTTTCTCAATCTGAATGGAAACGGCTCGAGGCACCATCTTAGATTGGATACCAGCCTGGCCGCATGAGATGTCAGGGTAATTAACTACTTCAGCCCCGGAAGATTTGGCTGCTCAATGACCAAGCCCTTTTTTTGAGATACGGCACTGTGCCACTTTAACTGACAATTGTGTGGTCGTGCGATGCTGTACCCAAACAAAATTGGGGTCCTTTTTTCCCCACAAATAGAGCTTTCTTTTGGTGGTATTTGATCGCCTCTGTGGTATTAATTTTTTTGCTATAAACAAAAGAAGTGCGACAATTAAAAAAAAAAAACACAATGGGGGTTATTTTCTAAAGGCAAATCCACTTTGCACTACAAGTGCACTTGAAAGTGTACTGAAAGTGCACTTGGAAGTACAGTCGCTGTAGAGGGGGACATGCAAGGAAAATAAAAAACAGCACACTAGGGAGTGTGTTCTAATTGTAGGGGGGATGAGACTGTCTAGGAGGAGAGAGAGATTGGTGTTCATAGTATGAACACACAATCTCTCTCTCTACTCCCCTGAAAGAACCGGGATTTGTGTGTTTACACACACAGATCCTGGTTCTCGCCCTGTCATGACGATCACGGGTGCCCGGGGGTCATTGCGCCTGCACTTGCATCAGCTTTGGGCACACGCTGTGCACGCGCACGCCCCTAGTGGCCAAAAGGCGAAGGGACGTAAGTTAATGTTGTTTCGCCCAACCATGCTATTCATAGTAGGTGAGGTTGAAAAAAGACACAAGTCCATCAAGTCCAACTTATGTGTGTGGTTATATGTCAGTATTACCTTGTATATACCTGTATGTTGTGGTCCTTCAGGTGCTTATCTAATAGTTTCTTGAAACTATCAATGTCCCTCCCTGAGACCACCGCCTGTGGAAGGGAATTCCATCCTTGCCGCTCTTACAGTAAAGAACCCTCTAAGTAGTTTAAGGTTAAAGAGGAAGTAAACCCTGATGAGTTTACTTCCTCTATCATTCCCTGCAAAGGTAAAGCATAATGGACTACTATGCATCGCATAGTAGCCCATTATGTGTCACTTACCTGACACAGGAGCCAGCGAAGTCCCCGCTGTCCCCTGTAGTCCACCGCATCCATCTTCTCGGTGGGTCTTGCTGCTCCGCCGCTGTCATTCGGCGAAGCTGCGATGACGTCACTCCCGCGCATGCGCGCGGGAGCCGCCACTCGCGGCATATCGCCGTTGACCGCGGCGCGCTCCGTGCGCCTGCGCGCTGCTGTCAGCGGTGCCTGTCTTTCGGCAAATATCTCCTAAACCGTGTAGGTTTAGGAGATATTTCTTGGACCTACAGGTAAGCCTTAATCTAGGTTTACCTGTAGGTCAAAGTTGGTTGTAAGGGTTTACAACCACTTTAAACCTCTTCTAATTTCAGACCCTTTATTAGCTTTGTTGCCCTTCTTTGTACTCGCTCCATTTCCAGTATATCCTTCCTGAGGACTGGAACCCAGAACTGGACAACATACTCTAAGTGTCACCGGACCAGAGTCTTTTAGAGCAGGAGAATTATCATTTTATCTCTGGAATTAATCCCCTTTTTAATGCATGCCAATATTCAGTTTGCTTTGTTAGCAGCAGCTTGGCATTGCTTTTGCAAAATCCAGATACACCACGCAGTAAAACTATGGCGGCTGGTCGGCAAGCAGTTAATTAACTTTTAAAATATCGACATGAATTTCCATTGGAAAATGTATCCATTTATACGCAATGACCAGGGGGACCCTTACCCCAGATGATAGACGAAACATGTCAGGTTGAGTCCCATTCAGGCCATTGCGTGCCTCATGTTCTCTTTCTGTAATTATACTCATGCTGGAAGAGTTCAAAAGTGCTGTGTATTTATATTCTTGTACGTGCTCTGTACTTTTTTAAATAAAATTTTAGTTTGCGGTTGTGGTCTGTGGATTGATGCAGCTGGTGCTGCAAAATATATGGCTTACATATTTGTGAAATGCATTTGTTTGTAACCTGGCTACTCTAACCTCTTAATTAAGCTGTGACCACTGATGCTAATCTAGCCAATGTGTGACCCTTATTCAATGGGAAAGTCATCGTATAGGACTCCATTTGCCCCTAGAGGCCCAACTATTTGGCTCTATATGCCAACTGTAGACACTTTTGGTCATTGTAGTATTGTATTACCCATTCAAGAAGATCTTTGTGCAGGCGCCAGTGCATGTCCGGATCAGTGTGACCTGTTCCTATACCCCTCCAATGTGTGTCCTGAAGAAGCGATCAAGCAAAGTGGGTAGACACACAGAGGCTCACGTATTCTTTGATGTCATACTGTTAAACTTCATTTTTCCATTTAGGTATATGTAACGCCCTCTCCATCTGGCTACTCCTTGGCTGCTAGTGGACACATACCTTTTTATAATTTAATATTTTGTATGTTTACATATTTATACCTAATAAAATATTTTTAAATGATACCGTTGTTCCGATCTGCCTCTAAAGTTCGACCGAGTGGGGAAAAACCTTTTTGTTTTCTAACTGATCCATACGGATGTGGCATATGAGTGATTTACCTTAAATTATTATTTATTTTCATTGTTTCTTTTTTTGGTATTTGTATGTGGAAGAGGTTTTGCATAAATGCGTTTGAGTCCAGTCGCATAATACTGTACAGTGTTTTATTGCAATGGTACGATTTATAAGATTAGTGAATTGCAATATACCTAGGAAGTGATGTCATTTGGGTGGAGGAGGTGGAATCCAGTACACCCATAATAAATGTTACAATTCTATTGGCCAACTCGAGAGGGAGGTTTCTCTCCTCAGGTATAAATTGGAGCATTGAGAAACCGGAAATAATGTCCTTGATGACACCCTGGAGAAAGAGCGAAATGTGTTGACATATTTCCAGTTCCACAACCAACAGCGCCACTTCTACTCTCCATGAAAGAGCCTCATGATTGTCCCAAGCTCATTTTTATCTGGAATTTTAAAAAATAAATAAATAAATAATACACTCCACTGTGGACTCAGAAAACAATACTTAAGATGGAGCTGCCTAACCCCTGGAAACAAGTTTTTTAAAGTTTCTTTAAACAGTAAGTAATATGTGATTTGGGCTGGATTATAGTGGCTATAGTCTGATAATGACTTATTATAATGGACTAAATGAAAAGAAGCCTCAGAGTGGGAGAGTTTACTTCCTCTTTAAAGTTCCTTGAGTCTCTCCAAAATCCTCTCTCACTTGCTGGTGTGGAAATAAACTTTCCATTGTCATGGGTGGGTTCTTCCTCTCCAAAGCTGCAATGCAGTGAATGATAGTGTCCTCTGTATCCTGGGTGGTGGGCAGGGATCTCCTCTGGTGCAGCCCTGTCCCAGTGCCTCTGTCCTCTCTCTCTTCTTGTATGGCTGCTCCTCTGCTCATTTGTGGCTGGGGGGAAGTGACAGCTGCAGTGTGTGGGAAGCTTTGAGAACTATCACAACCTGGTCCAGGTGGCTTCAGCCCAGATGGCACTGAGGACAAAGCTACAACTATTTGGAAGTGGGCGCCATGTCTACTTCATGGAGTTTGTTAAATTCTGTCATATGTTTTAATTATGCCCAACCTGCATTATAATGAAAATCAGCATCTTGAATGAAATCCCTTGCAATTTTGGGAAGTTTGTAAATAGTATGTTATCAACAATTATTTCAGCAAGATCTAAGACCACAGAACATCTGGTTGCTCCTTTCACATATCTCACAATTTGTTCATTTTTTACTTTGAATTTGTATCTGGCAAACATCGTGAGTCACATAATTATTGCATCTGTTCTAATAAGCATTGATCTGCTTTCTTTTCTCTGCAGAAATCCCCCATGTGTAAATGTCTTTGCCTTTCTCTTCAAACCATAACAGTAAATAATAATTGTCTTCCCTGTCTTTAGTATTTTGTCAGGAACTCTGAAGATAAAAACTGCAATTTTTTTTATCCCCTCGAAATGTTTTATTCTGCTCCAAATTATGCTAAGGGTGGCATCTCATCGATTTCCCTTCTAATGTAAACACAATAAACTTTACCTTGCATATACAGTGATGTGTTTTAAAAGCAGTATAAATGGGGAGTTTGGGACTTTATGTGCCTCCATCCTGGGTTCAATGAGACAAAAAGAGGGAAATTTGGGATATAAATAAAGTGGTTGACTTGTGTAGATGAAAACGGTCAAGTTTAATTATTGGAGTAAAAAGTATATAAATATATAACAGTAGTATAATTCATATAAAAAAGTCAATGGATAAATGTTACCATATTTGTACATATGCATAACAGTAGTACCATCATATTCATAAATGTATACATGGTCAGCAGTACATAGCAATGGTATATAGCATGGTCAAATCACATATCAACTGGCAGCATAGTTGGTAATTCAATAGATTGAAAAATGAATGGTGTATCCAGATATATATCCTAATAAAGCACATCCTCAGAGCCCGACGCGTTTCTGTCTAAAAACACTTCTTCAGGGGCGGATGTTGTAGGGTATCTATAAAAACATATAACGTAAAATATAGTAAAAATGTATTCTAATATTAGGGTAAGTACAACAGGACAAGAAAATGTAGTGCTTACGTGCCACAGGTAGTGACGGTGTGAAGTGTATGCAGAACCAGGGCCATAGGAGTTGTCCATCCTGGGAGCTGAGGTGGTCATGTACCCCATAACCAAGGGGGCGCACACGCAGAACCCCCAAAAATGCAGACCTCTCATCTTAAAAGTATGTCCAGAATGGTGAAAAGGAATGGAGGTTTTGATGTTTATTTAAAGTCCCAAATTTCCCTCTTTTTGTCTCATTGAACCCGGTATGGAGGCACATTACCACATTACCCTGAAGAAGTGTTTTTACACAGAAACGCATCAGCTCTGAGGCTGTAGCTATGTGCTTTATTAGGATATATATATGGAATTCTAATCAAAAAATTGTGAAATATATTGTAAAATATATTGAATAATATGCTTGTAGTGTTGTGACACACACATAATCAATTTACATATATAAAAAAGCAAAAAGAGTGACTGAGTGCTTTAAAAATGATAAAGTCCAAAAAAAGCAGATATGAATTCTTCACCACCAAGTGATTTGATGAAACTTCTCTGTTATTTTTTGCGATATAAATGGAAAAAGAGCGAAAAAAAAAAAAAAAAAAAGATATTTTCTTCTTTTTGTTATAAGAAAAATCGAATAAACTAAATTTTAGTCATACATTGAGGGCAAAATTTATTCAGCCACATGCGATTTTTTGCGATATAAATGGAAAAAGAGCGAAAATTAAAAAAAAAAAAAAAAGATATTTTCTTCGTTTTGTTATAAGAAAAATCGAATAAACTAAATTTTAGTCATACATTGAGGGCAAAATTTATTCAGCCACATGTCTTTAGTAAAAAAAATGTTAATAAGCGTATATTTTTTGGTTTGCGCAAAAGTTATAGCGTCTACAAACTAGAGTACATTTTCTGGAATTTACACAGCTTTTAATTTATGACTGCCTATCTCATTTCTTGAGGTGCTAAAATGGCAGGGCAGTACAACCCCCCCCAAATGACCCCATTTTGGAAAGTAGACACCCCAAGGAAATTGCTGATGGGTATGTTGAGCCCATTGAATATTTATTTTTTTTGTCCTAAGGGATTGAATAATGACAAAAAAAAAATAAAATTTTTACAAAAAGTTGTCACTAAATTATATATTGCTCACACATGCCATGGTTATATGTGGAATTGCACCCCAAAATATATTCCGCTACTTCTCCCGAGTATGGGGATACCACATGTGTGGGACTTTTTGGGAGTCTAGTCGCGCACAGCACCCCGAAAACCAATCACTGCCTTCAGGATTTCTAAGGGTGCAAATTTTTGATTTCACTCCTCACTACCTATCACAGTTTCGAAGGCCATAAAATGCCAAAATAGCACAAAACCCCCCAAAATGACCCCATTTTGGAAAGTAGACACCCCAAGCTATTTACTGAGAGGCATGTTGAGTCCATGGAATATTTTATATTTTGCCACAAGTTGCGGGAATATTACAAACTTTTTTTTTTTGCACAAAGTTGTCACTAAATGATATATTGCTCACACATGCTATGGGCATATGTGAAATGACACCCCAAAATACATTCTGCTGCTTCTCCTGAGTACAGGAATACCACATGTGTGGGACTTTTTGGGAGGCTAGCCGCGTACGGGACCCCGAAATCCAAGCACCGCCTTCAGGATTTCTAAGGGCATACATTTTTTATTTTACTCCTCACTACCTATCACTACCTATCACAGTTTTGAAGGCCATAAAATGCCAAGATGGCACAAAACCCCCGCAAATGACCCCATTTTGGAAAGTAGACACCCCAAGCTATTTGCTGAGGGCCATGTTGAGACCATTGAATATTTTTTTTTTGTCCCAAGGGTTTGAATAATGACAAAAAATAAAAATATTTTTTTTTTTTACAAAAAGTTGTCACTAAATGATATATTGCTCACACATGCCATGGTTATATGTGGAATTGCACCCCAAAATATATTCCGCTACTTCTCCCGAGTATGGGAATACCACATGTGTGGGACTTTTTGGGAGTCTAGTCGCGCACGGCACCCCGAAACCAATCACCACCTTCAGGATTTCTAAGGGTGCAAATTTTTGATTTCAGTCCTCACTACCTATCACAGTTTCGAAGGCCATAAAATGCCAAAATAGCACAAAACCCCCCAAAATGACCCCATTTTGGAAAGTAGACACCCCAAGCTATTTACTGAGAGGCATGTTGAGTCCATGGAATATTTTATATTTTGCCACAAGTTGCGGGAATATTACAAACTTTTTTTTTTTTTGCACAAAGTTGTCACTAAATGATATATTGCTCACACATGCTATGGGCATAAGTCAAATTACACCCCAAAATAAATTCTGCTGCTTCTCCCGAGTACGGGGATACCACATGTGGGGGACTTTTTGGGAGCCTAGCCACGTACGGAACCCCCGAAAACCAAGCACTGCCTTCCGGATTTAAATATAAAATGCTACCAAAAAAACTGTTAGCGATCGCAGGGATCAGGCCTGACTCTGCGATCGCTGCAGTTATGTGTTTAGTGTTTTGTAAGTGACAGTGATCGATCGATACTGCACTTGGGTGGGCTGGGCAGAGGGGCAAAACGCAGGTGCTAGCAGGTATCTGGGCTGATCCCGCTAACAATGCGTTTTTTTGGAACCCTGAACTGTTGGGGACGCTAGTATAGATCTGATCAGATCAGATATTGATCTGTTCAGATTCTATACCACTATGGGAGGTTTATGCTCTGCGTGTGGGTGTTAGCGGTACTGGCACTAACCTAGCGCTGCCTGGGGCAACGCAGACCCTGACCCTAAAACCTAATTGATATCAGCCGCCGGGTGATCAGGGGGTTAAACCTTTATTGGGTAATAAATGGTGGGTGCCCTGATGCTATAAAAAGCAAACTAACCAGAGTCACCCGTAACACTTATACGGTGATCAGTGGTGAAAGGGTTAACTAGGGGCAATCAGGGGGTTCAAAATTTTTATTAGGTAGTATATGGGGGTCTCTGGCGCTATATAAAAACCTGACGGGGAACCTAAATAACTAACTGGCTAACCAGCGTCACCAGTGACACTTATACTGTGATCACTGGTGAAAGGGTTAACTAGGGGCAATCAGGGGGTTAAAACCATTATTGGGTAGTATATGGGGGCACCTAACGTTATAAAAACCTGGCGGTGAACCTAAAAAAATAACTAGCTACCTAACGATACTACCTACTCACTAGTATCGTTAGGTAGCTAGTTATTTTTTTAGGTTCACCGCCAGGTTTTTATAACGTTAGGTGCCCCCATATACTACCCAATAATGGTTTTAACCCCCTGATTGCCCCTAGTTAACCCTTTCACCAGTGATCACAGTATAAGTGTCACTGGTGACGCTGGTTAGCCAGTTAGTTATTTAGGTTCCCCGTCAGGTTTTTATATAGCGCCAGAGACCCCCATATACTACCTAATAAAAATTTGAACCCCCTGATTGCCCCTAGTTAACCCTTTCACCACTGATCACCGTATAAGTGTTACGGGTGACTCTGGTTAGTTTGCAGTTTGCAGCGATCAGAAAAACGATTGCTTAGTGGCACTGGCAAAAGGGGGTGAAAGGGTTAACTAGGGACAATCAGGGGGTTAAAACCATTATTGGGTAGTATATCGGGGTACCTAGCGCTATAAAAACCTGGTGGTGAACCTAAAAAAATAACTAGCTACCTAGCGGCACTAGTGACACTAATGCAGCGATCAGAAAAACGATCGCTTAGTGACACTGGCAAAAGGGGGTGAAAGGGTTAACTAGGGGCAATCAGGGGGTTAAAACCATTATTGGGTAGTATATCGGGGTACCTAGCGCTATAAAAACCTGGCGGTGAACCTAAAAAAAAAATAGCGACACTAGCGACACTAATGCAGCGATCAGAAAAATTATCGCTTAGTGACACTGGCAAAAGGGGGTGAAAGGGTTAACTAGGGGCAATCAGGGGGTTAAAACCATTATTGGGTAGTATATCGGGGTACCTAGTGCTATAAAAACCAGGCGGTGAACCTAAAAAAATAACTAGCTACCTAGCGACAGTAGCGACACTAATGCAGCGATCAGAAAAATGATCGCTTAGTGACACTGGCAAAAGGGGGTGAAAGGGTTAACTAGGGGCAATCAGGGGGTTAAAACCATTATTGGGTAGTATATCGGGGTACCTAGCGATATAAAAACCTGGCGGTGAACCTAAAAAAATAGCTAGCTACCTAGCGACAGTAGCGACACTAATGCAGCGATCAGAAAAATGATCGCTTAGTGACACTGGCAAAAGGGGGTGAAAGGGTTAACTCTAGGGGCAATCAGGGGGTTAAATCTTTATTGGGGGGTGAAAGGGGGCTACCCTGGACCTAACACTAACTGCCCTGACAGTTTTAACTGTTACAACTGACACTGAATGCAGTGATCAGTAAAGAAATGATCAATGCAATCAGTGACACTGTGACTGGGGGGGGGTTGTGTACCTGTGTGTACCTACATGTCAGTGTAGTGTTGGTGCACACTTACTTTTAGTCTTCTCCTCGTAGTCCGGTCAAAAAGACGGCCCCGAGGAGAATGACATCACTTCCTCCTTCCTGTGTAAACAATACACAGTGGGAGGAAGCTTCTCATTGGCCAGGAGCGATCCAGAGTGGGTGGCCAGAAACCAACGGCCATCCCCTCATCACGGATCGCTCCTGGAGCGAACCGGACCGCCGTATCCAGCGGGAGGGGGTCCGATCGGACCCCCCACCCGCTGGAAGGCAGGCACGTACATGTACGTGCTTGTGCCTGCCTGTACCATTGTGATGACGTACAATGGCAATACGGCGGTCCTTAAGTGGTTAAAGAAGTCGTATGCAAGTCACGCTGGGATGTTAATGTTGGGATGTTGATTCAAAGTTGCGGCAGTTTGAGCTGCGTCTAGCCTCTCTATCCCACTACATACTAGCCTAATCCAACTATATAACTTGCCATACCTCATATCGTTCTTCTTTACACTGAGGTCGATTTACTAAAACTGGAGGGTGAAAATCTGGTACAGCATAGAAACCAACCAGCTTCCAGTTTTTTTTTGTCAAAGCTTAATTGAACAAACTGAAGTTAGAAGTTAGAAGTTAGAAGCTGATTGGCTACAATGCACAGCTGCACCAAATTTACACTCTCCAATTTTAGTAAAGCAACACTGGTGCACCCTTTTCATCACATACCTGTCTATCACCAACAGTGCTTCATGCTTCTCTATTATGCACAATGCTCTTGCCTATTGCCTTATTATTGAGGTGTGTCATGGATCCTTATTAGAGTGACTTGTTATTCGCTACAACACACAGTGCCTTGAGTCAAATGAGTAAATTAAGTGAATCTATGCTAACTTCAATTATCCAATTGTGTGCATGACAAAATCCTGTTTTTAAAAGTTTCCCTGCACATGATTGGGTATTCTTTGCAAGGTGAATGTCACATAGCATAATTTTTATCATTAAGCTAAATGTACATTCACTTCGAAAGGTGAACATGCTTTACTCCATTAAAATCCATGCCTCGTAACTCTCTATTACAGAGTCTCATTATTACTCAATCCTCTTTATTACACACTATGATGATTCCTCTCACGCAGTACCTTTTATCATCTTTACTACAAAGGCTATACAGGCATCATTTGACTTGTAGAGGGCTGTACTGAAAGTAATGGAAAAGTGGGTATAACTTTTTTTTTCAACCTAAATAGGTTGTTTAAATTTCACGTTGGTTGGGTAACTCCTACTGAGATACCGGAAAGCTCCCTGCCTGATCCCTTGACAAACTTACTTTCTATCTAGTTTCCGGTGAACCTCAAACTCCTTTCTCCTCCTATGAAATTCCTGATTTAGGCAATGCCATTGCACTTCGAGTTTGCTAGATTATGTTGCTCTTCTCCAGCCAATATCTTGCTGCTTATGCTCCTGCTGCTGGCCGCATTTCATTATCAATGATCACTGACTTTTAGCTTGTTCCGCGACTATGCTTCTGCTTGATCCCAACCTGCAATCATTTGTTACCAATCTTTGGCTTGTTCCTCAACTATGCATCTGCGTAATCCCGACCTGCAACCATTTGCTACTAACCTTTGCCTTGTTTATGCTTCTGTTTGATCCCTACTGGATACATATACTACTGCACCCCAGCTTGCTCACCTCCTGGTTGGGCAAAACTGAGGACCACAATTTGGCACTAGCATGCAGAAAAACCCATCTCCACCATCGGGAACTCTGGTGAAGTCTGGCTAGTGTTTAGACCCCGTGCTTCAAATTAGCCCATATCACCCACCAAGCGAATCTGCTTGTGTATTTATCCTGCTGGTTTTTGTGTGAGCCTTTACACTGCTAAAGCCACTGGCCTCTTGAGACTGACCCTTGATCATGACACACGTGAAATCAGACTGAAACATGTGGCCAGCTTTGAAATCTGCTTAGGTCTAACAAAATGTTCAAAGTAATCCAATAATTTTTTTAATACAAGTCCATTGAAATGCACAAAATGGTATGTGACCCTAGGCACCTTTAGCCTAAATACCCAGTAAACTGTACAATCAGATTGTACCTAAACTGTTAAGTTATCTTTCATTTTGATACAATTACTAAAGTTAAAAATGTAAGTCTAAATCCAATGCAATTTAATGCCACCATTCTGAAATGTCTGTTCAAGGAACCAGCACAGATGTGCAAATAATACTAATAACAATCTTATTGAGAAAGTGTGCATTCTTGTATCCTATTATATGTTATCAGCGATGCTTTTTTAGGAACCATCTCTCAGATGAGCTCAAGTAAAATTCAACCATTATCAGTGCTCATTCAGCACTCATGTTGCGTAGCATTAACAATATCATCAAGCGTTCTTTTTCCGACAAGTTTTGGCAACAAGTAATTGACCTGTCAGCTCTTGCTGGGACTCAATTGATTGTTAGCAAGCCATGGGAACCGCTGGGCTTATGCCTGGAACAATGTCACCACAGTGCAAGGGAGAATATCTGTGATAAATCTGATAGAAAGATGACTTTCAGCTGTTTTGTGATTATGTTTATCCTTCACTCAAAAGCACTGAAGGGCAAAGCAGAGCCAGCAGAAATCTATTCTTTGTTCATAGACCCAGTGCATAATGGAAGCTCAATTTGTGTATAAAATGTCACAAAGTAAAGTTTGCTAAATTACACTTTAACTGTTTCAATTCTTCATATGATGTACATTTTGAATTATGTGTACAGCCAGGATTATTCTTATTGTACCGTATATACTCGAGTATAAGCCGAGATTTTCAGCCTCTTTTTTGAGGCTGAAAGTGCCCCCCTCGGCTTATACTCGAGTCATCGCTGTCTGCCCGCTCGATCAGCGTGTCGAGCAGACAGACAGCGGCCATTCTATAATTCAAAAGCCGCGCCTCCGGCTCCGCCTTCGCCTGTGATAGGCGGAACACTGAATTTCCCAGCAGCCTGTGTTCCGCCTATCACGGACATCGTATCATCCTCGTACTACGGACGAGGATGATACGATGTCCGTGATAGGCGGAACACAGGCTGCTGGGAAATTCAGTGAACCGACTATCACAGGCGAAGGCGGCGGCGCAGCTTTTGAATTTTACAATGGCCGCCGAGGCGCCGACGAAGAGGGCACGGGACGGAGGCAAGGCAAGGCACGGCACGGGACGGGACGGGACGGGACGGAGGCAAGGCACGGCGGCAAGGCACGGCACGGGACAGAGGCAAGGCACGGGACGGAGGCTCGGGACAAAGGCTCGGGACACAGGTAGGCTGGACACACACACACACACACACACACACACACACACACACACACACACACACGGATGGATACACACACACACAGGGATGGATGGATGGATGGATACACACACACACAGGGATGGATGGATGGATGGAGACACACACACACAGGGATGGATGGATGGAGACACACACACACAGGGATGGATGGATGGATGGATGGAGACACACACACACAGGGATGGATGGATGGATGGACACACACACACACAGGGATGGATGGACGGACACACAGGGATGGACGGACACACAGGGATGGACGGACACACAGGGATGGACGGACACACACACAGGGATGGACAGGCATGTCTCACCCTCGGCTTATACACGAGTCAATAAGTTTGCCAGTTTTTTTGGGGGTAAATTGGGGGCCTCGGCTTATATTCGGGTCGGCCTATACTCGAGTATATACGGTAGGTGGAATTTTTAGGGATAATGAACCCTACATTTTTCTTCCCTCTACCTCCTACTCATCATAACCACTTTCTTCTAAGCCCCTGTACACACGGTCGGAGAATCTGTCGGAATGCGTCTTATAGGACCGTGTCGTCAGATAATCCGACTGTGTGTGGTATGCATCGGACTGATTCCGTCCGAATCTCCGTCCGACCCAATTTTCCAACATGTTGGAAATATTTCCCGACCAACTGGGCCGGTCGGACCTAATCCGATCATGTGTATAGCATTTTGATCGGACCAAGTGCCACGCATGCTCAGATCAAATTCCTACATCAAAGCTATTGGCTACTAGCCTTAATGTAGTCCCATCGTAACTAAATTACGTCATCACGTTCTGAAAGATCGGATTTTTCGCCAACTTAGCCCGACCGTGTGTATGCAACAGTTTCGGGCCACAATCCGTCGGACTAAATCCGACGGGCAAAATCCGATGGATTTGGTTGGCAAAATCTCAGACCGTGTGTACAGGGGCTGACACTCCTAACAAATGCCCTACACTACTAGCAACTACCCCTATTCCTTTCTCTCCCATGCTAAAACCCTTCCCCTTTTATCCCATCTACATACCTGGCCAGTACTCAGACTTCCCCTAGCACACTTTTGCATTCACTCTTCATTGCCCCTTGCCTCTTGGTTGACTCTTTTTTGAAAGACTCGGTGAGAAGAAAATTTTGAGGCATTGAGTGTCCTTAGCTCACTTTTTACCCCAGTGTAGACAATAAAAGACAACAATAAAGTGAAATCTTAATGTAGCTGCACAGTCTAGTTCAACTTTTCCTTGGAATCTCTGGGAACCTAGGAATGCCTCCCCTACTTTGTCATACTTTCTTGTACCAGTTACTGTCAACTTCAACCCATCAGTGCCACCTCTCAGTGCTGCCTATTAGTGCCCACCAGCGCTGCCAATTAGTGCCCACCAGTGCCGCCTATCAGTGTCCACCAGTGCCGCCTATCAGTACCCACCAGTGCCACCCTATTGGTGCCCATCAGTGCAGCCCATTGGTGCCCATCAGTGCAGTCTCATCAGCGTACATCAATGAAGGAGAAAAATGACCTGTTTGCAAAATTTTATAAAAAATATAAAAAAATAGATTTTTTTTTTTTAAATCGGTCTTTTAAATTTTTTTTTTTAACAAAAAATAAAAACTACAGGGGTGATCAAATACCACCAAAAGAAAGCTCTATTTGTGGGAAAAAAATTATAAAAATTTCATTTGGGTACAGTGTTGTATGACCGTGCAATTGTCATTCAAAGTGCATCAGTGCTGAAAGCTGAAAATTGGTCTGGACAGGAAGAGGGTTTAAGTGCCCAGTAAACAAGTGGTTAAAGGGCCATTTTATTTTAATTTTTTTAAATTACTTTTTTTTTTTATTACATTTTAGTGTAAATATGAGAGCTAAGGTTTTTTTGACCCCAGATCTCATATTTAAGAGGTCCTGTCATCCTTTTTCTATTACAAAGGATGTTGTAATAGGAATAAACGTGACACATTTTTTTTTAAACAGTGTAAAAATTTAAAATAAAAGGTAAAATAAATAAGAAAAAACGTTTTTTTTTAAAAATCGCCCCATCCCGCTGAGCTTGTGTGCAGAAGCGAACGCATACGTGAGTAGTGCACGCATATGAAAACGTTGTTCAAACCACACATGTGAGATATCGCCGCGATTGGTAGAGCGAAAGCAATAATTCTAGCCCTAGACCTTTTTAATTGTTGCCTTTTGAGATTTTTAAGGGTAAAAGTTTATCGCCATTCCACGAGCGGGCATAATTTTGAAGTGTGACATGTTGGGTATCAATTTACTCGGCGTAACATTATCAATATAGAAAAAATTGGGCTAACTTTACTGTTGTCTTATTTTTTAATTAAAAAAAGTGAATTTTCTTTTAAAAGTGCGCTTGTAAGACCACTTGCGCAAATACAGTATGACAGAAAGTATTGCAACGATGGCCATTTTATTCTCTAGGGTCTTAGAAAAAAATGTATACTGTTTGGGGGTTCTAAGTAATTTTCTAGCAAAAAACAAACAAACTGTTTTTAACTTGTAAACAACATATCTAAAAAAGAGGCCCGGTCCTTAAGTTGTTAAAGGCACACTTAAATCTGAAGTTTATTGATTGATAATGGAAGGCACTGTATCAATGGAGGATGGGTGGATAAATGAAAGGTCCACATCCACTATTTATAGAGCTCTTTTGCTTTTAATTTCTTTTTTATTGATTTTTAAAACATTTATACAGATACTTACATATAAATTCTGCACAACATATTGCTCTATATATCCACTTTAAAATTATTCATGTCTTATTCATCTTTCTTTTTGCTTTTCATATCTGTTTCCCTCTCTGTTTTATTTTACACATATTTACTCACATTCATCTCTCAATTGTCTACACACTTCAACTATTCTTTCCAAAAAAAAGAAAAAAAAAAGGTGGAAGGACACGTCCCTTTTGTAGATATTGTTTGATAGATACTGAGGCCTGAAATTTTTCCCATTGTTGCCATGTTTTTGAGTTTAAATTATTTAGGCTTTCTTCAAAGCTATACATTTGCTCCATTGATTGCATTTCATTCATCCCACATATCCATTCTACAATTGTTGGACTTTTTCCTTTTCTCCAATTATGAGCTATTATCCTTATAGCAGCTGTGATCATATGGAGAAGAATATCTGCTCATATGGCTTTAATTGACCCAGGCAACATTAATAATATTGAGATACCTATGCTTGGTTGTACCTCTTTTCTTGTTACCCGCTGATATATATTAATTACTTTAACCCAGAAATCCTTCACCATTGTACACCCATACCATATATGTATCATTGTACGTTTTTCTTTAAAACATCCCCAACGTTTCCGAATTTTCTCCATTTATTTTATGTAAATCAACTGGGCTCCAATACCATCATTTTATAATTTCTTTCCTTATGTTTAGTCGCTACAGATAGCTTGTGTATTACATGAAATGCTTTCTTCCACTCTGACAACAATATTGGCCTTTCTATTTCGGTTTTGCATTTTTTCATATATATTATTTTTCCCAACGCCCCAAAAGGAAGTAGAAGCTTATAAATAGCTGATAAATTATGTATCGGTTTCTGTTCCTGTATTAGAATTTGCTCAAAATCCATCAATGGTCTATTCATTAGAGGAATTTGTAGCCTTGTTCCAATATATGTATACAGTTGGTGATATTGTATCCATTTTTGTCCCTGTTCATAACATATAGAGCTCTTTTCATTGTGTGAACTCATAGTGCAGATTCTATGAGCAAGGAGCAGAAAGGTAGACATAGTTGGCACTTTTGATAAATACCTGTGACAGGTGGAGCTGCTTGTATTAACCCCTGCAACACAACATGATTACACCTGCAGGATATCCAGGGGACAGAGAAATTAAGATTTAAAGGAACAGAGCAGCTACACAGAACACTTGTCATTTATAAAAGTACTTTTGCTAGTTGTACTGGTAAGTACTGGTGCTAATTAAAAAAATAAAACACTAAACTTCAGGTTTAGAGGGAATGCGCAGTGGTTTTGTTTACCCCTGAAAAAGACTAATAATGTTGAAACGCGTTGGGATGCAAACTTCAGACTACCACTTACATAGTTCTCTGGAGTATACATGTATCTACAGTATATATGATTCATTCATATGCTTTTAACCTCTGTATCTGTTATTAATTAAGATGTATAATACATTTTTTCAATTTGCTATGGTTATAATATTCTCTTGATGCTGTTAAAATCCCATTCATTATGTCCACAAACCTGTATCACATTTTGTTTAATTATTTGTTTTGTTTACAATGGTCCAAACGAAAAAAAAATAACATTTTTAATTGTATTTTTGCCCTGGAGCATCTTCTTGTGAGATTCAGGATTCTCAAAATTTTCCAGATCTTACTGAAAGGTCTGTAGCATCACCCTGGTCTAAGTGCTGCAGGCAGAAGATGGGGTGGAAAGTAAGTAAATTTGCTCATTATTCTACTAATGTGGTCTTTTTGTGTTTAATGCAGACCTTGCATGTTGATGCCTTTATTTATTACATTACATGTTATTTAATACATTTAAAATATTGCATATGCATATTTGTAAGGTATAGTGAAGGGTGCTAGTTAAAGTGGAACTTCACTCTCCCAATCAACATGAATTATTTTTAATCCTCATGCTGCTAGTATTAGTAAATAGATAGGAAAGTATATCATATTTATGTGTTTAAATGTATTAATTTGTTTTACATTTCTTTAGTTACTTCCTTATTTCTTACCATTTGGTTATAAATAAGCACGAATTGTCCGTGTGAAACGCGTCAACAGTGTTCCTGTTTTTTGTCTGGTACAGTGTCAATAAGGACTTTTAAAGGCTTTGATTCCATTGTGGTGTGTGGCCATCTATTTTCCTGTATCTGGGCAAATGGTTTCATACATCCCAGGAGTATTCAGGAGTGGAGGAGAGGAGAAGGGGTTTTGTCAGCTAAGCACACTTGCATGCCTGCTTGAGCCAAGGGCAGGTGGATTTCAGGAAGTAAATGTTACATGAATCATTTGCCCTTACTCAAGGTGGCCACTGCCGGGGGGGGTGTTTTTCAAAGTGATTTCTCAACAAAATAAAGCGTAGAGACATGGATGATTGGGGGAGGTTGCTTTGAATATAAAAAAATTATTAAATCATGTTTTTGGTTTGTGGTAATCAGATGCAGTGAAGATCCACTTTTAAGCTCTAAAATATTCCCTGCTTTTTTTTTTTACCAGGCTGCCTCTTCTGCTTTGTTAGGATTAGACCTCAATAGCAGGAGTATGAACAAGACACAACTGAATAAGTTAGGATACAGCTCATGCCTTTCTGCCCATCTAGATTTTCAGGTAAACGGAGACAGATATAAAAAAAACGCAGACAATGCTTGGCTTTCTATTTAGAAAGCCCAGAATGTCTTGCAAAATATTAATTTGTAAAAGAAAGATTTTATACAAACAAATAAAAATGTAAGTTTAAAAACTTTATAAATAAAATTTAGCAAGTAGAGTATACAGGTAGGTCTGTTCTGAATAAAGGTAATTGCTTCTGTGAAGAGTAGAAGTTCAGCGCTCATATTCCGGACAAATTGACACATCAGGACGTTTCTCTAAGTACTCCAGTGCCAAAGGTCAATAATTATTGACTCTTGAATTCCCCATAGAACTCTGTTATCATTGCTTTGAAATTCTTGTATGGGCAGTCAGAGGTCACAAAACAGAAGACATAACCTCTGCTAGATACATTTAGATCGAGGTAGCTGCATCTATTAACACTTTTGAACAATTCCTTTTGAAACTTGAAGGGTATATATAGTGATTTATTACATATTACATATTTATTCTTCCATTTTCTAAATTCTGCTATGTATGCATCGTCTGTATCTTTATCTAATCTGTAAAATTATATACAGTATAGATAAAAAAAAAAAATTATAAAATGGGTTAAAAGTGTATACACCTAAACTAAAAATATAACTAAACCCAAAACTATTTAGTTTTTATAATAGTAATATTAAAGTGATATTAAACCCTCCGTTTTTTAAATACTATCAGCAGCTGATTTAATCTACTTACTAAGCATACAGTTTCTTTATTTTTTAATCCTTGCCTATGTTAAAATTTAAACTGATGCCATGATTACTACCCCAGTATGCCACCCCAGTGACTCCTTTGTCGTGCAGCACCCTATAAAGCCACATTTGCTTGCAGGGACTAAAACTGTGTCTCCCAACGCTGTGTGCATCAGTAGAAATACGCAGACCTGTAGCCTAGTATAACAAGGCATGCCATTGGTCTTCTCTCCTCCTCCCCCCTCCCCATTTCATGGCAACAGATTTACTGGAGGCTGCACTGTCCGCTGTTAACTCTTTCCTGTAATGTCTGGAAGTTCAGGGAAGCCGCATTGAGAGAACAGGAGCCAGCAACATTGAAAGCAGTAAAAGCTGGTTGCTTTGATAAGATTTCATTAGGTAATGTTTATTTTGTTGTGCACAAAGTGTTAAACTAAAAACTTCATTAATACTACATTACTTGCAAGCTTCTTAGATAATTCCATAGTGCTTTGTCAAGTCTTTAATGTTTATGTGTAGAACAAAAGTTCTATATCGATTGTAAAAATAAATAAATAAATGAAAACAGTTTAAAATTGATATACTTTGGGTAAAACAAGACTGACCCAAAAATCACTAGTTTTCTTTTAGTTCAATCTCAGTTTATTGTATCAAAAATATGAATACAAACAATAAACCATTACAGATAAGAACATAGAGCATAAGAGGAACATGTATCTTTAGACTTCTTAATATGAAATTATTCATCAATACACAACTAATTGTGTGGTCTGAAACAAATAAAGTGATATCAGTAAGGGGAACATCAGTATAGTTGAGATCACAGATAGGGATGAGCCGAACACCCCCCGGTTCGGTTCGCACCAGAACTTGCGAACGACCCCCGCGTTCGGTACGAACGTTAGAACCCCATTGAAGTCTATGGGACTCGAACGTTCGAATTGGAAAGTGCTAATTTTAACGGCTAATATGCAAGATAGTGTGCTAAAAAGGGTTTGGCGACCTGCCTCCTGCCTCAGGGGACATGGGTCACTGCAAAAAAAAGTTTTAAAAACGACCGTTTTGGCGGGAGCACTGATTTTAATGACGATTAAAGTGAAAAAAAAAAAGTGAAATATTCCTTTAAATATGGTGCCTGGGGGGTGTCTATAGTATGCCTGTGAAGTGCCACGTGTTTCCCGTGTTTAGAACAGTCCCTGCACAAAATGACATTAAACGGAAATAACACCATTTAAAACTGCTTGCGGTTTTAATGTTATATCTGGTTCCTGCAATATGGTTGAAAATCATTGAGAAACATGGCATGGGTAGCCCTCCCTGCCCATTACCAGCCTATTTGGGTCTTGTACACATATTAAGGGGAACCCCGTACCCATATTAAAAAAAGGAAATGCGTGTGGCCCCCAGGCCCTATATACTCAGAACAGCAGTATACAGGCGGTGCAAACAAGATAGGGACTGTGTAGGTTTGTTGTGTTAAGTTGAATCTGTTTGTCATTTTCAACCGGTACATTTTTAAAGTGTAGCTCCAGTCAAAAAAAATATCTTTAAGCTTTTTGGAAAACATAGGGAAGGGTTATCACCCCTGTATAATTTGTTTTGTCGTCCATCTTTTTTCATCTCACTTGCTGCTGTCTCCTTCCGTTTGCAAGTAGGAGATGTTTGTAAGTTGGATGTTTGAAAGTAGGGGCCTGCCCTATATTATAGCGGTATGTACTGGGTACAGAGCACGCAGACAGCACGCACTATCTCCTAACACTACTGACTGCAAGCTCTATTATTAACCACTTGTTAGCCCAATGTTTGCATAAAGTGAAAGATGAAGTTATGCTGAGTAAATAGATATCAAACATGTCACTCTTCAAAATTGCACATGCCCGTGGAATGGCGCCAAACGTCGCTACTTAAAAAATCCCCATAGGCGACGCTTTAAATATTTTTTTACTGGTTACATGTTTTGAGTTGCAGAGGAGGTCTAGGACTAGAATTATTGCTCTCGCTCTAACATTCTCGGCGATACCTCACATGTGTGGCACATGCGAGCACATGGGGACATGGGCGCTTTAATTTTTATTTTATTTTTTTATTGTTCATTTTACTTTATTTTAGTTTGACATTTTTTTTCCCAAAAATATATTTTTGATCACTTTTATTCCTATTACAAGAAATGTAAACATCCCTTGTAATAGGAATATGGGGTGACAGGTCCTCTTTACAGTGAAATCTGGGGGGGTCAATATGACCCCACATCTCACCTCTAGGCTGGGAAGCCTGAAATAAAAAATTAAAAAAAAGATTCTGGCTTTGATCGTACTGGCGAGTTGGTAGAAGCACCGGAGGGCGGTGAGGGGTGGGGGGCGTCTATGGCTGGGTACTTCAGGGTATCACCGAGTATGGCTGGGTATCTCTGAGTATGGCTGGGTATGGCAATTTATGGCAGGGTATTACAGAGTATTGGCGGGGTACTACAGAGTAATAGCAGGGTACTGCAGAGTATTGGGGGTACTGCAGAGTAATGGCGGGTACTGCAGAGTATTGGGGGGTACTGCAGAGTATTGGGGGGTACTGCAGAGTAATGGGGGGTACTGCAGAGTAATGGGGGGTACTGCAGAGTAATGGCGGGGTACTGCAGAGTAATGGCGGGGTACTGCAGAGTAATGGCAGGGTACTGCAGAGTAATGGCAGGGTACTGCACTGCAGAGTAATGGCAGGGTACTGCACTGCAGAGTAATGGCAGGGTACTGCACTGCAGAGTAATGGCAGGGTACTGCACTGCAGAGTAATGGCAGGGTACTGCACTGCAGAGTAATGGCGGGGTACTGCAGAGTAATGGCAGGGTACTGCAGAGTAATGGCAGGGTACTGCAGAGTAATGGCAGGGTACTGCACTGCAGAGTAATGGCAGGGTACTGCACTGCAGAGTAATGGCAGGGTACTGCACTGCAGAGTAATGGCAGGGTACTGCACTGCAGAGTAATGGCAGGGTACTGCACTGCAGAGTAATGGCAGGGTACTGCACTGCAGAGTAATGGCGGGGTACTGCACTGCAGAGTAATGGCGGGGTACTGCAGAGTAATGGCGGGGTACTGCAGAGTAATGGCGGGGTACTGCACTGCAGAGTAATGGCGGGGTACTGTACTGCAGAGTAATGGCGGGGTACTGCAGAGTAATGGCGGGGTACTGCAGAGTAATGGCAGGGTACTGCAGAGTATGCACTGGTATTGCAGAGTATTGGCAGGGAATTGAGGGGTTAAATTCGGTGAGCAGCGATGTGGGCACTGCAGATGCAGCCCACATCGCTGCTGACACCGATCTCTTTCCCCTCCGCTGTACCGATCGGTACAGAAAGGGGAGGGAGGAACAGGCGTCATAACATGACGCCGGTTTGTTTCCAAGTGATCACTCCGTCATTTGACGGAGCAATCACGTGGTAAACGGCCGCTATGAGCGGCCGTTTACCGTGATGCGCCGGGTCCTATGGACCCGGCGGTCACGGATGCTCTCGAGTGCGCACACCTCGGGGCACGCGAGAGCAGAATTCTGGGAGGCCGTTAATTAACGGCCTCTCTGAGTTAAACAACCGCCCTGAAGCCGTTAATCGGCAATGGGCAGTTGTTAAGTGGTTAAAGCTAGATCACTAGCTATATAGGTGAGGTGAATATAGTGGTGTATACTGCAGTCAGGGCACAGACAACAACCACTACACAGCAGCAAGATAGGAAATCAGCCAAAAACGATTGGTGTGTACTGTGTTGAAGGTACACAGAACACCCACTGCTTCAGATGCAAAGTAACACACTACAGGAGGCCGCCTTAAAGGCGGCCTTATATAGTGTGGGGCGTGCACTACACAGTCTGAGCTATGATTGGCCACAATCATGGCTCTCCTCGCTGCCGGCGCTGCGATTGGCCAAGAATGCGGGGTCACAGTGCATGCTTGGCCAATCATCGGACAGCAATGCACTGCGCCAACGCAGTGCATTGTGGTCCGTGCGCGCGTCACTCGAATTTTGACGCGAACGGCCAAAACGTTCGGAATTCGCCAAACGCACGAACAGCCAATGTTCGAGTCGAACGTACGTTCGACTCGAACACGAAGCTCATCCCTAATCACAGAATAAAGATGTAGAACTTTTAGTGTATGGATTTAAAATTAAGATTCATAGATATGCTGTATTAATCACTAAGGTGTAGAACACATCTTTGACATTCTTTTCAAGGCATAAGCAAGGAGTAAGGAAGAAGGATAACAGAGAGGGCAAGATTGCATAGCTGAGGTAAGAATACAGAGATAGAAGGCCTATATACTCCGTCAAGATCCATATGAGGTATGTGTGGAACTACCCGAGGCCTAGGTGAGAATCTCAGGTGAGTAGTGGAACATAGACCACAAGGTCCAGGTTAGCAAAAACTGTTCTTCTATACTAGTCTCCTGCATCATCCTGTTCAAGGTTTCTGATAGAGACAACTTCATTGGACCACTCCCCAAGAGAAGGTATGTCGGTTGTCTCCCAATGCCAAGGAATAACCATTCTAGCTGCGAATAAGAAATGTTGAAGAATGTCTTTTTTTAAATTTGAAGGATTTTGGATTTGAAGGATTCAGGGAGCATTGACAGGCGAGCTACTTCAGACGAGCCTTGGATAGAGGTCACCATCAATTTGCAGTAGAGGTCAAAGATACGCTGCCAAAAGGATCTTATAGGTGGGCATTTCCACCATACATGGATCATGGTGCCTTTGGAGAACAGCAAGTATTGGGCACGGAGCGGTTAAAATGGTGCAAAACAGACGGGCACCTACACTAGTTTTCTTTTAAATAGGCCAGAGTTTGCATATTGTATTGTTTACTACTTATTGTAAGCAACAAAATAGATTGGGAGGAAATGCTGTCAGCAAAAGACACAAAGCATAAATCAAATTCATTTTATTTCTATATAAATGTATTTCACACTTCATCCCCATGTGTGATAAGTATAGAAATATACAAGTAAAGCCAATGTGGTTTAGTATTGAAATGTCATAGATGATAAGAAAAGGGCATTTCAAAATATAGAACTGAAGGAACACTTTCATCATTTTGAGAGTTACAAGGAATACAATAAAATATAACAAAAGGTGTAAAGAAGGAAATCACAGTTGGCATAAACTGGGAATGAACGTCATTTTTCAATTTTCAGTAGGTTGCCAAAGAAAGTAAGACACAATCCAAAAATTCTTAAATATTTTAATGGGAAAAAGACAAAGCATGAACGTGTAATCACTCTAACAAATGGGAACTCAGAGTTGGTCGCTGGGGACAAAGAGAAAGCAAATCTATTGAATAGTCTCTTTTTTGTATAACAAGCTTACAGTATGTACAATATCAGGTTTCAGTGACATCATTTTCATTCACGGAAAATATTTGTTAAAAAGAACACAGAGAAGGGCAACCAATCAATAAACTGCATGAATGACCTTAGCTATAAGGAAATATTAAAGTAAATCCCTAACAGAAGGGAATTTTGTTTGCTAAAGCATTATACATCATAAACAATTTCTTAGCACTTGTTTTTACTATTTTATTATATCTACATTCTTATTATCTCTTGCAGTCTTTTTGCAGCTATTTTCTGTGTACATGTTTTGAATTCAAGTAATGGCTTCATGGCATTTCTTGGTATGACTAGAAGTCTGGTACTGACAAAATGCAGTCTAATTTATTCTTAATCCATCAAGACATAAAAGAGTCCATTGTGTAAAAAGATTAACACGTTTCAGCCCCAAACACTCTGGGCCTTAGTCATAATATGACTTGTCGGTGCAAGAATTCTATCTATTTCAAGATATCAACGTTATGTACATTGTGTGTCCTGGCACAGACTACCTAACCTTATCCAATAGCCACTGAAATATAGGGTTGCATAACCGTGGACTTTTTTATTTCTTGGTATGGGTCTCCTGAAGGGGACAATAGTGAACTATACCAGTGTAATGTTTGTTGAAACGACCTTTTGTAGTGTCCATCAAAAGTCCATGGGACAGGATGACAAAGTACTTAATGTCAGCATACATTGAAGAAAAAAAAGCAGAGATGCTGGGACTTTAATGTGAGTTTACAAAAGTAGTGAAAAGGCAAAAACATTTGGACTGCTCAATGGCCCAGGTTACACTACCCACAACTGACAAGGCTACCCTCCAGAGGGTAGCCTTGTCTGGAGGGTAGCCTTGTCTGTTGTGGGTAGCGTAACCTGGGCCATTACCACAAAAAAACATGCACCGATGTAAGGACAGTCAGACAAAATTGTATTATTTATCAATAGGTCTGTTGCTTCTTCCATTGGTGCATGTTTTTTCATGGCGGGAAGACCAGTTTCTATTTTAATGAAAAGCACTGAATACTTAAAAATATTTAAAATTTTATATGAACATTTCACATTATATATTTTTATAAATTTTATATGAAAGTTTAATGATTTGGTTTACATACACTTTAACCACATGTAGACCGGGCCATAGCCAAAAGACGTGTACATCGCTATGGGTACAGCGAGGTCGGGAATATCTGTGACCATCGGGTCCTCTGGATCCAGCGCACCATGGAACGGGGTAAAGGGCCAATGACAGCGACCCTTTATCATGTGATCACTCTGTCATTGGATGGAGCGAACACTTGTCAACAAACCAGAGCTTGTCCGATGCAGCTCCTCCCCTCTCCTCGCACCGATTGGTACAGTGTGCGAGGATAGGAGGGAGCCGAGTGCCCATCCATGAATGGATAGAGCATGGATGGGCGCAGATCAGCACTGTGAGCACTCCAGAGACAGCCCACAGTGCTGATCTGTGCCCATCCATGCTCTATCCATTCATCCATCACTGGCTCATCCATGCTCCGTATGTGTCCATCTATACTTCATCTGGCTCATCCATGCTCCATCCACCCCTGGCCCATCCCTGCTCATCCATGCTAAATCCGTGCTCCATCCTTGGCTCATCAATGCTCCATCCATCCCTGGCTCATCCATGCTCCATCCATCCTTGGCTCCATCCATGCTCATCCATGTTTATCCATGCTTCATCCATGCTCATCCATGCCTCATCTGTGCTTATCCATGACACAGCAATGCTCATCTTTGCCACAGCCATGCCACATCAGTGCTCATCCGTGCCACATCAGTGCTCATTCATGCAACATCAGTTCTCATCCATGCCGCATCCTTGCCACTACAGTGCTCATCAGTGTCTCACAAAAGTGTAATATGTAGTCAAATTAGATATGAAATGTATGTCCCTGAAAGTGCTCCCTGCATGTTGGGTCTCTGTATGTGGCCACGCTGTGGAAAAGTCTCCCACATGTAGTATCACCATACTCAGGAGGAGTAGCAGAATATATTTTGGGGTGTCATTTTTGCTATGTATATGCTATGTGTTAGAAATATCTTATAAATGGACAACTTTCTGTAAAAAAAAATGTTTTAATTTTCTTTCCATGTTTTCCAAAAACTTGTGGAAGAAATGGCAAGTTCAAAAGACTCATTATGCCTTATAGAATATACGTTGGGGTGTTTACTTTCCAAAATGGGGTCTTTTTTGGATGTTTCCATTGTCCTGGTGCTGCAGGGCCTTCAAAAGTGTAAGCCCTTGTACACATGGTCGTAGATTCCGACAACCAAATCCGTCGGATTTTGTCTGACGGATTTTGTCTGACGGATTTTGTCCGACGGATTTTGTCGGAAACTGTTGCATACACACGGTCTGACAAAGTTGTCGGAAAATCCAACGTGATTACGTTATTTCATTATGATGGGACTACTTTCACGCTAGTAGCCAATAGCTTTGGTGTAGGAATTTGATCTGAGCATGCGTGGCACTTTGTCCGATCGGAATTCTCTACACATGATCGGAGTATGTCTGATCGGAACATTTTGTCGGAAAATTTTACAAACAAGTTGGAAAACTTGGTCCGTCGGATACTCCGACGGAAACAGTCCGATGTAGACCACACACAGTCTGAATATCTGACAAAACGGTCCGATCGGACACATTCCGTCGAAATCTCCGACTGTGTGTACAAGGGCTTAGAGGTAGTCAAAAAATTAAATGTGTAATTTATGTCCCTAGAACACCTGATGTTGCTCCCTGCATGTTGGCCCAATGTATGTGGCCAGGCTATGTAAAAGTCTCAGATGTGTGGTATTGCCATACTCAGGAGGAGTAGTAGAATGTGTTTTGGGGTATAATTTGTGGTATGCATATGCTGTGTGAGAGAAATAACCTGGTAATATGACAATTCTGTGAAAAAAAAAAATCTTCATGTTGAAAAGAATTGTGGGAATAAATTACAACTTCAAAAAACTCACAGTGCCTCTTACTAAATACATTGGAATTTCTACTTTCCAAAATGGGGTAATTTGGGAGGTATTTGTACTTTCCTGGCTTGTTAGTGTCTCAAGAAATGAGATAGGCTTTCAATACATCAGGTGTGATCAGGTGAGATACATTTTCAGTGATTGGCACCATAGCTTGTAGACTCTATAACTTTCTATAACAGACCAAATAATATCCACTGATTTGGGTCATTTTTTTTACAAAAGATATGTGGCAGTATAAATTTTGGGCAAAATTTATGACGAAAAATGACTAATTTTTATAACCGGTTTTTCGGTCTTTTTTCATTTATAGCTCAAAAAATAGAAAACCCAGCGGTGATCAAATGCCACCAAAAGAAAGCTCTATTTGTGCGGAAAAACTGACAAAAATTCATATGGGTAGCATGTTGCCTGACTGAGTAATTGTCATTCAAAATGTGAGAGCACTGAAAGCAAAAAATTGGTCTGATTAGGAAGGGGGTTTAGGTGCCCAGTGGTCAAGTGGTTAAATTAACTGAACTGATTCATTTCTGAGAAGAGTTTACTATGGATGTCTATGATCACCTTGTATAAACTCATAAATAGTCTATATGGAGAGACGAAGAGAGGTGAATGGGATTATTACGGTGCTGATATTAGTGAGAAAAGTAGTATTATTATAAAAAGAAATATTTTATTAAATATACTAAAAGCGGCCACAAAGGTACAGTAAGTTCAAAATTTGAAACTACAAATATTAATTTTCATACAAACAATGTACAAAGTCCATCAATTAGTTTAGATAACCATATTCTAGGCAGTTTAGTCTGCCTAGAATATGGTTATCTAAACTAATTGATGGACTTTGTACATTGTTTGTATGAAAATTAATATTTGTAGTTTCAAATTTTGAACTTACTGTACCTTTGTGGCCGCTTTTAGTATATTTAATAAAATATTTCTTTTTATAATAATACTACTTTTCTCACTAATATCAGCACCGTAATAATCCCATTCACCTCTCTTCGTCTCTCCATATTTGCTATAATCGGGATGAGGTGCGCTGATAAATCCTTGCCTGACCCAGTTCCTTCCATCTTTCATAAATAGTCTGTTTAGTCAATTTACAGTCTTTTAGGGTCACCAAAAAAAAAAATCACAGAGACACTCTTCGGGGTTGAAGAAAAGAGGTTTATTTTCTATGGGGGAGATTTACTAAAACTGGAGCACTCAGAATCTGGTGCAGCTCTATATGGTAGCCAATCAGCTTCTACCTTCAGCTTGTTCAATTAAGCTTGACATTAAAATCTGTAAGCTGATTGGTTTCTATGCAGAGTTGCACCAGATTTAAATGTTTGTTGAATTGGTTTTTGAACAGTGCAGAGGCTCATTCTTGTGAGATATGCGAACCTCAGATTTTGTAGGATGCTGTGTGAGTGATTTCACTAGGACCTAAGTGAACAGACTGGAAACTGAAGTAAGTAAGTATCTTTTTTATTTTATTGCTTTTGTTTATCTAGTAATTTCACATTGATAGGGGTTGGTTGGTTTGGTGCGTTTCAGTGCAAGGACTGCTTTATTAAGGAATAACATTAAATTGTCCCTGTTAGAACACTCTACACTGCATTGCATAAAGGCTTTTTGCTTTTTTTCTAGATCAACTAAAGGTTTTGGGTTCTGGAAATTAAGTGTTTTTCTTTTGTTAAATTTAATGGGTCTGTGTAATTTTTTTAAATAAGCATATCTGTTGTCCATAGAAGCCTCATTCCTTGTCTCTATTGCAAAAATAACAGGCGACCTTCCCCCGGTGCTCCCGAGTAATAAGTAAGATCTCTTTTATTCTAGACATGATCTAAGTAGAGTGAACATTATACTTCTGACATACACTTCTTTACCTCTTCTAACCCACGCTAAAATTCTCCAGTGTATGCTCGCAATGCTTTATGTAACATAAAAGAAATATGCTGAAGGGTTAGCACTCCAGCAAGATAAGCCGCCTGTCACTGAGGAGTATTGGCAGCATTAAGTTTTATCTTCAACTCTGGCTGTGAAAGAATGATGCCTTAGTATGATGGTTTCCTAAAGCAAAGAATGTTCTGTAAGACTGCATGTGAAAGACTGAATACAGTAGGCAATTGGAACACGTAGACAGATAAGTGACATTCAAGGTAAAAGGCCTAAACAAAGAGAGGTGTAAGCCATTAAATGTCTGTAGGCTTACATAATAATTTTCCTGCTATCATTCATTCATGTATTTAAATCTATGTGAGTCTGTTGGACTTTAATTTCTTTCTTAAAAGGAGAAACTTATATACCTATCCACACTTAGGCATCACATTGCCATTACCTTTCACCTCTCAGAGAAAACTGTTTTGCATCTGGATTGATAAGGGTTAAACGTGAATATAGCTGTTTAATGACCAGACATCACTGATGTATAGACTTTCAGCGCCCAAATGGTTAACATGACAATACCCTATGATGAATTTGCATACCTCAATTCTTTTTAGAATTTTAAAAGCGAGGTATGGGAATTTGTTTTTATTTTCAGAATCATACTTACGTAGGTGGATGCAGCATCGGACCGATGCTGCATCTGTTTCCCCCGCCGGCTCTAAAATTGAGAACCAAATGATCAAAAACCACCGATCGCTTCGTTCGCAGGGCTCCCTGAGCAAAGAGCTGATGACTGTCAGTCACCGTATCTCTGCTCTGCCCCCCCCCCCCCCGCGCTACCTGTAGTTTTGGGCTGTGGAGGGGTTGGGAGCAGACGACCCTGGCTCTCAGCAGCTCGCTGAGAGGCTGAACTGGGTGCCAGTGAAGGCATGTGGGTGGATCCCGATCATATGGTCGTGATCTTTGCCAAGCCTGGTCCAGCTCTTCGACATCAGCCAACATCAGGCTTTAGCCTGCTGTCTGCTGCAACAGACTGCACTCCTGTGATCCATAGGAGAAGTACAGCCAAACGTGCTAATCCTTTAAGGAAACATACAGTTTTATTTGGTACATTGTTTTAATTTAAACCATTCTCAGGCTGACAAATAAACAATTTTTTAAAACAATGCATGGTACTGTGCAATATTTGGTGTGACTACCCTTTGCCTTCAAAACAGCATCAATTCTAGGTACACTTGCACACAGTTTTTGAATGAACTCGGCAGGTAGGTTATTTCAAACATCTTGGAAAACTAACCATGCATCTTCTGTGGATGATACCTCAAACCCTTCTGTCTCTTCATGTAATCACAGACAGATGCAATGATGTTGAGATCAGGGCTCTGTGGGGCCAAACCATCACTTCCAGGACTCCTTGTACTTTTTTACACTGAACATAGTTCTTAATGATATAGGCTGTATGTTTGGGGTAGTTGTCCTGATGCAGAATACATTTTGGGCCAATCACAAAATTTCACTGCTGTAATTGTATCTGACAATTGCAGTATTTAACAGATTTCACTGCAGCTACCACCGCAGCCTAAAGATGTTAGTGTTCATCTGCAGGCTTTTTTGTTTTTGTGAAGTCTACAGCCTGCCTGTTCACTTCATGTCATAGCTGATATAGTGATGACATGATTGGGAACCAGTCTTTTTAGTTCTTAAAGTTGAGGAGCCGAGCTATCAAGGACAGCTAGGATTGAGAACCACAAACACATAGGGGTTGATTTACTTAGGGCAAAAAGACTGTGCACTTTGCAAAGTGCAGTTGCACTCTGCAAGAGCAATTTAGGAAAAGAACAGAAGCTCTGTTCACTTCCATCATCCAATCATGTGCAAGCAAAAATGCAGTTTTTTTTATTTTCCTTGCATGTGATTGGGTCTTTTTTGCAAGGTGAAGCTTTGCCTTATTTACTATGTCCTGGAACAACTGCACTTGTAGAGTGCAACTGCACTTTGCAAAGTGCACAGTCTATTTGCCTTTAGTAAATAAATTAGCTGGCAGGGTGATGAGTGTGTTTATAATGTTTTTATAATAAACCATTTTATACTATTAGAAAAATATTACCATTTCTGCATGTTGAGTCCTGAGGTAATGACCAGGAGTCCTGGAGTGCAACATCTTTTAACATGGTGATTGATGACAAATTTAGACATTTTGCAAGTATTCACCTGATTCTAATTCACCTCCCCGGCAGTATGATTATGTCAGATTTTTGATGCTGAAAGCGGTACATTGCTTTGCATAGAAATTTGGCATTTATATTGTAGGCCTGTAATTCTTAGTAATACACTTAAATCTGTCCAAACAAGAGTCTAGTAGACATCTCGGGTATGATAAAGTGATAAAGTTTGAAACACAAAATCATAAATTATAATATAATAACTATAAATAATTATAACAAAAAATAATATAATAATAATAAAAAATATATATTTTCAATAATGTAATAAAATCAAAAACATAGAAACTTGCAGAATTGTCACTTTCAGTGTTTGATGACTAATATCCCCACCAATCACTATCACTCAAGTCTGCAAGTAATTCTAATATATTATCACTGTTTTCTAGCTGGTCTAAAAATTTACAGGCAGAAAGAACAGTATATATAATTCAAAACTGCATGCAGGGCACTGGACAAAGCATTAGGGACAAAAGGCATGTGAAATAATTTTATACAATATTGTAAGATTACAGTGTACTGTATGTATTATGTATTTTTCACTTTTTGAATTTGGCACCGGGCTCCGTCCCCGTGCCTCGCGGCGCTCACAGGGATCTAGGCTTGGCACTGTGATAGATCAAGCGGAGGACACAGCTCACACAGCGAGGAGACATTGCATGATCCTGGGGACAAGGTAAGTAACTTTGCTGGATCCTGAGATGCGATCCTGAATGTGGCTCGGGGTTACCGCTTTTGGTAATGTAAATTCACCCTGTGCCACACTCGAGAATACCGCCAGGGAGGTTAAGAGGAGGCAGTGACCAGCAGGATCCTGGGGTTTTCGAGTTCAATTTCTAGTTGCTTAGGGCAACTGACAGTGCTATCAGAGCTTTTTCCTGTGTGGAGGCGATTATAGCACATAGTACTATATAAAGGGCAATACTGAGTTCTGTTTTGGGGATATTTATTTTAGAATAAATATCATATCCAGGAAAATAGTACCTAAGCTTAGTCATCTTAAGTGCTCTAAAAAATTTTAACAGGTAGCAACAGAAAAAAAAACAATTAGAAGTTACCCATGATAGATTCAGTTGCTTTACTGGTATACTGTATCTATGGGTCCGCTAAGTGGAACTGGTCACTTGGGGGTGGGTTCACAGATGCGAATTGGATGTGGCATTCCCCGCATCTATTTGGCATGACAGGATAGTGTGACCAGCTCTCAATGGTTCTGGTTCACACAGCTCCGGGGCGGCCATGATCTGCATTTAAAAAGGGTCCTGCGTGTATTTGGTTCCAATTCAGGTGTGAATTCAGGCAAAAATTCGGACCTGATTCGCACCTGAATTGGAGAACAGGGACACCCCGGACCCCCTATTGTGAACCACGGCCACAGCATATGTGAACCTGGCCTAAAGGCAACTAGACTGTGCACTTTACAAGTAAAGTTGCATTCACTTTCTCCAGAGCTTAGTAAATGTGATAAAGCTCTGCTAATTTCCTTCATCCAATCATGTGCCAGCAAAAATATCTATTTTTATGTCTCTTGCATTCCAATGGGCATTCTTTACAAAGTGACGTTTCACAACATTACATTTACATTTACAAGGAAAATTAGTACAAATGCACTTGTAGGGTGCACAGTCTATTTGTTTTTAGTAAATCAACCCCAATGTCCAGGGCCGTCTTTAAGGCAGGGCAAAAGGGGCAGCTGCCCTGGGCCCTGTCATTGTTGTGGGGCCCAAAGCAGCTGCCTCATACTTGCCAACTATCCCAGTGTAAATTCCCGTGTCCCTTGAAGTTTTAGTCCCAATATCTCAGTGTGAAGTAATGGTACTAATGCTGCCCAGCTCTGCCCTATTGTTGTGTACAGATAACTCGCCTGCAGACCTGTGTTTACATGTAAATAACCGGCATTGATATGTAAATAGTGGCGGCATTACTAAGTAAATAGATGCGGCCGGCAGCATTGATATGTAAATAAAGGTGGCATTCATATGTATATCATGCTCCCCTGCAGTGAGGAGATGATGTGCTGTAACCTCCAGCAACCAATCATTGAGCAGTATTACTTTACAGTAATCTCTAGTAACCAATTAACAAGCAGAAATCATTTGCTGTAACCTCAAGCAACTAATCAGTGAGCCATAATATGTGCTGTAACCTCTAGCAACCAGTCATTAAGCAGTAATGATCTGCTGTAACTGCTGGTAACCAATCGCAATTGCTGCCTGATCTGATACAGTAAACAGATTTTGAGTCTAGCTGCTATTTATTGTATGTCTCAGAGCAGGTGGAGAGCGAAACTGCATGGGGGGGCCCCCAAGAAATGTTTTGCCCGGGGTCCAAACAGTATTAAAGACGGCCCTGCCAATGTCACTTAAACACAACAAATTGATTGCTCAGAATTTGGCTACACTGCAGTTTATCATGCAGGACAACCCCCATCCCCGAGCAAACATAAGAAGTTGATCTGGCATACAAATTCCTACAATGTCCATCCCTATTTCCAACGTCACACCCCATATAAGCCAGGGCTTTGTTCATTCTATAGAATTTCCTCTCTAAAGCTTACTCCTCACCTAATTTTAAGGGGAAGCCTTAATTTTGCAACCATTTAATATAGTTAAGTCAACCTAATATAAATGAGTTAATCTTTGCTTGTCATATCCTGGTGTTAGGAGCTACTGATCACAGTACCAATCATTTAGAAACATAAACAAAATACACATTCTTTTGGAGATATTCAATAAAGCAATTGAAAGAGAAATGATGGTGTGCAAGGTCCATAGCAATCACATTTACTTAACTAAAGGGAGAAGAGTCAATTAGGAGATGATTTCTGATTGGTTGTATCATAATTTCTCTTTGCAGCTACTGAATAAGTCAGATTCAGGCTAATTTAAAGGGGCTATAAAGGTTAAAAAAAAATTTTTTTAACAAGCATGGTATACTTACTTCCTCTGTGCAAGGGAGTGGCTCCCGATTTTCCTTTTCTGGGGTCCCCTAGCGGTGCGCCTGGCTCCTCCATACATTGAGTGCCCTCTTGGAGACCCGCATTCCAAGGGGGCACCTGTGCGGGCACGGTCCCGAATCCTGCTGCTGCGTCCATTGGCACAGGCAGCAGTGGGAGCCATCGGCTGCACTGCTCTCAATCTATCCAATGAGAACCTGAGACAGCAGCTGGAGCTGCTGCTCTCGTCCCTATCTATGGAGCGATTGGTTTCAGGTAAGTAAAAAGGGGGCTCTGGGGGGGTACTGCACTACAGAAGGTTTTTCGCCTTAACGCATTCTATGCGTTAAGGTAAAAAACCTTGAGGGTTTACAAGCCCTTTAAAGCAATCCTGTATTGTCTTGAAGCTTTTAAACCAATAAATGCAAGAGATGGTAGGCACCCCATTTGAGAGAGCCCTGACAGTTCCTAATATGTAAATATGGACTTCAACTAGGTAGTTGGCATTTCAGGTGGGTAAGGGGGCACTTGTCAGCTTCCCATTGTTTGCATATTAAATCTCTACTAGTTTAGGGGTCCTGGGGTATTCCTAAGGGATGCTGTCCCTATGTTTAGTGTCTTGCAGAAGTACTAACTTTTAAAAAATGGAAAGGTTAGAACATGAATTGAAAAATAATATTAGAACTCTCTGTAATCCTGCAGATACCTACAAGAAAAATGTCAATATGATAAGGAAAGCATTCAATTTATAAATGACCATTTACATTCCATTTGCCTGAGTGCTTCAATTAGAATTGTTCCGCTCCAGTTACAGGTCATTACCGATGTAACAGAATCTGAGAATCAAGCTCCAGGTCAGGAAAAGAGAAGTTTCTAAAATACCCAACCTTCCCACAATCTTAGCAAATTAATTGCCTCTGGCCTGCTTGGATGATAAACATAATAATACAGGCTGATAGAACGTCAGGCAATAATTGCAAGCCTCACAAGCCAGTTTTGGTCAATTTTTTTATATTTTCAGTGTGTGTTGGAAGAACAGAACATAATTTTAACATATTCCTTTTAGTATAATCACACTGAACCCAGCACAGCAGAAATTTAATTATCCTTATCAATAAATGTATTCTTTTGAGTACTTTTCGTCTGCACTTATGTCTTAGCCCTGGTTCACATTGGAGCGATTTGGCATGCGATTTAACATGTCAAATTGCATGCCAAATCGGCGGCAATTGCTGGCAATGGCGCTGTCTGAATCAGGGCAATGCCACATTCTTTACTACTTTTGTCGATTTCGGGGTGTGACTTCCATAGTTATCTGTGCAGAAACTCGCACAGATGTCTGTGAAATAGCCCCCGAAGTTTGGACTGACATGCGGGTATGAAATCGTGTGAGTTCAGCTGAACTTCATTCCCTCTGTCAGTGTGAACCAAGGCTTATGTTACTAGCAGAGTACTTTAACCACTTTCAGACCGGACCATTTTGCTGGTCAAAGACCAGACCACTTTTTGCGATTCGGCACTGCGTCGCTTTAACTGACAATTGCGCGGTCATGCGACGTGGCTCCCAAACAAAATTGACGTCCTTTTTTTCCCACAAATAGAGCTTTCTTTTGGTGGTATTTGATCACCCCTGCGGTTTTTATTTTTTGCGCTATAAACAAAAATAGAGCGACAATTTTGAAAAAAACACATTATTTTTTACTTTTTGTTATAATAAATATCCCCCAAAAATATATAAAAAAACATTTTTTTCCCTCAGTTTTGGCCGATACGTATTCTTCTACATATTTTTGGTAAAAAAATAGCAATAAGCGATTATTGATTGGTTTGCGCAAAAGTTATAGCGTTTACAAAATAGGGATAGTTTTATAGCATTTTTATTAATAATTTTTTATTATTTTTTTTTACTAGTAATGGCGGCGATCAGCGATTTTTATTGTGACTGCGACATTGTGGGGGACCCATCGGACATTTTTGACACATTTTTGGGACCATTGTCATTTATACAGTAATCACTGCTATATAAATGCAGTGATTCCTGTGTAAATGACACTGGCAGTGAAAGGGTTAACCAGTGGGTGGCAGTGTAGGGGTTAAGTGTTCCTAGGGGTGTGTTACTAACTGTGGGGGGGTTGGGCTTTCATTTAGTGAACACTGATCTCTGCTCCAATCACATGGAGCAGAGATCAGCGTCACTAGTTGCTAGGCAGAATGGAGAAATGCTGTTTACACGGCATTTCCTCCATTCAGCCGTCCCGTGAGACGATCGCGGGTATGCCCGCGGCGAACGAGTCCGCGGGTCCCGCGACCGGACTCACGGGGGTCCCGACCAGCGCGGGAGCGCGCCGCCGGCGGCGCGCTCCCGATGGCAGGGTGGCATTGAAGATTGGACGTACATGTACGCCAATATGCCTGCCCGTGCCATTCTGTCGACGTACATCATCGTGCGCTGGTCGGGAAGTGGTTAAAGAAGCTCACATTTCTGTGTTTCAATGTTTTGATTTGGCATTTTCAAACAAGAAATGTTACAACAGAAAGTGGTATCTGTCATATCAGTTGAAGCTCAAATTTCTGAATTCACTGATAATATTGGTTCGTAAACCCAAAAATCTATATATATCTGTTTTTTTTTTTAATCCACCATTTGGAAGTAGACAGTTTAAATTGTGATTTTATACATGATGTAATTCTTTATTACGGTCAGGACATAAATAATAAAAGCAAAATTTAAAATGTTCATATTATTATGTTGTGTTCTTCTTAAGCCTGTTGTTTATAGACTTCAGTAGTTCAAGTTAAAAATTACACACAGAAGTGGATGACCCATCCCAGTGACTCATCAGCCTTATCACACTCAGTTGATGATTCATTCATTCAATCAGCCTCAAATCAAGTATCATCGGCTGTAGTGGCTCCTTAGGTAACCCGTAATGCTCTGTGTTCTTTTGTTGTGTACTAAATATGTATTTGTAAAGAAACCATTCTATATAGATAGTACATACTACAAGATAATATATATTTATATAAAACCTTAAATAAAAATAAACCATTAGGCCCCTTTCACGCATGAAGTTTACATCAGTTTTTCATCACTTTGTCTTCAGTTTTTCAACAGTTTTTATGCCAGTTTTTTACATTCACCAGTTAGAGTCCTTAACCATTGCCATTTTTTCCATGTCTTTACATCCATTTTTCATCAGCTCCATTCTTTTAACAGAAGAAAAATAGGGCTTCAATCCTTTCCAAAAAATGGTTGTTGGCGGATGTAAACAAATCTAAATGAATGAGCATCTGTTTACACCTGTTTTTCTATAGCTATGCATTGATGTCCATTTTTCAACAACAGTTGGATAAAAAAGTGACAAACAGTCCACAAGTGTGAAAGGGGCCTTAGGCCGCGTACACACGGGCGGATTGTCTGCCCAACTAAGTTCGTCAGACAATCCGACAGACAGTCCGTTCAACTTTTGAATGAACGGACTTGACCACACACGATGAACAGACAGTCCGCTGAAAGCTTGCGCGATGACGTGTACAGCACGTACGACGGGACTAGAAATACAACGTCCAGTACACTGCAATGCAACCTTCGGCGTGTAAATCCTTTCTGAGCATGCGCCATACTTAGTCCGTCCAACTTGCCTACACACGAGCGGACTGTCCGCTGAAACCAAGTTTGGACGGACAAAATTACGGAAATTCCGAAAGACTTAGTCCGTCAGACTGTCCGCTGAAAAAGTCCGCTGAAGCCCACACACGAGCGGATTGTCCGCTGAAACACGTTTCAGCGGACTAAGTTGGGCAGACAATCCGCCCGTGTGTACGCGGCCTTATTGTTTATTGTAAACAACACCAATTTGTGTGCAGATACTGCAGCAACTAAAAAGAAAAAGTAAATGCACACAACCAGATGCTATGCATCTATATGAAATCTCTTGACAATGGTAAATCCATTAAAAAACAAAATTAACTTGTTGACTGTCAGAAACCAATGGGATCCAGGTATACCCATCTACTGTGTGGCGAAGTCTGACCAGAAAAGTTCTTTGTGGAGGAATTGCGCCCATAACTCCATACCTCTAATGATGAAACAAGGACTAAGCAACTTAACGATGCACAAAAACATAGGAACTAGAGTGCAGAAAAATGGCAGCAGGTGCTCTGGACTGATGAGTCAAAATTCAAAATATTTGGCTGTAGCAGGAAACAGTTTGTTTGCTAAAGGGCTCGAGAGCGGTACAGTAATGAGTGTCTGCTGGCAACAGTGAAGCATGGTGGAGGTTCCTTGCAGGTTTGGGGCTGTATTTCTGCAAATGCAGTTGGAGGTTTGGTCAGGATTAATAGTGGCATCAAAGGTTAGAAATACATTAAGATACTTATTCACCATGTCATACTATCAGGGAGGCGTGTGATTGGTCCCAAATGTATTCTGCAGCAGGACAACAAGCCCAATCGTACAGCTAATGAAATAGTGTAAAGAAGAACAAGGAGTACTGGAAGTGATGGTTTGGCCCCAGCAGAGCCCTGATCTCAACATGAACGAGTCTGTCTGGGACTAAATTAAGAGACAGAAAGATTTGAGGCAGCCTACGGATCTCATCTGTGCAATCAGAAGATGGGCAGGTGGAAATCCGCTTGCTTTGCCCGATACATTCCAAATCCACAAGCAGAAATGTTGCAGGCCTTCAGCAAGCTTGCCCAGTAGTATGTTACCAGCTCAATTAAATAATGACCTTCCTATCCAAGTGTTTTGCCCCCTTCTCTTGACATACCGCCCAGCAGATCAGGGCGCACTTCAGGTCTACTTTATGTTGTTAGTCTGTTGTGGTTAGTTCTCCAAGATGTTTGGAACAACCTAAGTGTCGCATTCCATCAAAAAACTTCAAAAGTGTACTGAGAAGAAGAAAATCAGATTTTCTGCTGATTTTTTTCCTTCAGGTTTATCAAAACCATGTAGTGCAAGGGCCTGCCTGATTGCATACAAATTGAAACTCCTAAGGTTTGACCTCATATGATATGGTTTTGGTAAATCTGAAGACAAAAATCAGCAGAAAAAACTGATAGTGTGTATGGGGCTATACTGAAAAAAGGGGAGGACGGGATTAATGGGACTTTATATGAGGTAACAAATGGGTAAATTCATCCACCTCCATCCCTGTTATATGCAAGAAATTTGCAACAATGGCAAAAGGAATATTGGGACTTTATATGAAGCATAGCTAAGAACAAAAAGATTTGAAATCACGTGATCATGGGCTCCAAAAATAAACATTAAATCAGAAAAATAACATGATAATATAATTCAATAAGATCTCAACAATTTATTGTTAGATGATAATGGCATAATTGACGAACAAAGAAAAAAATAAGGTAATAAAAAATAAAATAATTGTCTTGATACAAAGTAATAAAGTAATAATAATTCATGAACCACATGATTAAGTTGATAATAATAAAGTATAAAACCAATCTATGGGTAATAGAGACATTGGTACACGGTAATGTAATTATACTACTTCATAGACAACAATCATATAATCAATAAAAAAAAATAAGATTAAATAAATAAATAAAATAAATAAATAAGAGTATAAATGATAAATTAATATCACTAATTCGGAGTCTCAAGATCACATGATATTGAAGGTGTAGCATAAGGCTAAGGCTCTACGCGTTTCGTGGGGACTCCCACTCATCAGGAGCAATAAAACAGGTGCAACAATCTACGATAAAAAGTAGAGAGTTACCAGATGAACAGTTGCTGGACAAAAACGGAAAAGAAGGCAAGAATATGCTAGATGCTCTTACCTATAATTACATAAAAGTGTAAAGGTAATATTATTCAAGGTAGAGGATGCCATAAGGGAATCAAAGCGTCCCCCGGAGCTGAGGCCGCACAAATGGGGACAAAATGACTATATATAGTCAGAGCCCTATGACTGGAAGAGATGTGAACCACATAAACACGCCACAAGGCTAACAACATAAAATAGACCTAAAGTGTGCCCTGGTCTGCTGGATGGTATGCCAAGAGAAGGGGGCAAAACACTTGGATAGGGAGGTAATTATTTAATTGAGCTGGTAACATACTACTGGGCAAGAAGGCTTGCAACATTTCTGCTTGTGGATTTGGAATGTATTGGGCAAAGTAAGTGGGTTTTCACCTGCCCACCTTCTTGATGAAATGGTCCAGTACCCCATGTTGTGAATGATGCTGCTGATGCTGCTCTGATCCAGAAGGAATGTCCAGAATATTGGCCGGGGTCAAGGCCTAAGTTAAGCAAGAGGATCCTAACGTCTCTGGTGAACAGGCTACCACTCAGAGGGTTGGTAAGGAAAGGTAGCAATGGGCTAGACTCCGATAGGTTGGGCAGATCAGATATCAACTGGTCTAGAATGGCCACTGGGAATTAGGCGTTGTGAGTCTGGAATAGCTTGAAATCTACCCCAGGACCAGACTGTTGCATTTTGGACACTACGAGGTGCAGGATGAAGTGATTCTGATGGTGTGTCAGATGGCGTCTGCGTAGTACCTGATAGCCGAGGCCAGTGATGATGAACTCTCTCGGATGTAAGAAGCCATAGAAGGCCAGATAGATGGCTACTTGAATGACCAGGCTGGGCAGTAACCCCAAGGGGGAACGTTACAGGATGGTAGACATGTCTCTGAAGATGATACTAGTGACTGGGAGGCGCTTGCTACTGGTTTGGGGTTGTTGCCTGTGGATACCGTGTAGGATGGTTTTGACTGCGTGGGCAGCGAACAAGGATGGGTCCTGTAAGTTGACGAAATGCTAGATGCCAGCTAAGTAGAGTCTGATGGTATTATGTGATAGAGCCAGCTGCATGTGGTAGTATGATATGAAAGCCAGGATGTGTTTGAGAGTTCCTGACACTGCCCTTTATATCCAGCTCTCAAACTTTGTTGGTTGGACATTCCGACGGAAAATGTCCGATGGAGCCCACACACGGTCAGATTATCCGACAAAACACGGTCCAATCGGACATTTTCCATCGGAATTTCCGACCGTGTGGTGTGTACAAGGGCTAAGAGTCAATGAACACCTTACCAGTATTAAAAATGGCCGCACTAATCACAGTGTACCTCGCCATTATTTACTACATCATGACAAGAACCCAATAAATCCAATTATTGATAAATTCGTTCCCCATTGGAGGGGTGATTCTTGTCTACGAGGCATATTTAGATTAGAAACATACTGGACACATGAACTTAGGTCCTATTCACCGTTGAATGTCATGAATGTTGATTGGGACATCAATTGTTTCATCAATCGTGCTTGAATGTCCCTTGATACACTCCGCCTGCTTTTTTCACATTGGGACATATGTACATTGGTACCATGTTATTAGTGTGTTATATATTTCGTAATTATCTGTGCCCTGTGGTTTAAGAGCTATAGATCTGATCTTTATACAATAGTGCCAGATTTTCTATTTTTATGTTTATATTTTTTATTGTTTTTTTATTGTTTTTGACATGCATGCTAGTTAGCTATTATCCATTTATTCTATGTATGCCAATAAGTGAACATTGTCTCATTTGCATCTGTAGATCCATGGACAGTGTAAGAGTTTTGTTACTTATGTGGTCTTCCATGTTATTTCCGTGGTCACGTTGACTATACATCCGTAGTGAGGCTTGGATTGCCTCTCATGTGGTGTATGTGAGCGTGTCAGCGGACGTCAGCATACTATGATGTTGGTGGCGCCGACGTGATCTGGTTTGGGGTCACATAGTGGTCACATGCTCTGCCTGGCACACTGGCGCTGTGTGTGCCATACGTGTCTGCAATGGGGAGCGGGGCTGTGCGTGCTGTGCTGCCTATTCTCAGCATCTGACGTGGTGCGACGTGGCAGTGCTGGGATAGTGCTGTGCTAAATTCTGAAACCCATTGAGAGCATCTGACATTATGTGATTTCATCACGCTATGATCTGCAAAGCAGCCTTTGTGATTGGCGGTTAGTTATGTAGTGGATCACATGACTTTAGTATTATCAATTCTGATCTGGAAGGACAGTCTTTATTGGTTTAGTACTGTGTCATGTCTATTATGTCTGTTCTCTACAACCTGACAACGAGGCTTGGAACTCAATTCTGTATGTGATTGAAGTTGGGATTTTATTGGGCAGAATTTGGCGGGAATATCGCTTGGATTTCCCTCTCATTAGCTAGATCTTACTAATGAGTTTCCATAATGGAACTCATGCCGCAGCCTCGTTTTCCAGTGTAGAGTTTGAGGGTGGAGCTCACCCCATATATATACAGTATATATATATATATATATATATGGGCAATGTGGGGGAGCAATGTTATGCCCCAGTTGAAGGCCTCTAGGTCGAAACATGTAGGGATTGCTATACATGCTCCCCACATTGCTTTTTTCCATTTTGTGATCACTTTTTATGCAATCATCTGTTATGTGATGAGCTGTTTTTAGAAGATTAAACATCTTTTAAATTTTATGACCTGCACCATATGGAGCCTTTTTTTCTCCTTTTTCCTGTTTTTGCCATATGATTTCAACGTGACAACGGTTAAATTTTTGTCACTGGTCCTTTTTGGTCATGCTCCCTGGAGATACCAACTGAGTCCTTGTGATTGGATCTTTATATTTGGATTACCCACTTGTCGATCGATCCATCATCCATCTCAGGAGTGATTCCTCTACAGGCTGTGACCTTCCTCGCTTCAGTGCCACCGATGAATCCTTGGCTTTTGGCCAATATAAGCACGATTGTCCCACTGTCGTATGGCAGGAGGGTCCACCCTATCTGGTAAGAAGTATCTAACCGTAACTGTTTATCAGACGAATGTCTTTCCAGTTGTGCACATGCCACGCAGTTGAAAAACGTTTCTTTGTTTATATTTGTTTTAACACTTACCATTGAAGATTTCACTACAGCTACACAATTGGAAACTGCCATATGAAGTTTACATTCATTCTTTTTGTTTAGAGTGCTGGGACTTTATTTAAGTCTAGATATTATTTAAATTATTGTATTGTGTACCATAAACAGGTCTTTATTCACTATATCACTTTGTGTGACCATGTTTTCACACTTTTTTTCTGGTTCACCATAAGCAGTGGTGTTCAGTGGTGATCCTCCTTTCTGGTTCAATTTATTTATTCGGACTTTGTTTCAGTGTGAGCAGCTTTTTTATTCATTTAATTATTTCACTTTGTGGTTTAGCGCAGCAACTTTCACAACTTCAGAATGAACACCCCTCCTTACTTGTGACCTAAATCCACCACTGCATGTAGGTACAAGTCCAGCTCTTCCCTCCTGCTATCCCTAAGGCTAGCACAAACTTGGTGACATTGAGCTTGCGGTTAAGCCTAGGGTCTAGGGCTTTAAGGACCACTGAGACAACCCCCCAGGTATGCGATTTGTTTTCGGCCATATTGTGACCTGATATGAGGAAGGAAGATAGGTTAACATCCTTGCTGTCCAAAATGTCCTTCCTGATGCTAGCTGGGACGAGGTGCACAGGGAACCCCCCCTCTTTTTTGCAAAGAGCAACCAGAGATGGAGGCGTAATATCCCCCATTGCGTCTCATTTAAAGCCCCAAATATTACCTTTTTTCTTTGAAGCGCAGGGAATACAGTTGCGCGGATCTCAGGCGTACCTGTAGGGGAAGGCATTAACGATGGCGACCTGGTTCTGTAGGGCCGCGGCTGGGCATACCTCCAGGGCTCCCACTCTGGCCTGGACATCGGTGACTGCTGTGGACAGTGTGGTCACCATGGAGTGGAGCTGAGCAATAGCTGAGGAGATAGACTGCAGAGATGCCTGGGTGCCAGGTTGGGCTGCCGCTGGCAGTGGGAATAGCAGCCTAAAAATCTTGGCTTTCCTGGCTGTGGCAGGGTAGGAAATACCCCTGCACCACAGCTCTACTGTGAGCTTGGGGATGGTCCAAGCTCTGGGAGACTGAGTGCCACTGCTTTCTGAACACGCTGAGGGTGACGGGGGAAGGCAGAGGCGATGTCTTCACTGTCGGCCCGTGACATGGCTTCAGCTAAAAGACAAGGAAAAGGGGAAATTCATATGTTAAGATAAGTTGAACAGAAACATTGTGTGACAGTTACGCCTGATGAGCAACTCGAATCATGTATGTGAAGTAAACATTTAGTGAAAGGGTGCTTAAAGCGGAGTTCCGTCAAATATTTTTTTTAAAGTCAGCAGCTACAAATACTGCAGCTGCTGACTTTTAAAATATGGACACTTACCTGTCCAGGGCGCCTGCAATGTCGGCACCCGAAGCCGATCTGTCCCTGGGCTCGGGGAGAGGTGCCTTCGGTAATGGTTCAGGAAGTGAAGCCTTGCGGCTTCACAGCCTGGTTCCCTACTGCAAATGAGCGAGTCACGCTGCATCATCCCACTGGTCCCTGCTGTCTTCTGGGACCTTTGTGTCTCTCAGAAGACATTGGGGGGGGGGGGGTGGAGGAGGTGCCGGACATGGTGTAGATATCCACGAATACTGCAGCTATCTATGCCTGTATTAGACGGGTATCTGCTCCCCCAAATGTTGCCAAATGTGACACCGGAGTGGGGAGGATTCTGAAAAGCGGAAGTTCAATTTTTGGGTGGAACTCCACTTTAAGAAAACAATTGCAAGGCACCTGACTTGATGCCCTAGTTTGCAAAGTCCTGGTTGGGGTAGAGAACTGGGTTAACCAGGAACTTGTAGTTAGGTGACATAGGAGTTTGATTTAAAAAACGGGTTTCTTTTTGGGTTGTAGCTGGCCCCCTGATGAAGGTGCAAGCCCTATCATCAGTGTGTGTTTTTTTTTACACAGTAAATGGTGTGGTATGTGGAGCCGAGGATCCGAATCGTTGTGTCGCCGCGTTGTACTGCCGATGTGACTAGATTCGGTTTGGGCTGAAAAGTGAGTGAATGGTGTGGTATGTAGAGCCAAGGATCCGAATCACTGTGCCTCTGCATTGTACTGCCAATGCGACTAGATTCGGATCGGGCAGAAGAGTGAGTGAATGGTGTGGTATGTAAAGCGGAGGATCCGAATCGTGCTGCCGAAGCAACTAGATTTGGAATGGGCTGAAGTGTCAGTGAATGGCGTGGATTCTAATTGTTCGTGCTGCCTATGCGACTTGATACGAATCGGCCTGAGCAGTGTATGGATGGGGCTGACACGAGACTTTATGTCGTCGGTGTGACTGGACTTGAATAGGGTGTAGAATATAGAAAACCTATGAACGGGGAACCGCAACACCCTGGAATTCGAACACACAGACTCACGAACACGCAGTGAGCAGACAGTGTCAGCCTGGTGACGTATTACCGCGCACAGGATTCGACAAAAGATCACTGTGGGTGGTTTGCTTAAATACTTCTGGGCTCCTCCCATAATTTCAGGCCACCATATTGGCCTTCACTGCCTTAACCCTCTTGGGCATGGAGTTCACCAGAGCTTCACAGGTTGCCACTGGAGTCCTCTTCCACTCATCCATGATGACATCACGGAGCTGGTGGATGTTAAAGACCTTGCGCTACTCCACCTTCTGTTTGAGGATGCTCAATAGGGTTTAGGTCTGGAGACATGCTTGGCCAGTCCATCACCTTTACCATCAGCTTCTTTAGTAAGGCAGTGGTCGTCTTGGAGGTGTGTTTGGGGTCGTTATCTTTTTGGAATACTGCCCTACAGCCCAGTCTCTGACGAGAGGGGATCATGCTCTGCTTCAGTATGTCACAGTACATGTTGGCATTCATGACTCCCTCAATGAACTGTAGCTCCCCAGTGCCAGCCGCACTCATGCAACCCCAGACCATGACACTCCCACCACCATGCTTGACTGTAGGCAAGACATACTTGTCTTTGTACTCCTCACCTGGTTGCCATCACACATGCTTGATCTGAACTAAATAAGTATATCTTGGTCTCATCGGACCAGAGGACATGGTTCCAGTAACCCATGTCTGCTTGTCTTCAGCAAAGTGTTTGCAGGCTTTCTTGTGCATCATCTTTAGAAGAGACTTCCTTCTGGGACAACAGCAATGCAGACCAATTTGATGCAGTGTGCGTTGCATGGTCTGAGCACTAACAGCCTGACCCCCCACCCCTTCAACCACTGCAGCAATGCTGGCAGCACTCATACGTCTTTTTCCCAAAGACAACCCCTGGATAATGATGATGATACTGAGCACGTGCACTCTTGACTCAAACTTCTTTGGTCAACCATGGCGAGGCCTGTTGTAAGTGGATCCTGTCCTGTTAAACCGCTGTATGGTCTTGGCCACCGTGCTACAGCTCAGTTTCAGGATGTTGGCAATCGTCTTATAGCCTATGCCATCTTTATGTAGAGCAACAATTCTTTTTTTCAAACCATTAGAGAGTTCTTTGCCATGAGGTGCCATGTATAACTTCCAATGACCAGTATGATAGAGTGAGAGCGATAACACCAAATTTACCACACTTGCTCCCCATTCACACCTGAGACCTTGCAACACTAATGCCGCGTACACACGGGCGGACTGTATGGCGTACTTAGTCCGTCGAAACACATTTCAGCGGACAGTCCGCTCGTGTGTGGGCTTCAGCGGACTTTTTCAGCGTGCAGTCCGGCGTACTAAGAATTTCGGATTTTTCGAAATTCTGTCCGTCATACTTTGGTTTCAGCGGACAATCCGCTCGTCAGTATGCTAGTTGGACGGACTAAGAATGGCGCATGCCCAGAAAGGATTTACACGGCGGAAGGGTGCTTTGCTGTGTATTGGACTTCCTATTTCTAGTCCCGTCGTACGTGCTGTACACGTCATCGTGCAAGCTTTCATCGGACTGTTTGGGTATCCGTGTGTGGTCAAGTCCGTTCAGTGGAAAGTATGACGGACTGTCCGTCGGATTGTATGACGGACTAAGTATGCCATACAGTCCACTCGTGTGTACGCGGCATAATGAGTTTCATAACAACGGGGAGGGAAAATGATGAGTTGGGCTCAATTTGGACATTTTCACTTAGGGGTGGACTCACTTTTGTTGTCAGCGGTTTAGACATTAATGGCTGTGTGTTGAGTTATTTTGAGGGGACATTTTAAGTAGGACCTTTTTTGCTCAGGACTCCAAGTGTATCTGTGCTTTGCAGTTTGGACACCAGTGGTTGCTACAAGGACTGTGAATTCCTTTACCGAGTCTTATATGGACTGGCCATGCCCTCTACCTCCAGCAATATTTAGGATTGTTTCTAAAAGATTTTTTCTTCAGAAACTTTCCTCCTGTACCTGCTGGTATTTTTGGAGTAATCATGCAACCGCAAGCCCTCTCTTCTGTTCAATTACTGCAATAAATCTACAAAAAGACATCCCCTAGACTCAGCCTGTGTTTGTTAGTGTGCTTTGGAACTAATACCTGTGCCTGGTAGCCTCTGAACAGGTAAGTGAGACCTTGTTTATTTCCAGTGGCCCCTCTGGGGGTGAGGGCTACACATTGTATTCCTCTACCCATAGACTCAAAAAGCAGGTAACCCTGATGCAGCGTACACACGATCGGACTATCCAGTGGACTATCGAACTATCCGGTGGACTATCCGCCGCACAACGCGACCCTGCCATTGCGGCCAGAGAGAGCGTTGTGTCAACATTGCAAGGAAGAAGAAGAAGTGAAGAAGAGAAGAAGGCAGCGGCTGCGACAGACCGACCGGGCCAACGCTAGTAAAAGAGCTATAAGAAGATAGCGGAGGCCCGGCAAGAAGAACCGAAGAGCAGGACAAGACCCCCGAAGAGCGGGGAAAAGACCCTGAAGTCGGAAGAAGACCCCCTCGGACGGCGGTGACGATGAAGAAGAAAGCCAGGTTAGCAAAAGAGCAGAAGATAGTGGAGGAGTCCGGCGAGAAGACCCTATCAAGACCCCATCAAGACGGAAGACCACTGGAGCTGTCTAATAAATTATTTTAAAAACCTGTGTTGTGTTTTTTTATTTACACTTTTTTCACCAGGTGAATGGGTAGGGGTACATCGTACCCCATACGCATTCAGGAAGAGGCCCTTGTCCTCATCAACATGGGGACAAGGTACTTTTTGGGGTGGGGGACCCCCACGCTGTTTTTTTTGGGCGTAGAGCTTCCCCTTTAAATCCATACCAGGTGACGGGGCTAGCGAGGTGTCAATCTCGCCGATGGAGGCGGCGACATTCACTTCCTTCGCTAGTCCCGGCTACCTGGAGCCACGTTCAAAATGAACGGACTTTTCTCCGTGTGTGGGCAAGTCTGTTCATTTCAAAAGTCTGGCAGACTAGCACACAGACGGGCGTATTGTCCGTCGGACTGCCGAGTCTGACGCACAATTTTGAGTCAAACTTCTTTCTAAGTCCCCCGGACTTTTGGGAACAAAAGCACGGGCGGAGCCCACGCACGTGCGGATTGTCTGGCGGACTCTGGTCCGCCGGATAGTCCGAACATGTGTACGCAGCATGATACTGCATGGTGACCCCACAACATGAGTCTTTTTTTTAAATCTTAATTTTTTTTTAAAGTTAAGCTCTAGGTAACACTTGCGGGGATTGCTGCCACAGTCTCTAGTATGCGGTCTGTTGTATACATTTATCTATAGTTGACTATTAAATGTTGTCTAAAAGTTGTCTATCATCTTGTCTGCAGTTTCCCCACAAAATAGATTTGTATTTTAATGCTTTATCCATGCAAGAATTAAATACATTAACCATGTCCCACTTTTTAAATGACTTTTGTGCTCCCTCTCCATCACCATTAAGTTACAGGGCGTTAAATAAGTAAGTACTTTACAGACATGATCTGTCAGTAAGCAGCGCTAAGGTTTCCTTGGTGATGAGAATGTGACCGCAGTCTTGTATAATGTGATTTGATGGCTACTTGGATTCATTTAGCGTGTGCCAGGTACATGATTAGTGCAGTGATAGGAAGAAGGTCTGAGGAGGTACTGTGCTAGGTACAGGGTTACAGATTATGGTGATCTGAATTTTTGGTAGAAGTCTACAGTATGTCATGAATATAGGGATTAATAGGAAGTCAAGGAGATTGCTGATCCCTGCTGATGTACATTGTACCTGACCCCTCCACTATATACATTTAACTTACGGGACTCCTGGACCTGCACTATTTGTGTTACCCCTTCCTGACTACATTGTAGGTTACATACTTCTAACTCCAGAACTGTACATAAGCTCAAGTGTTACAGCCCAAATGCAGCCAAAATAAAAATTTAAATCAGCACAAGGGACATAACTTACAGTTAGTAGGATGTGTCCCCTGTGCAAATAACTTTTATTTTAATTGAAATCCTCATCTGTCCATGCCCTTCCACCCCGCCACACCGCAAGGTTACAAACGAATGTCAGAGGCTCTCATCGACAAAGCCTGACTATGTCCATCCTTTCCACCCAACTCTGCCATTCACAGAAGCCATACTACAGCCTCTATTAATGAAGCAGGATCTATGAATGAAGAAGGAGAACCCATCAATCATCCACCCATCATCCATTCATAGAAACTGTTCTTTCTCCTCTGAGGTGCCCAAGAGGGGAGCACCTTGCCAGTTATACTGTATGGGGCCCCATGATTTCTAAAGGCATCCCTGCTTGCATGTGAAAAAATATTTATTCATTAATGAATGCAGAGCTAATAAGTGTCTTTTATATCTGCCTTGAGTTCAATCTTAAGTTTTATTGTGACATCAGAGTCTTTAGGGATATAAGACGTTTTCCCATAGGTTCAAACTAAAAAATTGTTCTGTCTGCATTTAATGGTGAAGTCAGCTACATGCAATAAGTGCAAATATACAAAAAACACCAAACAAAAGCACTAAACAAAAATAAAACATAAATTTTAGCGCTCAATATATATGGACACTTTAGGTGATCTAACAAAAGTCCAGAATTAAAAAAACACACTTACAAAAATGTCCAAATGTTCCAGAACGTCACTTACATGTCATATAGGGGAAGGCAACACTGGGTGTAATTTATTATTTTGCACAAGATTCACTTTGGACTCTTTTATAAGTGTGTTTTTTTTTTAATTCTGGACTTTTGTTAGAGATGTTTATATATTTTGAGCGCTGCAATTTCTGTTTTATTACAGGTGAAATAAAGCCTGTCATACATGATTAATTTATTTTTCTTTCAACCATCGTGTTGAATGAAAAAAAAAAATTTGCTAATTTATTTATTTCAGGTACTTATATAGCGCTGTCAATTTATGCAGCGCTTTACCTATACATTGTACATCAGTCCCTGCCTCCAAGAAGCTTACAAGCTGAGGTCCCTAACACAAATTTATACATACTAGGGCCAATTTAGACAGGATCTGATTAACTTACAAGCATGTCTTTAGAGTGTGGGAGGAAAGCCATGCAGGCACAGGGAGAACATGAAAACTCAAGGTAGATGGTGTCGTGGTGCGAACCAGTAACCCTTTTTGCTCCTAGGTGAAAGTGCTAACCATTAGACATGTGCATTCGTTTTCGTCCGAATGCATTTTCGTCCGAATTTTGGGTATTTTCGTTATCGCTTTAACAAACGATAACGAACGTGCAGAATCCTAAAACCGAAAGATCCAACATAAACACATTTATTTATTTATTTTAGTTTTCGTTGCAACAACAGTTTGATATAGATAGGAGATTCGACATGACGCTGACAATGTGTCCATCGAACCTGTGGTCGAATGTGCCTAACCTTAGCTCTATTAGTTCAAGATTATTTGACATAGAGAGAAAAGATTTGACATAGAGAGAAAAGATTCAACATTATAGAGACAATAGCAAAAAAGGTCGAATGTGCCCAACCTAACTCTATTAGTCCAAGATTATTCGACATAGAGAGAAAATATTCGTCATGAAGATTCGACGAAGCAGTCGCTGCAAGTGGACATTTATGGTTAAATGCTCCGCCCATAGGCTATAGAAGAATTCTAATGTTGGTTGACTAGTAATAATAATTAATAAATATAATTATTACTAGTCATACAACATTAGAATTCTTCTATAGCTTGTAGGCGGAACATTTGACCGAAAATTTACTATTGCGGCATCGCACAGTTTAGCTGCTCCATCTAATCTTCTTAGAACATTCAACAGACACCATAAGCCTTCAATGACAGATTCGACCTTAATTAATGTTGGATTTTTAGACTAATGCATTTTGTAACTAAACTAAATAAATAAAAAACAATTTTGGGAGTAACCAAATAAATTAATTTTTCGTACGAAAATGAAATTCCAAAACAAAATATTTCAGTGAGCACATGTCTAGTAACCACTACAACACTGTGCTACCCTTAGCTGAGTCCCCTATTAACTTGCTCCAGCCTTTCCTGCCAGCCAAATACAATGGTTAGTGTATATGGATTAAAATTTTGTTGGTCCCTGCTGAACCAGCTGATATTCGATCCATGTATGCTTGGCTTTACAGCGTTGAATGAAATTAACCTTTATCTAAGGTCATATGACTGTAGAATAAGCTGATCCCCTTAACAGCACTATACATAGCCATACTTTACTGAATTTTCAGAAGACTAAAATTAGAATTAATATTAATAAAACGATATTAGATTTTCATTTCGGCCAGTAGCTGTGTATATTATGTGTATTGTAGCTGCACTGCATGGCTGCGCTTCCATTGTATGGATTGTGATTTTATTGATTTTGCTGTTCTTTGGTGACCTTTTCACATACAACGTGTCAGTTTAATTATATTGTTGCCCAAGGCTATTGATTCTGATCATTCCAGATATACTTGTATTACAGCTACTCTGCCTTCTTAGATTACAATGTCATTTTTTTAATATTTTTATATATAGCTAGATTATGGATTACTTTCTTTCTCCCATCTGGCTTTCTATTCAGAAACTGTAAGTTGTATAGGGAAGTAAGAAGAATATTTAGCTATAGTTGGTCTGCATGTATTCATCATGTTCCCAATGTGGGTGGCTTATATACTTATCACATATTCGCAGCCAGATGCTGATAGCTGTAATTGTGGATGTCACTCTCTCAGCTGGTGTCTGGCTTCTAGTGTTCCACGCTTCACATTCCTGTTACTGTGTTACCCGTGATCAGAGATAATAACAGACTTTAGACTTGAATTGGAGATGGTAAATAGTACAAAAAAAGGCATTTTTCAAGGAATCCATAACAATTTGAAACCAGATCAATTTACTTAAAAAAGGGGAAAATACAGAGGGGGGCGACATTTGAAAGCCTGGTAAGGAAATTTGGAAAGAGGGCAAGGATAAATGATAGCATTTTCATGAAGCATTATGAATTGTAAAATGATAAGTGTTTGTTACCTTTAAAATGCAAATGTTATAAAGCAAACACCCACTAACCATTGTGCTGCAGCTTCTGGGATTTGAGAATGTCAAAGGGAATTTCTTACCAGGAACTGATTCCTTGGATCTGCAGAAGTTTGCTAATGAGATAACATGTTTTTTTCATTGTGTCAGTGTTCATTACAATAGTGACTTCACTCTGGGCACAGTCCTGTTGAAGTAGTGGTCTGCTAAAAACTCAACTTCAGACAAAATGAAAAAAGAAAGAATATGGTGCTCAGTTTGAAACACACACCTCCATTCCACTCCACACCATACCATAAGATGTCCTCAGGCTTCCATATTGAATGATGGGCACTTGAACCAGAAAACTTAAAGCGGAGTTCCACTCAAAAATGGAACTTGAGCTTTAAGCACTCCTCACCCCCTTACATGCCACATTTGGCATGTCATTTTTTTGGGGGGAGGAGTGGGGCCTTCGTTAGGAGTGGGACTTCCTGTCCCACTTCCTCCTTACGCCCAGGGACCGCCAAGGCGACTCCACCTTTCACCTTAGGCGGCCCCTCCCACTAGGCGAACTCCTGGGACACGCGACAGGTCCCAGGAGATCACCTATCCACTCAGCGAGCGCATGCATCATGCGCGCCCGGCCGTGAAGCCGAAAGCTGTCATGGCTGGGTGCCCAGAGTAGCAATGGAGGCACCAGTGGAGAGGAGGGGGATAGGAGCGACACCCTGTTCGGCCGCATCGCTGGACCGTGGAACAGGTAAGTGTCTGTTTATTAAAAGTCAGCAAGTACACTTTTTGTAGCTGCTGACATTTAATAAGCCTGTAACTCAATTTTAATGCCTAGTACACATGAAAATCTGACGAAAAATAGTTTTTGAATCGATCATACGATAATCTGATTCTTAGTACAGTACAGCTTTTGAGAGCTGATCACAAAAATGTATGCAAAATTATCCAAAGGGACAAACATGAACATTTTTCTTGTATGATTCCAGAACAAATTACTTTCATTTAATAATTACAGTATTTATCTGCAAAAAATTGGAATACCAAAACCATGCATTCTCAGGAAAGGAAAGAATACATTACAATACAATAAATTACATAATTTCTGAAGTTGTATTCTGTCGTTCTGTCGTACGAGACTTTTTGTAACTTTTATAACCTCTTCATTTTTGATATGAGACTGGTATGCAAAAAAAACAAAAACAGACTATTGTTCATCTGTTATTCTGATTGTGTGTATAAGGCTTTAGAAGACTCTCTGTATCTATTAATTTATAGATTACATAATTTTTTTTACAGCACCAACAATTTACACTGTATATATATATATATAGGATCACATAAAGGTATTCTGTTTGTGCAAAAGTTTTTCACTATTTCTCGCTCAATACATGAAGACTACAAGAACCCCTAACTGCCAGAGTAGGCGGGGATAGGTAAGTCGGCTTTACGGCCTTGTTCACACCATGGTGCAGAGACGTCAGTTTTTGGGCATGCATTTTTTGCAATGGCTCAAATAAAACAATGGTTGCACACCACAATGTGCAATTTTCTGGAATCGGCAATGTGTATGCAGTTTTCTGCATGGGAGAAAAAAAACTGACATGAAATCATCATTGGTGTGATTAGAGCACATGAATGAATGAATGAATGAAATACTTGTATAGCGCACAATGCGAACTGAATCGCCTCTAGTAACATAACTGATGTGCATGAAAACTGATGTCAAGGTGCATAAAAAATCCCTGAAACGCTCATGAAAACTTATGTGAACTGATCTCTCTGCAAGTGAAATCTGTTTCCCAGCAGTTTTCATGCACGCATGGTGTGAACAAGCCCTAAATGTGCCACAGAGAAACCACAAAAAAAAAAAAAAAATACCATTCTTTTATTACATAATTATACAAATGGCACAAAAGACATTGTTAAAAACAATACATTCATGTACATAGCCAAAGTTTCAATACTTGGCGTCTAGGACCAACTCGTTTTGCGAAAGTCTTGCTTCTACAGGATCCATGCCCTTTCTATAAACAATGAATTGGATATTCTACAAAAATAAGCAACATATGCACACACAATATGAAATAAGAAACATATCCAAAATCATATATCGTACACTCAAAGATAACATATACTGCTGGAATATCCCACAAAAAATATAAAATTAATTAAATGAATAATATATGTTTTCACGGTACTTTACATATATTGTACATGCACATCAGTAACTGCCTTTAAAACTGATCTCTACAGTCATTTTAACAAGATTGTTTGAGTCAAGCTGGCCCAAGTGAACTATTTTTACACTAACAGGTGGGCCCACTGGGTGCACTATATAAACTATATGTTGCTGCAGCTACATATAATATACAGCCTTGTGTTCTGGGTTCCCGTCTTACATTCAGAACAAAAAAGGTCAACACCGACCACCACTGGTGCTGTGCTCATCCATTCATAGGCAGCTTTGTATTCGCTGAATAAATACAAAGCTTCCTCTGATTGGCTGAGGTGGGCAGAAGATGTCATACTTTTTGACTCAGTCAAATAGAGGAAGCTTTGTATTCATTCATAGAATGAAGATCTTGTCTCAATGCCGGAAAACAAGACTGTATACTGTATGTAGCTTAGGCTACATTCAGTTTATACAGTTCTTCCAGCGGATGCACCTGTTAGTGTAGGAAATAATTTGGGCCAGATTGGCCCAGTCTAACTAGTTAAATTTAAAGTATCAGTAAAGCTGAATATTCACTTTAAGGTGCTTACAGTCGATGGTCCCTTTTTCACATGCATACCCACCAGGGCCAACTTAAACAGGAGCCAATCAGTGGTGCGCTCCAAGCCCAACCCTTTTCAAGCCAATTAGAGCCTGAGGCCGCGTACACATGCGGAGACTGTTCGCCCAACTTTGTCCGTCAAACAGTTTCAGCAAACAGTCCGCTCAAAATTAGCATGGACGGACATGGCCACACACGACGAACGAACAGTTCGCTGAAACCGTGCGCGATGACGTATGTCACGTACGACGGGACTAGAAATAGGAGGTCCAAGGCACAGCAAAGCACCCTTTGGGCTCCTTCTGCTGACTTTGCGTTAGTAGAAGTTTGGTTAGAGACGATTCGCGCTTTTCAGACTTCAGCTTAATTTGTCCGTTCACTGCGGCGCAGTCTACCTGTGAGGTTTGTATCTGTCTTTCGGTACGCGTGGATCAGTTGTACCTGTTATTAGGCGCTTCTGGTCCGCTCGTTTCTGGGTTTCAGGTCGTTCTTCATAGGTCTGGCTGTTCTTCAGTGCGTTCAGTTGAGCTTGTCTGTCCAGCCGACCGTTTCAAAGCCATGGAGTGTGGACGTACTCGGGAACGAGTTCGTACTATATGGGGGCTTGGTGTTGGGGTTAATACTTTGACCCGAGCCCAGTCTGTGAACAGGGTGAGGAGGAGTTCATGGACAAAGAATTGGTTGCGCCAGCGTGACCAATTCTCGCATATGTCTTTACTCCGTGAGATCCGTGAGAATAATCCTGATGATTTCAGGAATTATCTCAGGATGACGGACCCCGTTTTTCACCGTCTGCTGGCTTTGCTGACCCCTTATATCAGCAGGCAGGATACCTGCATGCGGCAAGCCATCACTCCGGAGCAGAGGCTCGTCGCCACGTTGCACTACTTGGCGACAGGGAGAAGCCTTCAGGACCTCAAGTTCTCGACAGGCATCTCCCCCCAGGCTCTGGGGATCATTATTCCAGAGACCTGTTCTGCCATTATTCGGGTCCTGCAGAAGGAATATATGAAGGTAAGTTTGTTCTTTTAATATTGCATTGTATGTTTGTATTAATTTCATCATGACTTTTAATATCCATGACAGGAATATGATGTGAATGTCCCCTTTATATGAATGCATGCAAATTTTTTTTTTTTTTTTGGTGTCATTTTTTTTCTTTAAATGTTTTTTTTTTTTTTTTTTCTTTAAATGTTGTTTTTTTTTGTGTCATTTTTTTTAGCTTTTTACCTTTTTTGTATATACACCCTGTGTGTGGGGAGAGAGAGAGAGAGAGAGAGAGAGAGAGAGAGAGATAGATAGAGAGAGATATAGAGAGAGAGATAGAGAGAGAGAGATATATAGATATATAGAGAGAGATATATAGAGAGAGATATATAGATATAGATATATAGATATAGATATATAGAGAGAGATAGATATATAGATATAGATATATAGAGAGAGATAGATATATAGATATAGATATATATAGATATAGATATATATAGATATAGATATAGATATATATAGATATAGATAGATATAGATATATAGATATATAGATAGAGATATGGATTGTCAACTCATTAATTATTCCCCCCACTCAAATTTGTTTCATGTGTTGTATACTTAGTCCCCCCCCCCCCCCCCCCACCCCACTTACCCACCTAATTTATGTCCCCTGGTCCATCAGAGGGCTGATTAATCTGTGAATTGGTCCGCCTACTTTTTTTTTTTTTTGTGTCTTTTTTTTTCTTTAATTTATTTTTTTTGTGTCATTTTTTTTTCCTTTAAATGTTTTTTTTTTTTTTTGTGTCATTTTTTTTTAGCTTTTTACCTTTTTTGTGTATACACCCTGTGTGGAGAGAGAGAGAGAGATATAGAGAGAGATATATAGAGAGAGATATATAGAGAGAGATATATAGAGAGAGATATATAGAGAGAGATATGGATTGTCAACTCATTAATTATTCCCCCCACTCAAATTTGTTTCATGTGTTGTATACTTAGTAATTAGTCCCCACCCCACTCAAATTTGTTTCATGTGTTGTATACTTAGTAATTAGTCCCCACCCCACTCAAATTTGTTTCATGTGTTGTATACTTAGTAATTAGTCCCCCCCCCCCCACCCCACTTACCCACCTAATTTATGTCCCCTGGTCCATCAGAGGGCTGATTAATCTGTGAATTGGTCCGCCTACTTTTTTTTTTTTTTCTTGGCAGAAAACAAATTTGCAAGATTTCTGTTTAACTGTTGTTCCAAAATGTTTTTGAATTTTATTTGTTATGAATTGTTTTTATTTAATGACTAATTTTTTTTTTTTTTTTTGTTTCATGTGTTTGACTCCCCAGCTTCCTTCAACGCCACAGGAATGGCAGACTGTGGCTTCCCAGTTCGCTGCCCGTTGGGACTTCCCCAACTGCGGAGGGGCCATCGACGGGGAACATGTGAGGATTGTGCCCCCACCCCATTCGGGGTCCTACTATTGGAATTATAAGGGGTTCCATAGTGTGGTGCTAATGGCGGTGGTGTCGGCACAATGTGACTTCCTTTATGTGGATGTGGGGAAGAACGGCCGGATGTCTGACGGAGGAGTCTTTAGGCAGACCGAGTTCTGCCACCGTCTTACCACTGGTGGCCTGGACTTGCCACCAGATGCCGAAAATGTGGAGGGGCTCCCGTTTGTGTTTCTGGCTGATGAAGCGTTCGGTCTAAGTGAACATCTCATGAGACCCTTCCCCCAAAGGACCCTCACCCCGGAGAGGAGGATTTTTAATTACCGGCTGGCCAGAGCAAGAAGGGTTGTGGAGAGTGCCTTTGGCATTATGGCCAGCCGGTTCCGTCTGTTACTGACAGCCATCAACCTGGCAGAATATAAACTCAACTATGTTATTCTGTGCTGCTGCATTCTTCACAATTTTCTACGGAAATTTTCTGGTAACCAGTACCTGCAGCCTATTGGGCCTGAGGCCGGGCTCAGGCTTCCAGAACTGACAGGGCTGGATCATGCCCTTCCTGGCTTAGCCCCCCAAACAGCACGTGAGGTGCGTGACCGCTATGTCAGCTATTTTAATGGTAGGGGGGCTATTCCAATGCCAGCTGACCAATAAAAAAATCTTTTTCTTGAAATATGTCTTGTCTGTTCAAATTTTGAAGTTTGGTTCTTGTTTGCTTTTCACGTTGCTTGTATCCTACATTGTCCTAATTCAGGGATATGCAATTGGCCAACCTCCGGCTGGTGCAAAACTACAAGTCAATCATGCCTCTGGGTCTCATGCTTGTGGCTGTCAGTCTTGCTATGCTTCATGGGACTTGTAGTTCTGCAACAGCTGGATTTCCACTAATTGCATATTCCTGTCCTAGTGCATTTGTATAGCAAAGTGGTTTTTGACAATAGGAAATAAGGCCCTTTGTGACAGAAAACACAAAATGACTTCCCAAACTGGTATTGAGTATTGAAAGAAGTAGACACACACATTTTTTTTTTTTTGATTTTTTAATAGTGCACATTCCAACCAGTGCCTCTTATTTAGATCTTTTTTTTTTTTTTGTGTTTTTTTTTTTTTTTATTCTTTTTTTTTTTTTTTGGTGAAATTGTTTTTTTTAATTATTTTTTTTTATATTTTTTTTTTGTTTTTATAAATTATTTTTTTTTTCTTTTTTGGTAAACATAGAAATATATAAATATATCAAAAATGCAATTATCACAAAAATAAAAAAAATAAAATCAGATTTTTAACTATTTACATAAAACAAGGGGTAAAGCCAAATTTTGAAGATGCACACCAAAAATTGGTAATGTCAACATGTGCTATGTACCATCATGAGTGATCAATGGACGTGTTTGGTGTGTGCAATCCCTTCCTCTCTCATACTAGAAGGAGGAAGGGTTTGCAAACACCAAATGCGTCCATTGCGATCCTCTGATGGCACATAGCACATGTTGACACACCGTGTGCATCTTCAAAATTTGGCCTTTAAAAACTCTGTTTTTAAAACATTAAAAACGTTTTTACAAGGGAATGAAGAACATGATCGATTGGGTTTTAGGGAAAAGGGGCTTAGATTCTCCCTAAAACATCGATCATGTTCTTCATTCCCTGCCTCATAGTGACCAGTTCTCTTTGAATATTGAGAATCTGGTTCTCCATCCGGTCAATCTGCCCATTCCAGGCCATGATGTCACCAATTAGCCTCTGGGCACTGTCCGCTGAAAATGGCTCCGCGGCTTCTCCAACCACAACCAGATCATCACCTAAAAACATGTGTAGATAAAAAATTGGTTAAAATATACAGGCATTAATTGTTTACCTTAAGCTGGGTTGTCAGACACTCACTTTCACTTTGTGGGGTGTGTAACTCCACCTGCTCTTCCTCCTCCACATCTAGCCCTGGGCTGGGCTCATCCAGTGGAGCTACGGAGCTTGGTCCAGCGGAGGATACCGAGCTTGGCTGCTCCCTCGAGGACACTGGGCTGGGCAGCTCCAATACTGATGCGGGGCTGGATGGCTCCATCACCGACACGGGGCTGGGGCTGGGGCTGGGGCTGGGGCTGGGGCTAATTGCCCAATCAGGCTGGCGAGGTCGGGGGGTCCTGGGCTGCTCCGCCTCTTGTCTGAGTCTTTGTTTCCCTATGAGAATGAAAAAAAAAAAAATACTTTTAAGCATAGTGATATTTGAGTTCAGAAATTTGAATATGAAATATTGGTTTGAAGTGGTGTAAAATTATTAGCTGGTTATTACAAGATCCTAGTTTAACCACTTGCCGACCGCCGCACGCCGATGTACGTCGGCAGAATGGCACGGGCAGGCATAAGGGCTTACATGTACGTCCTTGCCTGCCCGCCGGTCGGGGGCCCGATCGGGCCCCCGCCCGGTGCCTGCGGCGGTCGGTATTCGTTCGGGAGCGATCCCGGACGAGGGGACGGCCATTCATTCATGGCCACCCCCTCGCGATCGCTCCCGGCGAATGAAAATGTCCGGTGACATCACTTCCTCTCCTGTAATGTAAACACAGGAGAGGAAGTGATGTATTCTCTCCTCCGTGTCGGTAGTTTTCGTTCCGGCACCGAGGAGAGAGGTTCGGTGAGTTGCACCAACACACCCCACATACAGTAGAACATGCCAGGCACACTCACACCCCCCCTTTACCCCCCGATCACCCCCCAATTACCCCTGCCCCCCCAGTCACAGTGACACCAATTGCTTTTTTTTTTTTTGCATTGGTGTCATTTGTGACTGTAGTAACTGTTAGGGCAGTTAGGGTTAGCCCCCTTTAGTTCTAATGTGCCCCCCTAACCCCCCCAATAAAGGTTTAACCCCGTGATCACCCCCCGTCGCCAGTGTCACTAAGGCTGGGTTCACATTGCAGCGGTTTATGAGAACGAATGTGATTCGCACCGCACTGCAGTGCAAATCACATCCGATCTCTGTGCGATTCGAGTTCAGCCATACAGATAGTATGGCTGAATTCGTGTCGCACCCGCCGCACCCGCCGCACCCGCCGCACCCGCCGCAAATTCGCACGGGACCCTTTTTTTGGCCCGCAGCAGAATCGGATCGCATGGGTGTTCACACCATGCGATCCGAGTTTGCAGATCGCACTGCGATATGCGAACTGATCTGGGGGTGTCATTAACATTTCACTGACACTCCCAGCAGTTCGCATAGGGCAGTGTGAACTGCCGCCGGGAGGAATGCGATGCGGGAACCCGCCGCGGATTCATGGCGTTCCTGCATCGCTCCAGTGTGAACCCAGCCTAATAAGCGATAGTTTTTCTGATCGCTGTATTAGTGTCACAGGTGACGCTAGTTAGGCAGGTAGGTATTTAGGTTCGCCGCAGCTTTTTATAGCGCCAGGGACCCCCATATACTACCGCATAAAGCCCCCTGATTGCCCCCTAGTTAACCCTTTCACCAGTGATCACCATATAACTGTTACAGGTGACGCTGGTTGGTTAGTTATTTTTTTATAGTTTCAGGGCACCCGCCATTTATTACCTAATAAAGGTTTAACCCCCTGATCACCCGGCGGGTGTCATTTGTGACTGTAATAACTGTTAGGGCAGTTAGGGTTAGCCCCCTTTAGTTCTAAGGTACCCCCCTAACCCCCCCAATAAAGGTTTAACCCCGTGATCACCCCCCGTCGCCAGTGTCACTAAGGCTGGGTTCACATTGCAGCGGTTTATGAGAACGGATGTGATTCGCACCGCACTGCAGGGCAAAACACATCCGATCTCTGTGCGATTCGAGTTCAGCCATACAGATAGTATGGCTGAATTCGTGTCGCACCCGCCGCACCCGCCGCAAACTCGCACGGGACCCTTTTTTTGGTCCGCAGCAGAATCGGATCGCATGGGTGTTCACACCATGCGATCCGAGTTTGCAGATCGCACTGCGATATGCGAACTGATCTGGGGGTGTCATTAACATTTCACTGACACTCCCAGCAGTTCGCATAGGGCAGTGTGAACTGCCGCCGGGAGGCATGTGATGCGGGAACCCGCCGCGGATTCGTGGCGTTCCCGCATCGCTCCAGTGTGAACCCAGCCTAATAAGCGATCGTTTTTCTGATCACTGTATTAGTGTCACAGGTGACGCTAGTTAGGCAGGTAGGTATTTAGGTTCGCCGCAGCTTTTTATAGCGCCAGGGACCCCCATATACTACCGCATAAAGCCCTCTGATTGCCCCCTAGTTAACCCTTTCACCAGTGATCACCATATAACTGTTACAGGTGACGCTGGTTGGTTAGTTATTTTTTTTATAGTTTCAGGGCACCCGCCATTTATTACCTAGTCTCACTAGTGTACCCCTAAATTTAGGGGTGTCTACTTTCCAAAATGGGGTCATTTGGGGGGGGTTTGTGCCATCTTGGCATTTTATGGCCTTCAAAACTGTAACGCCCTTACAAAGCCTAAAGGCGGTGCTTGGTTTTCGGGGCCCCGTACGCGGCTAGGCTCCCAAAAAGTCCCACATATGTGGTATCCCCGTACTCAGGAGAAGCAGCAGAATTTATTTTGGGGTGTCATTTCTCATATGCCCATGGCATGCGTGAGCAATATATCATTTAGTGACAACTTTGTGAAAAAAAAAAAAGAAAGTTTGTAATTTTCCCGCAACTTGTGGCAAAATATAAAATATTCCATGGACTCAACATGCCTCTCAGCAAATAGCTTGGAGTGTCTACTTTCTAAAATGGGGTCATTTGTGGGGGTTTTGTGCCATCTTGGCATTTTATGGCCTTCAAAACTGTAATAGGTAGTGAGGAGTGAAGTCAAATATTTACGCCCTTAGAAAACCTGAAGGCGGTTCTTGGCTTTCGGGGCCCCGTACGCGGCTAGGCTCCCAAAAAGTCCCACATATGTGGTATCCCCGTACTCAAGAGAAGCATCAGAATTTATTTTGGGGTGTCATTTCACATATGCCCATGGCATGCGTGAGCAATATATCATTTAGTGACAACTTTGTGAAAAAAAAAAAAAAAAAAAAAAAGTTTGTAATTTTCCCGCAACTTGTGGCAAAATATTAAATATTCCATGGACTCAAAATGCCTCTCAGCAAATAGCTTGGAGTGTCTACTTTCTAAAATGGGGTCATTTGTGGGGGTTTTGTGCCATCTTGGCATTTTATGGCCTTCAAAACTGTAATAGGTAGTGAGAAGTGAAATCAAAAATTTACGCCCTTAGAAAGCCTGAAGGCGGTGCTTGGTTTTCGGGGCCCCGTACGCGGCTAGGCTCCCAAAAAGTCCCACATATGTGGTATCCCCGTACTCAGGAGAAGCAGCAGAATTTATTTTGGGGTGTCATTTCACATATGCCCATAGCATGTGTGAGCAATATATCATTTAGTGACAACTTTGTGTAAAAAAATAAAAATAAATTTTTTTTTGTCATTATTCAATCGCTTGAGGCAAAAAAATAAAATATTCAATGGGCTCAACATGCCACTTATCAATTTCCTTAGGGTGTCTACTTTCCAAAATTGGGTCATTTGGGGGGGTTTTGTACTGCCCTGCCATTTTAGCACCTCAAGAAATGAGATAGGCAGTCGTAAACTAAAAGCTGCGTAAATTCCAGAAAACGTACCTTAGTTTGTAGATGTGACAACTTTTGCGCAAACCAATAAATATACAATTATTGACTTTTTTTTTACCAAAGACATGTGGCTGAATACATTTTGGCCTAAATGTATGACTAAAATTGAGTTTATTGGATTTTTCTAATAACAAAAAGTAGAAAATATCATTTTTTTTCAAAATTTGCGGTCTTTTTACGTTTATATCGCAAAAAATAAAAATTGCAGAGGCAATCAAATACCATCAAAAGAAAGCTCTATTTGTGGGAAGAAAAGGACGCAAATTTTGTTTGGGTACAACATTGCATGACCGCGCAATTACCAGTTAAAGCAGCGCAGTGCCAAATTGTAAAAAGACCTCTGGTCATTTACCAGCAAAATGGTCCGGTCTGAAGGTGGTTAATACATCCTTAAAATGACTTTTTTTTAGTTAGGCTGTGTTCAGACTGCTGCGATGTTTGAACGCTGCAAATCTACTGTGGTTTCACGCATCGCATGCGCAGTTCGCACTGCCCTATGTGACCTGCTGGGAGTATCAGTGTAAAGTTTTATTGACACCTCCAAATTAGTTCTCATTTCACAGTGCAATCTTTAAACTCGGACAGGAATCGGACCACATGGTGTGAACACCCATGTGATCCGATTCGGCTGTGGACTAAAAAAAGGGCCATGTACAAGTTTGGTCCGGATGCGATGTAAATTCAGCCATACTATATGCATGGCTGAAATCGCATCACACAGAGATCACATGTGATTTGCACTGCAGTGCGGTGCAAATCACATTTGATCTCGTACATTGCAGCAATGTGAACCTAGCCTTTAACCAAACTGTGATACTGTATATCTTTTGTCCAAGTTTCACAGACGGACACACTCGAATCAACGCCTGGAGTACCTGTGTGTGATTATGTCAAAAATGTTCTATGAAGGCCCAAACTACACTTATAAAAATTTCCTAGTCCAGATGTTGAACCAGCATTTTATCTATCTATCTATCTCATTTTTTTAATTGAGTCTACATTGCACTGAATAAATTTATGAAACTTTAGTAAAAATTTATATCCTATAAACTGAGCGTGACAATTCAGTTTATCATGAACAATACAAAAAAAATAATAACTAATTAAAATCTAATCCAACACCAGATAAATTTACACCATACACAAATTCATGCTATTTACGCCCACATATACGAACAACCATATGCGCCATATTTTCATAAACTACCTACACGAACGATTAATATAAAATCCGCCAGATCTACAGTCACTATCTACACGAACGATTACGCTCAAATCCGCTAGTTTTACATACACTATCTACACGAACGCCTACGATCAAATCCGCCAGATTTACATACACTATCTACACGAACGCCTACGATCAAATCCGCCAGATTTACATACACTATCTACACGAACGCCTACGATCAAATCCGCCAGATTTACATACACTATCTACACGAACGCCTACGATCAAATCCGCCAGATTTACATACACTATCTACACGAACGATTACGATCAAATCAAACGATTATGTCCGACAGTCACGAGAAACGCGGAGTTTACTCACTTTTTTTCAGGACCTTTTTGATGCGGTAATATTGGTCCGGCTCCCTGGACTTGATGTCCGACCATCGTTTCCGCAGCTGGTCCTTTCCTCTTCGTACCCCAAATTTTGTCTCCAAGGCTGTGACTACCTCGTCCAAGATGGCGCTTTTCCGGACATTAGGTTTTGGGTAAGGGCCATGTTCCCCATCATAATCCTCCCTTTTTAAGATAGCCACCATCTCCACCATCTCTTCGAAGGCCATATTGGTGGCCTTATATCTCCTCCTTGCTCCTGAAGCATGGGGCCCATGGCTTTCCTCCGCGCTGCTCACGCTGCTCCTAGAATTTGCGTCCGCCATTTTCTACTCTCATACACCCACAGCGTAAGGAGGGTAAAAGGGGCGGGGAAACACGGTCGCAAGGAACGTCAGGGGCGGGCGACGCAGGCGGAGCCTGAGCGCATGCGCCGTATATAAAGCGTTACCGCGAGGCCGTACGCTTGTCCGAACGGGAGCAGCGAGTGCTACACGCGACGGTAAGATAGTTATCATTTTATTTTCGGTTAATTTAAAGCCTGCGTTAGGGATATGCATATTGAATTTTATTCTTATTGATGTTTAATTGATTTCTATGTGGGTTGGTGGTTGAGTGGGCTTGGTGTTTTGTGTGGTAGTGTGGGGGTGGGTGTATAGGGGGGTGGGGCTAGTGTGTGTGTGTGTGTGTGGGGGGGGGGGGAGTGTTTGTGTGTGTGTGTGTGTGTGTGTGTGTTTGTGTGTGTGGGAGGGGTAGTGTGTGTGTGTGTGTGTGTATGGGGCAGTAGTGTGTGTAGAGTGTGTGTGTGTGGGGGGGGGGAGTGTTTGTGTGTGTGGGAGGGGTAGTGTGTGTGTGTGTGTGTGTGTGTGTGTGTGTGTGTTTGTGTGTGTGGGAGGGGTAGTGTGTGTGTGTGTGTGTGTATGGGGCAGTAGTGTGTGTAGAGTGTGTGTGTGGGGGGGGAGTGTTTGTGTGTGTGGGAGGGGTAGTGTGTGTGTGTGTGTGGGGGGGGGGGGTAGTGTGTGTGTGTGTGTGTGTGTGTGTGTGTGTATGGGGCAGTAGTGTGTGTAGAGTGTGTGTGTGGGGGGGGAGTGTTTGTGTGTGTGGGAGGGGTAGTGTGTGTGTGTGTGTGTGTGTGTGTGTGTGTGTGTGTGTGTGTGTGTGTGTGTGTGTATGGGGCAGTAGTGTGTGTAGAGTGTGTGTGTGGGGGGGGGGAGTGTTTGTGTGTGTGGGAGGGGTAGTGTGTATGTGGGAGGGGTAGTGTGTGTGTGTGTGGGGGGGGGGGGGGGTACTGTGTGTGTGTGTGTGTGTGTGTGTGTGTGTGTGGGGGGGGGGTAGTGTGTGTGTGTGTGTGTGGGGTAGCGTGTGTAGTAGTGTGTGTCTCGCCTACATTGTCACAATATAGTGTGCATTTGGTCTGACTTTTTTTTTTTTTTTTTCTTGTTGTTTTTTTTTTTTTTTTTTTTTCAGAAAATGCAAAAGTATACTGCAGACCCCTTTAAGGAGGAGGCCTTCCTTTCAACCTTTCTTGATTTAGTGGAGTCGCACAGCAATCTGTGGGATACAAAACACCCCCAATATCCAATCCGTGCTGCCCGGAAGAAGACACTGGAGACAGTTTTGGCGTTTGTGAAAACCCGACTCCCCCAGGCAGACACTGACTTTGTGAACAACAAAATTCAGAACCTGCGTAGCGTGTATAGGCGGGAGCAAAGAAAGATCCTAGAGTCCCAAACATCAGGATCAGCAGCAGGTCAGGTCTATGTACCTAGGCTGTGGTATTATGACAGGCTGCGTTTTCTGGATGACACGTCAGAAGCCAGGCCGTCACTTTCGACTCTTCCGTCTACCCGTCCCTCCACCCTTCCCTCCGCCTCAGGTGAGCCATCCCTGGAAGATCCAGACCCTTCCTTGCTGGACGAAGTTGATGCGCCCAGCTGGAGCCAGGTATATTTTAGTTTCTAACGTTTGGATTGCTCAAATATTAATGATGTAAAGTTCAATGTTTGAATTGCTTCCAAATCTAGGATTTCATCACAAATTAAATTAGATAGAAGGATACAGTAGTTTACACAAATGTGGCTCAAATCTTGGTGAACTGATGGAAAAATGATGGTGTCAAAATGATAGCCTTTTGTATTTCAAGACAAATGTATTTGCAAGTGAGAACTGTAAAATTGTTAGTGATTGCTGATTTCTAAATATAGACATATTTTAGTTAGTGATTGTTTTGTTTTTTTTACACAGGATGAGCTCACCCAGGAGGAGGCCGGGACCAGTGGTATGGAGGAGGAGGCCGGGACCAGCCACACACAAGAGCTAGCTGGGCCCAGCAGGAGCCGGACTGAAAGCCAGGTCCCTCCCCTCCGCCTAGCCAGCAAAAGGCCCAGGAGGATGGGCCGTACAGAGGAGGAGTCCTTGGTGCTGATACGGCAAGCCACACAGATTTTGTCCAAACCCCCCAATCCGGAGGAGGCCTATGCCACTTATCTGGCTAGCAAGCTCCAAGAAATGGACAAGCCACAAAGAAACTTGTGTGAGGCAATCTTTTTTGATGCCATACAACGGGGTCTGAAGGGTGAGCTCACACCCACCACCAAGCTTTACAACTCAGACCCTACTGCTCCTCCTCCTCCTCCTCCTCCTCCTCCTCCTCCTACCACAACTCCACCACCAGAGGCACAGCCTCCAGCGACGCGTGGAGGGAAGGCTAGACGGAAGAGTCGCAGGTGACTGCCTGGCTTCAGTCTGCTCTGAAAGAAGACGCAGGCTGTTGTAGTACCACAGTCTGGGGACATAGATCTCATCTGCTGCTGTTCCTGGTCTTTGGGATTCTAGGACCTGGTTGTGCTCCCTATGTACATGCTACGCAGGTTCGGAATTTTGGTGTCCACTCACTTGATGTGTGCCTGGGGGACAAAAGGCTTCACAAACGTCAAAATTGTCTCCAGTGTTGCCTCCCTCTTGTTTTTTTTTGGTTCTGAGGGAAAATAAAAATTTATTATTTCCAAAAAATCTTGTATGTTTTTTTTTTTTTTTGTTTTTTTTTTTATTTTTTTTTTCAATATTTTTGTATAATTTTGGCTTAAAAAACAAAGTTTATTTGTGAGTAGGCAGATACATGTCAAAAGACTCTGGGGGTTATTTACAAAACACACGTTCATGTAAATATGCTAACTTCAAGTGCAATTTTTAAAGCACTGCAAGTGCACTTGGAAGTGCAGTCGCTGTAAATGTGAGGCTTAACATTTGAAATGAGGGGAAGCTCTGCTGATTTTGAACATGCAATCATGTGTAAGCTAAAATGCTGGTTTGGGTATCTATCTATCTATCTATCTATCTATCTATCTATCTATCTATCTATCTATCTATCTATCTATCTATCTATCTATCTATCTATCTATCTATCTCTACTTGCATAGTCCTGCTTGGCCCAAAAAAATGCAAGTCCATCTTGTTTCAAACCCCCCACCAAAAAAAAAAAAAAAAAAGACAATAGTAGTTCCAAAAATATATAGTAATAGAAAAATTCTATTTTTTTTTCTGAAATAAATATATATATATATATATATATATATATATATATATATATATATATATATATATATATATATATATATATATATTTTCTTTTTTTTTCATAGTTTTTTTTTGTTTGTTTGTTTTTTTTAAAATTTGGAATTTATTTTTTCTATAATTGGAAGATTAATCATAGGATGAGGATGAATAAAAACATGTAGTATAACTCTGTGTGAATATAAGCAGCAAAGCTACTTCACTTTTCTTGCATTACGAAGAAGGAAAGAACGGGCTATATTAAAAAAACACTAAATTAGCAGCATGACGAATATGCTAGCTTCAATACGAACACTAGTTTTACAAGACCGAGCGCTTCCGCCCTGTAAATTCTTTCTGAGTATGCGCGGAACTTAGTTTGACGAACAAGCCTACACACGAGGGGACTGTTCGCTGAAACCAAGTTTCAGCGGACAGTTTTTCGGAATTTCCGAAAAACTTTGTTCAGCAGACTGTTCGCTGAAACTGTCCGCTGAAAGCCCACACACGGGCGGACTGTCCGCCGAAACACTGTTCAGCGGACAAAGTTGGGCGAACAGTCCCCGCGTGTGTACGCGGCCTCAGGCTCTACTCATGTGGTTGAAAAAAAAAGTCCGGCAAGCCACATGCAAACTAGGGGGGGGCACCCATTATGGACCGGCCGCCACTGGAGCCAATTAACCTACCAGTATCTGGAAGCAAGTATCCAGAGGAAACAGGAAGAACATAAAAACCCCATGCATGTAGTGTGGTGGGTGGGATTTGCACTGATGTCCTTAGTGCTAAAAGGTAAAAGTGCTAACTTGTTGCCTGTCCTATTTACTGAGCTTTCATTAAACTGAATAAAAATACTGCTGTAGTAAAAGCCTCTGCAGGAGGGGGAGAGTGGGTGGCGGGGGCTGAGCCTGGAGTTGGCCAAATTATTTAACCTTTGGCTAAACTTTATAGCCATGCTCTTTAAGCCAAGCACACCACAACTTTTCTTTCTTCAGTATGCATAAAGGTTCTCCAGATCTTTTACATTCCTAGTAATAACCATGCATATAGTACTCAAGGAGTGTAAAATAGGGAGTATTATAGTCCAGCTACAACTAAGAATGCCGTATTAAAACTTTGGCATGGGACCTTGTGATTTCCAGTTTTGCTTTTTCTCAATCTTTTTTGTCAACGGCATAATATGCTGTAGGTCATTTACACACTACACATATGGACATTTCACCAATAGACTTCTGAAAATTCCTGCCCTCTCATTCCTGTCCTCAACATGCCCCTTCAAAATAACTGTTTATTTCCTGCAACGCTCAAGGATATTGAATTTTTATTACATTATGGAACCAAATTGGAAAATGCCATGGGAAATAAGCTATGTCAGATGGCACCATTAAACCCAGCAGATTCAACACTTTTTCATAGGCTCATATGAGAAAGTGGAGCTATTATTAGTAATGTGGAATCTGCCATTATCTCATTTCAGAGCTCTGCCATAATAGAAGGACCTGCTGAGAGGTTCATATCCTGAAAGGAGCCTATGACAACTTCATTACCGTTACCTGGAAACAAATTTAAAACGGATGCACTGATTGCTAAAGGTGACCTAGTCCTCATGTGACAATTTTGCTTTTATGTCACTGTTTCAGATAGCTGTGCACATTATGGGCCATGTCACAAGAACAATCGTGACACTGGCGACAATTTGTTAGTAGCAGGTTTGCTAAGAAACCACTTACTAGTCTTTATGAAAACGCTCTCTTGGTGCCTCATCACTAGTGAAGGAAATTCTGCTGGGTTTGCGCCTTGAGGGAGTGTTTCCATGGAGGTAAGTGGAAGGCTATCCCAAACTTTGATCATGGCAATGTGTCGCTAGTGGCAAAGTCATCCGTGTGACATCAACCTTAGACGATTTTGTAGCAGCAATTCTATTTTTATTTTTAAGAAGTTTCTTACTATAGTTATCTTCTATGGAATTGCTAATTCACTAAGTTTAAAGTGTTTTGTAACTCAGTTGCCCAGCAATTACGTTTTAACAGTGTCACACTTTGGCGACAAACTTGCCAGTTACAATTGCTCTTTATTCATTTCTATGGCTTGGCTACAAATTGGCAAAGGAGAGCAATTTGCAGCAACAACCACTAATGTGATGATGTAGCAAATCACTTCTTAGTGACAAACCGGTAGTGACTACAATGATTACATCACTGGCTACACATTGCTAGTAATTGCTGGCATTAGCATTTTGTAGCTGTGAATGCTACAGAATTGCTTGCGTAACATCAGCCTAAATGACAGGCCCACTTAAATTGCTACATCAGGTTTTGGAAGGATTCATTCTTAAGACCCATACACACGATAGGACTTTGTACAAACTTTCCCTTGGATTTTTGTACAAAGGGCGTCGGCCCTAAACTTGTATTGCATACACACAGCAGGACTTTTTCAGCCAACTTTCACCAAATCACATGGTTTTTCTGCTCTTTACTGCCACCTTTGGTCAACTTCTGTATTGTTGTCTGATCTTTTGCATTGGTTCTGAGCATGCCTGTTTGTACTTTGTACAAAAGTCCTATGGTTTTCTGTACACACGATCAGACTTTGCTCCATCGGACTTTTGTTGCCAGAAAGTTTGTCCGTTCCCACAGCCAACAAAAGTCCGATGAAAACCAAAAAAGTTTGTCTGATGGAGCATACACACGGTCGGATGTTGCTCCAAAACAGCTAATTTGCATGTTTGTTGTCAAAAAGTCTGATCGTGTGTATGGGCCTTTAGACTCTGCCTGTTATATCTTTTCACCTGAAGATAATCACGGAAGATTTTCACCATTATTTACCATTATTCACCTGTTACTCATCCTTTGGCACTTAGCACATTGGCTTTTTTATAAGCGTGGGACTTTCACTGACTGGAATTTTAAAATAGTTTTGATTTTTTACGTTTAATTTTAATTTTTACTTGGGACTTTTATTGGTTACACTTGTATTTTTATTTTGTCATCATTATTCCTTGCAATTGAACGTTTACTCATTTCTATTAATCTATTACGTGGTTAGGTTTGCACTTTTATTATTGCATTTACAAATATGTTTATGTGATTTTCTATGGAATTTTCTATGGAATTTTCTATGGAATTTTCTATGGAATTTTTTCTAATGACACTAGCACATTAAGCACCTGATATAGGGCACTTAGAATGATCTAACCTTTTTTGGGCTTATTATTTACCAGCGTGCTGATAATTTGCTGATATAGGGCACTTAGAATGATCTAACCTTTTTCGGGCTTATTATTTACCAGCGTGCTGATAATTTATTACCATTTTTTTCACACTTTTGTCACATTTTTTTTCACAAACTTATTTTTTAACTTAAGGGTATAGCGCCAAATCTATTTCCCCTTCTTCCATACAATTATTTCCACCCACACAGGGTGGTAAATTAAATAGAGGCTGCTCATACCATAGACACAGTAATTGGTTCCGATGCGCAATCTTCCCCATCTTTGCATCTTTTCACCTGAGTTTCAAATTTTAACCAACTGCTGGGGCTTTTATGGGATGTCCCAATCCCAATTCTTGACCCTTCTTGCATTACACCATAGAGAAAGCAACAGATGGATGACACTCTTGTGTCTGTCTTTGCAGTAGCTATGGAAAGAGAAAATAGCACTGGATCAGTAAGGTTATCTTATAGGTATTGCTGTCTTAAAGTACTGATGTCAATGTAAATAATCTGGTTCTCAGGCAGGTGGCTTCTCCACCCCAGATGATCTTCACCATCTCCTTGACTTGTAGTGTAATGTAACAAACATGAAATTGAAGCGACACATCTCTGCTAAGATGTCCAGATATAATTTTATTCCAACCAAAGTCAGGGGGCCAATACAAAAAGTAGCCAATGCGTTTTGGGGGTCCAACCATGCCTCCTTCATCAGGGCTTAAAAACAATGTAAATAGACTAGTAGTGAACTTGACCTTTTTATGTGATTACATGCACAGGCCTTGTCAGCAGCTTATACTGAATCCAATACCTACACTTTATTCCTCATTATAGATGTAAGTTTGTTGGCTTGCTATAGACCAGCATGAGCATTTCTGATGTTACTGTTTTTTTCTTACAAAACCAATCAAAAGAATTGTTATGAAAAATGTCTATTTTGGGGCAAAACATATTCAGATACAGCACAAAAGAAAGAGCTACTGGATAAAAGTTATATGGTTGTTGAATGATTTGACGGGTTCCAACGAATTTTTTCTTTGATGCAGAAAAATCTGACGTTTTGCGTAGGATCATTTTATATATATATATATATATATATATATATAGATATATATATATATATATATAATTAAAGTAGAAAAGGGACTATGGACCTTATAGGCACAATAACAAAAGAATTTTGTATCAAAAAAATATTTATTCAAACATATAAAAATATTTTATTATACATATCATTAAAAATGCATTGTTACAGCCATCTATAGACACTACTGCTACTGTAGCACCACCATGATATCATATATATATATATACTGCACTATGCCAGTCCGCAAACACAAAATATAGCTCCACGGGGAGCATACCCGCGGGTCCCATGAACTCGATGTCTGCTGGTGGCCCACAATCGCGGCAAGGAGAGGCAAAACGGGGAACTGCCTATGTAAACATGTCATATCCCTGTTCTACCTAGTGACATAACAGAGATCTTCTGTTTCTGGTGATCGGGAACAAGGATCTCTGTCATGTTTCAGTAAGCCCACCCCCCATAGAGTTAGAACACGCTGATGGAACACACTTAACCCTTGATTGCCCTTAGCGTTAACCCCTTCCCTGCCAGTGTCATTTTGACATTGATCAGTGCATTGCTATAGCACTGATCCATGTAATAATGTCACTGGTCCCCAAAAAGTGTAATTTGTGGTCAGATTTGTCTGCAGTCCCGCTAAAAACCACAGATTGTCGCCATTACCAGTAAAAATAATTTAAAAAAGGGTCTCTAAGACTATCCCGTAGTTTGTAGATGCAATAACTTTAGCGAAAACCAATAAATATACACCTATTGTGATTTTTTTTAACCAAAAATATGTAGAAGAAAATATATCAGCCTAAACTGATAAATAAGTACATTTTTTGGGGGGTATGAATTATAGCAGAAAGTAAAAAAAAAAAATTCTTTCAAAATTGTCTTTATTTTTTATAGTGCAAAAAATAAAAACCGCAGAGGTGATCAAATACCACCAAAAGAAAGTTCTATTTGTGGGAAAAAAAGAACGTAAATTTTGTTTGGGTACAGCGTCGCTCGACAGCGCAAATGTAGTTAAAGTGACACAGTGCCGTATCGCAAAAAATGCTCTGGTCGTTAAAGTGGTTGTAAACCCTTACAAACCACTTTGACCTACAGGTAAGCCTAGATTAAGGCTTACCTGTAGGTCCAAGAAATATCTCCTAAACCTATACGGTTTAGGAGATATTTACAAAAAGACAGGCATCGCTGTCTACGGCGCATGCGCCGTAGAGACAGTGGCACGCAGGCGCACTGAGCCGGCGGCAGATCACTGCGATATGCCGCTCATGTCGGCTCCCGGACAGAGGACCGCTTCGGGAGACTTCGTTCTCAGGTAAGTTATTCATAATGAGCTAGTATGCTATACATACTAGCTCATTATGCCGTTGCCTTGCAGGGTGCCTTTTTTTTTTCTTTTTTAATAGCCTTTACTTCCTCTTTAAGGGGCTAAAACCTTCCAGGGTTGAAATGGTAAAATATCAAATTCAAGTGAAAGGTCTGCCCATTCACACCTATGAACTGTGGTAATGCAAGTTACATGTTACCATTCATTTGTTTTTTCAGCATTAAAATGATGCCATTCATTGTGAATGGCACCCCAATGAACCTTAAAATGTCACATGCGCTGCAACACATCACATCACAGCACAATACAATACAATACAGTGTTTTCTGTGCATTGGGCAGCAGGAAAATTCAGCCTTCCCCTTTTTGTATATGCTTTGTAGGGCGTTCCAGCCCATTCATCTTGAATGAGCTTTTTCCGACAAAGTGCATCAGTGGATGATGTTGAGGAGTCAATGGGTCCTAAAGCTGGATTCACACTTTTGCGTTTTAGTTTTTTAATTGAAATCAATGGAAGCTCATCCCAATACCTGTTAATGCATCATTTATATACAATGTCAATGCATCACAATGTGTATTGACGCATGTTTATGCGCATTATGAGTGCATTGAAAGACACACTAATAATACATGTCAAAGTATATCCATTTATCTTAATGGAAAACATATCAAGGGAAAACACAATGATGTCAGTGGACCCTAAGGGCACTGCCCATTGATTTTAATGGGTAGGGGTGCTTTAGGAGCAGTGCATACTAGTGTATACTGTGGTTGAACTAGATGGACTTGTGTCTTTTTTCAACCTGACTAACTATGTAACTATGTAACTATGTATACACTGCTCCTAAAGCGCCTCAAAGATGCTGCTTACAGGACTTTTTTAGCATTTTCCCAGCGCACCCTCAGGCTTTCACGCTGGAGAGACAGGAGAGGCGATTTACAGCCGCTTTGCAGATGCTATTTTTAGTGCTATATCGCCTGTAAAACACCTCAGTGTGAAAGTAGCCTTATGCCGCGTACACGCGACCGGACTTTCCGGCAAAATAGGTCTGACGGAATCATTCGGTCAGATAGTCTGATCGTGTGTGGGATAGTCCGATCGTTTTTCTTAAAAAAATTCAGACGGACTTAGAAATAGAACATGTTCCAAATCTGTCTGACAGACTCAATTCCTATTGGGAAAACCATTCGTCTGTATGCTGCTCCGACAGACCAAATACGACACAAGGGCAGCTGTTGGCTACTGGCTATTGAACTTCCTTTTTTAGTCCCGTCTTACGTCATCACGTTCAAAACAAATGGAATTTTGAACGGACTTTAGTCCGTTCATGTGTGGGCAAGTCCGTCCGTTCGAAAGTCTGTCGGGAAGACCATCTGGCCTTTTCTGCCGGAAGGTCCAGTCGTGTGTACGCAGCAATAGGATTTATTCAAGTGTTTTATTCAAGTAGAAATCTGGGTTAAACAATTTGTCTAATTACAAGCATCATGGTCATCCTTACTTGAATCCTTTCTGTCTGTAGTTCCTTTGAATTGACTTGAATTTAAAAATGCAGGTCATCACAACCAAAATGCAATGGGCTTGAAATACTAAAACTGGAGAGTGCAAAATCTGGTGCAACTGTGCATAGTAGCCAATCAGCTTCTACCTTCAGATTGTTCAATTAAGCATTGACAAAAAAAACTGGAAGCTGATTGGTTTTCTATGCAGAGCTGCACCAGATTTTGCACGCTCCAGTTTTAGTAATTCAACCCCAATGCCTATTTCCAATGTGAACTGCAGTACAAGGCATTGAGGGGATGATTCCAATTATTTACTAAAGGCAAATAGGCTGGTCACTTTGCAAGAGAATATTCCCCTATGTAGCCAGCTGAGGAGCGGGCTTATGCTTCTGTGCTCCCTCTCCTCGGAGCCCCCCCACCGTTGCGCTGTTGGCTGTGAGCAGAGCAGTCTGTGTGTCATCCCCCCACCCGTTCCTGCTTCTTTCCCCCCCCCCCCCCCCTCATGCCAGCAGTAGCTTTGAACCAATCAGAGCCACTAGGAAGATCAGTATGTGGCTGCAATGGAACATGGGACATGTAGTCCTGGGTGTAGCACTCTACAATGGAGGTTAATGCTTCAATGCCCAAGATTCCTTACTACAGAGAGCAGGGTGAGTTTACTGGGCACAGAAGTTGAATCCAATGCAATTTTACTTCAGCTAATTGCAGTACAGGGGATGTTGTAACAAATTTTTTGAAGTGTAAGAAGAAAATGCCTATCCTAAGGCCTGTTTTTGCAAAGTACTAACACTGACTGGAGGAATGGAGAAGAAACAAGGGTGAGGTCTAGCTAGGACTGGACTAACTAGCACTAAACAGGAGGGGTACAGAGTGACAAAGCAAAATCACACAGTAAACAAATATTAGCTCAAAGCCATCACTAGATGTTGGCATATTACTGAACAATAAGTACCATTCACTATAACACAGAAAAATACATATACGTGGGACACTGGATACATTTTTTTTTCTAATTCTCCTTGCATGTGATTGGGTATTCTATCCACTATGAATTTTTGCCACATTTACTAAGCTAAGGAAAAATTCCCTTGAAAAGTGAAGAGCTTATTTGTCATTAGTAAATTAGCCCCAATATCTTTGCATTTACCTATGGTGGAAATTGCAGCAAAATGCATGACAGCCTGTCCACCGTTAGTTAACCCCAAAGATGACAAAATAAATGATAATATTTTTGCCACAGCAAAAACGGCTTGTATTACAGAAAAGATTGGCCGCTATGCTCATTTAACATTTAGACACATTGGAACGGCAGATACCTGAATTGTTGTCTAGCTGTATACACACTTCAGTAAGTAAAGAGAATTTGAAGTAGAGATCAAGGAATGTTCTGAAAACAGCATTCCAGTTTTATCTGAGCACTGCCAGCTTTACTGCAGATAACACGCTCTTGATGTGCAAAAGCTTGGCCATATCCTAAAGCCTTGCTTTTCTCTTTGTTCTGATTTGCTCAAATCTTTCATGGAATATGGTCCTCTAGATAACAACTTTACATTTTTTTCAACCTTAAAGAAAAACTGTATGTAAACAAAAACTATAAAAGTAACATCTCTATCTGTCCGTCAACAGCAAAAGCTTCCCAGCACATGCATCTAGATGCCAAATCTGTTACTCCAGTGCCTGCCTGATAATAGAGAGTGGAGACTAGACATGCCCCCATCTTCCCCTACACTGCAAGGACCAATCAGCAGCCACAGACTTTGCCTAATAGGGGGCATGTGTGTACTACTTTAAGACCAAACCTTTTTTAGAACTTTTTGCTTACAAGTTTAAATTAGGGTTGCCACCTGTTGGGGATTCACCCAGACAGTTCGGGTTTGGAATCATGCATCCGGGTTTCAGACTGTCTCAGACCCAGACACATTATTCAGACTAGACTGTCTCCCCCTTCTCTCTCCTGCCTTTTGTACACCAGAACATTCTTTATGTTAGAGTCCCCAGAGTTCTCACTTACATCCAGGGGTGTCGGGATGGGGTGGCTAGGTAACTGGAGCCCCAAATGGGTCCCCAAAGAGCCCCGAGCCTCAGGAATGCACCGTCCAATTGTTAGCCTTGAGCACTGCCGGCCGCTGCCAAGTGGGGCCTGTTCTGATCCGCTGAGTGTGGCCGAGTGACATAGCAGGTCCCCCCTTCTGGAGCTATGATGGACATCCCACTGGTCCAATGCCGTGACCGCGGGATGTGTGACATCCATCATAGGCGCTGCAGGCTCCAGAAGGCAGGGGTGTGTTGCTGACCTGAGGTGTGCTGGGGGCGGATGGCAGAGTGAAGATCTCGGTGTGTCTGATCTTGGGCACCAGAGTGTGCAGCAGGAGGCAGAAGAGTCTTCGCCATACCTCCTTGTGCCTGCTGGCTGTGCTGGGACTGGACGGCGGGCTCTACTTTATATAACTACGTGCAGGACCAAGCCCGGAGCTCCAAGATCCAGGCGAGGAAATTCAAGCAGTCTCCTCTCCTCCTCTGGCTTCTTGCTGTGGCACATGATGGGCGCGCTGCACACCGCACACAATGGCTGAGGCTGAACTGAACTGATGGACACATGAAGTTTTTCTCCTGGTCAGGTAGGTGAGGTCAGTGTATGTATGTTAGGTAGGTGTATGTATGTCAGGTAGGTCAGTGTATGTATGTCAGTTAGGTGAGGTCAGTGTATGTAGGTCATGTAGGTGAGGTCAGTGTATGTATGTCAGGTAGGTCAGTGTAATGGTCAGTGTGTCAGGTAGCTGAGTGGTCAAAATTGATGGGCACTGGTAAGCCCCAGGCAGCAACCAGCAAGTGAGCTCGCCCAGCCAAAAAACCCTGTGCCACAAGCACCCACCCGGTGCCAGCCCCGGTGCCAGCATCGGACTTCGGGCTGAAGCCTCTGGTCTTTTTGCCATCTAGAAACGCCCCTGCTTACATCAGAGTCTGAGAAGTCCCCCCTTACAGTGAAAGGGAACTCTGGGAGTTCAGATGTAAAAGGGAAACTTTGTGGACTATGATGTAAAGGGGGAACTCTGTGGACTATGATGTAAAGAGGAACTCTGTGGACTCTGATGTAAAGGGGAACTCTGATGTAAAGGGGAACTCTGATGTAAAGGGGAACTCTGATGTAAAGGGGGAACTCTGTGGACTCTGATGTAAAGGGGGAATTCCGTGGACGCTGATGTAAAGGGGGACTCTTGTGATTAACTTCATATGATTAGAAATGTTATTTAATAGCAACATCTATGCATAGTTTGTTGCATACTATAAAAAAAATTGCTGTGCGACGCTGAAGTGTTTGGGTTTGACTTGAAGAAAAAGCGGCAACCCTAGTTTAAATTAGTATTTTTTGCTAGAAAATTACTTAGAACCCCAAAAATTATATATATATATATATATATATATATATATATATATATATATATATATATAATTTTTTTTTTTTAGCAGAGACCTTAGAGAATAAAATGGTGATAGTTGAATATTTTATGTCACACTGTATTTGTGCAGTGATCTTACAAATGCAATTTTTGGGGGAAAAAATACACTTTTTGTGAATAAAACAAAACAGTTAGTCCAATTTTTTGTATAATGTGAAAGATGATGTTATGCCAAACAAATAGATACCTAACATGTTATGCTTTAAAATTGCGCACACGTGGCGACGCTTTAAAAATGTTTTACAGGTTACCTGTTTAGAGTTATGCCTTGTACACATGGTCGCACATACCAACCACAAAATCCGTCAGATTTTTTCTGACGGATTTTGTCCGAAACTGCTGTTGCTTACAAATGGTCGGACAAAGTTGAAATCCGATCGTTCGGAACATGGTGACGTTTGTTGCGTACGATGGGACTACATAGAGGCTAGTAGCCAATAGTTTTGGTCTCGTAATTTGATCTGAGCATGCGTGGCACTTTGTCCATCGGAATTCTCTACAAACGATCGGAAAAAGTCAGATCAGATTTTTTTGTTGGAAAATTTTAGATCCTGCTCTCAAATTGCTCTCAAAAAGTCCGATAGAGCCCACACACGATTGGATTTTCCAACAATATAATCCGATTGGACCTTTTCCGTCGAAATTTCTGACCATGTGTACAGGGCATTACAGAGGTCTTCTGGCAATCACGGCGATACCTCACATGTGTGGTTTGAACACCATTTACATATGTGGGTGCGACTTACATATGCGTTTGCTTCTGTGCATGAGCCTAGAAGAATGGCCACTTTAAAAAAAAAAAACGGATTTATCTTACTTTTTATTTTTACACTGTCCCTTTAAATTATTATTATGATTTTTTTTATCACTTTTATTCCTACTACAAGGAAGGTAAACATACCTTGTAATAGAAATAAGCATGACAGGGCCTCTTTATTGTGAGATTTACATTTAAAAGCAAAAAAAATAAAAAACATACTGTGGGCGGTCTTGACTTGAGAAAGTCTCTATTTGCATATTTAGTTTGGGTGCTCTGGGAATTGATTGGGCAGAAGATTCAGCTCCAATAGGTTCATATCGACAGATTTATCAGAATGACTGCTGCTAATGTTACTTTTGATTTTATCTAAGTGTAGCGCTACCTCCACAGGAGCTACTGTAATTGAATTGGTTCTTACCCAAGATTAGTGCAGTGGCAGCCAGGCACACAGAAATCAGTCTAGGGGATGTCTTTTATGATTTTTATTGCTGAAGAACTTGGAGAGGATGTAGGCAGTGGTTTATTTAGGTTTTGTGCTGCCCTAGACCGAAGTAAACTCATACACCCCCTAATTTAAATAAGACCCACCCTTCCTGTCAAGGCCACACCCCTTCCTATTTAAGAAATGCACTGTCATCTGTAAACTACACCCCTTCCTCTTTCAATTGATGGGCACAGTGGCGGCAATTGATGGGCACAGTGGCTGCGTTTGATGGCACAGTCGCTGCGTTTGATGGGCACAGTGGTGGCAAGTGATGGGCACAGTGGCTGCATTTGATGGCACAGTGGCTGTTATTGATGGGCACAGTGGCTGCGTTTGATGGGCACAGTGACTGTGTTTGATGGCACAGTGGCTGTGTTTGATGGGTATAGTGACTGCGTTTATTGGGCACAGTGGCTGTGCTTGATGGGCACAGTGGCTGCATTTGATGGCACAGTGGTGGCAATTGATGGGCACAGTGGCTGCTTTTGATGGCACAGTGGCTGCTTTTGATGGGCACAGTGGCAACAATTGATGGGCACAGTGGTGGCAATTGATGGGCACAGTGGCTGAATTTGATGGCACAGTGGCTACTTTTGATGGGCACAGTGGCGACAATTGATGGGCACAGTGGCGACAATTGATGGGCACAGTGGCTGCATTTGATGGCACAGTGGCTGCGTTTGATGGGCCCAATGGCTGCGTTTGATCGCACAGTGACTGCCTTTGATGGTACAGTGGCTGTGTTACTAAAGTTGCCTGGGTATACAAATTTTTCAATTGGTCCTGACGCTGTTTCAGTCCATCTATATAGATGGATTAAAACAATGAGCCAGGAGTCAGGACCAATTTAAAAACTTGTATACCCAGGCAGCTTTAGTATATATCCATTCACTCACTCTCATCAATTTGTACCTGAGGGTTCCTGCCTCCACCATCGTCCTCCTCTCTCTCGTTTTTCCTCTGGTTACAGAGAGACCCGTCCTGACTCCCCGCCCCGAGCTGGAGAGTGTGCAATGATTCCGTGCAGAGGTGGGTAGGTGGAGCATTAGGCTCCGCCTCCACCACTTAAGCTGTGTTCAGTGCAGTGACATTGACAGTCAGTCATGGTCCGTCTTTTGAGGGCAGCAGTTGCTCCCTCCCCCGGCCAAGTACATGCCCAAGCTGCCCATACTGCCAGTGCTGAGTGTAAGGCCCGCGGGAGGCTGTATCTGAGCTGGACATGAGGAGGATGGGTTGGGGGGTTTTCACGTGGGGGGGCAGCAAAAAAGCTGCCACTCCCCCCACAAAGTGGGGGGAGTGGCCTTGTCAGCCTAGGCCAAGACACAGCACTGGGTGTAGGGTGATATGGGGTACTCCAGAGTTACTTAGTAATAGCAGGAGGACACTATACTTTGCTAAGCCTCCCTGAACAATCTCTAAGCAGGAGCAAGAACAGATGAGCAAAACTCAACCAAGTCCTTTTTGAAAGCTATCCTTTTAAAGCTACAATTGGCACTCCCACCCAAAGGGAAAAGAGCACACAGGTCAGTAATCACAATGTCATAAGATCATCAGATACCTCCTTCCAGTATGAACTGGATACACTTCAGTGAGGGAGAGGTTGATGCTCACCAGTGGTGGCTGATGCTGTATATTTGTGGGGGACGGCAAACAAGACAACCGCCACCCCCCCGGTTGGTCGATCAGTCAAACCCCCCACCCCTCTTTTTCTTAAGTAGACCCCAAAGCTACACAACAGCGGAGATGAACATCAGCTTGGGTCAGCAAATTGCTGCACAGGATTGGGTATAAACACCCCTACCCAGACAGGTGAAATCCCTCCAACATGAAGCCTTTGCTGTTCTAAAGCTGACTAATTATATGCCTCTCTAGCTACCTACTGTCATACTTCCCCGAGGATTGGCTGAAGCACAATAAATATTCAGGTTGCCCATTTGCCTTGTTTAACCTCCTATGTTCCAGAAGCCTCTAGAAAGCAGGGGAGAGCAATCAAATCTGCAAGTGAGCTCCAGTACAGCCAAATGCAATCAACAACTGCTCCACTGATTACAGAGGAGTCAATAGAACTAAATTTGTCAAACTTCCTAGCAACCTAACAAGGAGGGTGCTATATCAGAAAGGGATAAATACAGTCCATGGGTAAAAACTTAAAGAATATTTCCACTTCACAACCGGGCTTATTAGAAAACTTGTTATCGATCAGCGTGGCAACCAATCGACTGCATTGCTGATCAGTTTATTCTGGCAGTCCCTGCTGTCAGAATACAATGGCACAGTGAAGGGGGCCCTTCTTGTGTGGATGGGGGAATCCGTTTTTTTCGATTAGCCCATTGATCCGTCTATGACCAGCCTTAAGTATATGTAGCGGTACCCCGTAGGGGCTGCTGAAGGTTGCGGCCCACCTGTCATCCTGCCCTGCCCAGCGTTCACTTTCCAATGACCTTAGAGACAATGAATAGTTCATATACTTGTTTTTTGTATTTTTATTGAGTGATTTAAACTTGGATAGGGATCGGAGTATATGGGATGTCCAGTAGAATTTCAGAACTGTAAATTTGGGACAGAAATATATACACTCTTTGTATAAAACACTTCTCCAAACTCCTCCTGCACAACACTTACTTGCAGACTATTACTCTCTCTTCCTTCTGCCCAACACTTGACTCCAGGCTCAGCAAGCTCATGGTTGGGCCCAACACTAACTCAGTCAGGCCCTGGAAATTGCCATTTGTAGGTAGGGACCGCAGGCCCCTTTTAGTGTAGCAAAAATATAGAATAGGAAGTCTTTAGTGCTAGCTGTCCTATGGTGGACTACTGCTCCCAGCAACCCCTCTTCAGGCCCTGCCAGCCCTCCTAGCTGCAGCTGCCAGACTCCGCTGCCTCTGACATTACAGTTCTTACTGCTGGCTCTGCACCCATCCCAAACTGCACACCCCCAATCCACTCCAGCATGCCTCCCCAGTTCTCCCGACTGTGCCTGTCACTCACCAACCCTCCTGGTCACACAAACACTGGGGTTCCCTCCTGAAGACTTGCCCTAAGTAGTAGCTCCCACTGTCCTCGCTGACTTCTCTGTGTGCCTCCTGTCCAGATCCTTCATGCAGTCTTGAAGGGATCCTTTCTGCACCCGAGTCCCAGGCCCAAGTTCACCCCCTAAGACTGGGGAGTGGCCTCAAAGGCCCCGACTGCCTAGCACTCCATCCTCAGCTCTTCTACCTGACAATGAACCCCCAGCTGGGCTGACCCTAGGTATTTAAGGAGGCCTGCCCCCTGTCAATCCAGATTGGGGATTGGTCAGGCCTGCTTAGAACACCCCAGGCAGCTCCACCTCTCTTCTCTTCCTCTCTTCTAGAATCCTCTAGAAGCCAGGAGGTAACCTTCCAGCCAGCTAGGCCTGTCTAAATGTACCTGCACTTACCAAAAATCTAATTTTTAGCACCTACTTAAGTAGAGGGTGCTACACATAGTACACATGAGCCGAATGTTGGGCGACATCAGTCGGTTCAATATAAAGCGCCTGGCATTTGGCCCGCTTGTATGGTAGCTGGTCTGACAGAAACTGGGCAATGGCTGAGAGTGTTGACCAGAGTGCTCTGGCACCCCTGTCAGAACACAATAAAACAGCAGGGGTGCCAGAGTACTAACATCGGATTGGAACTGGAGATGTCAGGTTTTTTTTCCGTTCAACCAGCTGGGTCAAACAAAGAAAACTAGTGGTGTGTACTAAGCTTTAGATGCCCACACACTGTCCCTCATTAACATTCAATGCAGGAGGGAGGTTTCTAAATTATTAATCCTTTGCTAGGACAGTTTACAGCTGATAATGAAGAACTATGAACACAGCACAGACAGGGATAATTATTGTAAACATTATTCCACAGCACCCTCCTAAACATTACAAAGCATGCAGAGCATGTAATCGTTTTTAAGCAAGTTAAAAAAGCACGTAAAAAGGTAACCAGCATTTTTTTAAGATATGCTAAGTTAATGGGACTGTGTAACAAATATAAAATAGGTATTATAGGTATTATTTCAATGGCTATAAAAGTGTAAATATGCTTTAGGGAAACCTGTAAAAGGAGGAAGCTTCCATTGCTGACTTCCCTCTAACAATGCTATTTTCCTGGTTTCAGATACACTGGCTTCAGTAATTTCAGGTTCATCAGTAAGGGCAGTGACCCAGCAAATGCAGGCAGATTAGTAATGTTACAGTGGTGTCCATGCTTGTTCTGAGACAAACACTCAAAAGGTGCAAAAACTGCTACATCAGCCAGGGGACTGGTATTTTCCAGAGTGGTCTGCAATGGCAGCCTTCATGCTTCCTAGGTTTCATTTTAAAAACTATAACCGAACAGATTATTCTGATGATGTTTGAAAAGAACCTAAAAGCTCTTTTAGTCCCCTTCACCATAACCCATCCAGTTATACTGTCTTTGGTATAGAAAACACTTTTTAAAGTGGTTAGAAAACCTTACATATGCCGATTGAAGTGACAGGCCTCAGGAAATTAACAGAGATAAAACAGATCTTCCTACATAACCTGTATCTGTTCATCTACAGCCCTCTCTTCTCCAAATCCATTCAATGCACATAGATAAAAGTTAATTTCTCAGCAGTGGAAGGCAGGGGGGCGGGCATCTGATGTCACGCACTGCACAACATACAGCACAGAGCTCAGTGTAATTGGAGAGATGAGTGGAGGGAATTGACACACCCACCTCTACACAGGCTCTTACAGAAACAAACACATTTGCGGCTGCTAATCACGTACTGTGCGGTGGGTGGGGGGCAGTCTATCTCCCAAGATTCTGTGGTTTCAGCTTATTAGATGTGACTCATGAAGATAGCAGAAGGAAGAGACAGCAGAGAGAAATTATACTCAGTGTTTTGGATTGGGGAAAGTACACAGTATTATAGAGGGATAAGCTTTGTTTATTTTTCAATTCAGAGGTTTAGAATCAACTTAAAGGATATCTGTACTTTAAAGATAAAGAACTCCTTTGGTGCCACTTCTGTATCACATTTGCCATATATTATACAGACTTTAGAGGCAAATGAAGTATTTTATAACTGCCCCATCTCGTTTGGTTCTATGCATTATTCATGTATTTTTCAGGTGCTTGCATGTATGTTGTAGACATATACCATGTGTCCCCAGTGCATGTACCATGATGATTGTTTTCTAAATCTGTGCACCTGCTATGTGTACCTACAATGTGGAATTGCATGTGTCATATACAGTATATTCATACTGACTGATGTCCATTAGGTTCAAACTGGAGAAAAGTAGAACAAAACCATTGCCGCAGTCTGGAGTCAGGCTCAAGGACCAGTAGTTATAGCAGTAGTGAGGCACCCACCAACCAGCTGGATAAGTACAGAAGCAGGCCACCCTGGTGGATGACAGGGGCTCACCTGAGGTGCGGAGTGTAGTGCTACCCCTGTAAGTAGGTAGGGATAAGCAGAAGTGTAGTCAGTGAACAAGCCAAAGATTGGTAACAAGTGATTGCAGGTTGGGATCAAGCAGGAGCATAGTCAAAGACCAAGCCAAAGGATTGGTAACTAGACATGAGCAGTTTGTTTTGTTCCAAATTAATATTTGGACAAATGTTTCGTTATTCAGAGATTCAAATATATCCGAATACCTGAATTACAGTATAAACTAAGTAAAACGTATGCATCAAATAATATGACAAAATTTGTCAGAATTTCCAAAACTCAAATTGAAATTAGAATAGAATTTTACATCGATACCCATTCAAATTCTAAATATAAACATATTTCTGAAATCAAAGATTTGTGTGTGTTATTAGAGTACCAAATAAAAAAACATTTTGAATCAAGAAAATCAGTAAATTCGAAGAAAATTTGAAAAAAGACAAAAGAAATTCTGAATACAAATTTCAAATACGAATCCCGAATACAAACTGAACTAATCAACTGAATTTAACTAAACTGAATAACTAGATCAACTAATCTAAAGGAAACAAAACAACACAAATATTTTTGTCATGCACATGTCTATTGGTAACAAGTGGTAGCGAATATATGGACAGCAGCAGGAGTGACAAGAGTGAGATATTAGCTGGAGGGAGCACAATAATCAGGCAGTTCATGGGAAGAGCAAAGGGTACAAGGTTCAAGACATGCCAGGTTCAAGGCAGGATCATTCAAGCAATTGTCAAGCATTCCAGGTGGCTCAGCAAGAAGAGACTTCACCAAACACAACAGAGGTTGCAAGTTCAGATCCAGGCACTGACAGCCATCTGTGCAATTTTTGCCAGTTTTGCCACACAGGGTAAGACCATTTGTATACTTTACATAAAATATTGCTCTCTTAGCCTTTAGTAACCATAACTTTTGATATTTTTAGTTGCAACCAGTTATTTTGTAAATTCCCTAATTGTTTTTGCCATTGTTACCTTAACCACTTTCAGACCGGACCATTTTGCTGGTAAATGACCAGAGGTCTTTTTACACTTTGGCACTGCGCTGCTTTAACTGGTAATTGCGCGGTCATGCAATGTTGTACCCAAACGAAATTTGCGTCCTTTTCTTCCCACAAATAGAGCTTTCTTTTAAAGGTATTTGACTGACTCTGCGATTTTTATTTTTTGCGATATAAACGTAAAAAGACCGCAAATTTTGAAAAAAAATGATATTTTCTACTTTTTGTTATTAGAAAAATCCAATAAACTCAATTTTAGTCATACATTTAGGCCAAAATGTATTCAGCCACATGTCTTTGGTAAAAAAAAAGTCAATAACTGTATATTTATTGGTTTGCGCAAAAGTTGTCACATCTACAAACTAAGGTACGTTTTCTGGAATTTACGCAGCTTTTAGTTTACGACTGCCTATCTCATTTCTTGAGGTGCTAAAATGGCAGGGCAGTACAAAACCCCCCCAAATGACCCCATTTTGGAAAGTAGACCCCCTAAGGAAATTGATAAGTGGCATGTTGAGCCCATTGAATATTTTATTTTTTTGCCTCAAGCGATTGAATAATGACCAAAAAAAATTTTTTTTTTTTTTTTTTACACAAAGTTGTCATTAAATGATATATTGCTCACACATGCTATGGGCATATGTGAAATGACACCCCAAAATAAATTCTGCTGCTTCTCCTGAGTACGGGGATACCACATATGTGGGACTTTTTGGGAGCCTAGCCGCGTACGGGGCCCCGAAAACCAAGCACCGCCGTCAGGCTTTCTAAGGGCGTAAATTTTTGATTTCACTTCTCACTACCTATTACAGTTTTGAAGGCCATAAAATGCCAAGATGGCACAAAACCCCCACAAATGACCCCATTTTAGAAAGTAGACACCCCAAGCTATTTGCTGAGAGGCATGTTGAGTCCATGGAATATTTTATATTTTGCCACAAGTTGCGGGAAAATTACAAACTTTTTTATTTATTTTATTTTTTCACAAAGTTGTCACTAAATGATATATTGCTCACGCATGCCATGGGCATATGTGAAATGACACCCCAAAATAAATTCTGCTGCTTTTCCTGAGTATGGGGATACCACATATGTGGGACATTTTGGGAGCCTAGCCGCGTACGGGGCCCCGAAAACCAAGCACCGCCTTCAGGCTTTCTAAGGGCGTTACAGTTTTGAAGGCCATAAAATGCCAAGATGGCACAAACCCCCCCAAATGACCCCATTTTGGAAAGTAGACACCCCTAAATTTACGGGTACACTAGTGAGACTAGGTAATAAATGGCGGGTGCCCTGAAACTATAAAAAAATAACTAACCAACCAGCGTCACCTGTAGCAGTTATATGGTGATCACTGGTGAAAGGGTTAACTAGGGGGCAATCAGGGGGCTTTATGCGGTAGTATATGGGGGTCCCTGGCGCTATAAAAAGCTGCGGCGAACCTAAATACCTACCTGCCTAACTAGCGTCACCTGTGACACTAATACAGCGATCAGAAAAACGATCGCTTATTAGGCTGGGTTCACACTGGAGCGATGCGGGAACGCCACAAATCCGCGGCGGGTTCCCGCATCGCATGCCTCCCGGCGGCAGTTCACACTGCCCTATGCGAACTGCTGGGAGTGTCAGTGAAATGTTAATGACACCCCCAGATCAGTTCGCATATCGCAGTGCGATCTGCAAACTCGGATCGCATGGTGTGAACACCCATGCGATCCGATTCTGCTGCGACCAAAAAAAGGGTCCCGTGCGAGTTTGCGGCGGGTGCGGCGGGTGCAACGCGAATTCAGCCATACTATCTGTATGGCTGAACTCGAATCGCACAGAGATCGGATGTGATTTGCACTGCAGTGCGGTGCGAATCACATCCGTTCTCATAAACCGCTGCAATGTGAACCCAGCCTTAGTGACACTGGCGACGGGGGGTGATCACGGGGTTAAACCTTTATTGGGGGGGTTAGGGGGGTACCTTAGAACTAAAGGGGGCTAACCCTAACTGCCCTAACAGTTATTACAGTCACAAATGACACCCGTCGGGTGATCAGGGGGTTAAACCTTTATTAGGTAATAAATGGCGGGTGCCCTGAAACTATAAAAAAATAACTAACCAACCAGCGTCACCTGTAACAGTTATATGGTGATCACTGGTGAAAGGGTTAACTAGGGGGCAATCAGGGGGCTTTATGCAGTAGTATATGGGGGTCCCTGGCGCTATAAAAAGCTGCGGCGAACCTAAATACCTACCTGCCTAACTAGCGTCACCTGTGACACTAATACAGCGATCAGAAAAACGATCGCTTATTAGGCTGGGTTCACACTGGAGTGATGCGGGAACGCCACGAATCCGCGGCGGGTTCCCGCATCGCATGCCTCCCGGCGGCAGTTCACACTACCCTATGCGAACTCCTGGGAGTGTCAGTGAAATGTTAATGACACCCCCAGATCAGTTCGCATATCGCAGTGCGATCTGCAAACTCGGATCGCATGGTGTGAACACCCATGCGATCCGATTCTGCTGCGGACCAAAAAAAGGGTCCCGTGCGAATTTGCGGCGGGTGCGGCGGGTGCGGCGAATGGCTGAACTCGAATTGCAGAGATCGGATGTGATTTGCACTGCAGTGCGGTGCGAATCACATCCGTTCTCATAAACCGCTGCAATGTGAACCCAGCCTTAGTGACACTGGCGACGGGGGGTGATCACGGGATTAAACCTTTATTGGGGGGGTTAGGGGGGTACATTAGAACTAAAGGGGGCTCGGGGTGGTAGATTGGGAGGAAGGATGGAATAATATGCGCAAATGCACCAGATCCTTAACTATTAGAGAGACAGCCATCAAAGTTCTCACCAGATGGTACTACACCCCAGTACGTTTGCACCAGATCTATGCCCATACGTCCCCTAACTGTTTTAGAGGCTGCAATCACCCGGGCACCTTTGTTCACATTTTTTGGGATTGTAGTTTAATTCGTCCAGTCTGGCAGGAGGTTTTAAGGCTGATGGACGGGTTCGCGGGCCGAGCATTGTCCCTCACTTATCACCACTGTCTTCTCTTCCAGACCCCTCCTGACACCCAAAAAACACTTTGTACGGCTAGTACAGTCCATATGTGTCGCTGTGCTATGGACTATAGCACTTCACTGGAAATCCCCGTCGATCCCTTTGGCTCAAGTTCTCTCACGCATTGACCAAGTAATGCTGTCTGAAAATTTTTTCCACACTCTGCAAGACACGACTCGCATATATGACCTGAAGTGGAACCCATGGTTCCTATTTCGCTTGCTAAAGTGATCGCACCTTGGGTTTTTCTTTTTCTTTTCTGTCTGCATTTCTTCCTGTTTTTTTTTTTTTTTTTTGGTTTTTGTTTTTTGTTTTGGTTTCTCTCTGTTCTCTTCCCCCTCTCTCTCTTGATATGTTCTTTTCCTATGCATTTTGGATATGTAGGTCAGCACTTTGAACGTTTTATCTTCTCTCTTTTTTGCGTACTGTCGTTGGATGTAAGACCCATACTGAAATTTATTATCTGTTGTTTGTTCTGTGGAGTTTTGCCATCTGTTTATCGCCTCCTTGTAATCTCGTCATCCAACTACTTATGCTATTTATGTCGTGTGATCCTTTTTGCTGACTTTGTATTTCTATTTATCACTTTAATAAAACTTTTTTGAAAACAAAAAAAGAACTAAAGGGGGCTAACCCTAACTGCCCTAACAGTTATTACAGTCACAAATGACACCAATGCAAAAAAAATAAAATAAATGCATTGGTGTCACTGTGACTGGGGGGGCAGGGGTAATTGGGGGGGTGATCGGGGGGGAAAAGGGGGGGTGTGAGTGTGCCTGGCATGTTCTACTGTGAAGTGTCGTGTTGGTGCAACTCACCGATCCTCTCTCCTCGAACGAAAAATACCGACACGGAGGAGAGATTACATCACTTCCTCTCCTGTGTTTACATTACAGGAGAGGAAGTGATGCAATGCTTCACTCCCATTCGTCAGGAGCGATCGCGAGGGGGTGGCCATGAATGAATGGCCGCCCCCTCATCCCGGATCGCTCCTGCATGGATACCGACCGCCGCTGGCACCAGGGGGGGGGGCCCGATCGGGCCCCCCACCCGCGGGAAGGCAGGGACGTACAGGTACGCCCATATGCCTGCCCGTGCCATTCTGTCGACGTACATCGTCGTGCGGCGGTCGGGAAGTGGTTAAGCTGTGAAACATTCAACAGATTAAAGCTAAACTCCAGGAAAACAAGCTAAATACACAGATGAAATATATCAAAGAGAATTGTTTTACCCGCCAAAGGATTTACTTTTCTGTCCATCCAATTCTGTAAATTGTACAGCTTTGCCACCAATCACAGCCAGGTTGTTGGCACTACTACAAGTACAGTCATAGTTTAGTTAACATTTTCATTAGGAATGGTACTTACATTTAATGAGAAGTGTCTCTTGTGTTGCTGGCTACTCTCTTAGTGGCAACCCGAAGTCCTTTGTTATTGCTTTAAGGTGGTACAAAGATGTCTGAACCCATAGTGTCAGGTGGGTTGGAATGTTCATCAGGTCATGGCAGTGCAGATAAGCAGGTAATCGGGTGGCACAGTGGTGTAGTGGGTAGCACTCTCTCCTAGCAATAACCAGGGGTCACTGGTTTGAATCCCCACCATGATACTACCTGCCTGGAGTTTGCATGTTCTCCCTGTGCCTATGCAGATTTCCTCCCACGCTCCAAAGACTTTCTGGTAGGTTAATTGGCTTCTGTCTAAAATTGGCCCTACTATATTAATGTGAGCTAGGGACCTTAGATTGTAAGCTCCTTGAGGGTAGGGACTGATATGAATGTACAATGTATGTAAAGCACTGTATAAATTGACAGTGCTATACCTTAAATAATAACTCTAATAAGCCTCTTAGGGGGTTGTGCTACATATACAGTATCAGTGACAGAAGGGGGAGCTGGTCAGAGGAGAGCAGCTGGCAGCACTGAAATATATGTACCATCCTTGTGCTGATTCTAAAAAAATAATAACAAAACCTATGCTTTAAGGAACAGAGTGGTGTTTTATTCTTACCCACAGGCTTGTCTCTGTAGTGAAAGATTAGAAGCAGACAGATGAGGTCACCCTGCTGCTTAGCCTGCCCTTTGTGAATATCTTGCATCCATCAATTGGTGTCTTTTTATTTGCCTCGACTTCCCCTTTAACAAATTACTGTAAAGGATGAAAATTAATATTTTCATTTTAGTACAATAAGATTTTTTCATCCATTTTACTAATCTTCTACTTTTACGTATGTGCTTCTGATCTAACTGACTAATATGTCCTCTTAAAAAAAAAAAATCTATCTATCTATCTATCTATCTATCTATCTATCTATCTATCTATCTATCTATCTATCTATCTATCTATCTATATATATATAGATATATATATGTGAGTGTACTGGTTGTATAACAGTGTAAATTTGCATCTTTTATGAGATACTGCATATATACAGTATCTCACAAAAGTGAATGCACCCCTCACATTTTTGTAAATATTTTATTATATCTTTTCATGTGACAACACTGAAAAATGACACTTTGCTACAATGTAAAGTAGTGAGTGTACAGCTTTTATAACAGTGTAAATTTGCTGTTTCCTCAAAATAAATCAACATACAGCCATTCATGTCTAAACCGCTGGCAACAAAAGTGAGTACGCCCCTAAGTGAAAATGTCCAAATTGGGTCCAATTAGCCATTTTCCCTCCACGGTGTCATGTGACTCGTTAGTGTTACAAGGTCTCAGGTGTGAATGGGGAGCAGGTGTGTTAAATTTGGTGTTATTGCTCTCACTCTCTCATACTGGCCAGGTCACTGGAAGCTTAACATGGCACCTCGTGGCAAAGAACTGAAAACAAGAATTGTTGCTCTACCTAAGGATGGCCTAGGTTATAAGATTGCCAAGACCCTGAAACTGAGCTGCAGCACGGTGGCCAAGATCATACAGCGGTTTAACAGGACAAGTTCCACTCAGAACAGGCCTCACCATGGTGGATCATAGAAGTTGAGTGCACATGCTCAAAGTCATATCCAGAGGTTGTCTTTGGGAAATATATGTATAAGTGCTGCCAGCATTGCTGCAGAGGTTGAAGGGGTAGACGGTCAGCCTGTCAGTGCTCAGACCATACGCCGCACACTGCATCAAATTGATCTGCATGGCTATTGTCCCAGAAGGAAGCCTCTTCTAAAGATAATGCACAAGAAAACCTGCAAACAGTTTACTAAAGACAAGCATGGGAACAGAGGGGCGCCAGACTGAGTGCAGTATAAATCATATATTTAATAAAAACAAGTAGTAACTCACAGGTTAAATTAGATGAGTTCAGTATGCAGTGAAAATCGCCAGTCCTGGAGTCTCATAAATGTCTTCCCTTTGCAGCCTGGGGCACTGGTGTGATCTTACAGGGATCCAGAAAATGCTGGGAACCAGGAGGCAGGAAACAAGAAGCAGCTGGTCGTGACTTCACAGGAACAGGAAGTGTGATTATTCACAGTGGCAAGGAATGGTAATGCATTTCGAAGCTACAGCTTCTTCATCAGACCATGATTGGCTGGCAAACCTGGCAGTCTTATATTGCAGAGGAAATAGAAACAGAGAGATCTGATGGGCTGGCCAGCCCATCAATCAAATACACAGATTCAAAGAGGTAGATGGCTGGAGCCATCAGATCTCTCTGTTTCTATTTCCTCTGCAATATAAGACTGCCAGGTTTGCCAGCCAATCATGGTCTGATGAAGAAGCTGTAGCTTCGAAATGCATTACCATTCCTTGCCACTGTGAATAATCACACTTCCTGTTCCTGTGAAGTCACGACCAGCTGCTTCTTGTTTCCTGCCTCCTGGTTCCCAGCATTTTCTGGATCCCTGTAAGATCACACCAGTGCCCCAGGCTGCAAAGGGAAGACATTTATGAGACTCCAGGACTGGCGATTTTCACTGCATACTGAACTCATCTAATTTAACCTGTGAGTTACTACTTGTTTTTATTAAATATATGATTTATACTGCACTCAGTCTGGCGCCCCTCTGTTCCCATTTCTACACAGAGCTCATCGCTTCACTCTAAGGGAGCCGCCTCCAGGTGCTAATCATACAAGATCTCGGATCATTTATGGACATTATGTTTTAAACAAATGTTTTAATATCATGTGTGCTTATTCACACACGTTTTATGTATACCTATATTCCAGTTGTTATATAATTTTATGTTATCACCATATCTAGCGCCGCTGTTCACCCTTGTTTTTACTAAAGACAAGCAGACTAAGGACATGGATTACTGGAACCATGTCCTGTGGTCTGATGAGACCCAGATAAACTTATTTGGTTCAGGTGGTGTCAAGCATGTGTGGCGACAAGCAGGCGAGGAGTACAAAGACAAGCGTGTCTTGCCTACAGTCATGCATGGTGGTGGGAGTGTCATGGTCTGGGGCTGCATGAGTACTGCCAGCACTGGGGAGCTTTAGTTTATTGAGGGAACCATGAATGACAACGTGTACTGTGACATACTGAAGCAGAGCATGATCCCCTCCTTTCGGAGACTGGGCCGCAGGGCAGTATTCCAACATGATAACGACCCAAACAAACCTCCACTGCCTTGCTAAAGAAGCTGAGAATAAAGCTGATGGGCTGGCCAAGGATGTCTCCAGACCTAAACACTTTTGAGCATTTGTGGGGCATCCTCAAATGGAAGGTGGGGGAGCCTAAGGTCTCTAACATCCACCGGCTCCATGATGTCATCATGGAGGATTGGAAGAGGGCTCCAGTGGCAACCTGTGAAATTCTGGTGAACTCCATGCCCAAGAGGGTTAAGGCAGTGCTGGAAAATAATGGTGGCCACACAAAATTTTGACACTTTGGGCCCAATTTGGAAATTTTAACCTGGGGGTGTACTATCTTTTGTTGCCAGCAGTTTAGACATTAATGACTGTGTGTTGAGTTATTTTGAGGGTAGAGCAAATGCACACTGTTATACAAGCTGTACGCTCACTACTTTACATTGTAGCAAAGTTTCATTCCTTAAGTGTTCTCACATGAAAAGATATAATAAAATATTTACAAAAATGTGAGGGGAGTACTCACATTTGTGACCTTTTGCCACATTTCAGGCTTCAAACATAAAGATATAAAATTTAAATTTTTTGTGAAGAATCACCAACAAGTGGGACACAATTGTGAAGTGGAAGGAAATCTATTGGATTTTTGAAACTTTTTTAACTAATAAAAAAATGAAAAGTGGGGCGTGCAAAATTATTCGGCCCCCTTGCGTTAATACTTTGTAGAGCCACCTTTTGCTGCGATTACAGCTGCAAGTCGCTTGGGGTATGTCTATCAGTTTTGCACATCGAGAGACTGAAATTCTTGTCCATTCTTCCTTGCAAAACAGCTCAAGCTCAGTGAGGTTGGATGGAGAGCGTTTGTGAACAGCAGTTTTCAGCTCTTTCCACAGATTCTCGATTGGATCCAGGTCTGGACTTTGACTTGGCCATTCTAACACCTGGATACATTTATTTGTGAACCATTCCTTTGTAGATTTTGCTGTATGTTTGGGATCATTGTCTTGTTGGAAGATAAATCTCCGTACCAGTTTCAGGTCTTTTGCAGACTCCAACAGGTTTTCATCCAGAATGGTCCTGTATTTGGCTGCATCCATCTTCCCCTCAATTTTAACCATCTTCCCTGTCCCTGCTGAAGAAAAGCAGGCCCAAACCATGATGCTGCCACCACCATGTTTGACAGTGGGGATGGTGTGTTGAGGGTGATGAGCTGTGTTGTTTTTACGCCAAACATATCGTTTTGCATTGTGGGCAAAAAGTTTGATTTCTTCCACATGTTTGGTGTGTCTCCCAGGTGACTTGTGGCAAACTTTAGACGAGACTTTTTATGGATATCTTTGAGAAATGGCTTTCTTCTTGCCACTCTTCCATAAAGGCCAGATTTGTGCAGTGTACGACTGATTGTTGTCCTATGGACAGACTCTCCCACCTCAGCTGTAGTTCTCTGCAGTTCATCCAGAGTGATCATGGGCCTCTTGGCTGCATCTCTGATCAGTCTTCTCCTTGTCTGAGCTGAAAGTTTAGAGGGACGGCCAGGTCTTGATTTGCAGTGGTCTGATACTCCTTCCATTTCAAAATGATCGCTTGCAAAGTGCTCCTTGGGATGTTTAAAGCTTGGGAAATCTTTTTGTATCCAAATCTGGCTTTAAACTTCTCCACAACAGTATTACGGACCTGCCTGGTGTGTTCCTTGGTCTTCATGATGTTCTCTGCGCTTTCAACAGAACCCTGAGACCATCACAGAGCAGGTGCATTTATACAGAGACTTGATTACACACAGGTGGATTCTATTTATCACCATCAGTCATTTAGACAACATTGGATCATTCAGAGATCCTTGCTGAACTTCTGGAGTGAGTTTGCTGCACTGAAAGGAAAGGGGTCGAATAATGTTGCACGCACCACTTTTCAGTTTTTTATTTGCTAAAAAGGTTTAAAATATCCAATAGATTTCGTTTCACTTCACAACTGTGTCCCACTTGTTGGTGATTCTTCAAAAAAAATTAAAATTTTATATCTTTATGTTTGAAGCCTGAATTGTGGCAAAAGGTTGAAAAGTTCAAGGGGGCCGAATACTTTCGCAAGGCACTCTATATATATATATATATATATATATATATATATATATATACACATATATACACATATATACACATATATACACACACACACATTTTTCTTTTTCTTTTTTTTTTCACCACATGTCGGTAACAACCCCTCGCAATCCATACATACAAAGAAACCGAAACAAATAAGTTCAGAAATTATGTGCAATAAAATGGAAAGGGAAAAAGTATTGAACACTTGAAGAAAGGGAGGTACAAAAAGGCATGGAAGGCCAATACACCAGCTGAAATCTATCAGTAATTAGAAAGCAATCATGCCCCTTGTCAGTGCAAATTAATATCAGCTGGTTCAGTCTCATCATTACCAAGGTGTCACACCAGAAACCTCTCATGATGAGTAAAAGCAAAGAGCTCTCTCAAGACTTTTGCAACCTTATTGTTGCAAAACATACTGATGCCATTGGCTACAGTAAGGTTTCAAAACTTCTGAATGTTCCACTAAGCACTGTTGGGGCCATAATCCTGAAGTGGGAAGAACATAATTTCACCATAAACCAGCTCTGTCAAGATTTCTGACAGAGGAGTGAAAAGAATTATCAGAAGAGTTTTTCAAGAGCCACTTGATGTGGAGAGCTTCAGAAAGACCTGGAATTATCAGGTGCAATTGTTTCAAAGAAAACAATAAGTAATGCACTTATCTGCCATGGCCTGTATGCATGCTCACCACCCAAGACTCCATTGTTGATGAAAAAGCATGTTGAAGCTTGATTAATTAGTTCCCGACATTGTTTGATGGCGGCAGTATGGCTCCCCTGCGTGAATCGCCATAGCTGTACAGTGGGCCCTTTAAGAGGTATAGGGGGCGTGCATGGCCGCCGTGTCACTGAGGAGCCAATGCATGTGCCCCGCAGCCACAATGTCTGCTGGGCACCCGTGATTGCTCCTGACAGAGCCAGAATGGAGACCTGTGTGTGTAAACACACAAAAACTGAAAATTTGGGATATTTATTATAGCAAAAAATATTGTGTTTATTTAAAAATTATCAACCTTTTTTGTTTATAGCGCAAAAAATAAAAAATGAAGAGGTGATCAAATACCACCAAAAGAAAGCTCTATTTGTGGGAAAAAAGGAACAATTTTATTTGAGTACAACGTCGCATGACCGCGCAATTGTCAGTTAAAGCAATGCATTGCCATATTTAAAAAAATCAATCAGAATGACTGGGGGTTGGGATTTTGTATGAAGAAGGCAGGTGTAAAACATTTAAATTTATTGGAAAATCAATGGTAAGTTGCATGAGGGTAATCATGAGTACACCAAGAAGACCAATATATTCCATTCAATTGATAAACATACAGCAATAACAATTGACCACTAAAAATACATATCACATATTACAAGTGATCATTAAAGCGGGAGTTCCGCCGTTTTTTTTTAAAAGCCAGCAGCTACAAATACTGCAGCTGCTGACTTTTAAAATAAGGACACTTACCCGCCCAGCGTGCCCGCGATGTCGGCACCCAAAGCCGATCTCTCAATCGTCTCTCGGGTGCTGACGCCGCCATCTTGGATATGGGAATCAGGAAGTGGAGCCTTGCGGCTTCATTTCCCAGTTCCCTACTGCGCATGCGCGAGTCGCTCTGCGCAATAAGGATGGTCCCCGCTGTCTCTGGGATCCGTGTGTTTCCCAGCAGACAGCGGGGGAACCGCGGGAAGTGACGTAAATATCCGCAGATTCTGCGGATATCTATGCCGGAAGTGGGTGCAAATACCTGTACTGTACAGGTATCTGCACCCCCCTGAAAGGTGCCAATTGTGGCGCCGGAGGGGGGGAGGGTTCCAATGAGCGGAAGTTCCACTTTAGGGTGGAGCTCCGCTTTAAGTAAGTAAAACATATAGTTGGCATAAAACATGGCATATAGTAGCTCTATGCATTTCGTGGATTCATCCACTCTTCAGGAGCATGCACGTGGAAAACTGAATGCTGTAGTATAATAATAACAAGAATATCTGTAAGGTCTGACCCTGTCACGGAAAGCAGAGATTAAAATAAAGTAATTAGAAGTAATATCGGCTAGGATAAACCCCCCAAAACCACTCTCAAAAGTACGTACATTATCTGTATCTATGCAGTAGCAATGTGCCAAAATGAATCAGAATAACCCCATACGGGTATCACTGGTGGAAGCTGAGGTGGTTAAGGCCGCGTACACACGGGCGGACTGTCTGGCCAACTAAGTCCGTCAGACAATCCGACAGACAGTCCGTCCTACTTTTGAATGAACGGACTTGACCACACACGATGAACAGACAGTCCGCTGAAAGCTTGCACGATGACGTGTACAGCACGTACGACGGGACTAGAAATACGACGTCCAATACACTGCAATGCAACCTTCGGCCGTGTAAATCCTTTCTGAGCATGCGCCATACATAGTCCGTCCAACTTGCCTACTCACGAGCGGACTGTCCACTGAAACCAAGTTTGGACGGACAATATTACGGAAATTCCGAAAGACTTAATCCGCCAGACTGTCCGCTGAAAAAGTCCGCTGAAGCCCACACACGAGCGGACTGTCCGCTGAAACACGTTTCAGCGGACTAAGTTGGACAGACAGTCCGCCCGTGTGTACGCGGCCTAAGGCAGACCAGGACTGGACAAAGATGGTTTCCAAGAAAGGAAATTCCAAAAATGAATAATGGTCGACAGTGACCATATGTGCTAAAAGTAAAAGAAGGATTGTAAAATAAGTTGGAGGATCATATTATGTGGTACAATAGGTCATCTGTCCTAAACTTGGTAAAGGATAGGATAATGAGATGCTAATGAGTGTATAGGTAAGGTTAACTTAGTGAGAGAAGAAAGTTAGAATGATTGGAAAGGTGAAATACATAGAATATAATTTTTTTTTTTTTAAAACCATATCAACCAAAGAGATTAGATGAAATAAAATAGAAGTGCAGCATAAATCAAATGGTGAAAAAGTAAGATCAAATTACCTAATAGACACTTCAGTGTTGAGAGATCCACAAAGTGTGCAGATAAAGGGCTGGAACCACCATGTGAGTCAATCTGCCCCAGAAGACTTATAAGGGCTAGACTGCCACACCCACCAAAGTCACGTGGGTGCATGCACTAAGGAGGATAGGCAGCTGCAGCCGAGCGGAACCGCCCCCAAGCAAAACAGTGCCAAATTATTCTTCCACCTGGCTGCTAGATAGGGCAGCCATCAGAAATTGTGGGGCCCCTTAGACAGCTTTAGTCCTGGGTCCCCCCAGGCCTGACCGCCAACATTCCCCAAGGCCTGCCCACTGGCCGTCCCACGGAATCTGCCCACTAGCCATCCCATGAAGTCCTTCTGTGTTTGCCCAAAAGTGACATCCCAAACCAGCAGCTGTACGCTCGCAGCCCCCCTAACACCTGTATGCTCTCAGCCCCCCTAACACCTGTATGCTCTCAGCCCCCCTAAAACCCGTATGCTCTCAGCCCCCCTAACACCTGTATGCTCACAGCCCCCCTAACACCTGTATGCTCACAGCCCCCCTAACACCTGTATGCTCTCAGCCCCCCTAACACCTGTATGCTCTCAGCCCCCCTAACACCTGTACGCTTGCAGCCCCCCTAACACCTGTACGCTCGCAGCCCCCCTAACACCTATACGTTCGCAGCCCCCCTAACACCTGTATGCTCTCAGCCCCCCTAACACCTGTACACTCTCAGCCCCCCTCACATCTGTATCCTCTCAACCCCCTCACACACATACATAGGCACACACACATGTACACAGACACACACACATGTGCACAGACACACACACATGCACTGGCACACACACACATATGTACACAGACACACACACACACATGTACACATACACTGGCACACACACATATGTACACAGACACACACACACATATATGTACACAGACACACACATGTACACATGCACATATGAACACATATGTACACAGACACACACATGCACACACACATATGTACACAGACGCACAGGCACACACATGCACGCACACATATGTACACAGACACACATGTACATAGGCACACACACATATATACACAGAAACACACATGTACACCACCCCACCCTCATTCCTCTTCAGTTGTACATTAGTCCTTACTTGGAAGGTGCTGTTCCTGGTCCCAGCTCTTGTGCAAATCACACGAGGAGTGCACATGCTGGAATTGACCTGAGGTGGCAGCAAAGAGACCGATGTCAGTGACACAGCAGCAGCTGCTGACTCGCACACATTCTGAAAGCCAGTGCAGCCACAGAGCTTTCATACACCTCTCCCTGCCTTCTCTCATCCCCGCCAGACAGCCGGGCCCTTCTAAACTCTGGGGCCCCTTATAAGAGTGTGGGCTGTACCCCCCAGATGGCGGCCCTGCTGGCAAGCATGGGCTGCCAGGAGCAGGGGGGACGAGCACCTCTGGCAGGCAGGGTTGAATGTGAGCCATTCTCACAGCAATCGCACTGGGGGGAAAAGAGCTTAGAGGAAGGAGAGTGCTGGCTAGAGTAGAGTGCGGGGAGTTTACATTTAAGTTTCCGCCCACTCGCGGTCACACACAGCCTGACCCGGTGCCAATGATATGCTCAATGCCAGTCCAATTCCAGGATGTGTTCTGTCAGTTGCAGATGCCTAGTCAGGAGGCGGGGCTGTGTGTGACCATGAGCAGATGGCAATTCAAATGTATGCTGTTTGAGCAGGCAATCCCGTTCTGTGATGATCCGGATGCCCTCTCTTCCTCTGCACTGGTCACGCTGCAATGATGGGCACAGGTGAGGTTGCATTGGTTATAACTGGTCACACTGCAATGATGGGCACAGGTTAAGCTGCATTGATGGACACAGGTCACGCTGCAATGATGGGCACAGGTAAGGCTGCATTGGTGAGCACAGGCCATGTTGCAATGGTGGGCACAGGTAAGGCTACATTGGTGGGCACTGGTCACACTGCAATGATGGGCACAGGTGAGGCTGCATTGGTGAACTCAGGTCACGCTGCAATGATGGGCACAGATGAGGCTGCATTGGTGGGCACTGGTCACGCTGCATAGATGGGCACAGGTGAGGCTGCATAGATGGGAACAGACGAGGTTGCATTAATGGGCACAGGTGAAGCTGAATTGATGAGCACAGTTGAGGCTGCATTGCATTGATGGGCACTGGTCAGTCTGCATTGAAAGGCACAGATGAGGCTGCATTGATGAGCACAGGTGAAGCTGCATTAATGGGCACTGGTCAAGCTGCATTGATGGGCACAGGCTAGGCTGCAATGATGGGCACCGATGAGGATGCAATGATGGGCACAGGAGACGGCTGCATTGATGGGCACAGGTGAGGCTGCATTGATGGGCACAGGTGAGGCTGCAATGATAGGCATTGATAAAGTTATTTATTTTTTGTAACTTAATTTTGCATAAAACATTTAAGTGTCATTTTATGAGATAATTTATAAGGGCGGGGCAGGGTGGGGTCGGGTGGGGCAACTGGTGGCAAGTAACCAAGGCCTGGCTAGTAGCTCAGATTTAGAAATTTTGATATATATATATATATATATATATATATATATATATATATATATACAGTGTTCAGCATGAATGAGTACATCCCTACAGATTTGTTTCATTCAAGACCATGTTGCAAAAATGAATACACCCCAATAAAAGTTTTAGGAGCAAAGCTAAATTTTAGCACGCAAAATCCTAATTAACAGGAATTCAACCAAAGGTGAGTCTAATTATTCATTAAACAGGTGTCCAGCAGACAGTTGATTATAAAATGCTGTTATTTAATGTAGCAGAATCTCTAACCTCCTCCGGTCTAATGAGGACCTTCAAAGCCAAAGGTAGCTGGTATTCTTCAATATGTAGAGGGTTGTGAGGCATAGTGGGTGCAAAGGTGGTAAAAGTCATTGGGCTCCAGACACTTCTTGGATGCAATAGAGGTTTTATTTCTTTAACAGTCCTTTTTATATTTTGCAAGGGAAAGAGGGTTAGGGCCAGGACACCCTTAAGTAGTTGCAATTTCAAATGGCAGACTTTGAGACTTCAATAGAGGAGGACAGCCGAACAGGGAAAGGCCCACGCAAGGTGCCACTTCTGCACGTGCAGGATTGCTGTTTCCTATGGCAACAGTACTTAACAGTTCCTAATTCAAACCTAACAGTTCTCTCAGCTTCACTACGTCTCCTTGTAGCTCTTCAGCCCCTTGAGCTCCTAGTCTCTCACTGGATTCTCTGATTCACTGACTCTGAATCCCATGAGCTCCTCAAGGCTTTGCTGTGGTATCTCCCTCAAGCGTCATACATGCTTCCCTGCCAGGTCCTTAGCTTGGCACTTCAGATACCTTCAAGCTTCACCACTGCTGACTGTCTCGGTCCCTAGCTTGACACACAAGGCTGCTCTGCAAACATCGCCTTTGCTGGTTGGGTCCCTGACTTGATCACCGCCTGAAGGTTCCCAATTCTCCACCATGCCCATTTGGTGAGAATACGCCTCAGGTACTTGCTTCAGTTATTTACTGTGGACCCTGGTAAAGGTGGTTGGTCCCTTAGTGGCGACAGCTTCCCTTCTACCTCCGACTGCGACAGGTTCTTCAGCCAGCAGAACCATCACTTCTGGTTGGACTGCAAGCTGCAATCCCAACCCTGCGCTGCCCTCTTACTTCTGAATCGGCCCTCACACAGCCTGGCAGCCAAATGCCCCCAGGATAGGCCCAATCTCCGGCCTAGCAGCCTGGGGCAGACAACAAACCTCCACCCATTGCCCTTACATTGAGCACTTCCTGTACTGTTAACCAAGCCTCCTTCTCAAGCCAACATTTCTATAGAGTTTACAACCACTATAAAGGAGTAGAAAGCCAAACTGGGGTGATTGTTTCCCACGACACAATACAGTGTACACTGCAGAGGCATGTCATGCATGGGTGTCCTCAATGAAGGAAGCCTCTCCTAAAGCCCATGCACAAAAAAGTCCACTTAGAATTTGCCAGGGCCCATGCTGGAAAGACTAGTGGGACTCTGTACTCTGGAGTGATGAGACCAAGATTAATGTTTTTGAAACTGATGGCTTCAAAACTGTATGGGGCGTTGCAAAGGTGAAGAGTACAAAGAAAAATGCATGGTGCCTACACTGAAACATGGCAGTGTCCTTCTGTAAGGCTGCATGAGTACTGCTGGTGTCGGGAAGCTGCATTTCATTGATGGTATCACAAATTCACAGATGTACTGCTCTATGTTGAAAGAGAAGTTGCTACCATTACTCTGTGCCCTTGGTCATCGTGCACTTTTCCAATATGACACTGATCCAAAACACACATCTAAGGCCACTGTTGCATTTCTGAAGAAGAACAGGGTGAATGTGATTCAATGGCCAAGTATGACTCCTGATCTGAACCCAACCGGAGAACACCTATGGGGAATTCTGAATTGACAAGTTGAGAATCACTCTCCTTTCAAAATTCAGGCTCTAAAAGAGGTTATTCTTTTTACACAATCCCCCCATTTTCAGGGGCTCAAATGTAATTGGAAAAAATGATAAAATTATAAATAAAATGTTTATTTTTAATATTTTGTTAAGAATCCTTTACTGGCAAAGGCTGCCTGAGGTCTGGAACTCATGGACTGGGTTTCCTCCTTTCTTATGCTTTGCCAGGCTCTAACTGCAGCTGTCTTCAATTGTTCTTTGTTCTTGGGTCTTTCTGCCTTTAGTTTTGCCTTCAGCAGGTGAAACGCATGCTCAATTGAGTTGAGATCAGGTGATTGACTCTGTCATTACAGAATATTCCACTTCTTTTCCTTGAAAAACTCCTGAGTTCCTTTTGCAGTGGGTTTTGATCATTGTCCATCTGTACTGTGAAGCTCAGTCCAATCAACTGAATTTGGCTGAATCTGGGCTGACAGTATATCTCTAAACACTGCAGAATTGATCCAGCTGCTTCTATCACATCATCAATGAACACCAATCAGGGTAGCGTGGGGCCATTCATTGATATCAATTTCTTCATCCTCCAGGAACTGGCTGCATACTCTTGCCACATGAGGCTGGGCATTGTCGTGCACCAGGAGGAACCCAGGACTTGCTGCACCAGCATAGGGTCTTACAATGGGTCCAAGGATTTCATCTTGATACCTAATGGTAGTCAGGGTGCCATTGTCTAGCCTATAGCGGTCTGTGTGTCCCTCCATGGACATGCCTCCCCAGACCATCACTGACCCACCACCAAACTGGCCATACTGAACGATGTTATAGGCAGCATAACATTCTCCACCGCTTCTCCAGACCCTTTTATGTCTGTCAAATGTGCTCAGGGTGAACCTGCTCTCATCTGTGAAAAGCACAGGGCACCAGTGGCGGACCTGCCAATTCTGGTGTTCAATGGTAAATGCCAATCAAGCTCCCCAGTACTGGGCAGTGAGCACAGGGCCCACTAGAGAACTTCGAGCCCTCAGGCCACCCTCATAAAGTCTGTTTCTGATAGACATGTGCAAATGGAAAAAATTTGTTTAGTTTCGTTTCGTTTTAATTCGTTAATTTATTAATTTCGTTTAGTTATATTCGTTAACTTCCTTAAATTCGTTTTCGGATTTCGTTTAGTTTTCTAACGAATTCGAAAAATCGGCCACATTCGAAAATATTTCAACCAAATTCGAAAATATTTCTACCGGATTCGAAATGATTTCAACATGATTCGACATTATTTCAACCACATTCGAAATGATTTCAACATGATTCGACATTATTTCAATCACATTCGAAAATATTTTGTCGGGTCGCAAAATGTCATTCTCTGCTCTAATAACTAATAACATTTTGCGACCTGATTTTGGGGCCACATATCTCGGGGTCACTTATAGCTAGGAACTTTGGTATGCAAACACAATAATACTAGCACGACAACATATCCAAATTTGAAATAATTTCGAATCATGTCGAATTCATTCGAATTCATTCATTATATTTCTTTCGTATTCGTTGTAATTTGTTATTTTTTTTATTCGGACATTCGGATGCATCCGAATGTTCGAAAGATGCAAAATTCGGCCGAATTTCGATTAGTTACGAAACGAATTGCACAAGCCTAGTTTCTGATTGTTTTGTCCATCTTCACACCAGTGGCCTGCTGTAGGTCATTTTGTAGGGCTCTGGCAGTGCTCATCCTGTTTCTCTTTGCACAAAGGAGCAGATACCGGTCCTGCTGATGGGTTAGAGACCTTCTACAGCCCTGTCCAGCTCTCCTAGAGTAACTGCATGTCTCCTGGAATCTCCTCCATGCTCTTAAGACACAGCAAACCTTCTGGCAATGGCATGTACTGATATGCCATCCTGGAGGAATTGGACTGCCTGTGCAGCCTCTATAGCGTCCAGGTATTGCCTCATGCTACCAGTAGTAAAATTAACCCTAGCCAAATGCAAAACTAGTGAAAAACAGTCAGAAAAGATGAGTAGGGAACATTGGCCTCCACTTGCAAAACCATTCCTATTTTGGAGGTCATCTCATTGTTGCCCATCTTGTGCACCTGTTGTTAATTTCATTAACACCAAAGCAGCTGATACTGATTAACAACCCCCTCTGCCACTTAACTGACCAGATCAATATCACAGGAGTTGAATTGACTTGATGCTGTACTCTGATTAAAAAGTGTACCTTTAATTTTTTTGAGCAGTGCATCTATCTATCTATCTATCTATCTATCTATCTATCTATCTATCTATCTATATATATATATATATATATATATATATATATATATATAGTCTATTACTATAGAAATTCAGCATCTATCTTTTTTTATTCTACCCGATACTCTGAATCACAGTCGTTTGTACATCAATGACTGTTCTAAAACTTGTTCTAATGATTTGCCCTGTAACAATGATTCTGACACATCACAGACAGGATGCATCGTTACCAACCATAATGATGAACATATATCAAAGAGGCCAAATGTATTTTTTCAGCTCTTGCTGCTTACAGGCCTTTGGCTGTAGATATGTAGCAGAGCAATTAAATCAGAAAAAAAACAATATTCAATCATATGGCAAAGTGTCAGCTTCCACCTATCACCTTTGATTTGGTTAGGATTCAAGGAAAATGATTGGTGTTAAAGCTGGAGGCCTAATTCATGGCAGGCAATTTTATCAGTGTTTAATATATGATTATTGTTATATAGCGGTGGATAATGGCAACTCAAGGAAGATTTAAAACTGCTGCTTTCACTGTTAGACAGAACACTTAGCCCATCAATTCCACCCTTCATGACAAGCGATACTTTACATAGATTTTTGTCTTAATGTGCAGTAAAGCAATAATGGCAGCCACTCTGATCTGTTTGAAATTAGACTGTTTCAACTACTCAAGATAAAAATAGAGGTTTTGTTGCATGCATATGCAATAAGGTGGAAGCCACAGTGCCACATCCATAATATGTGCGGTGCATACAGTGCACTGGGGCCCCCAAATTGTGAATGCAGTCCACAACATGCAAGATGGCAGCGGTGTACTGGCTACTGGATGGCTCGCTGTGTTTCAGCACCGAAATGAGCCTTTGTCCATCTTCTTCTGGGTCACTGGTAGAGGAAAATAGGCACAGGCAAGTCTGTGATTTGTAGCATCCTATTGGATGCCTTACCGCTTAGTCATCAAAGTTTTGCAGTCTCCCTTTGATACCCTTAAGAGATTTCCAGAAGGAAAGGAGTGCCAGCTCCACACAGTGCTCTAAAGAACTGTGTGAGAGACAGAACTTTGAGGGATTGCAGGACATATAAATAGTGGATTTTTTGGGGGGATTTTAGGCACCTTCCAGCCAGTCACTAACCAGCAATAGAGAGAGTGATTATTGTTTCAGCCAGCCATTAATCAGCACTGTGGGGAGGGGGTTATTGTTTTAGGTAGCTACTGGCAAACCAGTTTTGGTAGGGGGGTATGTCTTAAGCCAGAAACGAACCACCAACCTGGGGTAAAGGTTACTGTTCCAGCCAGCCAGTAACCACCATGTGGAAGGGATTATTGTTCCAGCCAGCTACTAACCACCATGTGAAGGGATTATTGTTCCAGCCAGCTACTGACCACCATGTGGAAGGGATTATTGTTCCAGCCAGCTACTGACCACCATGGGGAAGGGATTATTGTTCCAGCCAGCTACTGACCACCATGGGGAAGGGATTATTGTTCCAGCCAGCTACTGACCACCACGTGGAAGGGATTATTGTTCCAGCCAGCTACTAACCTCCATGTGGAAGGGATTATTGTTCCAGCCAGTTACTAACCACCATTCGGGGAGGTGTGGTATTTTTGCAGCCAGTAACTGACCAGTGACCACCCAAAACTGAAAAGCATATGTAATAAAAGCGTTTGCTTTATTAAAGTTTTTTTTTTAATGATCATGCTAAGTGCTCTATGTATCTCTTTTATGTTTTGCTTAACTATGCCCCTTTAGGACCCTTACCACTGTTGGTGCAATCTGGCCACACCCACCAGTCAGCTCTTCACACTATTTTATGACTGAAAATAAAAAAAATGTCATGGCGAGGGAGTGTTAAAAATGTACTTGTATAGGTGGCTGGGGTGTGGAATGGATTTCCCTTGCTATGGGCTAAACGGGGCCCAAGTTATAATCTTGCACACAGGCCCACTGCATGCCTGTTATAAACTGAGTTCCCAGCTGTGGGACATTTATAGCTGTGAAAAAAAACAGATAGCAGGCTCACCCAGTGGCAGATAGTTTAGAGCAGGGGTCTCCAAACTTTCTAAACAAAGGGCCCGATTACTGCCCTTCAAACTCTAGGTGGGGCTGAATTGTAGCCAAGTGGGAGGAGAAAATGTCAGTGGATGTAAAAACCAGCTGCTGACAAAACCCTGTAGTTGCAATCACACTATAAAAAATAACATTAAATCCAGTTCACTTCTAGTTTTTTCACATTGTTGTCAATCAAGCAATGGTTGGATTTTCCCTGTGACTTTTATTGCAATAAAGTTGTATCTGGACCTCTTAGCAGTACTCCATTTTTGTTACCGGAGGATTCTGGGACTGTGACATCATAAGGGGGCGGGGTCACCAGGTGATGTCACGACAGAAGACCGGGCCACCGCTAGTAAAAGAGTTGGAAGATGAAAGCGGAGGCCCAGCAAGAAGACCTGAAGAGGGGGACAAGACCGACGAAGAGGGGGACAAGACCCCCGAAGTCGGAGGAAAACCCCCGGACGGCGGCGGCGACGATGAAGAAGAAAGCCAGGGCTCCTCCGCTAGTAAAAGAGCTAGCAGAACATAGATGGGCCCTACCAACATTTCACACAGTTAGGAAGGGACACCCAACCTCCGATGGGCCCAACCAACATCTTTTCCACAGGTAGCAAGGGACACCCATCCCTTCGATGGGCCCCAACCAACATCTTTTCCACCGTCCGGAAGGGACAACCATACCTCCGATGGGCCCAGTCCCCCTTAATATCCACCGTTACTAAGCGACACCCATACCCCCAATGGGCCCCAACCCACGGTTGTCCACAGGTAGGAAGGGACCCCCCATCCTCAAATAGGCCCAACCCACAGCTCTTCCCAGTTAAGAAGGGACACCCGTACCTCCGATGTGTCCAACCCACCATCTTCCTCAACTCAGAAGGGGCACTCATACCTCCGATGGGCCCACCCCCCCCCCCTTATTTTCCAAATTTAAGAAGGAAAAGAAAAACCCATGCCACTGATGGGCCCCAACCCCCCCCCCCATTCTTTCCCAATCAGGAAGGGGCCCCCCATACCTCAGACTGGCCCCAACCCACCGGTTTCTTACCATTAGAAAGGAAACCCCCACACCTCAAATCAGCCATACCCACTACTTTTCCCAGTTAGGAAGGGCCACCCAAACTCAGATGCGCACAACCCACCGTGTTTTTCCCAGGTAGGAAAGGATACCCATACCTCCGCTGGGCCCAACCCACTATTTTGTACCAATAGGATCGGACCTCCCCGCCTCAGATGGGTCCAGCCCTACATTTTTCCCATGGGGCCCCCCACACCCTCACCCCATCTAGATGCTCACTGCCCCCTTTATTTGTTAATAACAGAACCACCCCAGCCAGGAAGGGACACCCAAACTCAGATGGGCACAAACCCGCCATCTTTACCCAGGTAGTAAGGGTCACCCATACCTCCTCTGGGCCCCACTCACTACTTCCCCCAGGTAGGGCCTGGCCCTCCATTCCTTCCCATGTGGACCCCCGCCCCTGTCTCGGGGTAGACCCCACCCTAATAGCTAAAGCCAGTAACTAAGCAGGGAAAATTCCAGCCCTGTTCACCCCATCTGCGTAAACCAGGCTATTGATGGGCCACCTGTGCATCTTCCCTGAAACCTCCATACTTCTGTATCTACCCTGGCATTGGCGTGAATGTGGGCCAAAATAACCTGGGGAAAAAAAACCCACGGCAAACATGACCGCGTGTCCTGTCCCTTATGCTGTGGCCTAGGCCCACCCATACTGATCCCCTCTGCTAACCCACAGCCTGCCAAGAAATAGAAAATTGTGAAAGGACTTACCCAGCTGCCTGGTGAGAGTCCCACCAGCCGAAGATCCCGCCTCCATTGCCGCCGATCATCTCTGGGGCTCTTCTTCCTCTTCCGACACCGACCATGTGCCCCCTTTGAACGTTGCTCCAACCTTCCGTCCCCCAGCGATCGGCAGCCCTCCTGGGGAAGCATCCCGGGATGAAGAGGATCCGCGTGGCTGCTGCCTCCGCCTCCTCGCACCGGATCCACCCACTGGAACTCCATTGCTGTGCCTGGTCATGTCCGAGTGGGGGGAGGGGGGCACCTCTGTCCCCCTACCTGTCCCCTTCAGTAGTTTACCACTGATCGGTGCGTCGAGAGCCACTGGCCGTGGCAGTGCAGGCCCGATGTCCGCAGCAGGATTTATTAGTCTATTTATTTATATTGTGCCGAGCTCCGCCTCCCCTGCCGACTCACTGCCAGGGGGGTTGAGGGAGCCCGCGTGTTCCTATCGCTGCAGGGGGGACGCAAAACTGTCCATGTCCGCAGATCGCCCCCTACCACTGGTTGTTTTGGGGGGGCTGTGTAACCCCCGTGTCGGCCTCAGGAGAGCAAAAGGCCGCTGGCCATTTTCTCCACCAAAGCTCCGCCCCCGCTGTCTCCCCGCCAGAGGCAGAGCCCACGTGCTTCTGGAAGTGCTGAACCGAGGGCTGCCACACTGCTGTTCACTCCACTGTTCCCGGAGCCCCCCCGTCGCCGATTGCTGTCGGGGGGGGGGGGGGTCCTGGAAGAGGGGCTCCAGCGGCACTGGTCTGCCAGCACGCGTGGACTCCCGCTCACCCAGACCGGCCCCCCTCTCTCTGCCTGCCGCCATCCCGCCCTCTGTGCCGCCGATCCATACCGCAGCTAGGCTCCTCAGCCAGTCTCCCTCTGTAGCAAGCACAAAGCTTGCTCCTGTACGCTGAACTGATACCTGGCGGAGGGACCAGCTCCTTTTTACTCTCCTGTCTCCTCCTCCCCAAGCTCCTCCAATCATGCAAGCCCTCTCACTTCTGCACCCTGTTAACACTGTCATGCCCAGCCCTATGCTATTTCTTCATTTTATTTATTTTCGCTCCGGGCTTTCCTTTCCCACAGGACTTGAGCCCTGTATATATGTGGTTAATCAATAAAGATATTTAGTTAATTATACCGGTTTTTCCTTTTTGAAGAGTACTTTGGGAATCTTTTCCTATTTTTCTTATATGCGATAGTACTCAGAGGATTTCCACCCCGAATGGTATCAAACGTATTATGTTTTGAAACCCTCGGGTGAGGGTACTTACAGTGATCACTCATGCCTGGTCATCAAGACTACTGCAATCTGAACTATTTTGGATGAGCCATTGTGTGTCCCCATTCCCCTTTTCCCTTTTGTTTTGTTCATGTTTCACTGTTGCCTGCTACAGCCAAAAGCCAATATTTTTCATTTTCATTTCAAAACACCTGCTGCCATTTATCTGCACCCCAGTTCCTATGTTTTTGTGCTTAGGACATGGAAACAAGGCTAAGCAACTCAACTATGCATGAAATCATAGGAACTGGGATGCAGAAAAATGGCAGCAGATGTTCTGGGCTGATATAAGCCAACATTTTAAATGTTTGGCCTTAGCAAAAGGCAGTTTGTTCACAAAGGGTTGAGGAACAGTACAATAATGAGTGTCTGCAGGCAACAATGAAGCATGGTGGAGCGGTACTAACCACCAAACCTCTCTACTTGACCCATTAGTTCCTGCATGAGCAAATCACATATTCACTTCAAAGCTAGCATGCATGTAAAAATAAGTGGGTTTCTATATTTTCTAAGTCACTTGCCTAGAGCAAATAGGCAGATCAGGATCTCTGATGTTTTTCTGATCTCACTAGTAGACATGTGCAGAGTAAAATATTTCGTTTCGGAATTTCGTTTTCGGCCGAAAACTTAATTTATTTAGTTACTCCCGAAATTCGTTTTTATTTTTTATTTTTTTCGTTCAAAAATTGCATTCATCCGAAAATCCACATGAATTACGGTCGAATCTGTCTTTGAAGGCTTATGGTGTCTGTCGAATGTATAAAGAAGATTCGACGGAGCTAGTATAGCATACTTTAGAACCCGTTAAAGTCTATGGGACTCCAACATTCAAAATCTAAAGTGCTCATTTTAAAGACTAATTTGCAAGTTACTGTCCTAAAAAGTGTTTGGGGACCCGGGTCCTGCCCCAGGGAACATGTATCAATGCAAAAAAAAGTTTTAAAAACTGAAGTTTTTTCAGGAGCAGTGGTTTTAATAATGATTAAAGTGAAACAATAAAAGTGTAATATTCCTTTAAATTTCGTAGTGGGGGGTTGTCTATATTATGCCTGTGAAGGGGCTCATGTTTCTGGTGCTTAGAACTGTCCCTGCACAAAGTGTCATTTATGCAGGAAAAAAAGTCCTTTAAAATCACTCGCAGCTATTATGAATTGTCGGCTCCGTAATACAGGGGTGCGGGGTCACCCATACATCACAGGGAACCCCGGGTTTCCCCTTGCATCAGAGGGGGGCGGGGTCAGGTGACGGGTGGCCCCGCCCTCCGTATATAAGAAACGTCAGACCGCCGGAATCCTTGCAATGTCTCCTCCGTGGAGACAGAAGAAGGATGGATCGCTGCGCTGGATGAGATGAGCCATCGCTGGAGAGATGACCGTCCGTCGCTGGATAGCAAGAGTGGATTACCACCGCTGGAATCTTTTTTTAATTTTTTTATTTTTAATAAAGATATTTTTCAAAAGTGTGTTTGTCTTATTTAACTATTTTTTACACTTTCTTTGTGAAATGGTAGGGGTACTTTTGTACCCCCTTACCATTTCAAACAGGGGGGGGCCGGGATCTGGGGGTCCCCTTGTTAAAGGGGGCTTCCAGATTCTGATAAGCCCCCCGCCCGCAGACCTCCACAAGCACCGGCCACGGTTGTGGGGATGAGGCCCTTGTCCTCATCAACATGGGGACAAGGTGCTTTGAGGGGTCACAGACCCCCAAAGCATCCTCCCAATGTTGAGGGCATGTGGCCTGGTACGGTTCAGGAGGGAGGGGGGGCCGCTCTCTCGTCCCCCCCTCTTTTCCTGCGGCCTGCCAGGTTGCGTGCTCGGATAAAGGGTCTGGTATGGATTTTTAGGGGGACCCCACGTCAATTTTTTTTTTAATTTGACGCGGGGTTCCCCTTAATATCCATACCAGACCTTAAGGGTCTGGTTATGGATATTTAGGGGGAACCCCACGTCAAATTTTTTCTTAAATTTGAGGCAGGGTTCCCCTTAATATCCATACCAGACCTGAAGGGTCTGGTAATTGAATTTGGGGGACCCCCACGCTTTTTTTTTATTTATTTATTTATTTATTTATCAATGACTTTCAATGAGTGTTCTCTGTATTACGGGAGCCAACAATTCATAATAGCTGCCAGTGATTTTAAAGGACTTTTTTTCCTGCATAAATGACACTTTGTGCAGGGGCAGTTCTAAGCACCAGAAACATGAGCTCCTTCACAGGCATACTATAGACACCCCCCCCCCCCCTACGAAATTTAAAGGAATATTACACTTTTATTGTTTCACTTTAATCATTATTAAAATCAATGCTCCCGAAAAAACGGCCGTTTTTAAAACTTTTTTTTGCATTGATCCATGTCCCCTGGGGCAGGACCCGGGTCCCCAAACACTTTTTAGGACAGTAACTTGCAGAATCTTTTCTCTCTGTCAAATCTTTTTTCTCTGTCGAATATTTTCTCTATATAATCTTGGACTAATAGAGGTAAGGTTAGGCACATTCGACCACAGGTTCTATAGACACAGATTGTTATTGTCAGAGTCACATCGAATCTCCTATTCTATATCGAACTGTTGTAACAATGAAAACGAAAATAAAGCATTTATTTATGTCGGATCTTTCGTTTTTTGGATTTTGTGCTTTCGTTATCGTTTGTCAAAACGAAAACGAAAATAGCTGAAATTCGGACGAAAATGCATTCGGACGAAAACGAATGCACATGTCTACTCACTAGCTGCATGTTTTTCCGGGTCAGTGGCTCACAAACTGAGTAAAAGCCCAGGCACTAGTATTTTCAGAACAAGGTTAACTTTGGCAGCCTGTATATTTCTCAGCATAAAGTTTTTCTTCAATGATAGACTGTGGTCAAAAATAAAACCCAACTGAAAGTTTAATCAGTTTATTTAGCTAATTACATTCCAATTGCATGAAAACTAAAGATGTTTAATGTCTTAAAGTTTGTTTATTTCTAAAGTATCCACATCCTGAGTAGAAAATTCTGTCACTTGCCAGTATGCTGTACAGTAAGACGCCAGCTCTCTGTACGGAATCAGGGGCAGGGGTAGCCCATCCATTAAAGGCCCCGGGTGCTGTCTCCCCTTTCTTTTGCCGCAGCCACCCCCTATTCATGTGTCCGGAATGAATTACAGCTGCAGGGCTTTTTTTAAGCACCTGATTAGAGCCAGAGGCTCTAATAGGCTTCAAAATAGGGTGGGCTCCGGACATAGAGCATTGCACTCGGAGCCCACCCAGGTGTGTTAGAATAGCGAATTAATATTAATATATAATATAAATCACCTCTCCGAGACACATTTCCCGCTTGGCCGAAAGGAGAAGCTTTCTGATTGGCTGCCGAGGAGGAGGGAGGAGACGGAAGCTGCAAAGCAGGGGAAGGAGATGCCCGCTCATGATGCCCACGAAGGAGAGCGGGGAAAGCTGCCCTTGGTTCAGGTAAGTGCACTGTCCGACCTGCCCCGACCCGGCCATCAGCCACCACTGATCAGGGGTCTCACTGCAGACATGTCCAACACCCAAATTAAAAGTCTCCAATCAGCATTGAGCATGATTGGGGAGCTATGGTTCTGACTCAGCAGGGGGTTTGTCAGACCTCTGCAGAAAGAACACTGCTTTTACACAGGGACCAGAGGTCCTTCTCTACAGAATGCTGGCAGCAGACTAACTTTTCTACTTAGACTGTGTGCTTTTATGAAGGTAATGAATTGTAAGATGTTGACCACATTTTTGTTTTAAAGCACATAGAATGTATTAAAGTGTTACAAAACCCAGGACCCTGCATTCACTATATCTGGTCTCCCACAGTACACAAAACATGGAAATACAATTATTTTAGTAAATATAACCTGCTAAATACCCTTTCTCATCTCATATATAGCAGTCTTGTGACTTCTATCAGTGTCTGGTTAAAGCTTGTAGGAGAAGTTTTCGTTCTATTCTGACTGTCCTATGAGGCTGCAGGACCCCTGACCCTCTGTCTGGACAGTGCTGATTGGCCCTGTGCTGATCACATACACTCTCCCAAGAAAAAAAAACACTAACCAAACTGAGCATGTGCAGAGTGCCCCCAAGGCTCTATACTATAAGGAGATGGATTGGGGACAGTGCAATAAGGGGAAATCAGAGAAGACATGATCAAATAGCCTTTTTATACAATGTGGAGGATTAACCCCTTAGGTTCCACAGTGAGTATAACAAGCATGCTTTACAGCATAAACAGACTGAAATTACTGTTTAGTAACACCGTAACTGATTTAAACTGAATGTTTGTTAGATTTTAAAACAGACATACATGTAAGAACTGGTCAGGGTCATCATTTATTTGCAAAGTGCTACTTCCAACCAATAGAGAAAGAAATTGATGATGCAAGTGTAGTAAACAGTTTCTCACATAACAATATACTACTGCTCATTTGCAATGCCTGTCTGTTCTCCTTTTTTGATAAATTGTTACCAAAAGTGTAATATCACTTATAGCACAGTCCTTGGGCTTGGCCTAGAACATAGCCGAACACTGTACAATGATAGATTGGTCTCATGTTTAGAATTGTCCCTGAGTAACAGAGGCTATTGACATTGCCTTTAACAATAGTATTATTGTGGTAGCAAGAGTGCAAATTGCATTTCTGAAAATCTTGTTTTCCGTCAGAGAACCTCATAAAGAGCTGCTGAACCCCAGCCTTCACCTCTTGGTGACTGACCGACGGTAAATAACACAATGAATAGTTTACAAGGATCAAACAACAGATTGGATTTTGACTTCAGGAATATTAGAAATCCAGCAGAGCATATCTCAGCAAAGCTTTAAAGTATGACCTTACCAATGTAAGGGTTGGGTGCCATTGTGGCATCCTATTTCTTTTCTTAACAGGAAGACTGCAAAGCTCATATGCTTTACTTTTAGAGTGTTAGAGCAGTTAGTAACAATTATAACTTGAGAGTTAAAGTGGTTATAAACCGATTACAAGCACTTTAACCTACAGGTAAGCCTAGATTAAGGCTTACCTGTAGGTGCAACAAATATCTCCCAAGCCCAAAAAGGTTTAGGAGATATTTGCAGAAATATCAGCACCGATGTCTGTGGCGCATGCGCCGTAGACATCGGGTGCAGGCGCACTGTGCTTGCCGTTTCTAACAGCGATCGTGCCGTTAGTTGCGGCACCAGCGTGCATGTGCCTAAGTGACACCATTGCTGCTTCGGGCCAGTCACAGTGCCGAAGCAGCGATACCCGGAAGACACGCCAAGTCAACATGTCGGCGACGGAGGAGGTAAATGAGGGTCGCTTCAGGGGCTTCGATCTCAGGTAAGTAATTCATAATGAGCTAGTATGCTATGCATACTAGCTCATTATTCTTTTGTCCTTCAAGGTGTTTATTTTATTTTTTAATTTTTTTAAAAAGAGGGTTTACTTCCTCTTTAAAACACATGGTTGAGGATATATAGAGAGGCCTAAGGCTCCATTCACACTACAGTGATGATTTCCAGTGAGACTTTGGTGTGAGACTTTGGTGTGAGACTTTGATGTTACTTTACACTCAATGGATCTACATCACACCAAAGTAGTGCAGGCACCTTTTCAAAAATCGCTGCGACTTTAACCACTAACAGACCGGAAGATTTGCCTGCTTAATGACCAGTTCATTTTTTGCGATACTGCAGTGCATCACTTTAACTGATGATTGCACGTGCGACACTGTACCAAAACAAAAGACATCCTTTTTTGCCCACAAATAGAGTTTTCGTTTGGTGGTATTTGATCCCTTCTTTGGTTTTTATTTTTTGCTTTTTGCTATAATAAATGTCCCCAAAAATGTTTTTAAAAATCAAATTTCTTCATCAGTTTTGGCCAATATATATTCTTCTACATATTTTTGGTAAAAAAAAATTGCAATAAGCATATATTGATTGGTTTGCGCAAAAGTTATAGCATCTACAAACTATGGCTTAGATTTATGGCATTTTTATTATTATTATTACAATTTTTTTTTACTAGTAATGGCAGTGATCAGCGATTTTTGGTGGTACTGCGATATTGTGACGGACAGATCAGACACTTTTGACACATTTTTGGGACCATTGACATTTATAAAGCGATCAGTGCTATAAAAATGCATTGATTACTGTATAAATGTTACTGGCAGGGAAGGGGTTAAAACTAGGAGGCGATCAAGGGGTTAAATGGGTTCCCTCGTTTGTGTTTCTAACTGTAGGGGGATGGAACTGACTAGAGGTGAACACAGGAGGAGTGGAAGAGTCCAGGTCCCCTGAGTAACTACAAGGGCCCCAGGTTCAACTTATGGGTGCCAAAAACCCCTAGCTAGACATGCCTCTCCTGACCACGCATGGTGGATGCCTGTTGCTGAGGACTTTTTAACCGCATTGGTCAGGTGGATTGCAGCTGTGTGAACCAGAGGGATACCTCGTTACAGGGGGAAATTTCCATTTGCATACAGTTATTACGCCTGTTACCCCTGCAGGGGTGAGGCGCTCTGGTGAGTGCAGGCACAAGAGGGGGATGCGGATGGAAGAGGGGAGCAATGAAGAGTCATCCTTATTTTACTTGTGCATGGATAACTGTTCACAGACTGCTATTTAAGATTTTTTGGGACCAGTTCATTTTAACGCACACATTTGTGTGTATTTATATACACATATATACATTTTATGGGACTGAATCACGCAGGAATTAGCACTTGTCACTTTCTTATAAATTTTTGTGTGTTGATGCATTACACAAAAAATATTTTTGGGACCAGTTTATTTTAACACGCAAATTTGTGTGTATTAATATACACATATACATTTTTTGGGACTAAACCACGCAGGAATTAGCACTTGTCACTTTATTACTATTTTTTTGTGTATTGATGCATTACACGAAAAATATTTTTTTATACCTTTGCTTATAACATGTGTTGAATGTTATGCTTATATTTGTTTTACTTATTTTTGATTGAAGAACTATTCACTTTATAGGGAGTGTTGGCAATACCCACATCAGTAAATTATATTTTACCTTCTTTTATATGAATTTACACATAGGTTCTATTAGTGAGACCATAGAGAATGCTCATAGCCACCCTCTAACAGGAACCTGGATCGCAGCATAAAATAAATTAGATTTGTCGGAGGCTCAAAGCAATAGAATGCACTTTTTAAAATTAAGACAATAAATTTGAAATATTAATATATAACTCAGATTAACATTCATTAGATGTAATGCCTGCATTCAGGCTGCATTCACACCTGAGCATTTTCAGCTCGTAAAACGCTCATAAACCGCCAGAAAAACCGCCTGAAAAACACCCAACAAGCAAAATCACATTATTTCACAGGCGTTTTTCTGCTTTTTAGATTGGTGACCTTTTGACCTGTACAGAATCACGGAAAAAACGTAGCAAAAACGCGTAAAAAAAAATCACCATAAAATTGCACGACTGTCTGCCTAAAAATTAAATGCTCAAGTGTGAATACAGCCTAAGCCGAGGTTCACACTACTGTGATGTGATGTACTGCGAATTTGATCAGTTTTTTTGTCCTGTGTGAGGTGCGAATTTGCCGTGATTTCTCCGCAAATTGATCACGATTTTACCACAAATTTACTGCGCTTTTAACTGCGAATTTCAGGAGTTAGACAGTGAACAATTAGCAGAGATGTGAACTGTATTCTACGAGTTTACTGAAAGTTCAGTTGAAGCTTATGAAGATAAAATTCGCACCGCACCATAGGACTTTGCATCACACCCATAGTCAACACGCACAGGACCCTTTTTTTTTTCTCGCACCAAATTCACAACGCATAGATGTAAACCAAAGCCATGGAAAACTATGCTTTTTACATGACCTGCAGATCTGTGTGTTCCTAAACGCATCAAACCCGCTGTAAATTCACATCAGTGTGAACCCGGGCTGAGAGGCTGCACTATATTACATTTTTGTTCTTTAGCTTACCTATCCATTAACTCTTGGTGCTTCCGCCTCCTGGCCCTTTAAGAGGTTTACGATGCTGGGGTGGGGTTGATCATGATCATGTGACCACCGTGATTGGCTGTCATGGCAGTCACATGATTGGAAAGCTGCCGATCACAAGTAGAAATTGGGAACTTTCTGTTAGCCGCCAGTAACTGTGCTGGGAGTGTGCAGGGCGTGCACTCTCAGCCCAGCTGTATTTACACGAATTCACGCAAATACGTGGCTGCTCGGCGCCAAGGCCAACCAACTGAGAGCCTGCATATTTGCATGTGGCTGGCTCCATGGGGTTAAACCAAAACTTTTTCTTCTATTGTGCTGTTTACAAAAGTCCTCCACCAAGGTTTGTCTGAGTACATGCAGCAGTAATGGAAGACCTCATAATATTTCATTAACCACTTGCCGACCGGCGCATGCCGATGTACGTCAGCAGAATGGCACATACAGGCAAATGGGCGTACAGGTACGTCCCTCTAAATTTGCCGCCGTGCCATCACGTGCGCGCTGGTCAGAACCTCCTTGAGTCCGATTGCGGGTCCCGTTGACTCGATCGCCGCAGGGATACCCACGATTGCCTCACGGGGAGGAAGAACAGGGAGATGCTAATGTAAACAAGCATCTCCCCATTCTGCCTAGTGACAGTGTCACTGATCTCTGCTCCTTGTGATCGGAGCAGAGATCAGTGATGTGTCATACACAGCCACGCCCCCTCCACAGTTAGAAACAAGCCCCTAGGACACACTTAACCCCTACACTGCCACCTAGTGGTTAACCCCTTCACTGTCAGTGTCATCTACACAGGAATTAATGCATTTGTATAGCACTGATTGCTGTATAAATGACAATGGTCCCGAAAATGGGTCAAAAATTTCCGATGTGTCCGCCATAATGTCGCAGTCATGATAAAAATCGCTGATCGCCGCCATTACTAGTAAAAAAATAAAAAATAAAATGCCATAAAACGATCCCCTATTTTGTAAACGCTATAACTTTTGCTCAAACCAATAATCGCTTATTGCGATTTTTTTTTTACCAAAAATATGTAGAAGAATATGTATCGACCTAAACTGAGGCAAAAAAATGTTTTTTTATATATTTTTGGGGGATATTTATTATAGCAAAATGTAAAAAATTATGTGTTTTTCAAATACCACCAAAAGAAAGCTCTATTTGTGGGAAAAAAAGGACGTCAATTTTGTTTGGGAGCCACGTCGCACGACCGCGCAATTGTCAGTTAAAGTGACGCAGTGCCGAATCGCAAAAAAGTGGTCTGGTCTTTGGCCTGCAAAATGGTCCGGAGCTTAAATGGTTAATAGGTCTTCATAAAAATAAAAGCGTCCAGAAAATTCTCCCATTATTGGCTTCCTAGCCATTATTTCACATAGTTATTGACATTGAAGAAGTCCCCATTTTTTACCCACACAGAGGAAAAGAATACAGTTATTCATAGTTTAGCTTACTGCATATTTTATCAAGTAAACTTTATTTTTTATAAAAGGTTACCTTTACATTAAGAACATTTAAAGGTCTTGGGAAGGTCTTTAAAAATGTGACCTTTAAAAGTCAGAAGGTTTATGAAATTTAACATTGCGAATAATTTAATTTTACAAAATGAAAAAAATTAAATATTATTTAAGTCATGAGGGCAATAAGTTTTGCATGACTGACTATAATTTTTCAAACACAACCAAATAATGGTTTGGATTAAAAGTCAAATTGGAATTTACTGTATATGAATATATATATAGGTCCTGTAAAGCCTGACAAAAGATCTGTCATTTTGGTAAATCAGTTTTGTGATCCAGGCACCCTTGCTAGAAAGTACAGTCAGGTCTTGGACTGTTCTGTCCACACTGCAGTTAACTAACAGATCTGGTGTTAGGACTTGCTCCTGTCCTGTGACTGGACAGTCTATCAGCAGCAGCGCATTGGTGAGGTCATCCTCTGTTGTACCTTTCTGTATGTACAGTGACAGAGTGTCACAGTGCTGTCCCTTCCTTTTCCAGTCGGCTATGCAGGGAACTACAGAAGGATGGTTTCAAGACAGATTTATAAACTTATTCTAGTTTTATGTAAATGAACATTTTAGATCTTCTTATGAATATGTGGATTTTATTATGAATTCCTGGCATGTCACAATTTACAACAGAATCATTCTTCAAAAAACTCAGTTTGTCTTCCACTTTATCCAGACCTAGTTTAGTCTACTTCATGCAGGAGGAAGCATTTCCTGATTTCCATCCGCTAATCATGTAGAAGCAAAAATACTGTTTATTATTTATTTTTTCCTTTGCACGTGATTGGGTATTCCTTGCAAATGGACTTTTCCCCACATTCACAAAGTTACGGAAAATTCTCTTCCAAAGTGAGCAGCCAACTGGCCTTTAGTAAATCAGCCGCAACCCCATCAACCCTAAAGGGAATTTTCACCAAATTCACAAAGCTAAGGGAAAATTCTCTTGCAAAGTGATCAGCCAACTGGCCTTTAGTAAATCAGCACCAAACCCTTTAACCCCCAAAGGGAATTTTCATCAAATGCAGAAAGCTAAGGGAAAATTCTCTTGCAAAATGAGCAACCTACAGGCCTTTAGTAAATTGCCTCCACATGCACAAAGCTAAGGGACAATTCCTTTGCAAAATGAGCAACCTACTGGCCTTTAGTAAATCAGCCCCAGCCCCCAAAGGGAATTTTCACCACATTCACAAAATTAAGTAAAATTCTCTTGCAAAGTGAGCAGCCAACTGGCCTTTAGTAAATCAGCCACAAACCCATCAACCCCTAAAGGGAAATTTAACCACATTCACAAAGCTAAGGAAAATTATCTTTACAAAGTGAGCAGCCAACTGGCCTTTAGTAAAACAGCTCCAAACCCATCAACCTCCAAGGGATTTTTTTTTTCCACATTCACAAAGCTATGGGAAAATTCCCTTGCAAAGTGAGCCACCAACTGGCCTTTAGTAAATCAACTCCAAACTCATCAACCCCCAAATGGAATTTTTATCAAATGCAGAAAGCTAAGGGATAATTCCCTCACAAAGTAAGCCGCCAACTGGCCTTTAGTAAATCGACTCTAACCCCATCAACCCCCAAAGGAAATTTTCACCACATGCACAAAGCAAAGGGACAATTCCCTTGTAAATTGAGCAACCTACTGGCCTTTAGTAAATCAGCCCCAGCTCCCAATGGGAATTTTCACCACATTCACAAAGCTAAGGAAAATATTCTTGCAAAGTGAGCAGCCAACTGGCCTTTAGTAAATTAACCCCAACCCCATCAACTGCCAAAGGGAATTTTCATCACATTCACAAAGCTAAGGGAAAATTCCCTTGCAAAGAAAATAGGCCTTTAGTAAAACAACCCCAACATGTGTACACACAGTTTAAGACTGCAATTCCAATTGGTAATCAATGGCAAGCAATGGCTAGCTCAGCCCATACACTTGCAATAAACGCTTTGGTAAACAATTTTTGATGCGTTGAATAATGACATTTTCATTTTACATGGATGGCTAGAATATCAATAAAATTTATTTTGGGAATTCATCACATGGGTTGTCAAAGAAAAGATGGGATGGGTGTGACTCTGACTTCTCGTGTCAATATGTGAAAGAATGTAAATGGGACCCTCTGTTATAATAACATTTCAGTTCACTGAGCAATGCATTGTCCTTATATGTGAATTTGATGAAGCTGCACAATTGTCAAAATAAAACCATAACAAATGACAACATTGCATCTAAGTAATCTGTTACTTCCATTTACTTTTCTAGATGCATTTGTGCTTATACAGCAACCTATTTTATTAGTGCTCTCAATTACAGAAAATATTTCTATAACAAATGCAGCACCAGCTAAAATGTCATTACTGGCTATTTCATGTGTTTAATGAATGTACTACTCAAAGAAACCCTGTCATCACATTGCTGATCGCTCCATCTGAAATTGCTAGCTTCCTGGCTGTAAATTTCACCCTTCGACATTAACACTTTGAGTCGTTGACCTGAAATGGGTTTGTAGATGGGGCCTTCCGACTGTCTGAATTCCCTGATCTGAATTCTTGCTTCAGGTTAGTGGTTCAGTATTCAAACTGTGGTCAGGATAACAAGCTAAGGGGTAACTAGAATTTTTAGAAGGAGGTTAATAATGGCAGTTATTAAATCTTTCATGTGGCATATTGACTTTAGAGGGGCTTTATGATAGTTGAGAAAACAAAATAGCATAAGCTGTTATTTAGGCACTTTAAAGAGCCAACGTCATGTTGACCTTTCAGGGTTAGAAACTGTGTAAAGCTCACCTCCTGACTACTTACCTCCTCAGCTCTCCCCTGCCGCCCATGCAGTCACCATCGAAACATTGCATACTGGGGTTGATTTACTAAAATTGAAGAGTGTAAAATCAGCTTCCAGGTTTTTTGTCAAAGCTTAATGGAATGAGCTGCACCAGATTTTGCACTCTCCAGTTTTAGTAATTCATCCCCACTGGGTCACCTGGAGTCAGAGCTCTGAGGGAGTGGTGATATAACCTCTTCCATCGTGTGATGTGCATCATTGGAGGAGGTCACATGCAGTGGCAACCCGTCCAAAGGGGGCGCCACCCCCCAAGTTATTATCAATAAAAAAAGTCACTTTAAGAGTGTCCAGAGTTGGACACACAGCGGTCTAAGGGGAGCTTCACAGCTTGCAATCAGCTGATGTTTAGGGAGTGGTTGGGGTGCAAGCAATGTGCCCCAACACTCACACTCTACACTCATTTAGCCCTTCTGTTTTTGATTGACGGGGACCAGAGGATGAGGCCGGTGCTTTTCGCGGCAGCACCACATCACTTCCGGTTTTCTAGCCGTCACTCTGTGATCTGTGACTGTGGAGTCGGCTGATTGCACGGATTGGGGAAGGTAAGTTCTGGCTCGGCGGGCCTCAGACTTCTCCTGCCTTCAGACTCACTTCACTTGTGAGATCCAGCCATCGATCCGTTCCTCCACACACACTTCCCTGCTTCTCTGCAGAGTCAGTTATTCTCTTCTCCACTCAGATTGGGCCCAGGCCAGGGCGAATGATCACACTGGAGCCATCATTTGGGGATTATTTCTTTCTGCTCTACTTGGATGTTACACACATGGCGGTATACGCTACATATACACAAATTGTGAGTATATCTGTTCTTTGTAGTGTATGCAGCTATATACACCCACCTTCTTCCTTCCTGTTTATGGAGACTCTCTATATACAGGAAGGAAGAAGGTGGGCAGATGTACTCACAATTTGTGTATATTATCTGTGTAGTAGTGTATAAAGCTATATACACCCACCTTCTTCCTTCATGTGTATACAGTCTCTATATACAGGAAGGAAGAAGGTGGCTGTATATAGCTGTACACACTACTACACAGATATACACAATTTGTGATTCCATCTGGCCTTTGTAGTGTATACAGCTGGTGGACAAAGATGAGACCTCTCTGGGGGGCACAGATGAGACCACTTTGGTGGGCATAGATGAGACCGTTTTGGTGGGCATAGATGAGACCACTCTGGTGGGCATAGTTGAACCCGCACTAGTGGGCACAGATGAGACTGCACTGGTGGGCACAGATGATACGGCACTGGTGGGCACAGATGAGATGGCACTGGTGGGTACAGATGAGACGGCACTGGTGGGCACAGATGAGACCACACTTATGGCCACTGGTGGGCACAAATGGGCTGCACTGGTGGGAACAGATGAGACTGCAGTGATGGGCATAGATGAGACTGCACTTATGGGCACTGGTGGGCACAGATAGGCTGCACTAGTGAGCACAGATGAGACCGTAGTGATGGGCACAGATGATACCGCACTTATAGACACTGGTGGGCGCAGATAGGCTGCACTGGTGGGCACAGATGAGACCGCTCTGGTGGGCACAGATGAGACCTCACTGATGGGTACAGATGGGACCACACTGGTGAGCACAAATGAGACTGCAGTGATGGGCATGGGCAGGCAGCACTTATGGGCACAGATAGACAGCACTGATGGGCGCCGATGAGACTGCACTGATTTTCTGCACTGATGTGGCTGATCTTATGGGTACTGATCGGCTGCACTAATAAGCAATGGACACCATCCACTGCCCTACTGACATTGTCCACTGCTTTACTGACACACTCCACAGCCAAATATCTGTAGGAGGGGTTTCCACCATCCCTGCTAAGTTTGCAGTCATTTTTTATGTCTTATTTTCAGTGTAATGTGTATTATATGTGATGTTACATATCACAGAGACTGGTATTGTGGTGATATTGAAGATTATTGAGATTTCCATACATAGAAGGTTCCACCATTATTGTGTTATTGATTAATATTAGTAGGGTACAACAGTTTAAGAGTTATCAAGCATGTCCTGTGTAGCGTATACAGCTTTATACATCCACCTTCTTCCTTCCTGTATATAGAGACCTTCCTCCATGCAGATATACATCATCCGTCCGGTTACTGTATATATAGCTGTATACAGGACAGATTATGTATATCTGCAGTCAGTGATGATGGAGGAAGGTCTCTATATACAGGAAGAGAAGTGTGTGTATATAGCTAGCTGTATACAGGGCAGATTGTGTATACCTGCATACCCTGATCTGTGTGCCTGAGCTATATACCCTGACCTGTATACCCTGATCTGTAATGCTGAGCTATATACCCTGACCTGTATTACTGAGCTGTATACCCTGATCTGTAATGCTGAGTTATATACCCTGTTCTATGAGGCTGAGCTGTATACCCTGATCTGTGGTGGGGGAGCACTGATGAGTATAATGTAGTCAGGAGGTAGGCTTTACACTGACATCTACCTGAAAAAGTAAGGTACCTGAATGTGAGCCTCTTGCAATCAAGAAGAGAAGCAGCATAAGGCGCCAGTTGTATTGTAGCACTCATGTGCTGACAAAGAACTTGCTGAGGGTAGGAGTGAGCAGAGATTAATTCATCTGTCTACTGCTTCTCCATTCACTGTCCAGTCACAGCCTGAGGGACAGTGTTAATTAACCAGTACGGTTAAAAATTAGATCTCCTACCCTGTGAGACAGAATTGTGTAAATCCCAGAAGTGAATGGACAGAAATACAATATATTTTGTATTTCTGTGTATTTAACTGTTTGGCTGAAGTTCAGCTTTAAAAGTTTTTTCTGACATGAATTAAGAGCAAAGCATATGCACAGTGATGCAATAAAAAAATTCACTTATTTCAGTGCAAGTGCTTACAATAAAATCCAAATTACTAGTTTTTTATTTAAAGTGCTCAGAAAAGTCCTTAATTAATCTAATGTGTTGGAAGTCCTTCATAAAAAGTGCTCTGTGCATTCATAACATATCTTCCGTGTATTATTCCACCAATGTACCACCTTTACCACCACTTAGGAGAGCTCACTAGACCACTATGACCCTCGGAATATAGTAGGTCCCTTCTGGGGATCAATAATCCAGGAACCCAACCAAATAATCACTTCTAAAACTCTCCAGTCTCCTGTGCACGCCCAGTTCTGATTGATCCAATCATGGAAGGCCCCCCATTTCAATCCGGGTGACAGGTAAATCCCCTCTGATCCCGGATCCAGCTTTCCTGCGCCCGGCCACACCGATCTCATCCTTCTGCCAGAGAACTATATTCCTCACTAGTGTGTCTCAGTCAAGAGCACTGTGTCATTTCTCTCTGCTGCTTCGTTCCTTTGCTATCAGCATGAGTCACTTCTGACACCACAAGATAAAGAGGTGACAGCAAAGGGAGCTTCAGCACACGGCCTGTGGTTGACAGCCTCAGCTTTGTTCCTGTGTGCTGTGTGAAGGGGGTTGAGCCCCTTCCCTCCAATCAGCTATCAGAGCTCTCCTCACTGAGCTCTGTAGAGTGCAACTTCAGCTTCACTCCCCAGCTGTATAAATTCTGCACTTCAAACACCTGTAGAAAAGAGAGGACTGCAGATAAACAGGTGCACCGTATGTAGGCGGTTTTGTTTCATCTCCGTTTATCACCTGAGGCCAGTCACTTTACTGGGTATATGTAAGGATTTACAACTACTTTAACATCACGATGCACCCATGTCCACTTGACTACAAAGATTAGACAAGGGCTAGATAATGAATTTAATAGAATCCAAAGATAGAAACATTTCAAAAGACACCATAAATACAGTACATTTATGTAAACATTTTTTTTAATTGAACGGTATTCTATTACATTAGAAACACCACAAAAGTCTAAAAATACATGTACAGCCAGTCTAGAAATGTAATTACCAGCCTCCAGGTTGATGTTTCAGAGTTTTATAGCCTTATATTAGAGTGAAACTGGGGATTTCTATGATGAAACCTCTAAAGTGCTCTTGTCTACTGTTGTGATTTAAGAAAGGAAAAACAGAAGGCTCACAATTGACAGAGGCAATATTACCATCATTGAATCAGTCTAGATGTGATCTGTATGAAATTCTCAATAAAGCAGATTTTATGGATAACTGTCAGCTGTCCTTAGACTCAACACCAATCACTGATGATGAAGATACAATATGCACTGTCAATGTAACTCATTCAGGTAGTAGGTATAATATGAAGAACTGTCTGTACTTTCCAAACAGGAATATTAGAGGGTTAGAGGGTTAAACTAAAAGGCATTCTATTTGCTTACAAAATGCAGAAAATATGTTTTAATGTGGGTAATTGGCAGTAAATTGGTTGGGTGGATTTACTAAAACTGGAGAGTGCAAAATTTGGTGCAACTCTGCATAGAAACCAATCAGCTTCCATTTTTTTTTTGTCAAAGCTTAATTGAACAAACTGAAGTTAGAAACTGATTGGGTACCATGAGCAGCTGCACCAACTTTTTCACTCTCATTTGCATAATGCAAAGTTCAAATAAATAAAGCAGACAAGTTTGAGACTAAACACAAAGCTGAAATAATGCAGCTCTCCAAAGGCTTCTGTGATTGGACAGGAGGAAAGGAAGGACAGGCATAACAACTTTAACAAATCAAATTATAAAGATGCTTGAATCTAAAGCACCAGTGTCAGGCTCCTGGAAATACAGCAATACCCGTCTTCCGTATTGTGCAGAGTATTGCAATAAGTGCTGGAAACTTCCTGGATGCAGTAATACGACTACTTTCATGGAGAAATATATTACATTTGTAACAAAAAAATATAATTACTGCACTATCTGTGCAAAAATAAATAAAGTGCACACATGTGAATCTAAGAACCCGCTGCAACCTCTGTGTGAGACACACACAACAGTATACAACCCGAAAAGTTTAGGATGCGCTGATTAATATTAATCAAAATGAAAATGCTATTTGAGTGAAACAAAAACAAAAGAACGAACAGTCTTGTGAACAAAAAATTATGCAAAATGGTGCATTAATTTAAAAAACGCTATTGAGTCCTTGATGGAAAAAAGAGCCAAAAAAGTTCATATGCTGGAAATGGTGCATCAATATGTGACTCCACAGTGGTGCACAAGCATAACACCACAGGAAAAGTGCACGATAGGAAATAGGATAGTGTCTCCACCTCTGTACAAACTGCCGCCTAACAGCTGTAAGTGATCTCCTATTACAGGAGATTAAATGTCAAAACACGCAGCATACGTGAACCAACATCCTGGGAAGACATAGAAAAACTACCAAAATGTGAAGCTCCCTCCTAACAGCAAAACTATAGGAAGTAAGAAGACTTTCAAAATAAAGTCAGATGCAGAAGTGAACATCTACAAGTACAAAGCCAGAATAGTTGCCAAAGGTTACTTCCAGAAATTTGGTAAAGATTATAATTAAACATTCGCTCCCATCGTAAAACACTCCACCATCAGAGAGCTTCCTAGTGTTGCAACTGGGAAGAGCATGCAAGTCAAACACCTAGACCAGTGATGGCGAACATTGGCACCCCAGATGTTTTGGAACTACATTTCCCATGATGCTTAACTAAACCGCAGAGTGCATGAGCATCATGGGAAAAGTAGCTTTGTCATCATGGTACATATTTTTTTTTCCTTCTGTCGTATTCATCAATTAATTTCACTTTGACATAGTCAAGCATTAGTTCCTCCGCGGGTCTGGTTTCTAAAGCGTTAATAAGAGCATTATATGTCTTTGGAAGGCTGCAGAGGAGCAGGGCAACAATATGGTTATCGTTGATGTCCTGTCTGATGTAACGCAGCTGCTCTATGATTTCTAGCATAGCCTTCATGTGGTCACACATTTGCTGGCCTTCTTCTAGTCTCATCTTATACAACTTTCTTAGTAGAAACAGCTTACTGTTTAGACTTGAACGCTCATGCAACTTTTGTAATGAAGTCCACATACCTTTGGCCATTTTCTCTGTTCTTATGCGGATAAGCTGGTCATCTTCTACTAGCAAGTTTATAATTACTTTTGCCTGTCTGTCCTTCCTATCCCAGTCCTCCGTCTCTTCATCTGTGGGTCTGTTTGTATTCAGCAATTGCCACAAACCATCCCTGCCTAGAATAATTTCTAGTTTAAACGTACACAGCTGGTAATTGGCATTGTTCAGCTTTGCTATTGCAAACTTCACATCTGAACCGCTTGGCATCTTTCAGCTGCTTGCATAGATATAATACTCACAGACTTGCATAATTATTTTTTCAGTGCCTAGACGCTGCTGGGTGCTGCTGGAGGTGCCTGGTGCCACATTAATGGGAGAGCAGTAAAACTGTCAGATGTAAACAATAGAGATAAGTCTAGGAGATGTCATGCAGTTTCTTGAACTCAACTCATAGTGTGCTTTAGTTTTTTCAAAGAAGTTGGATTGCTGAAATATTGCTTTCATTTCACATAACACATTAAGAAATAGCTTTCCTATCTGGAGGATGTTTGTGAAGGGTGCTTTACAACCAGTCCAGTGGAAATTATGTTGTATGCAACAAATCCAGTAATATGAGATTGAAAAAGATATTCTGGATTGATATATTTGCACTACTAATTGTAATATCAAATGACTATACATTATCAGCTACTATTATGTCAATGTGATTCAAGTTAATTTTCTTTTTTCTGTAGCAATACAATGTAAATAGATTTTAATGAGACAAAAATTTGTTATATTTATATTTTGGTGAAGCTTTCAACTACAGTTCCGTGGGGTTTTTTTTATTTTTTTTTTTTTTACTTTTTTTTTTCTAAAGACTCTACCTGTCAGTGAGAGTCAACAGCCCCATAAAGTGTTTGCTGCTTGTTCTCAAGGGGTGAGGGGGATTATTTATAAATGTGTCACTGACATGGAAAATGTTCCTTTATGGATTGCAAGTGGGAAACAGATAAAAAAAAAATACTGCCCCAGGAATCCTTTGTAACAGGTGCACCATGTATTAAATGTTTATTAGTAACACACATATATTTATCTATTAAAAAAAGAACTGCCAAAAAGAATGCAAAGGTTGCAGGATGGAGATTGGACAGGAAACTCTATAATAATTCTATAATTAATATAAATGCAGCCTAAGGTTTTAAAAGGGAGAATACTTACAAAACCAACACGTCTGTTTTAATGTGAAATTAACTTTTGTGGTACCATAAAACATATTTTACGCTTTCAATGTTGTGTAAATCAAACAATAAAAATCCTGCTAAAATCCATTTAAAATTCAGTCTGGGAAGAATGAATAGCAAAAAAAGCCAGGTTTTATGGTATGCAGGCAGTTTCTTAGAGTATTTCACATAACTTACTTTTTAGATTTGTTTCCTCTGAAAGTTTTGGTATAAGGCACATATTCTTTCTTACATCAGCAGTATAAGCACGTACTAGTCTTATATGTATACATTCATCTCACTTTTACTTTCCTTCACTAGGATAGAATATTTAGGAATCGGATATGGATGAATTAGTTGCTGAAAAGTTTACCCAGCAATGATATACAGTGGGTCTGAAAAGGCTCATAAATGTTATTGCTGTTTATACCAGAAATAGCATAATATTTTTTGCAAGTCTATGTCTGCTCTAGCACACAGGCACACTTGTGCACAGACTGATTTGTTAGGCTCTGTTACTTTAGCCACTTCAGCCCCGGAAGATTTTTCTGCTGAATGACCGGGCCATTTTTTGCGATTTAACCACTTCAGCCCTGGAAGGATTTACCCCTATCTGACTAGAGCACTTTTTGCGATTCGGCACTGCGTCACTTTAACTGACAATTGCGCGATCGTGCGTTGTGGCTCCCAAACAAAATTGACATCCTTTTTTCCCACATATAGAGCGTTCTTTTGGTGGTGTTTGATCACCCCTGCAGTTTTTATTTTTTGCGCTATAAACAAAAAAGCGTCAATTTTGAAAAAAAAACACATTATTGTTTACTTTTTGCTATAATAAATACCCCTCAAAAATATATAAAAAAACATTTTTTTCCATGTTCTGTCCCTCGTGCTTGCAATCGCTCATGGCCGGCGGTCATTGCGACCATCGGGCACGAGCATCGGCACCTGGGCTGTGCAGCGGGCACGCGCGTGTGCTGCCTGCTACCCTGATCCCGCGAGCCGACAAATAACTACGAAGGTTTGTGGGATCGTGTCGAGCTACCACAGTATAATGACGGCGGCTGGTTAGCAAGCGGTTGTGAACTTGCCAAAGGAAAAAAAATTAGGCTTACAACATATAAAACGTTGAGGAACCTACGCAGGGCTGGCCCAAGATACTGTGCTGCCTGGGTCCAAGAATGAAATGCTGCCCCCCACCCCCAAAAAAAAAATCATGCCCACCAGAAGCCCTCCACAACCATTATTTTATATCATGATAATTAAAACTAAAATTTAATTTATATGTGTAAATGTGTATCATTATGTTCAATTCCACGGGGTGGGCTTGGGCAGTATAGGGGCGGGCTAGGGCAGTAAAGGGGCCGGCTAGGGTAGTATATAGACATGCTAGGGTAGTATAAGGGCAGGCTAGAGTAGTATGTGGACAGGCCAGGGTAGTGTATGAACAGACTAGGGTAGTTTATGGACAGGCTAAGGCAGTATAGGGGCAGGCTGGGGTGGTATATAGACAGGCTAGAGCGGTATATAGACAGGCTAGGGTAGTATATAGACAGTTTAGAGTAGTATGCAGACAGGCTAGTGCATTATACAGACAGGCTAGAGTAGTATAGGGGCAGGCTAGGGTGGTATATAGACAGGCCGTGGTTCAATTTGCCCATAGTAGGGCTGGCCCTGAACCTATGAGCAGGTTTATCTTTGTAGCAGCAAGAATTTCTGTTGCCAGATCTTGGAGATCCCTTAAAATTCTGCTTGAATTGCTGAAGGCCAAACTGTCATGAGTCATGGTTAATAAATGTCTCTAAGCTATCTTGCTTGAAAAAAAATTGAAGATATGGTATACTAGTATAAATATGTATCTGGTACCACTTGAACCATCTGTAAAGCCAACTATCTGGATCGGTTGGGTCACTCTCAATCATCTACATCTTCCTCCCTTTCTTTCCCTTTCTATCTTCTACTTATCTGCTCTGCCCATGTATCATAGGATGTCTTGATCTTAGGCTCTCCGTATCACATTATGGGAATGATGTAATTATCACAATTTTTCAAATTACTTTACCCCTCTGTTAAGGGTAAATGCAATAACATTTGTACACTTTTTACTCCTATTGGAAAGAAAAAGTTGAGGAACAAAATTTTTTTTATTTTTTTTCTCTTTCCCCCGAATCCTGGGCCTTTTTTTCAAGAGATTACTTTTCAATCCTTTTCGCCTGTGCCACTGAACACTGCTCCAATGAAGAGGTATTGCTGCCTGAATTCTCTTCTGAAACCACCACTTCCAGCAGCATCGATCACCATTGTCCCTGCTGTGCTGGGTGGTTCCTCTCACTAACCCCCACATTGCTACAGGACACAGTAGGGATGAACCACTGATCTCGGCTGGTGACACAGGGGATCAATACCTTGGGAGGTGATGGTTTCAGAAGAGATTTCAGGCAGAAATTTCACTTCATTGCTACAAAGATTAGTAGCTAGGGTAGTGGGAGCAGTAAGTATTTACACCCTTCTTTTCAGGTGCAGCTGCTATTTAACATTTCTTTTTCAACAGTGATAATAAATGTTCCTTTTCATAATGTACTTGGAGTGAAGAAAACACTGAATGCATTTGAGGATAGAAGTATAGAATATACACCATTATCTCTAAAATGCCTTCCATTCTTAATTTCCCTTCACTTGGGGAATTCATTTTAAGGAAGATAACAATGGAACAAAACAGAAAAGAATATTAAAAACAAAACACTTGTGTTTTGGATTAATTAGGGACTCTTTCAAAACGGCAATTAAATTAAGGCTATATCTGTTCAGGCTTCTTGGAAATTGATTAATCTTTTTACAAAAACTTCTACAGGGAGTCTGAATAAAGAAAAAAACCTAATCTAACTCAATACAATGTTAACACCTCAGAGAGTAGGGTCTGCAACATCATGACATGGCCTAGCGTAGGCTTGCAGTTTAACAATAGTAACATATACTTTTCAGAGGTATATACTATATATAATAAACTTATTGGCATTGAAAATGAATATACAGCCACAGAAAAACCCAAACACTGCATACCAGAGAAATATGCCAACATGGTTACATTAGTGGGGAGAGCTGGGGTAGAAAAAACACTTATGCGATTTGGATGTGGTTTCCCTGCATCCAATTCACATGACAGGAGACTGTGACTGGCTCTCAATGGAGGGGTCCAGTCATCTTTGGCTCCCATTCAGGTCTGAATTCAGGCAAAAATTCAGGCCTGATTCATCCATGAAACAAAGAACGGGGACGCACTGGACCCCTGCTGTGAGCAGCATCCGAGTGTGAATGTAGCCTTATGCTGCGTACACACGACAGGACTTTTTGACGGACTTGATTCAGCGGACAGTCCGACGGACTTTGCAGCTGAGGTCCGCTGGACTTTCAAACAAATGGACTTGGCCACACACGATTACTCCAAAATTCAGACGGATTCCAACGTGATGACGTAGAATAAGGAAGTTCATAGCAAGTAGCCAATAGCTGCCCTAGCGTCAGTTTTAGCCCGTCGAACTAGCACACAGACGACTGGATTTTTTGACTCGAGTCCGTCGGAAAGATTTGAAGCAAGTTTTATTTCTAGGTCCGCCTGACTTTTGGGAAGAAAAAGTCCGCTGGAGCCCACACACGAAAGAATTGTCTGACGGATTCCAGTCCGCCGGACCAAGTCCGTCGAAAAGTCCGGTCGTGTGTATGCGGAATTACACTAAATGCCAGGAGATCAATGGCCATAACAACAATTATAGACTAATAGGGAATATCCACCCTGCCAGTTATAAGTCAGATTGGGGAGGTCTCTTACTAGGCAACGGAGGCAAAGTAGGATGCATCTACATTGTCCTAAATGTTAGGATAAAAATAAATGGCAACATGACCATCAAATAAATGACACCAAAAACAGGAGGTCTCAGAATCTGGTGCAGCCGTGCATGGTAGCCAATCAGCTTCTAACTTGCTGAACAGCTGATTAAGCTTTGACAATAAAACCTGGGAGCTGATTGGTTTCTATGCAGAACTGCACCAGATTTTACACTCTCTAGTTTTAGTAAATCCACCTATAGTATTCAGATTGCCGTTATAGTACTTCATGCTTCTGTAAATTATATATAATTTTTTTTGTTATAATGATAATGTTTTTTCTTTTTTCTTGTGGCAGTCGAGCTGTAGTAGGATTCATATGGAGAAAGCAGTGTATTTGATAGCTAATCAGTTACAAAAATGTTTTTGTGTCAAACATGCTTGCTTAGTAGGATAGTAAGTCATTTCACCCTGTTTTAGGTGTTGTGTTAACCATAGTAAAATAGTTTATGAGAGGAGTTAGAAATGTTTAATCTGCAGATCCAAAGTAGCAAATTGTTACCATACCATAAGACTTGAGAAAAGACTTATTGTGGAAATGTCAACAAAGACAACTAGTAATGGCTGTATAATACAGTGCAGAATTTCTTCACCATTTCTGTAAGCCTCAGTAATGCCAAGAGAAATACATTTTTTTAATATATTTCCTTTTCAATATTTTTGTCTAGTGCCAGCATCACTTCATTCCAAAACCTTCCAGATGTAATTCTTCCCTCATTCTCCATCCCCCTCCATCCCCCATCTCAAATCTATATATGTTAAAAACCTGAGGCTGCCCCAAGCATACCCCTGGCAGAGATGTAAAGAACTGCACAAAGATTGGACAAAAGTATCATAAAATATAACAATTTATCAAAAACATGCTTAAAAGGTAGAGGGAAATAGCAAAAAACTTTTGTACATAAGAATATATGTATACAATCAAAGGTTACAGCCATGCATGACTCTTAAAAGAATTCAGAGGGTCGATAAACCCCTAAAATACAAGGGTTACCGGGTATAGTAAATCTTGACATGGTCCACTACATGTTTCGCAGCATAAGCCGCTTCCTCAGGAGGAGTCAATTCTTGTCATCTACAAAAGTAAACATGCTCTCATAATCAAACAGCTTTAACATAGAATGTACAGAAAAAAATAATAATATTCAGTAAATAGCATGTAGTTAACATATAATTTGGGGGATCTTTCAATCCATGCACTGCTTACACGGAGAGACCAGTGGACAATAGGACAGTGCAACAGAGGCACTCAAAGGTAGTCCCCCCCCAAATATATATATATATATATATATATATATAAATATAATATAATATAATATAATGTGTATGTGTGTGTGTGTTTTGAGAAGTTCTATGGTGTTGTATTATGTTCTTATCTCATATAAACAAGAGCTGTCTGTTATCCTTGATTGCATTTTCTATTGGCTATATCTCAAATTGCAGAAGTATTTAATTTAATTGTATTTAATTTAAAACATAGATATAAAAAAGTGTGCTATATCATTCTATAGTGATTTTATGCTTGGACAAACTAGACTTTGTTTACTATACAGTAATGTAGCAATCCATCGCCACTATGTCCGTGACCCTAAAGTTTAACCACCATTCTTTCACCGATGTACCAGAATGACAGGAAGAAAAAATTGTGGAGAAGGCTTGGAAGAGCTCATGATCCAAGGCACACAACATTGTCTGTAAAACATGGTAGAGGCAGTGTGATGGCATGGGCATGCAGGGCTTCCAGTGCCATTGGTGCTTATTGATGATGTTACAGAAACAGCTGTTTTTTTGGGGGGGCGGCAAACAACCACCCACCCCCCCTTGATGTTTGCTAGTCAGTCCGGCACTTACCCCATTGTGGCGGATGGCGGATGGCAGGCAGCGTGGTGCAGCGGCTTGGCTCCTTGAGTCCTCACCTCCATGGCAGCTTTCAGCTCCTTCCCTCCTCCTCCTAGGTGTCTAATAGGATCGCCTGTCCTTTCGCCAATCGGGTGATCGGGGTCAAAGGCCACTTCCTGATTGGCCAGGAGGAGGATCAGTGTTGCAACAGCGAATATTGATTAACTGTTGTAATACACCTGGGTGGGCTCAGAGCACCCTCTCTGTGACCTGAGCCCACCCTATATTGAAGCCTAATAGAGCCCCTGGCTCTAGGCAGTGCTTAAAAAAATAATCCCTCTGGATTGGAATCCATGTGCAGGTGTCCTGAAAGGGGCCAGATGCATGGATAGTGGAAGCAGCGATGGGGGGGGGGGGGGTGCCTGTGCGCCCATGCATCCTTAATGGATGGGCCACCCTTGGACAGAAGACAGAAGCAGCTGGATAAATTCTGCAGTGTTTAGAGATATACTCTCAGCCCAGATTCAGCCAAAGGCAGCAAAGTTGATTGGACAGAGCTTCACAGTACAGATGGACAATGAACCAAAACACACTGCAAAAGCAACCCAGGAACTTTTGAAGGAAAATTAGTGGAATATTCTGCAATGGCCAAGTCAATCACCTGATTTCAACTTAATTGAGCATGCATTTCTCTTACTGAAGGCAAAACTAAAGGCAGAAAGACCCACAAACAAAGACTGAAGACAGCTACAATTAGAGCCTGGCAAGGAATCAGAAAGGCAGAAAACCAGTCTTTGGTAATGTTCATAGGTTCCAGACTTCAGGCACTCATTGACAGTAAAGGATTCTCAATAAAAAATATCATTTTATTTATGATTATATGCATTTGCCCAATTACATTTGAGCCCTGAAAATGGGGGTACTGTGTATAAAAATGGTTGCAGTTCCTAAAATTTGTACTTGATATTTATGTTCAACTCCTTGAATTAAAGCTGAAAGTCTGCACTTCAAATTCATTTGGATTGTTTTGTTTTAGATTTTTTTATTCTGGTAGCATACAGAATCAAAAGTATGAAAATTATGCCTGTATCCAAATATACAGTATATGGAACTAACTGTAGGTAAGTCTATAATAAGGTTTACCTATAGGTATTGCAAATATCTCTTAAACATGCGCCCTTTAGGAGATATTTACTGTGCAGGCAGCCGGTTACATCACCGCTGCATGCACTCTGCCTGGGCTGTTTCTTCAGAGTCCTGTGCCATGAATGGTGGCTGTCGTCCGCAGACCCGGAAGGAAGATGGGTGAATTTGGAAGGCTTGTCAGAGGTGACAGCTCACTGCTGGAAGGGCTTTGTTCTAAGGTAAGTTTAACAATGCAATGCATACTAGCACATTATGCCTCTACCTTGCAGTCCAAAAAAACCCAGCCAAAAAAACAACACAGCGGTTTACTTTTACTTTAACCACTTTCAGACCGGACCATTTTGCTGGCTTAAGACCAGACCACTTTTTTTTCGATTCTGCACTGCATGACAATTGCACGGTCATGCGACGTGGCTCCCAAACAAAATTGACATCCTTTTTTTTCCCACAAATAGAGCTTTGTTTAGGTGGCATTTGATCACCCCTGCGTTTTTTATTTTTTGCGCTATAAACAAAAAAAAGAGCGACAATTTTGAAAAAACACTTTTTTTTTACATTTTGTTATTATAAATATCCCCCAAAAATAAATAAGAAAACATATTTTTTTCTCAGTTTTGGCCGATACGTATTCTATACATATTTTTGGTAAAAAAAATTGCAATAAGCGATTGATTGGTTTGCACAAAAGTTATAGCGTTTACAAAATAGGGGATAGTTTTATGGCATTTTTATAAAAAAAAATTTTTTACTAGTAATGGCGGCGATCAGAGATTTTTATTGTGACTGCGACATTATGGCAGACACATCGGACATTTTTGACACATTTTTGGGACAATTCTCATTTATACAGCAATCATTGCTATAAAAATGCACTGATTCCTGTGTAAATGACACTGGTAGTGAAGGGGTTAACCACTAGGTAGCAGTATGTGTTAAATGCATCCTAGGGGCTTGTTGCTAGCTGTAGGGGGCGTGGCTGTGTTGTACACATCAATGATCTCTGCTTCAATCAGTTGCTAGGCAGAACGTGCAGATGCTTGTTTACTTTAGCATCTCCCTGTTCTTCCTCCCTGTGAGATGATCGCGGGTATGCCCGTGGCGATCGAGTTCGCTTGACCCGCGATCAGACTCACAGAGGCCTCGACCAGCAAGTAAGCGCGCCAGCCGGCAACGCGCATGCGATGGCAGGGCGGCAAATTTAAAGGAAAGTACCTGTACGCCCATTTGCTTGTCTGTGCCATTCTGCTGATGTAAATGTGTGTGCGCTGGTCGGGAAGTGGTTAAGGAACACTGAGAGTTTTATGGTTTATATGATGCAATGAATGTTTGCTGTTTCAACAAATTAGTTACAGCAGTATCAAATATATAATATTGATTTTTTGACTAGTAAAATTACTAACTGCTCTCTGTTCTGTCTCCACGCTCATTTTTACAGATCATTTTTATTTTGAGCATTTCAAAGTATGATAGAGCAGGTTGACGCACTTGTTTCATTTGGACTATAAAAAACATGCCATTTTTGATGATATTTCCTGTGTGGTTCTAAGGTTTAAACTCTTAAACTCTTACCATTTTTTTTGTTTTTGGGTTCAGTGAAAGTTTACATTTTGAGCATTGCATTCATACATTTTATGTGCCATTTTTAAAAAGCCAGAATGCCATTTTTCTGTTCCGTTCTGTTCTGTCTGAAATGCTCACTGCAAATTTAACTGGGAATTAAAAGCTATTGAAACTCCAAAGACATGCTGGTAGGTTAATTGGCTTCTGCATAAATTGAAGGTTCTCCCAGCAGGCCAAAGAATTCAAGAAAACCCCTGCCCATTGGCTGAGATACCCCATATACCCATAATCTGACCTTGCATTGCCCTTCTCATTTCTAGTACAACCAGGTACCCAGCCACCTATTGGTAGAAGAGAAAAGTGCAACAAGGCCAAACAGGGAGAAATCAATTGATTTCTAACAATTGGCCAAGATGACTATTCCTGGCAAGTACATTAACCTCCCTGGTGGTAATCCCGAGTCTGGCTCGGGTTGGGATTTTACTGACACAAGCGGTAACCCCGATCTAGACTCGGGATCGCATCGCTGGATACAGGGAGGATTCACACAGTGCCGAATGCTGCCGAGCTCCGTTCCCTGCGACGTTACGACGCCCGGGAGCGGAGATCAGTGCCAAATTCAAAAAAGTTAAAGTACACAAAACTGGGGATGAACTGGGGATGAAAAAATGCCACCTAAGGTCTGTCCATGACAGGACCTCAAGGTTCGGGAATTCCCTGGACAGGTAGGACAAGACTTCAAAAAGTGTCCTGCCTGGCCACAATAAAGGCACAATCTCTCCCTCCTCCTAAAAGATCTCTCATCCGCAGAGAGACACATGAAGCCCAAGTGCATGGGTTCATCTTCATTGACCGACTCGGTACCAGGAGGCATGGGATGTGAGGGAGGCATGGGTGGGACTGCAAAGCTCAGAGGCAAATGTACAGGAGGCTTCCGCAAGCGCTCCTTAAAAGAGAGTCTTTCTTTTAAATTGGTACATTTGGATTGTTTCATTTTTCTTTTTATTCTGGTGGCATACAGAGTCAAAAGTATGAAAATTGTGCCTGTGTCCAAATATACAGTATATGAAAGTAACTGTTAGTAAGTCTATAACAAGGCTTACCTATAGGTATTGTAAATATCTCTTAAACATGCGCCCTTTAGGAGATATTTACTGTGCAGGCAGCCAGTTACATCACCGTCGCATGCACTCTGAAGGAGCGGTTGCCTGGCCGTTCCTTCAGAGCCCTGTGCCATAAACGGCGGCTGATGTCCGCGAACCCAGAAGGAAGATGGTTGAATTTGGAAGACTTGTCAGAGGTGACAGCTCGCCGCAGGAAGGGCTTTGTTCTAAGGTAAGTTTAACAATGCAATGCATACTAGCACATTATGAATTTACCTTGCAGGTCCAAAAAAAAAAAAACCCCAAAAACACAGCGGTTTACTACTACTTTAACAAACACTGTTTTATGGTTTATATGATGCAATGAATGTTTGCTGTTTAAACAAATTAGTTGCAGCAGTATCAAATATATAATATTGATTTTTTGACTAATAAAATTACTAACTGCTCTCTGTTCTGTCTCCACGCTCATTTTTACAGATCATTTTTATTTTGAGCATTTCAAATTTATGATAGAGCAGGTTGACGCACTTGTTTCATTTAGACTATAAAAATGCATGCCACTAAATTTCATTTTTGATGGTATTTCCTGTGTGTGGTTCTAGGGTTTAAACTCTTAAACTCTTACAATTTTTTTTGTTTTTGGGTTCAGTGAAAGTTTACATTTTGAGCATTACATTCATACATTTTGTGTGCCATTTTTAAAAAGCCAGAATGACATTTTTATGGTCAGTTCTGTTCTGTCCGAAATGCTCACTGCACTTGGAAAATTAAACTGGGAATTAAAAGCTATTGAAACTCCGAAGACATGCTGGTAGGTTAATTGGCTTCTGTCCAAAATTGGCCCTAGTATATGTTTGTGGACTCCTTGAGGGTAGGGGCTGACCGATGTGGGTGTGCGATGTACTGTATGTGTAGAGCTCTGCGTAAATTGACGGCGCTATATGAGTACCTTAAATAATAATATAATAGATGAGCATCTTAATGAGACACAATGTATAGGGATAGGGACAAATGTAGTCACACACCCACACTCACTCTGGTGGAACTGGATGGACTGGTGTCTTTATTCAACCTTACTAACTATGTAACCATGAAACAAAGGATTTACAAAAGTGCAGAGTACACTATGAGAAAAAAACTTTTTGTAATTGGATGAGCTCTTATTGTGCTATAATTTGCTATCATTGTTGTGAGTAATACAAACTGTATCATCTGCAGCCTATGCAAAGTGGTTTCAATACCTTGACCCCCTATTAGTGCCCCTCCGTTCTGCCTATCTGTGCTGTCTATCAGTGCCCATCCGTGCCACCTATCAGTGCCGACTATCAGTACCCATCCGTGGCACATATCAGTGCCACCTATCAGTGCCCCATCAGTGGCACATATTAGTGCCCATCATCAGTGGCACATATTAGTGCTGATCGTCGGTGCCCATTAATGCCACCTCATTGCTGCCGCCTTATCAGTGCCTATCAGTATAGCCCCATCAGTGCCCATCAGTGAAGGAGAAAACTTAGGCCGCGTACACACGGGCGGACTGTCTGACGGACTTGGTCCGCTGAAACGTGTTTCAGCGGACAGTCCGCTCGTGTGTGGGCTTCAGCGGACTTTTTCAGCGGACAGTCTGGCGGACTAAGTCTTTCGGAATTTCCGTAATATTGTCCGTCCAACTTTGGTTTCAGCGGACAGTCCGCTCGTGTGTAGGCAAGTTGGACGGACTAAGTATGGCGCATGCTCAGAAAGGATTTACACGGCCGAAGGTTGCATTGCAGTGTATTGGACGTCGTATTTCTAGTCCCGTCGTACGTGCTGTACACGTCATTGCGCAAGCTTTCAGCGGACTGTCTGTTCATCGTGTGTGGTCAAGTCCGTTCATTCAAAAGTAGGATTGTCTGACGGACTTAGTTGGCCAGACAGTCCGCCCGTGTGTACGCGGCCTTACTTATTTACAAAGTTTTGTAACTGAAACAAAAAAAGTTTTTTTTTCAAAATGTTCGTTTTTTTTTTATTTGTTTAGCAGAAAATACCACTGATCAAATACCACAAAAAGAAAGTTCTATTTGTGGGAACAAAAGTATAAAAATGTAGTTTAGGTGCAGTATAGCATGACCACGCAATTTTCATTCAAAGTGCGACAGCGCTGAAAGCTGAAAATTGGTCTGGGCAGGAAGGTGTATAAGTGTCCAGTATTGAAGTGGTTAAAGTGTATCTATGCTCAAAATGTAAAATCAAATATTTGTCTCCACATTATATTTAATTTCTTTGTATTGTAGCAAGGTTCCAGGCCTCCTTCGGTCTAATGAGAACCTCCGGGGCAAGAGATAGCTGACATTCTTCTGTATATGGTGGGTTGTGAGGCATAGTAGGTGCAAGGTAGTTAAATTCATTGGGCGCCAGGCACTTCTTGAATGCAAAAGATATATTGATTTCTCTTAATAGAACTTTGGGATAGAGGGTTAAGGCCAGGACAACCTTAGGTAGTTGTAAGATGAATTGGCAGACTCCAAGACTTTAATAGGAGGACAGCCATGCAGGGAAAGGCATCCAAAAAGACGCCATATCTGCATGTGCAGGAATGCTGTCTCCTATGGCAACAGTCTTTAACAGTTCCTAACACAAAGTGTAACAGTTCCTTCACTTTCACTACAATCGCTTCTCGTAGTTCTTCAGCCCACTGAGCTCCCAGTCTCTCACTAGACTAGATATTTCACTGCCAATGAATCCCTTGAGCTCCTCCAATCTTCACAGTAATATCTTCCTCAAGCGTCACCCCCGCCTCTCTGCCGGGTTGCTAGTTTGGCAAGATACTCAGGATACTTCTCAAGCTTCACCCCACTGCCCTGCTCGGTCCCTGGCTTGACACACAAGGCTGCTCTGCAGGGGTCACCTCCATTGGCTGGGTCCCTGGCTTGATACTAACTGATTCTACACCGCCACCGGTTGGTGAGAATTCTGCTCCTGTACTTTCTTCAGTTACTCACAGTGGTCCCTGGTAATAAGGTGGTTGGTCCCTTAGTGGTGACAGCTTCCCTTCTACCTCTGAACCCGACAGGTTCTCCGGTTGGCATAACCGTCACTTCTGGTTGGACTGCAAGCCGCAATCCCAAACCTCTCCTGCTTTCTTGCTTCTTGATAGGCCCTAAGACAGCCTAGCAGCCAGATGTGCCCAGGATAGGCCCAATCTCCGGCCTAGCAGCCCGGGCAGTACAACACACGTCCACTCAGACAGCCTTCCAGGTGCACAGATCACCTGACTCCATCCAAATGTATAGGTTCTCCCAGCAGGCCAAAGAATTCAAGAAAACCCCTGCCCTTTGGCTGAGATACCCCATATACCCACAATCTGACCTTGCATTGCCCTTCTCATATCTAGTACAAGCAGGTACCCGGCCACCTAGTGGTAGAAGAGAAAAGTGCAACAAGGCCAAACAGGGAGAAATCAATTGATTTCTAACAAATGGCAAAGATGACTATTCCTGGCAAGTACATTTTTTAAGGAGCAACCATGCCTAAACTCCAGGGTGCTACATCATCAATCTGAATGATCCTGAAGTTTGTAAACTTGCTTCGTGAAGATCCCCACATGTTTACTTCATTGAATTCTGTGACGAGTATTCACTCTGCCTTGTAGGTAGGTACTGCTGTGTCACACATTTCACAGAGCCTGTCCTCTGAACTACAGAGATGCTGAGGGGAAGAGTACAGAAATCATTGCTTGCAGGTAGCAATATACCATGGTATATGTAGTCCTTAGAATTTAAACCAGAGAGGAGAAGCTGCAAAACATGCATGGAATCCAGGAAGTTGTTAAAAGATATGGCCAGAAAACATGCAGCACTCAAAACATGAAAAGGAGATTTTTCAATAAGTGTATATGGGATTGCCAAAAAAAAGCTATTTGTAATGCTGATGTTATATATTGAAAGTGCATAATGCAACCAGAGATTTCTTTTAAATTGTACTTTTTATTATGGCAGGACTATAGACGCTTGGGTGGATGTGCCTATGGGGACATCTTTAAGTATTTAACAGACTGATCTAAATTCAAAAAGATTGATTTACTAAAGAGCTAGAGTATTTAACCCCCCTGGCGGTAATCGCGAGTCTGGCTCGGGTTGGGAATTTACTAGCAGGAGCGGTAACCCCGAACCAGACTCGAGATCACTTCGCTGGATGCAGGGGAGGACACAGTGAGACTTACTTACCTTGTCCCCTGGGTCCAGCGATGTCCGCCGCGCTGTGTGATCGAGCTGTCCTCCGCTCGATTCACAGTGCCGAATGCCGCCGAGCTCCGTTCCCTGCGACGTTACGGCCCACGGGAGCGGAGAACGGCGGCAAATTCAAAAAAGTAAAAAGACACAAAACATACACAGCACTGTAATCTTACAGATTACAGTGCTGTATTAAAAAATTACACACCCCCTTTGTCCCTAGTGGTCTGTGCAGTGCCCTGCATGCACTTTTATATTATAAATACAGTTTTTTCTGCCTGGAATTTGGAGATTGTCCATAGCAACCAAAACATGTCCCTTTTTCAGTGTTTTAGGATTTAATTACATTATTGAATAATTTTTATTATTCTTTATTATATTATAAACTTTATCATACCCGGGATGTCTGCTAGACTCTGGTTTGAAGAGATTTAAGAGCGTTATTCCTAAGAATTACAGGACTACAAAATAAAATGCCAGATTTCCATGCAAAATAATTGTACCGCTTTCAGCACCTAATTCCAGACTGAATCATACCGCCAGGGAGGTTAATTTACAAAGTGAATGTCCGCTGAGTTTAAGAAATAAGATGTTGTTGTGTTCATCCAATCACAGGCAAGCAAAAATTAATTTTTTCATTTGTGTTTCCCATTACACTTGATTATGGATTAAGCTCAGTGAACATTCACTTTACAAAGGGAACATTCTCTGCTGCTTTATCAAATTAACCTCACTGCATAATTGGGCTTCTACATGTCAGAAAGCATGAATGTAATGTATATCTTTAGGGGCTAAATTATGAATGCAACATCTAATCTTTGTGTGAATTTGTGTAAGTGGGGTTAATAAATCATATTTTCTGAATACAGTAATCCATAGAACACAATCAAATATTGGTCTGCTGAAGTCATATCAGTAGCAGTTGAATTATGATTGGTTTGTATGGGCTTCTAGATGTAAGGATATTTAAACCCAAGAACAAGCATTATGTATATTGACTTTTACCAGTCTTTAGATGTGGTGGCTGCATTCGTTTTTTTCTCTTTTAGGCTAAACACATACCCGCTGATCTTGCCAAAATTTCAGTATCATTGGACCTTCCTGTGCACTAAACAGATAACTCAAGCTCTCTAACATATTTTCTAAACTGCACAGCAGAACACCTCCTCTTTATATAATGAAGATGAAGAGAAAAGGAAGAGGTCTAAATCAGGAGACAAGCCTGGGGTGACAATGTTGTTTCTCCATAGATCTGTACATTGAGTAAGTGTGTTCAAAGTAGGGCGGGAAATGTGGTACTTGCAAGATCAAAAAGATCAACTAAAAAAACAACAAAAAAATTAAAACCAATGCAGTCACCACATCTAAAGACCAGTAAGCTGCAAGAGATTATATTTTCTTTCTTTGGTTTAAATGTGCTTTAAAGTGAACACCCACCTGTGCTTGTTATGTAATGGCAGCAATAATACAATTTCCACTGTATTTATTACATTCATACTTACTTGCCTCATATGTTTATTGAAGATCCCATGGCTCTGTCCACTCTACACCCTACTGAAACATCATTTTAAATTCTGCCATTATTGTTGGCTGGCTTCTACTTCCTTATTCTTCAAGCCGGCCCACCCATTCCGAATGTGCCAGATCTCATGTATGCTTCTGAGATCTGGTATAGTTTGTGATTTTTTTGCCATGTGTACACGGAATAACTAAATTAATATTTTTTCTGAGATCCTGCAAGATCCCACAAGATCTCGCTCCTAAGCTCTGAGAACTACCTGGAAGATACTGGGGATGTAGCCTTCACAGGAGACAACTATGTCCCTAGTGCTTGAGGAAAAGGCACAAAAAAATGATTTTGTTTTGCAAAGGTGTGACGGAACGTCCCACACTCCGCTTGAGTGCTTCTGTCAGTATATTGCTTCCTAAGTCCTGGAACACAAATCCAATGGATCTGGCTATAGTAACCCCCAAGAACCAGACAAAACCAGTCTTTACATATATCCTGGGAGATATTGTGGATAAATATTACTGTCCCATTTTAAGTAATCAAAATATATTTTCTCAGTCACTATTTCTAATATGGCCTATACAGAGTTCCCAGAGTCTGTGTGTCTTGGGGGACAAGGACCTGAATCTAAAGTAACACCAGCTCAAGGGTCCCCAGGCATACAGGTCACAAAGAGCACCATTCCCCCAAATGCCAGAGCCCATAATCGATAATAGAGGCCAGCATTCAGTCCCTTCCAAAAACCCCCGTCCCGAGTGAGTCTATCACAAAATGTTAACTGTTTATTATGAGTTAAAAAAAAAGTAGATGCAAGTTTGCCTTTTACTACAAAAGATCCACTTTAAGAATTAGCTCTTGAGAATAAAAACAATAGAAGCGTCTGTGAACGTAGTTCTTGGCCAGAGTCCTCACATGCCACTGTGCGTGAAATTATAAGCAATAACATATTTTTTTTACCATATCTGATGATTATATCTGTTGTCTTCTCATTCTCATCACTTGACTCTATTAAGTAGAAAAAAAACTGAGAGAAGGAGGCTGATTTGGATAACCGTATTCCTTTCTGTCTCTTTTTCAGCTTAAGCTCTTGAGCTCTGTAAAGAACAATGATTTTTGTTTCAGGAAAATGGGTGAGGATAATCTAAAAATGTTTGAAAAGAAGCCCATAGCTTCACTAACTTGTAATAAGCAAACAAAATATTTGTACGCTATATTGTTATTTAATACTTTAAAAAGATTACCCTGGCTGCTTACACCTTAGGGGGTCACTATTTTTCAGGGGCTGCACACTGGTCCAGCAGGGTATAGTGCTTTAACCGTTAGCTATCAGTGACAGCCACATCCAGCACTTAGCACAGGAGCTAATTAATTTTCTACCACATTAGAACAATGCAACCACAATAGTTCCTCATTATATTGTTGTTCCACATCTTTGTCTTCTACGTGGAGTTTTACTTGTCTGTAGATCTAAGGGTCTGGCATTAGTGCTTCCACAAATAAAAATTCAGCTGTGCCTTTTTCATTTTTCAGGGGCGTTATAGCTTTTGCAATATACAACAATACAAGGAACATCTATGTATTTTAACAGCTCTGTACAAACGCAAAGCATTAAACTAGTATAGACCCTTTCCATGCTGTGCAATGATTGCCTAAGATGCACAGTGTACCATGAAATTGTTATTAGAGTTCAGATCCCACACAGTAGGGTTTTTTATGAAGTTTATTGATTTATGGTGTAAATACACATTGTAAAACATGAATCTCACCAGTGGTAGTGTAAAAATTACAGAGGAGATATTGAGCCTTCACCTCTACCAGTTTATGATTTCTTCAATAAACGTTACACATTCATTTTGGGCTCAGTGCTGGAAGATGATGTCTTGCTGTGATTCCAAGCCATTGCAGCGTGTGAAATAAAATATTCTTTCATGGGGTCTTCTGATTGTTTTTCAAGAACGATCAGACCCTTGGGAGAACCCTGAAATCATCTTTTGTTCCTACTGTACAGGTAGTTGAAAAGGAAGGCAATTATATCCCTTGCTTACTACAAGCTCTAAACTTGTAATAAAACATACACAGCATGCACAAATACATTATAGTAGCCTATCTTACCTTTGAACCCTTAGGTAGGCCAAAGATGATGTGATTTTTTGTTGTGAAACCACGGTTGCAGGAAAGAAAAATGCTAGTTTTCCCCATCAACACTGCTAGCAGAGCTATTGTGTTCTCTCAGTGGGAAGGAGAGAGGCAGGGGGAGCCATCTCTGCCAGGAGAACCCAGTTATTTTTGCCATCAGCTATAGCCGCTGGCAATAATCGCATGTAAAAAATGTGAAATACCAGTAGCCGACTGGTACAATCAGCCTGCCCTTTGATGATTTGAATCTTGGCCAGTCCCTGCTTAACCGGCTAAGATTCAAACTATCTATGCCTGTTCAGGTCTCAGGGAACCTGAGGAAAAAGTTATTATATCTACAGCTCATGGTAAAATAGTCACATCACATTGTTGTTGAGGGAAGGTGCCTCTTAAACTGGTGGTCAGTGGAAACAATACCTATCATAATGAGATAATGAGGATCATTGTGGTGCCCCTATATATTGGAGGACAGTGGACAGAATGCTCCCTACATTGGTAGTCAATAGGAAGAATGGTACCTTATAGACAACTAGCATGTTCATAATGGTCCGTGGTCATTTACATGAGAAATAAGAGCTCTTCCCCTGGTCCCGTGCCTTTGATGCTTCCAAGTGCTTTTGATTACGGAAACAAATTATGAGGGGGGCCATCAGGAAGAAGGTAAATTCACCTCTGCGCACTGCTCAAGGAACCCTTGGCAACCTCTGTAGGATGCCTAGGATACTACAGATCCCTGGTTGAGAAAGGGTGCAAGAGAAGATCAAGCAACCAAAAATGACAAAAATGTGCAGCTGCACAAGGACTATCTGGGGCTTAGGAGCATATTTATATTAGAGAATATACAAAGCCGCGCCAACCCTCCCCTACATATATAATATGAATACAAATTAAAAAATAAAGACTAGTACAATTAAGTAATAGGTTTCAAAAAATGTGAAAGTGACCAAAAAAAGCCAAAAATGGCATAAAATAAAAATAAAAATAAAAATACAAAGTCCAATTAAAGAAAAGTTCACAGGTGAATCCAAATGACGGACATAAGTGTTCTTAAATGACAGCACCACAGTGGTTCAGCACTTTCTTAGGCGCGTGAGATACCCGTCACCATATATTAAATGCGCTTACCAGAAAATATATGGAATGAAGCATATATAAATGATAAATGGATGACGTCCAAGTTAACCTTCCTCAGCTGGGTCAGCACTCCATCCCTTAGCGGTGATTCCAAGGTAATAATCTGTTCAGTGGTCTCGATATGAAACACTCAGAGGCCCACAGAAAAGAAAGGGACTGACATAGCGTAATAACGTAGGAACAGTTTAATGAATAAAAGTAATGCACTTACAGGTTTGTAGATAAAATACAGCATAAAGGAGCAAATATAAAAAGCCGGCCGGCAAACAGGAGCCCGTCCTCCTCTCCTACAACGTGGTGGCGTCACTGCGTGCCTTCCCAGACGCGTTTCGTCATACCAGACGTTGTCAATGGGGAACGGGCAGCGCAGTGACGCTCCGCCTAATATAGCAAACGAAGGGAACCAAGCCTCGTATTGAGATACGAGGCTCAGTAACGCTCCGCCTAATAGAACTAACGAAGGGAACCAGGCCTCGTTTTGAGATGCAAGACTTAGTCAACCAACGCCATTGCGAAAAATGGCAAGTAACCCAAATACGAGCGCTGTCTGTCCGAAGTTAAAATGTTATAGTAACCCGCAACGAACACACCTAACATCCATTAAACGGAACATCGTGAATGTAAATTCCGTCCAATAGATGTATTACGTGTTTAAAAAAGGAAACAAAAATAATAAATAAATATGCTAATTTAGCACAAATAAAAAGTTGGCAATATATAAATCACATAGCACTTCTTAATCGCATATCTCTCCGTGAAGCACGAACGAAAAGTTAGTTAAGTCGTGAAAACGAAGGAATTACATCCAGTCCTTATGACGTGATTGGCGCGAAAAAAGGCGTCTGCATAAATGGTGTCATATGTCTAATAGTATACTGATAATGTGAAAAATTGCATACCCTTCGCAATATACGAAAAGGATAGAAAATTCAAAGTAAGTAAATAAAATAGGATCATTGTAAAAAATATATGAGTTGGATCCCCGCGCATGAGCCGAACCCCATAGCAACATAGAGAATAAAATAAAATAAAAGTAAAAATAAAATTAAAAACAGCCTAATTCTTACGAACAATAGACCGTCTATAGTACAAAAGTCCCTATATACAAAATAAAATACTGTATATGCCTAAAATGTATATTCCAAAAATGGGGCGCGCAAAAATTGCATGGACCAGTCTAGCATCTCACAGCAGGCAAGGCCAAAAGGATATTATATATATAAAGCAAGTATAACATCCAAAGTACAAAAAATACATAGATTAAATGTATAAAAAATATATAAAAATAAAGAGTCAAAACCAAACAGACAAGAAAAGAGGTTAAACTAAGAATTATCAATGAAAGCATTGACATCAGTGTCAATATTAAGCCCAAAAGGGGTATAGGTTTTGAGACGGTGGACCCAAGACATTTCTAGTTTAGAAATTTCTCTTACTAAAGAGCTGCCCCGCCAATGAGGCTTATATTTGTCAATCCCCAAGAAAAGGGTCTTAGAGGGGTTTTTGCTGTGAAAATTCAAATAGTGTTTAGACACAGAGTGGTTGGGGAAACCGATGAGAATATTGCTTATATGCTCATTGAGTCTCACCTGTAGGGGGCGCTTTGTGCGTCCCACATATTGCAGCCCACAAGGGCCCACAACATGGGGACTTCCCTTTATTACTACCTACTCTTTTCAACAGAAGAGTATAAAGAAATTGATAAATAAACACTGGCACATTGTTAGTAGCGATGCTATCATGAAGAATGTGGTTAGCGAGAGGCCCCAAATAGTGTTTAGAGGAGCATCGTCAGTTCGTCATCGCTTGACACCTAATGTCATAGACCCTCCAGCTAGGGGTAGGGGTTTCTTTGATCAGCTCACAGGATTCTACAAATGCGGTAAGTGTAGGGTCTGTTCCTTGAATTCTTGTCTTCAGAGACGGACCACCACTTTTCGCAGTACAGCTACTGGATTAGATCATACTATTAAACCATGTATCACATGTGCTACTGTGGGAGTGGTGTACATGTTGCAGTGCCCTTGTGGGCTGCAATATGTGGGACGCACAAAGCGCCCCCTACAGGTGAGACTCAATGAGCATATAAGCAATATTCTCATCGGTTTCCCCAACCACTCTGTGTCTAAACACTATTTGAATTTTCACAGCAAAAACCCCTCTAAGACCCTTTTCTTGGGGATTGACAAATATAAGCCTCATTGGCGGGGCAGCTCTTTAGTAAGAGAAATTTCTAAACTAGAAATGTCTTGGGTCCACCGTCTCAAAACCTATACCCCTTTTGGGCTTAATATTGACACTGATGTCAATGCTTTCATTGATAATTCTTAGTTTAACCTCTTTTCTTGTCTGTTTGGTTTTGACTCTTTATTTTTATATATTTTTTATACATTTAATCTATGTATTTTTTGTACTTTGGATGTTATACTTGCTTTATATATATAATATCCTTTTGGCCTTGCCTGCTGTGAGATGCTAGACTGGTCCATGCAATTTTTGCGCGCCCCATTTTTGGAATATACATTTTAGGCATATACAGTATTTTATTTTGTATATAGGGACTTTTGTACTATAGACGGTCTATTGTTCGTAAGAATTAGGCTGTTTTTAATTTTATTTTTACTTTTATTTTATTTTATTCTCTATGTTGCTATGGGGTTCGGCTCATGCGCGGGGATCCAACTCATATATTTTTTTCCAATGATCCTATTTTATTTACTTACTTTGAATTTTCTATCCTTTTCGTATATTGCGAAGGGTATGCAATTTTTCACATTATCAGTATACTATTAGACATATGACACCATTTATGCAGACGCCTTTTTTCGCGCCAATCACGTCATAAGGACTGGATGTAATTCCTTCGTTTTCACGACTTAACTAACTTTTCGTTCGTGCTTCACGGAGAGATATGCGATTAAGAAGTGCTATGTGATTTATATATTGCCAACTTTTTATTTGTGCTAAATTAGCATATTTATTTATTATTTTTGTTTCCTTTTTTAAACACGTAATACATCTATTGGACGGAATTTACATTCACGATGTTCCGTTTAATGGATGTTAGGTGTGTTCGTTGCGGGTTACTATAACATTTTAACTTCGGACAGACAGCGCTCGTATTTGGGTTACTTGCCATTTTTCGCAATGGCGTTGGTTGACTAAGTCTTGCATCTCAAAACGAGGCCTGGTTCCCTTCGTTAGTTCTATTAGGCGGAGCGTTACTGAGCCTCGTATCTCAATACGAGGCTTGGTTCCCTTCGTTTGCTATATTAGGCGGAGCGTCACTGCGCTGCCCGTTCCCCATTGACAACGTCTGGTATGACGAAACACGTCTGGGAAGGCACGCAGTGACGCCACCACGTTGTAGGAGAGGAGGACGGGCTCCTGTTTGCCGGCCGGCTTTTTATATTTGCTCCTTTATGCTGTATTTTATCTACAAACCTGTAAGTGCATTACTTTTATTCATTAAACTGTTCCTACGTTATTACGCTATGTCAGTCCCTTTCTTTTCTGTGGGCCTCTGAGTGTTTCATATCGAGACCACTGAACAGATTATTACCTTGGAATCACCGCTAAGGGATGGAGTGCTGACCCAGCGGAGGAAGGTTAACTTGGACGTCATCCATTTATCATTTATATATGCTTCATTCCATATATTTTCTGGTAAGCGCATTTAATATATGGTGACGGGTATCTCACGCGCCTAGGAAAGTGCTGAACCACTGTGGTGCTGTCATTTAAGAACACTTATGTCCGTCATTTGGATTCACCTGTGAACTTTTCTTTAATTGGACTTTGTATTTTTATTTTATGCCATTTTTGGCTTTTTTTGGTCACTTTCACATTTTTTGAAACCTATTACTTAATTGTACTAGTCTTTATTTTTTAATTTGTATTCATATTATATATGTAGGGGAGGGTTGGTGCGGCTTTGTATATTCTTTATTACTGTTGGGTGTCATATCACATTTATTACTGCTGCCTATTTTTGTTAGTTTTGTCAATTTCACACTATTTATCCTAGCGCAGTTTACATTTTTTCTATATTTATATTAGACATGAGCCAGATTGCCTTTGGGACCCCTTACACTGTCAGTTAGACCCAAACAATGTTCTTTTTTATCCAGCTGTGAATTGATATATAGTAAGCATTTGTTTTACTTGGCCAACAGTAGAATGAGGAGGTTGGTTCAAAAGTTACTTTACATTACATACGGGTACACCACACCACATGACATGGTGTTCACAGCACATTACACAGAAGGCACTCTACTCTGTATTACATGGTGGGCACTGTACAGCACAGCAGATGACAGAGTGGGCACAGAACAATACATAGGGGGCACTCTACTCTGCATTACATGGTGGTCATTGCACATGGTGGGCACAATACATCACATGGTGGGCACAATGCATCACATGGTTGTCACTGCACATGGTGGTCACTGCACATGGTGGGCACAATAAATCACATGGTGGTCACTGCACCTGGTGGGAACAATACATCAGATGGTGGTCACTGCACATGGTGGGCACAATGCATCACATGGTGGGCACTGCACATGGTGGGCACAATACATCACATGGTGGTCACTGCACTGCATAGGACATGGGGGAAGCAGCAGCCTATCCCCCGTACAATCATTTCACCCCCAAAGGTCAGTTTCTGCACAATCCCCCCTGTTTACTGACCTCATTTTAGCACCATGGTAGATCTTCTTCCTCCCGGGCTCCTGCTGAAAGGGATGTCATCACCCCCCCCCACCTGCACACAGCTGCCTGAAGCTCCTGGACACTGAGAGAATCTATGTGTGCAGATCCTGTGATAGGAGCCGGGCAGCACTGACAGCTTCAGCTCCTCTTCTCTGCCTCAGATTGCAGGGCCTGGGTGCACTTCCGGGGGGGGGGGGGGCACTTGACCTCCCTTACCCCCTCCTGTGGATGCCCATGGCCCTTAAAGCGGTGTTCCAGCCGCAATTTTTTTTTAAAAAGTCAGCAGCTACAAACACTGTAGCTGCTGACTTTTAATAAGGACACTTAACTGTCCAGCAAGCCAGCAATGTCGGCACCCTGAGGCCGATCCATCCATCGGATCAGGTGCCGGCGCCGCCATCTTAATGAAGGGAAACAGTTAGTAGAGCCTTGCGGCTTCACTACCCATTTCCTAACGTGCATGTGCGAGTTGCGCAGCGCTTTGTGAATGGCCCTGTTGTTTTCTGGGACACACACATGTCCCAGGAGGCAACGGGGCAGCTCACCGAAGAGGAGGAAGTGCCGCGGAATAGGAAGAGGCGGATTAGAAAGACTGCCTAGCAACAAGGGTTTCTGATAAGTAAAAAAAAATTTTTTTTTTTTACAATGTTTTTTTTAAATATTTGTTTGAAAATGTTAATGTTATTTTTTATTTTAGGGTGGCCCTCCGCTCTCTGTTTACACAACATTCTTAACATAATATCAAAATAAAAAGAATTACAGGAGCTGACTTTGCTAACCTTCTTCTGAAAGTGGTATTTGCCTAGCTATTATGCTAATTTGCTGGCTTCAAAACTTTCTGGCTTCTGGATTGTAGTGAAATAGATTTTGCTGTAAAATTACTAATTGTGCAAAGGCTGAAACTCTCTATTTGCTGCACAAATCTAAAAGAAAAGACAGGCCACTGGTAACTTTATTCAGTCGGACAACATGAAAATAGAGTCCCTGTCTGGAACCTCCTCCCAAACGCATTTTACCTAAAAGGTTGAACCTAAAGAAAGAGTCAAGGAGAAGCAGGCAGAACATAATGTATACACCCAGTGTAATTATAATTTGGTGATGTTTAACCCATTTGCTGCCACAACCGTTTATTTTTGTGTACAAATTAAAATGCATGCCTGAAGATTACTTAAAACGTTCAAATCAGTATATATTTTCTTAACTTAGAGACCATGGAGAATAAAATGGTGGCGGCTGCAGTTTTATTTATGTAACACACTAGTGCAACTGTTTATTAAACCAATGTTTAAAAATCATAAAATAATTTCAATGCACACAATACAATATAATACACAAAAATATATTTTACACTTTTTTTTAACCTCTTTCTGTGGAAAAAATATGAAAACAACTAGGGTACTGTGGGCACAAAAACAATTTCAGGATAATAAAAATTAACTTCCCTACACTTGTGAACTATTTGCACTATTTGCCAATTGCACCTTTTAAAACCACCAAAAAACACAGTTCCACCTTGACAATGACTTGGACATTTTACAGAAATCTCTAGATTAACCCTTTCATGACTAAGCCTATTTTTGGAATTTGGTGTTTACAAGTTAAAATCCATATTTTTTGCTCGAAAATTACTTGGAACCCCCAAACATTATATATATATATATATATTTTTTAGCAGAGACTCTAGAGAATAAAACGGCGATTGTTGCAATATTTTATGTCACACGGTATTTGCGCAGCGGTGTTTTAAACGCAACTTTTTGGGAAAAGGGACACTTTCATGAATTTAATAAAAACGAAACAGTATTAGCCCAATTTTTTTGCATAATGTGAAAGATGATGTTACGCCGAGTAAATAGATACCAAACATGTCACACTAATCGCACGCACTCGTGGAATGACGACAAAGTACGGTACCTAGAAATCTCAATAGGCGACGCTTTAATTTTTTTTTACGGTTACCAGGTTAGCGTTACAGAGGAGGTCTAGTGCTAGAATTATTGCTCTCGCTCTGATTTTAAAAAATTGTTTTTAAAAAAAAATAAAATTTTGATCACTTTTATTGCTGTCACAAGGAATGTAAACATCCCTTGCGACAGTAATAGGTGGTGACAGGTACTCTTTATGGAGGGATCGGGGGTCTAAAAGACCTCCAATCCCTCCTTTACACTTCAATGTATTCAGATCGCCGAAAACGGCGATTCTGAATACTGTATATTTTTTTTCAAACCGGCGCCATTGGCAGCCGAGTAAATGGGAAGTGACGTCATGACGTCGCTTCTGTGTTTACTATTAGGAGACTGGAATGACGCCGATTACGGTGATCAGTGTTCACTAAATGAAAGCCCAGCCCCTAACAGTTAGTAACACACACCTAGGAACACTTAACCCCTACACTGCCACCCACTGGTTAACCTCTTCACCGCCAGTGTCATTTACACAGGAATCACTGCATTTATATAGCAGTGATTGCGGTATAAATGACAATTGTCCCAAAAATGTGTCAAAAATGTCCGATGTGTCCGCCATAATGTCGCAGTCACAATAAAAATCGCTGATCGCCGCCATTACTAGTAAAAAAAAAATATTAATAAAAATGCATTTTTAATTTGCAAAATTTGTTTTTTGCGCAAACCAATCAATAATCACTTATTGCGATTTTTTTACCGAAAATATGTAGAAGAATATGTATCGGCCTAAACTGAGGGAAAAAAATGTTTTTTTTTATATTTTTTTGGGGGATATTTATTATAACAAAAAGTAAAAAAAAGTAAAAAATAATGTGTTTTTTTCAAAATTGTCGCTCTATTTTTGTTTATAGCGCAAAAAATAAAAACCGCAGGGGTGATCAAATACCACCAAAAGAAAGCTCTATTTGTGAGAAAAAAAGGACGTCAATTTTGTTTGGGAGTAACGTCGCACGACCGCGCAATTGTCAGTTAAAGCGACGCAGTACCGAATCGCAAAAAGTGGTCTGGTCTTTGACTAGCAAAATGGTCCGGTCTGTAAGTGGTTAAGAAAAACAAAACATTTTAAAAAAATTATATTTTCTACTTTTTGTTATAAAAAAAATGCAATAAACTCAATTTTAGTCATACATTTAGACCAAAATGCATTCAGCCACGGCTTGGGTGAAAAAAAATTCAATAAGCGTATATTTATTGGTTTGCGCAAAAGTTATAGCATCTACAAACTAGGGTACATTTTCTGGAATTTACACAGCTTTTAGCTTATGACTGCCTATCTCATTTCTTGAGGTGCTATAATGGCAGGGTAGTACAACCCCCCCCCCCCCAAATGACCCCATTTTGGAAAGTAGACACCCCAAGGAATTTGCTGAGAGGCATGTTATTTTATTAAATAAAATTGACCTCGAAAACCGATCACCGCCTTCAGGATTTTTAAGGGTGCAAAATGGTGATTTCACTCCTCACTCCCTATCACAGTTTCGGGGGCCATGATATGCCAAGATAGCACAACCCCCCCCCACAAAATTACCCCATTTTGGAAAGTAGACACCCCAAGCTATTTGCTGAGACTGAGGCATGTTTAGTCCATGGAATATTTTATATTTTGCCACATGTTTTGGGAAAGTTAAATATTTTTTTTCACAAAGTTGGCACTAAATGATATATCACTCATTGCATGGGCATATGTGAAATTACACCCCAAAATACATTCTGCTGCTTCTCCTGAGTATGGGGATACCTCAAAAGTGAGACATTTTGGGAGCCATGTACAGGACCCTGAAAACCAAGCACCGTCTTCAGGCTTTGCTTTACTCCTCACTACCTATCAGAGTTTCAGGCCATAATATGCCAAGATTGCACAAACCCCCCCCCCCCCAAAATGACCCTATTTTGTAAAGTATACACCACAAGCTATTTGCTTTGAGGCATGTTGCGTATTTTGCAGATCTCACTTTTTGTCACAAAGTTTTGAAAATTGAAAAAAAATAAAAATACTCACCATGCCTCTTAGCAAATAGCTTGGGATGTTTACTTTTCAAAATGGGGTAATTTGGGGGGTTTTGTGCTATCTTGACATTTCAGGGCCTCCAAAACAGTGATAGGTAGTGAGGCGTAAAATCACCATTTTACGCTCTTAGAAATCCTGAAGGCGGTGATTGGTTTTCAGGGTCCTGTACGTGGTTAGGCTCTCAAAAAGTCTCACACGGTGGTATTCCCATACTCACATGCCTTGCTTATGCTACTTTTGCCACACATCACCCACTCTTCTAACCACTTGAAGACAAAGCCTTTTCTGACACTTTTTGTGTACATAAAAAAAAAAATTGCTAGAAAACTACAGATTAAAATGGTGGGCATTTTTTTTTCACACAGTATTTGCGCAGCGATTTTTCAAACGCATTTTTTTGGATTTTTGAATTTTAATGCACTAAAACACGCTATATTTTCCAAATGTTTGGTAAAATACAAAAGATGACCTTATGGCGACTACATAGATACCAAACACGACACACTTTAAAATTGAGCACAACGATGCAGCAGCGACAAACTGCATACATTTTTAAAAGCCTTTAAAGGAATTAACAGGTTACCACTTTAGATTTACAGAGGAGGTCTACTGATAAAATTACTGCCCTTGATCTGACTTTGCAAAAATTGAACAAAAAGGTGCGGATGGCCGCACTCCAATGAAAACGATTTCTTTATTGTGATAATAAATCCATGCAGCAAGGATAAAACAACTGACACGTTTCACACCGTTATAGCAGGTGCTTATTCATAGCTAAGTTTTAAAATAATGACTAAGACATATATATGGAAGCAGGCAAAACCATAAATTGGTGTAATTAGGCATCATAATTAAGCATTGTGTACCATGCTCTCAGTTGATATAAAGGGGAGTCAGCTGGACATCTCTCTCACATGATCACAAGGTTAACTCTTCAGACAGAAATAAAAACAAACAAGCCAAACTCACCAAAGATATATAAATAAAGACCAAACATGTAAGGCTCGGTTCACACAGGGGCGACTTGTCCAGGCGACTTCGCCGCCTGACAAGTCGCGATCCGTTCTGTACTACAGAACCGTTCTAATAGGAGTGACTCAAGTCGCTCCGACTTAGAAAAAAGGTTCCTGTACTACTTTTGCGGCGACTTCGGGCGACTTGCATTGACTTCTATACAGAAGTCGTTTTGCAAGTCGCCGCTGATCGTGTGCAGGTCGCGGCAGGTCGCGGCGCTGCAAGTCGTGCCGCCCGCTGTGTGAACCGAGCCTCACAGTGATGCATGCTTAACATAATTAAACAGGTGGAAAGTACCCCACTCAAGAAAGTCTTCTAAAAACAAAAAAATTTTTAAAAAAACTTTCCATAAATATATGTGTGCATATATGTATATGTATTCAATAAAAATGCCTGTAGAGTTGCCCGACAGAAGCACCTGTGCATTCCTAGCATTAGAATTCTCATGTAAACATATAAATAGAACAGAAATTTCACCGCTCCAGGTCAATCCACTGACAGGCTGCTAGCTCCCTAGGTAGGTAGGGGTTCCAGGTGCAGGCTGATTGCATAAGCCAAGTGTGCAAAAGTTGAACAAAACTCTGGATAGTCGCACTCCGGATTGAGTAAAAAGTAAAGTGCCTTTATTTCTTCAAATGCAAGTGCAAAATTCCATTGAACAACACATCACAGCAAAGGGAAACAAAAAAATTGAACAAGGTTGTTGACGCGTTTCATGCTGCAAACAGCGCTTACTCATAGCAGCTATGAGTAAGCGCTGTTTGTAGCGTGAAACGCGTCAACAACCTTGTTCAATTTTTTTGTTTCCCTTTGCTGTGATGTGTTGTTCAATGGAATTTTGCACTTGCATTTGAAGAAATAAAGGCACTTTACTTTTTACTCAATCCGGAGTGCGGCTATCCAGAGTTTTGTTCAATTTTTGCACACTAAACATATAAATATAAAAGAAGAAAAATATATAAATGTTGCTCTTGCACATGCACAGGTAGGTAGACCCAAATTCTGTCAGAAAACCCCACAGGCAGTCAGGATTCCCATCACACAGCACAGCATGAAAACACTGCTATTAACCCCATGAAAAAAAAGACCAGCTAATTGCATGCAGACCAAACTTTCAGCCGCAAACAACATGTTCATGGTTATGATTCAATCAATTAGGTACATATATGCAATATACCTCCTGCAGATATCAAGATTGCCTATCAAACACACATATTGCAACATAACCTCTGGAAAAAATGAATACATACAAGGAAGCGGATAGACGTGATCATGTCAGGAAGAAACTGTCAAAGACATATATATATAGAAACATTCGATCTGATCTTTTGGAAACCATTTATCTGTCTGTCTCATCCAAAATAATGTGACAGGGTTGCTTAACCACTTGCTGCCTGCCATATAGCAATATGACGTTGGCAAAGTGATTGCGATATCCTGACTGGACGTCATATGACGTCACCAGGATATCAAGGCACACATCGCGACGATCGTTGTTGCGTTGTGTCAGTCTGACACACCGCAACTCCGATCTAGGTAAAGTGTCTCTGACAGAGACTCTTTACCACATGATCAGCCATGTTCAATCACGGCAGATCACGATGTAAACAGGAAGAGCCATTGATCGGCTTTTCCTCACTTGCGTCTGTCAGATGCGAGTAGATAAGAGCCGATGGGCTACAGGGGGGGGGTCTGTGCTGATTTATTATCAGCGCAGCCCCCTACCAAGGATGCCCACACTGGACCACCAGGGACACCACAAGGACCACCAGGGATTCCCACCACTAGTCACCACCAGGTATGCCACTCTAGACCACCAGGGATGCCAATCAGTGCCCCCAATGGGCATCACTGATTGGCAGGCATTATTGTTTGGCACTGACTGGCATCCATCAGTACCATCCATTAGTGTACATCAGTGCCACCTATCAGTACCTACCCATGTCCATCCATGCCACCTATCAGTGCCCATCCGTGCCACCTATCAGTGCCCATTTGTGCCGCCTTTCAGTGCCCATCAGTGCCACCTATGTGTACCCATTAGTGCTGCATATCAGTGCCCATCATCAGTGTCCTTCAGTGCCACCTCATTGGTGCCATCAGTGCCGCCTTATTAGTGCCTGTCAGTGCAGCCCCATCAGTTCCCATCAGTGAAGGAAAAAACGTACTTATTTACAAAGTTTTGTAACCGAAACCAAAAAATTTTTTTTTTTAAATTTTCTTTTTTTTTTTATTTGTTTAGCAGAAAATAAAAATCCCAGAGATGTTCAAATACCACCAAAAGAAATCTCTATTTGTGGGAACAAAATGATAAAAATTTTGTTTGGGTACAGTGGTTAATTGACATTCTATATAACCCTATGCTGACCGTTTAGATGTCTTTCAGTCAGATGTCATTGGCTGACAGCATGCTACCCTCCAACATATGGCTATTGTAGATAATTAAACGTCTCCATATTCACATTCGAGTACAATGACATTAAAGTCTAGGAAATATACCCATTATTACTCATAAAAATGGGAAATGTCCCATTCATGATTCATTCCCCATGGTTTTCTGGTGTTAAAAAAGAAGATCCAGTATACCTCTCTTTTTACATAATATTCTGAATTTGTCCCCTCTTCTGACTGGCAAACATCTCAACGACCTGGATCACTAAACTCAAAGTGTTTTTCTGGTGTACCAAATTCCAATGATTGGCTACATTGGTATTATGGCCTTTCTGAATGTCATACAAATGATTGTACAAGCGATCACGCAATCTGCGTGTAGTGCTCCCAACATATTGTATATGACATGATTGGCATGTTACAATGTAGACCAGATACCACGTGTTACAATTAACAAATGTGGTGATGTTAGACTGTTTGTTAATAGCGGTCGCTTGAACTGTGTCACCTCTGAGAATGTGAGGGCAACAAGGACAACCATTGTGTCCACATCCAAATGTGCCGTTAAACTGCAACCAATGTCTAGTAAGGCACTTACTGGTATACAGACTTGGTGATAGAGTGCCTCCTAATGTGGGAGCTCTGCGAGACACAGTCTTCTTAACCCCATCAGCAAGTATCTTTGCATAAGCTAAACGGAGTAGAAAAAATCGGTGTGGAGGAAAAGGCAGATAATTTACTTTTGGGTCCCTTGTTTCCCCTATTGATCTTCTTCCTATCAGGGGTTTCTTTCAACAATTTTTCTCTCTGTCTCTTGTCTCTCTGTTTAGTATGGAGTCAGGATAACACCTTTCCTTAAAACGAGAAAACGTGACTTTTGATTCCTGTGTATATTCTTTATCATTACTGCAAATTTGTTTGAGATGCAAATAAATCCTTTGAAATTGGACTCTTGTGTCCTGTAAACTTCAAATTAAGGTCATTGTCATTTATATAAACCAACAACTCTTTAAAACTATCAGCTTCTTCTGAAACTATAAGTATCAGGTCATCTATGTCTATGTCATCTATGTAGCGACCATAAGCGACCATAAAATAGCATATTTGCTCGAAGGGGACTACCACATGCAAGGACCTCTCCCACCATCCCATGTATAGATTGGCCAGGGACGGGGGAAAACGTGCTCCCATAGAGGCCCCACATCTCTGCAGGTAGTAGTCCCCAACGAACATGAAAAAATTGTGTGTGAGAAGATATTCCAGGCTGAGAAGAATCAAATCGATTTGACGTTCACGGTGATACTTCACATGCATGGTGCAATTGTGTTTACATATGACGCGAGACCGACACTTGCATTCGCCTTTGCGCACAAGCGCAGGGGCACGGGGTACTCTTTTTCTTTTTTTTTTTTTCTTTTTTGTACACTGTTCCTTTCATTTTTTTTTTTTTATCATTCTTTAATGTCTTTTACAAGCCAGGTCTCCTCATCCAAAATTAGTACACGAGCCTACAAATCCTTTTTTTAGCTGAATGGGCGCACACTTTAACAGAAACATTCCAACCCCTTTAAAAAAAGCCTTCTTGGAAGAGAGAACCCTGCTATAGCTGCAAAGGGGGTGAAGAGCCACCTCATAATAATAGCTATGATCTTGGAATACAATGTCTAATAATAATCATGATATATACTATTTAGCTAAGTTCTATGTTGAAAAAATGATGCAGCTAGCCTAAGACAAGGAAGAGGCCTCCATCACGGTGATTCTGAATATGGTCCAAAGCATAAGACGCAAGAAACTATGACTCACTACATCTGAAAGAGCCGATGTTCTTTGTAGTTTGGAAATTATTTAGAATTATGGTGCTGCAATTTTTTTCTATATATAGCAAGATGGAGAATTATTTGCAATGTGTACATTATTTAAAAACTATTTCTAGCAATATGCTTCTCTGTATTTTACAGGAAGGACAAGTAGAATGCTGAGCTTGTACCGTAATTTTGTACAAAAATAGATATATTCTTGCCCAGTACGGCATGTGCTGTATGCTGGTCTAAATTGTAACATTCTCTTCTGTACAAATCTGTCATCCGTGCTTTTAAATATTTTTAGTTATTTCCTGTGTGATGTTGAATAGCCTGTAACATTTTCCTCTAGATCAGGGGCCGCCAAACTACTAAGAGATTTTGTCTGGCCCGCAGCTAGTGTCAGTGATGTATTCTCAGACTCAGTGCAAAGACTGAGGATTTAGATCAGTTGGTCTCCGCTTCTACCCCTAAACCCCACTGATGTAAGGGGGGATCTGATAGGGACCCAGATGTAAGGGAAAACTCTAATAGGGACCCTGAATTAAGGGGGGACTCTGATAGGGACCTTATTGTAAGAGTGAACTCTGATGGGGATCCTAATGTAAGGGTGGGTCTCTGATGTGTTGGGGGGGGGGGGGTGCTTCTGATGTAAAGATATTTAAAAAAAAAAGGGAAATGGGTCATTCATTTATAGAATGGATATATATTTTTGGGCCGGCAAAAAAATTGAAATATATTTGTACCCCTTGACATTTTCCACATTTTGTCATGTTACAACCAAAATAGTAAATGTATTTTATTGGGATTTTATGTGATAGATCAGCACAAAGTGGCACAAAATTGTGAAGTGGAAGGAAAATGAAAAATGGTTTTCAATTTTTTTACAAATAAATATGTGAAAAGTATGCCATGCATTTGTATTCAGCCCCCTTTACTCTGATACCCCTAACCAAAATCTAGTGGAACTAATTGTATTCAGAAGTCACTTAATTAGTAAATAGAGTCCACCTGTGTGTAATTTAATCTCAGTATAATAACAGCTGTTCTGTGAAGCCCTTGGAGGTTAGTTGGAGAACCTTAGTGAACAAACAGCATCATGAAGGCCAAGGAACACATCAGACAGGTCAGGAATAAAGTTGTGGAGAAGTTTCAACCAGGGTTAGGTTATAAAAAAATATCCAAAGCTTTGAACACGGAGCACTGTTCACTCCATCATCTGAAAATGGAAAGAGTATGGCCAGATATGTTAGCTCAAAACTAACTATCACATACAAAAGGGCCAAACTGCTAAGAGGTCACCTAACTCTTCACACTATAGGCTAAAAAAGAGAGGTATCTTCCCTTGTGGTAAATGTGAATTCTGAACCAAACAGATATATAATTTTACCCAATGGCTCTACCTGGACCCCCCAATACCACATGGATTGCCAGACAGTGGAGGTGGCCTATATTATGACCTGTAAGTGCAAGGCATTCTATGTTGGCAAAACCCAGAGGCCCTTTTGAAAATGGGTACTGGACAACATTTATTTAATAAAAAATGGCAAGATTGAGTCAGCCATCACTAGACACATAGGACTATATCACGATTTTTAACCTCTCAGCTTTGGAATTCTTTGCACTGGAACACGTTCCCGCCTCTGACAGAGGGGGGGGCATTGACCCACAATTGCTCAGGTTAGAGACCAAGTGGTTTTTGTATAAACAGAAAAGAAACACTTTTCTTTCATAGCCTGCCCCGTCATTTCTAGACATGGACAGCCTTTTTTTTTGGCGCACATGCCCAGAGACATACCCGCCGGCGCCTTTGCCGTCTAGCACGTCCAGTGCCATATATGGGGGGAGGCAGGAGGGATGATCCAAGTGGATGTCCCAGCTCTCATTTGGGTAGAGGGATTTGATCTGCAGCCAAGATCGGCATGGGTACCATTGGCATCTATTGAACTAAGGTGAGACACAATGTTTTTTACACCAGCCTCCTTGGGAATAAGAGATGAGAGGTTATATTGGACTTTTTTGCCTATAATAGTTCTTCCCCTCATTCCCTTTTTTTCCCTTTTCTTTTTCCACCATACCTTCATGATATGGCGAAGCTACTTACTCATATACCCTATATTTATATCTACAGCTGATTTATGGTATTTGGGGATGACATACTTACCGAGGATGGCTTAGTTTCACTAGCATATATAGATATATACAGACATCTGACATTACTCGTGTCACGGCTCCTGCCCGGACAATATATATATATATATATATATATATATATATATATATATATATATATATATATATATATATATATATATATATATATATATATATATATATATATATATATATATATATATATATATATATTGTATATGGTAGGTATATATGTATTGCCATTCGCATGGGTGTACAAAAATATATAACGGTAATTTACTTACCCATATTTGTTACATGTGTGAGAAACTTTTGTGACTGCACCCTCTACCTCTGCCTATATAATATATTCCTACCTTCAACATAGTATAATATACCACAGGCATTTATTTAAATATATCTTATCTATTTTCCAGGTATATGTGTATGACCTATTCTGTTTCATGTCGTGTGTCGTGTACTGGGCACCCCATCCTATCCATTTAAAATTTGGGTAGGTATTACTGAATACTCAAAACATACATTGCCTGTATAAATATTGTCATGATTGTTAATTCCATGAGAAATATAAATACATACTTTTTTAATGTTTTTGATATTGAAGTACAAATTGTTTTTGAGATCCATATATGTATGTGCATACCCTAATTTATATTATATTCCTTAGTATCTATAGGATCCCCTGAGGGAGCTATAAGCAAAAAGCATATTGATGCCTTGGTACTTCATGGCAGGGCCAGATTAAGAACATTATGGGCCTGGTGCTGAGGATTTTGGTAGGGCCTTTTATAAACAATGAGTAAATAAAAATGCAAACATTTTTTTGTTATAACAAATTAAATTAAAGAGAGAGAGGGAGGATGAGAGAGAGAGAAAGGGGATGAAAGAGGTGTGAGGGGTAAGGGATCGAGGATGAGAGAGAAAGGGGGGGGGGGGGGTGAGAGAAAGAGGATGCACTTGAGAATGTGTGGGAATGACATCAATGCAGCCTGGCCAAGGCAAGTGACGGAAGGCACAGAACCCAGAAGGAAGACCGGGTGAAGATGTTAGTGCCCATGCCCCACCGGATTGATCACAGCACAGCACTGGAGGGCTCAGTCTGACAATTTAAGTGTATCCTAATGTGCTAATATGCTGGGCATACTTGTACATTATGGCATAACCTACCCCAGGGCCTCTAAAAAGTAGTAATGTTCGAAAAGTTTACTACCGCTTTAATATCACGAGCCTCTCATGGGGCCCCCTACTGACCCTGTGGCCCTTGGGCAGTGCCTAAGTGCATAGTTGTCAACATTTCAAAAATATTTTCAGGAACGCTTTTTTACAATTGCTATATTTAGAGTAGCTGACATCCCCTATCTTCCTCTATACATCACAATAGTAATTACAAAATTAAATAAATACTAATAATGGGGCAGAACAAATATGAGGACTGTGAGATTTCCTTTAGTTGAACTGACAAAAGTGTGCCCATTCTAGAGTTGGTAACATTGAGGATATTCAGTATAATTTTAAAGAACAGTTTTTGTGGGTAAGAGGCATAGGGGAGGAGTATGGATGGTATAAAAGTGGGAAGTATGTGCAGGTGAGGGAGAGGAATGTGGAGGGTCTAACAGTGGGCACTATGTACATGAGGAGTGCAGAGGGTATGGCAGAAGGCACTATGTACAGGAGAGGAGTGTGAAGGGTATGACAGTGGGCAGTATGCACAGCAGAGGAGTGTAGAGGGTATGACATTGGGCACTATGTATAAGAGAACAGTGTGGAGGGTATAACAGTGAGCAATATGTACAGGAGTGTGGAGGGTATGACAGTGGGCACTATGTACAGGAGAGAAGTGTGGAGAGTAGGACAGTAAGCAGTAATTACAGGAGAGGGGTGTGGAGGGAGGGTATGACGCTGGGCACTATGTATAGGAGAGGAGTATAGAGGGAATGACAGTGAGTAGTATGTACAGGAGAGGAGTGTGGAGGGTGTGACAGTGGGCACTATGTATAGGAGAGAAGTGTGGAGGGTATGACAGTGGGCACTATGTATAGGAGAGGAGTATGGAGGGTATGACAGTGAGTAGTATGTACAGGAGAGGAGTGTGAAGGGTATAACAGTGGGCACTATGTATAGGAGAGAAGTGTGGAGAGTATGACAGTGGGCACTATGTATGGGAGAGGAGGATGAAGTAATCTGGGAAGGAAAAATGTAAAGGTTTGTGGAAGGATGTTTAGGGACTGCGTAGTGGTTAATCGGGCCATACATGGATTGAAATTACACCAATTAAGCAGAGACCAGCCATAGTCGATCTATGTATGGGCTAGCTGGTTTTACACAAGTCAACCTATTAACCGACTTGAGTACAACCAGCCTGTCAGGTTTTCCCCAAAACAATCAGTGCTGCCAGCTATAGTTAGCAACACTAATCATTGTATTGTATTCACTGGCAGAACACAATAACACAATAACACTGCGGGAGTGATTGCCCCATTCACAGGTCAGCAGGTGAGAGGGTGTGTGGGGACAGGCTGGGGAGAGATACTAGTCAGTCCCTGGATAGGCACTGGTTAGTATCAGAGCCAGATACACACAGGTTACATACGCCACGATCGTTAGAACGAGAGCAATAATTCTAGCACTAGACCTCCTCTGTAAGTCTAAACGTGTAACCTGTAAAAAAATTTAAAGCATCGCTTAGTACACAACAAAAAATAGTGCTAACTTTAGTGTTTTTTTTTAATGAATGAAACCGTTTCTTTCCAAAAAAAAAGTTTAAAAATTGCTGCGCAAATGTCATGTAACATAAAAAGTTGCAAAGACCACAATTTTATTCCATAGAGTGTCTCTAAAACAATATATAATGCTTGAGGGTTCTGAGTAATTTTCTAGCATAAAAATAAATGATGACTTTTACATGTAGGAGAGAAGTCTCAGAATGGGCCTGGGTGGCAAGGGGTTAATTATCATAAGTAATATACAAATAATTATTATGAGCACTGTAAGTTCATCCTCTCAGTCTGCTGCAGAGTGTTCCAGATTGTGTTTAAACTGTCCGCTCTGTATGTAGCTTCTGACAGGCTGCGCAAGCAGCCCTGTATCTCCGGAACCATAGATGATAGCAGCCCCATATTTTAACCAGTGCTGAGGTGTGTCTTTAGCTACATACCCCCCAAATGTGGGATCTCTGTGACTCCTGATCGCTGAGCTACAATCCTCGAAGTCAATCTTTTTTTTTTATTTATTTATTTATTTATTTTTTTGGCAAATGGGCCTATCTTGAGAAAGGGGCCTGGAGCTGCAGCTCCAATAGCCCCTATGTTAATCCGGCCCTGCTTCATGGTACTTTTCACTCTCTGTGGGGCCCTGATACTGGTACTTCATGGTACTTTTCACTCTCTTTGGGGCCCTGATATGGAAGGTCAACCACAATTCAAGTCTCAAGCTCACCATATCCATGGGCATACCTACAGGTCATTTTGCACATACATAGGATCAACCCACATGGGATGATACCATATGTATACAATTGGGGTTATTTACGAAAGGCAAATCCACTTTGCACTGCAAGTGCACTTGGAAGTGCAGTCGCTCAAAATCTAAGGTGTAGCTCTGAAATGAGGGGAAGCTCTGCTGATTTTATCATCCAATCATGTGCAAGCTAAAATGCTGTTTTTTATTTTCCTTGCACGTTCCCCTAGAATCTACAGCGACTTTACTTCCAAGTGGACCTTCAGTGCACTTTCAAGTGCACTTGCAGTGTAAAGTGGATTATCCTTTAGTAAAAAACCCCCAATGTGTATGATTCAATTTTTTTTATTAATTTCATGGTTTTAAAGTAATTTTTTAATGTTGTCAAATAAATTTTGTATTTTACTATACTGAGTACTCTCTCTTTTTCATTTGGGTCTTCAAGTGGCTACCAATTTAAAGTCCAGTATCTTTCCACAATCTTTTTTTGAAACATTTGGAGACCCCCCTGCTCTAGATCATAATTGGTATGAAAGAATCAATTCCTAAACCAGGCAATTCGGCAAACTCATTTTTTTTTTTCATTTATCTAATTTTGGCACATATGCTGCATGCTAATTTGTCCAATTGGTAGAAAATCAGCTAAAGCTCTTATGTGTTGGATACCTGAACTACTCAATCATAAATTAGCAAATCACACATTTTTTTGATTTGGTCAGAACTACACAAGTGCAACAATGGGTAATGTATAGTGTAGGGCTATCCATATAGGAACTGCTCAATAGGATGGAACCTATGTTCTTTGCTTAAAACTTCCTGAGAACCTCAGCCCCTCTGACATACCAGGTTGAGTGTAAAAACATGCAATATCCCAGAAACTCACTGAAAGTTATACTTAGCGGCCAATAGTAGTGCTATATCAAGGAAAACAGGCACCAAACCAGGAAGTAAAAGCAAAATTGATATACTGTTACCCTATATGCTTAGTAACTTGATAAGCATAAAATGGTTTAACAATGGTAATAACTTAATTTATCATACAAAGTTATTAACAGGAGAGACTAGGCATAAGATGACATTTGGTGTGGTGTCCAGATCAGCAGTAACAGTAGCAAGTATATCAGTAGTAAAGTTTTAATCTACGGATTACTGGAACTATACTGCCAGAGCGCATTTATGGGGCGATGCTAGTCCTAGACTGACTGCGTATGCATTGTCCTGACGAAAAGGAGGAAGGTAATGGATGGAGCAGGGGAACAAAGGAGGCTTGCAGAATATTTAATACAAGAAGGGTAGTCCTTTTATATGTTCTTCTGGCAGCTATTGATGGGGCCCTTTAGGAGCATTGGTGCACTTAATGACAGTCCCAGTTAACCTGCATGCAGTATAGGTACAATATAGGTATGATATAGTCTCGGCATAGGTGCAAGGTAGAGGTAAAGGTTTAGGTGTGGTAAAGGTTTGGTATAATGTGGTGTAGGTGCATTCTAGGTTGGAATAAGTGCGGTATAGAGTGCAGTATGGGTGTGTTATAGATTGGATACACATGGTGTCCTGCTCTCAGTGGCTCAGTCCCTACTAGCAGTATCAGAAATGGGCAAATAGCCCTCTGACCAATCCATGGGATGCTGTAGATGGGGGGGGGGGGGGGGGGCATCAGTCTATCCCAAAAGCCTCTCCAGTCTCACTGTGGCAGTGGTGCAGGTGTTCTGATGTGGACAATGCTGTGCTTTCCCCAGGTGTCCTCACTCCCAGTCTCAGGCTTGGATCTCTGCTGGTATGGTCTTCCGCTGAGAGACGAATATCCAGACAGAGGTGCTCTCTCTCTCAATCCCTCAGTGTCAAGAGGAAGAACTTTCCTGGGCCATGTAATAAAATGAATTTCTCCACTCCTACTGCACCATGCTTATTGGGATCTGTAGTGTAGGGAGTCTACTCATCCTATTATATGTCAAACTACAACTCATTGGATTCTAAGTGCTAAGGCGCGCGGCCCCCCCTTCCCCAAGGCACCCCCCCATGTTGAGGGCACGCGGCCTGGTACGGCTCAGGAGGGGGGGCGCTCGCTCGCCCCCCTTTCCTGGCCGGCCGGGTAGCGTGCTCGGACAAGGGTCTGTTGTGGACTTGGGGGGGGACCCCACGCTGATTTTTTTCGGCGTTGGGGTTCCCCTTTAAGTCCATACCAGGCGGCGGGGCCAGCGACGTCTCCGTCGCGGGCCCCGCCTACCTGGAGACCCGCTCGAAATGAGCGGACTTTTCTCCGGGCGGGAAAAGTCCGCTCATTTCAAAAGTATGGCGGACTGGCACACACACGGGCGGATTGTCCGCTGAAATGCGAGTCCGACGGACTGTATTACGGAAATTCCGAAATACTTAGTGCGCCAGACTGCACGCTGAAAAAGTCCGCAGAAGCCCACACACGAGCGGACTGTCCGCTGAAATGTGTTTCGGCGGACTAAGTAGGCCAGACAGTCCGCCCGTGTGTACGCGGCTTAAAAGTGCCATTTCCCACCATTGTGTTTCTGCAACACACTGTAGTGTCAAGGTACTCTCTCCTGTCTACTTTTTTGCATTGGTAGCCTATTCAAATGGCATGACTGGACTGCAATAATGCAATGCATTTTAATGTAGGTGTGTTTACACAACAGTCCAAAGTGGACACGTATGAGAAATGAATATTTATTAGGCCATCTACAATGTTTCTGAGTGAAGACTTATTTCACACAGTGTTGCAATGTTTTTTTTATATGTAACAATCCATAGCAAGTCCATCTGCCTTTCAATTAATGATTTTGCTGGAAAGACAGGCTGCAGAGAAATTGGGGACAGTACAATTGAAAATATAAAAGGTATTCTGCTAAACATAATTCTTCTTCACAGGGGTTTAATAACTCTTTAAATAGATAATCTGCTTCAACAATGCAGATCATAATAGTCAGAGAAAAGCCAGAGGTCCTTATGTGTACACAGTACACAATAAAATGCAGCCGTAGTACAGTTGTCCTTATGCGTGAGGACAACTGTCTTTATGCGTAAGCTGAATGAATTAAAGCCCCATTGCATCCAGCAAACTAGCATTTTCGGAAGTAGAGGTTAGCAATGGCAGCCTGCACATGTCTTGACAGGTTTTCTTTAATAGCATACTCTATTTTCTTACTATATAAAGCAAGCTTGTGGAATTTTTTTTTTCGTTTTTGTGTCATCATTAGTTATTGTAAATAATTAATACATTTTCTCTGGATAATATAAACTGAAACTGAATTTAATGCACTATTGTTCCTGTACAAATATTACACAATACAGTGCAGCTGTTGTACAGTTTCTAATACAGTGCAGGTGGTGTACACAGTATCTAATACAGTGTGTACAGTTTCTACTACACTTCTGGCGATGTACACCATACACAATGCAGTGCAGCCATAGTACAGTTTCTAATACAGTGCAGGGGGTGTACACAGTATCTAATACAGTGTCTACAGTTTCTACTACACTTCTGGTGGTGTACACAGTACACAATACAGCGCAGCCATAGTACAGTTTCTAATACAGTTCAGGGGGTGTAGACAGTATCTAATACAGTGTGTACAGTTTCTAATAAACTTTTGGTGGTGTACACAGTACACAATACAGTGCAGCTGTAGTACAGTTTCTACTAATTTTCTGGTTGTGTACACAGTATCTAATACAGTCTGTACAGTTTCTACTACACTTCTGGTGGTGTACACAATACAGTGCAGCCGTAGTACAGTTTCTAATACTTTTCTGGTGGTGTACACAGTATCTAATACAGTGTGTACAGTTTCTACTACACTTCTGGTGGTGTACACAGTTTACAATACAGTGCAGCCATAGTACAGTTTCTACTACTTTTCTGGTGGTGTACACCGTATCTAATACAGTGTGTACAGTTTCTACTACACTTCTGGTGGTGTACACAGTATACAATACAGTGCAGCCATAGTACAGTTTCTAGAAATTTTCTGGTGGTGTACACCATATCTAATACAGTGTGTACAGTTTCTACTACACTTCTGGTGGTGTACACAGTATGCAATACAGTGCAGCCATTGTACAGTTGCTAATGCAGTGCAGGCGGTATACACGGCATCTAATACAGTATGTACAGTTTCTACTACACTTCTGGTTGTGTACAGAGTACATAATACAGTGTGTACAGTTTCTACTACACTTCTGGTGGTGTAAACAGTATACAATACAGTGCAGCCTTTGTACAGTTGCTAATACAGTGCAGGCAGTGTACACAGTATCTAATACATTGTGTACAGTTTATAATACACTTCAGGCGGTGTAGACAGTATCTAATGCAGTGTAGTGTGGTGTTGCAAAACAAAAAATACATCATGTCCAGAAGGCCACCAAGGAGAAGCAGATGCTCACAGGCCACTAAAAGACGGCAAGCAGCCTCTGTGTCTACAGTCAACAGTGCTGGTCAGGGACATGGTGCATCCTCTGCAGGTGGCCGTGAGGCACGCTTATCCTTTTTTTCTGCTGCTGGCCATTTTATTGAGCCAAAACATGCAGAAGAGTTGGTGGAGTGGATAACAAAGCCATCCTCATCCTCCTTACCCTCTGTCACCCAGGCTCAGAGTAGTTTACCTTCCATTGCAGCTGCCAAAGTGGCCTACTTCATCGGCTCTTTGTCCACAGTCACTCTTTCCGTAGCCCCACCATCATGCACGGAGGAGTCCCCAGAATTATTCAACCACAGTGTCGGGTACATGCTGTTGGAGAATGCGCAGCGTATTGAAGGCTCCAATGTTGGTTCCCAGGTTGAGGAAGGGAGTAACGTGAGCCTAGAGAGAGGGGGTGCCCAAGAAGGACAAGAAACTGTCAGGCATGTTCCCCCAGCTGCAGAATACTGCCAAGTTTGCTCCAGTGATGAGGAGGGAGGGGATTATGAGGTTACTGACTGTACTTGGGTGCCTGAGAGAAGAGGAGGAGGAGGCACAACTCCAACAAGGCAGGATGTCCTCTAGGGGGCAGCTTAAGTGCAGCACCCTATTGCATCCCACCGCAGAACTCCGCAGGTGCAGGGCGCTGCTGACCCCCCACTGACTTTCAAATGTTCCTTGGTGTGGGCCTTTTTTGACATGTGTGCAGCAGATCGCACCATTGCTGTTTGCAACCTACGTCTGAAGTGGATCAAGCCTGGCAAGAACAGCAGCCGCTTGGGCACCACATGCTTGACCACACATATGATGACCTGCCATGCAGTCCGTTGGCAACAGCACTTGAAAGACCCACATCAAAGAAAATGGCAGACCTCTCCTTGCTCCTCATCTGGAATGTCCAACCTTGCTGTCATGAACAGGTGTGACCAGATTGTATGGACTGCAAGAGGAAACCAAAACACCTGTAAGTGAATTAGAATAATGTTTATTTAAGATAAGTGATATAAATAAGTAAATACCCCAAATACAAATAGTGCTCAACCAACCAACAGAAATCCACAGACAACAGATAATATATACAGCCAAAGGGAAGTACCAAAATCAAACATGTTAGCCAGGCCAGGGTTATACACAGGACATCAGCAAATGAACAAGGGTAGGACAGGAGAGGGAGATAATGGATGGGATCAGGCTTACAAGAGAACAGGAACACAGGAGGGACAGGATCAGAATGGGATCGGGTACAGGCTCAGGTTACAGGGTTCCGGATACAGGTCACGGGTACAGGCCAGGGCACAAGGAAGAAAGATACCAAGACAAGCATGTGAGCGTTTGTCGGGTATTTATGGGATTGCCAGTGATTTTCCTCATGTAACACCTAAGCGCAGGGAGTGTTGTCTGCTCCATACTGCCAGGATCCATCCGCTGGTGGACATCAGTACTGCGGCCCAATGATAGTTACATAGTTAGTCAGGTTGAAAAAAGACACAAGTCCATCCTGTTCAACCAAAAAAAAAAAAATATATATATATATATATATAATAAATATACCAGCCCATATACCCAATTCTATACCCACAGTTGATCCAGAGGAAGGCAAAAAACCCCAGCAGAGCATGATCCAATTTGCTAAAGCAGGGGAAAAAATTCCTTCCTGATCCCCTGAAAGGCAATCGGATTTTCCCCGGATCAACTTTACCTATAAATTTTAGTACCCAGTTATATTACGTACACTTAGGAAATAATCCAGGCCTTTCTTAAAGCAATCCACTGAGCTGGCCATAACCACCTCTGCAGGGAGTCTATTCCACATTTTCACAGCTCTTACTGTGAAGAAACCTTTCCGTATTTGGAGATGAAATCTCTTCTCCTCTAGACGTAAAGAGTGCCCCCTTGTCCTCTTTGTTGACTGTAAAGTGAATAACTCGACACCAAGTTCCCTATATGGACCCCTTATATATTTGTACATGTTGATCAAATCCCCCCTTAATCTCCTTTTATCAAGAGTGAATAAATTCAGTTCCTCTAATCTTTCCTCATAGCTGAGTTGCTCCATGCCTCTTATCAGTTTGGTTGCCCTTCTCTGCACTTTCTCCAGTTCCCCGATATCCTTTTTGAGAACTGGTGCCCAAAACTGAATGGCATATTCCAGATGAGGTCTTACTAATGATTTGAACAGGGGCAAAATGATATCTCTCTCTCTGGAGTCCATACCTCTCTTAATACAGGAAAGGACTTTTCTCGCTTTGGAAACCGCAGCTTGGCATTGCATGCTATTATTGAGCTTATGATCTACCAAAACCCCCAGATCCTTCTCCACTATGGATTCCCCCAGTTGTACTCCCCCTAGCGTGTATGATGCATGCATATTCTTAGCCCCCAAGTGCATAACCTTACATTTCTCAACATTAAACCTCATCTGCCACATAGTCGCCCAATTAGACAGAGCATTGAGGTCGGCTTGTAAATTGGTGACATCCTGTAAGGACGTTATTGCACTGCATAGCTTGGTGTCATCTGCAAAGACGGAAATGTTACTTTTGATCCCAGACCCTATATCATTTATAAAGATATTAAAAAGCAAGGGTCCCAGCACTGAACCTTAGGCCGCGTACACACGCGCGGACTGTTTGCCCAACCTTGTTCGTCAAACAGTTTCGGCAAACAGTCCGCTCAAAATTTGCATGAGCGGACTTGCCCACACACGAGCGGACTGTTTCAACGAACTGTTTGCCAAACAGTCCGCTCAACTTTTGAAATGAACGGACTCGCCCACGTAAGGCGGAGGCAAATCCTCCCATTTCGAGCGCGTGTACAGGTAGGCGGGGCCCGCAAAGGAGACGTCGCGGGCTCCGCCGCCTGGAATGGGCTTAAAGGGGAACCCCAACGCCGAAAAAAAATCGGCGTGGGGTTCCCCCAAAGTCCACACCAGACCCTTGTCCGAGCACGCTACCCGGCCGGCCAGGAAAGGGGGGCGAGCGAGCGCGCCCCCCCTTCTGAGCCGTACCAGGCCGCGTGCCCTCAACATGGGGGGTGCCTTGGGGAAGGGGGGGCCGCGCGGCCCCCCCACCCCAAAGCACCTTGTCCCCATGTTGATGAGGACAAGGGCCTCTTCCCGACAACCCTGGCCGTTGGTTGTCGGGGTCTGCGGGCGGGGGGCTTATCGGAATCCGGGAGCCCCCTTTAAGAAGGGGGCCCCCGGATACCGGCCCCCCACCCTATGTGAATGAGTATGGGGTACAATGTACCCCTACCCATTCACCTGTGAAATAAAGTACAAAAAAAAACACAACACAGGGAAAAAATATTTTATTGCACAGCTCCGGGGGTCTTCCGTCTTCGGGGGTCTTCTCGCCGGACTCCTCCGCTATCTGTGTGTAGCTCTTTTACTAGCGGAGGAGTCCGGCTTTCTTCCTCCCCGCCGCTGGCCTCTTCTCCCGACTTCGGGGGTCTTGTCCCCTTCTTCGGTTCTTCTGTCGCCGCTGCCTTCCGTTCTTCTGTCGCCGCCTTCGGTTCTTCTGCCGGGCCACCGCGCCTTCTTGTAGCTCTTTTACAGGCGGTGGCCCGGTCTTCTGTCGCCGCTGTCGTCGCCGCCGCCGCCTTCCGTTCTTGTTCTTCTTCTTGTTCTTCTTCTTCTTCCCCAGGAGATGTTGACTCGACGAGCTCTCCGGCCGGAATGCCAGAGCCGCGCTGTGCGGTCACTTATATAGTGACAATGGGGCGGTGTCACATGGTATATGTCACATGGGTTGGTCACATGGTGACCCCGCCCCCTTACGATGTCATAGTCCCCATGTGACATCAACCCATGTGACCAACCCATGTGACATATACCATGTGACACCGCCCCATTGTCACTATATAAGTGACCGCACAGCGCGGCTCTGGCATTCCGGCCGGAGAGCTCGTCGAGTCAACATCTCCTGGGGAAGAAGAAGAAGAACAAGAAGAAGAACAAGAACGGAAGGCGGCGGCGGCGGCGACGACAGCGGCGACAGAAGACCGGGCCACCGCCTGTAAAAGAGCTACAAGAAGGCGCGGTGGCCCGGCAGAAGAACCGAAGAGGGGGACAAGACCCCCGAAGTCGGGAGAAGAGGCCGGCGGCGGGGAGGAAGAAAGCCGGACTCCTCCGCTAGTAAAAGAGCTACACACAGATAGCGGAGGAGTCCGGCGAGAAGACCCCCGAAGACGGAAGACCCCCGGAGCTGTGCAATAAAATATTTTTTCCCTGTGTTGTGTTTTTTTTTGTACTTTATTTCACAGGTGAATGGGTAGGGGTACATTGTACCCCATACTCATTCACATAGGGTGGGGGGCCGGTATCCGGGGGCCCCCTTATTAAAGGGGGCTCCCGGATTCCGATAAGCCCCCCGCCCGCAGACCCCGACAACCAACGGCCAGGGTTGTCGGGAAGAGGCCCTTGTCCTCATCAACATGGGGACAAGGTGCTTTGGGGTGGGGGGGCCGCGCGGCCCCCCCTTCCCCAAGGCACCCCCCCATGTTGAGGGCACGCGGCCTGGTACGGCTCAGGAGGGGGGGCGCGCTCGCTCGCCCCCCTTTCCTGGCCGGCCGGGTAGCGTGCTCGGACAAGGGTCTGGTGTGGACTTTGGGGGAACCCCCACGCCGATTTTTTTCGGCGTTGGGGTTCCCCTTTAAGCCCATTCCAGGCGGCGGAGCCCGCGACGTCTCCTTCGTGGGCCCCGCCTACCTGTACACGCGCTCGAAATGGGCGGACTTTCCGAGCGGGAACAGTCCGCTCATTTCGAAAGTACAGCGGACAGGCCCACACACGGGCGGACTGTTCGCTCAAACAAGGTTTCAGCGGACAGTTTTTCGGAATTTCCGAAAGACTTTGTCCGTCCAACTGTCCGCTGAAACTGTCCGCTGAAAGCCCACACACGAGCGGACTGTCCGCCCAAACACTGTTCAGCGGACAAGGTTGGGCGAACAGTCCGCCCGTGTGTACGCGGCCTTAGGGTACACCACTCATAACCTTAGACCATTCAGAGTAAGAATCATTAACCACTACTCTCTGAATTCTGTCTTTTTGCCATTTTTCTATCCATCTACAAACTGATGTTTCCAAACCTGTGTTACCTTACACATGAGCCGTGTGTGCGGAACTGTATCGAACGCTTTTGCAAAATCCAAATATATCACGTCCACCGCCACCCCTCTGTCCAAGGTTTTACTTACCACCTCATAAAAAGAAATCAGGTTTGTCTGACAACTTCTGTCTTTCATGAATCCATGCTGTCTGTTGCTCAAAATATTTTTTTCCTGCAAGAACTCGTCTATGTGGTCTTTTATTAATCCCTCCAGTATCTTCCCAACTATAGAAGTTAAACTAACGGGTCTATAATTACTTGGTAAAGACTTTGTTCCCTTTTTAAATATAGGCACCACATTGGCCCTGCGCCAATCCAGTGGTACTATTCCTGTCATTAATGAGTCCCTAAAAATTAGATACAATGGCTTTGAAATTACAGAGCTCAATTCTTTTAGGATCCGTGGGTGGATGCCATCAGGTCCAGGTGCTTTATCCACCTTTATTCTGTCCAAATATTTCTGGACCATATCACTTATGAGCCATTGTGGATTTGGGGCTGCGTCAGTACCACCCCCATTATGGACATGAGCTCCCCCATGCTCCTTTGTATACACAGAGCTGAAGAAAGTATTTAATAAGTTAGCCTTCTCTTTGTCCCCAGTCACCCACTCCAGATTATTTTGCAAAGGGCCTACATGCTCAGACTTAACCTTTTTACTATTAATATATTTGAAGAATTTTTTGGTGTTTGTCCTACTGTCTTTTGCAATCTGTCTTTCATTTTGAATTTTTGCATCCTTGATTTCCTTTTTACATATTCTGTTATATTCCTTGTAACATTTAAATGACACTAGCGTTCCTTCATTTTTATATTTTTCGAAAGCTCTTTTTTATAGTTTATAGCTTTTTTTACTTTGGCCGTGAGCCACATCGGCTTTATTTTTAACCTTTTAAACTTATTGCCCATGGGAATATACTTTGCCGTGAGATCACAAACAAGCTTTTTGACGAATTCCCATTTCTGTTCTGTGCCCATTGGTGCCAATATTCTCTCCCAGTCTAAGTCCTGGAGAGCAGCCCTCATCCTTGGAAAATTTGCTCTCTTGAAATTAAGTGTTTTTATCTTTCCCGTATGTGATTTTTGCTTACAGCTAACATCAAATGAAATCATGTTATGGTCACTGCTACCCAGATGTTCCTTTATCTGAACATTAGTAATACATTCTGCATGGTTTGAGATTACCAGGTCCAACAGAGCATCATTCCTAGTTGGGGCCTCAATAAACTGTACCATAAAATTGTACTGTAATAGGTTTACAAATTTTTGCCCTTTAACTGTCCCAGCAGTGCCATTACCCCAGTCAATTTCTGGGTAGTTAAAATCCCCCATTATTATCACTGTCCCAGCCCTTGCAGCCCTTTCTATCTGTGCAAGGAGCTGAATCTCCACCTCCTCATTAAAATTGGGTGGTCTATAACAAACTCCAATGATTAACTTTGAACTACGCGCATCTGTATGCAGTTCTACCCATAATGCCTCAGACTCATCACACTCTCCGTCCACCAGGTCCTCTTTCTCACTCGCTTTGAGATTATTTCTCACATACAGACAGACCCCTCCACCTTTCCTTTTTACTCTGTCTTTCCGAAAGAGTGCATAGCCAGGAATATTAATAGCCCAGTCATGTGAGGAATGAAGCCAAGTTTCAGCAATACCGATTACATCATAGCTCTCCTGATGCACCAGAGCTTCCAACTCGCCTATTTTGCTTGGCAGACTTCTGGCATTGGCGAACAAACATTTTAATGTATTAATATATTTTGACCGGTCACATACTATCCTCTTGGCTGTTCCAAGATTACAACTAGGACTTGCTACTATATTTACCTTGGGTTTATGTGCTTCGGTTACCCTACCACTAATGCCCCTAATATTACCCTCTGGAATATGCTCCATGCTGACTGTCTCTATCTCTGAACCCACCCCCCCATCACCTAGTTTAAAAAAAAACTCTAACTTTTTGGCCATCCTTAATCCCAGCTGATCTGCACCCTCCTCATTTAGGTGCAGTCCGTCCCTTCTATAGTACCGGTTATCGACTGAGAAGTCGTCCCAGTCCTCCAGGAACCCAAACCCCTCCTTACTACACCAGCTTTTGTAAGCTTTTGATGACATAACACCAGCAGGGAAAGACTCTACTGATAGTTCCAAACTGCCAGGAGACACCTGCTGGTGGACCTCAGTACTGCACACTAAATGATAGATCTTACCAGCCGACTGACCCTTTCCTGACAGTACCCCCCCTTAAGGGAGCAGCCTCTGGATGCTCCAACTAGTTTTAATTGTCTATAGTCCATGGCATCGAGCAGAATGTTGGAAGAGAGTACTTCAGGCTGGTTTTCAGGCACATCCGGGCAGGCAGCGGACAGGGGCACATCAGGCTGGGCAGCAGACAGGGGCACATCAGGCTGGGCAGCGGACAGGGGCACATCAGGCTCCTGGTCATCGGGCTGGGCAGCATGCTCCGGGTCATTGGGCTGGGCAGCAGGCTCCGGGTCATCGGGCTGGGCAGCAGGCTCTGGGTCATCAGTCTGGGCAGCAAGCTCTGGGTCATCGGGCTGTTCGGTAGGCTCCAGGTCATCTGGCTGGGCAGCAGGCTCCAGGTCATCGGGCTGGGCATCAGGCTCCAGGTCATCAGGCTGGGCAGCAGGCTCCGGACCATCAGGCTGGTCAGCAGGCTCCGGGTCATCAGGCTGGGCCGCAGGCTCCAGGTCATTGGGCTGATCAGCAGGCTCCGGGTCATCGGACTAGGAAAGTAGGCTCCGGGTCATCAGGCTGGGCAGCAGACAGAGGCACATCAGCCTGGTCGGCAGGTATTGAAACATCGGAGTGGAACATGGACACAGGAACATCAGATTGGAGTGCAGGAACTTCAGGCGGAGACACTGGCTGCATAACAGGCAGAGGTTTGGCATAATCAGGTGGGTTATCAGGTTCAGCTGGCATGCAAGCAGACTGGAGCAGGTTGGTTGGTGTGGAAGCAAGTTGGGTTACTGGCAGGATCGTGTGAGTGGGGAAGAACTTATGTTTCTTCTTTGGCTTAACTGCTGGAGATCTGTAGGTGGCTGTAGGACTGTAGGTAGGAGGTGAGGCATACTGAAATGAAGGGCTGGGATATGGCAAGGAAGGTGGAACAGTGGCCAGAGGAAGTTTTTGTGGGGAAGTTGCATATAGTAGAGAAGAGGCAGGTGGGTTAAAGGCAGGATAGGTGCAGGAAGTAGAAAAAGGGTATTGATACTTGGTGGTGAGCAGGGTATATTGGACTGTAGCTGAGGGATCGGGTACAGGCTCAGGTTACAGGGTTCCGGATACAGATCACAGGTACAGGCCAGGTCACAAGGAAGAAAGATACCAAGGCAAACATGTGAGGGCTTGCCGGATATTTATGGGACTGCCAGTGATTGTCCTCATGTAACACCTGAGCGCAGGGGGTGTTGTCTGCTCCATACTGCCAGGATCCATCCGCTGGTGGACATCAGTACTGCGGCCCAATGATGACATAACACCAGCAGGGAAAGACTCTCCTAACAGTTCCAAACTGCACGCTAAATGATAGATCTTACAAGCCAACGGACCCTTTCCTGACAGTACCCCCCCTTAAAGGAGCGGCCTCTAGACGCTCCAACTAGTTTTAATTGTCAATAGTCCATGGCATCGAGCAGCGGACGGACCCTTTCCTGACACTTGCTATACCTCCCGTCCTCGGAAAAACCTGCATTGAGAGGAATGATGGTATAGCAATAGGTGTCCCAAGTACTTGCAGCCAATTTGCTAGCAGTACACCACCATCTGATTTTAGCAGGCAAATTTGCCTACCCCAGTTGCTGAACCGTAAAAAGAATTTCAGTCCCAGCCATCCACATGCTCAGTGTCTAAATGCTGTCTTGGCCAAATTGCTAGCACTGCAACTGCTGCCTTTTCAGCTGGTAGACTCTGCCCCCTTTCGTGATAGGTTGGACTTGATGGACTTGTGTCTTTTTTCAACCTCACCTGCTATGTAACTATGTGAATTTGTGGAATGTGGCAGGATTTTGCTCAGTGGCAGGTTCCAAAACACCATTTCTTTTCACAGAAGGCATTTCCAGCTCTCTACCGGCATGTGGAAGGCAATGTTTTGGCCTTAATGGACAGGGTGGTCAGCAGTAAGGTTCATATTAACGCTGACTCATGGTCCAGCAGGCATGGGCAGGGTTGTTAGCTTTCCTTCACGGGACACTGGGTAACTCTGCTGGCAGCTGGGAAGGATGCAGGACAGCTTTTAGTATTGTTGTAGCTTGTTCCACCACCACGCTTTCAAAATGCTAGTGGTGATTCTGCCACAGATCTCCACCACCTCCTCTTCTTCTTCCTCTGTGGCCTCTTTTGCAGATTTGTCCTCTGAACCAGTGGTGCTCTGTAAGCGTTCAAGGGGCTATGCAAGCAGTCACGCTAAAATATTCCATGTGGTGCTTGAATTGGTCTGCCTAGGGGACAGGAACACACTGGAGCAGAGATTCTGTCAGCTCTGCAGGGGCAGGCTCAGAGGTGGTTGAGGCCATGCCAGCTTCAGCAAGCAATGGTTGTATGCGACAGTGGCACCAACCTTCTCTCTGCCCTCTGATAGGGACACTTGACCCATGTTCCATGTTCGGCACACATCCTGAATTTGGTGGTGCAGGCCAGAAAAGTCTGTGGTTATACAATGCCAGTGCTCGGCTGGCTGACATTCAAAGGGAATGCAACCTGCCCACCAACCGCCTCATTTGTTACATGCCCACCAGGTGGAATTCAACGTTGGCAATGCTGCCTTGGGGCGGGTTTATGACATCCTGGGCTCAGAGGAAGTGGATTCAGTGACTGATAGTCATTCATCCTATAAAACATGATACAGCTTGTAGTAGAAAGGAATTACTATAAATGAAAAGCACCTGAGCGAAGGTGGGTAAACAGTTAAAACATTTTTATTCATTTGAAACTTTGCTTTAATTGTAATTTTAAAGTACTGTTTACAATTTTTTTAGTATTTATATTCAATCTTTCTTTTACAAAAATAGGTTTATAAAAGGAATTCTTCCTTGATACAGGATTCACAGATCATTATGGGTTTGCTAAACAAATATCAGTCTCTGTCTGACTGGAACTTCCTACACTAATGTCTGACGAAAGCAGACAGATTATTCAGCTGTTGAATTTGAAGCTTAAGCTTTTGAATTTTCTCAGTAGTAGGATTTTTCAGCAGAGCAGTTAAGAATAGGCTAATGTGAAAAGGAGTCTAGAAGACCTCCACTTACTAGATGAAATTGGAAACATGAACCATTCAGATGTAATATTTCATATTTACCTGAATGAAAGAGAGAAAGTCACCTTTTTATGGTAAAAAAAAAAACCTTTAAAAGAAGAAAAGAAGAGTTTCTAAACATGCAACTAGTTGAAGAGGAACTTTACCATCCTCCCAGGTTAATTTTGATTTTAACTTCTTCTTGGTATAATATATCTCATTGCATTCTCTTTGGTGCCATACATATCTCCTAGCACTCTCTTTGTTACAATACATATTTCATAGCACTCTCTTTGTTACAATACATATCTCATAGCACTCTCTTTGATACAATACATATCTAATAACATTCTCTTTCATGCAATACATATCTAATAACACACTAACAGCACACTCTGGTACAATACATATCTTTTAGCATTCTGTTTGGTACCATAGATATATCATAGCATTCTGTTTGGTACCATAAATATCTCATAGTACTAATACATACAGTATCTCACTGCACTTTCTTTGGTGCAATACATACAGTATCTCTTAGCATTCTCTTTGGTGCAATACATATCTCCTTGATATCATTGATATCTCATAGCATTCACTTTGTTACCATGCATGTCTAATAGCGCTCCCATTGGTGAAGCGAACCACTCATTGTGCTGTCTTAGCTTGCAGCTTATAGCCTTTTTTTACTTGTATAACATGAAAATAGGGTTTCACACTTGGGTAGCTTCCATCTTGGCAAAGTTCCTTGTAGTGGGCATCACTCAGGCAATAAATAACGTTTACTTTTATTACGCTCACTTTACAAGCTCTCGTAGCTCTCTGGTAACTTGCAGCTGTCATTGTACTAACATGATGTACAAATGTAGCACTCTCTAATTACATGCATATCTCTTAGTGTAATCATGAAGACTGTACAAAATCCCTTTCCCTATTTTCTCACTTTTCTTTTCACGCAGAACTTAGATTGAATATGTTAAACAAACACACCATTACGTGAACATTTCTTGAATGTTTTTCCTCTTCTATACTTTAACCTTTCCAGCATCCTGCTTCTGATTACAGGGTGATGAATTTCAAATGTAAAAGCAATATCTCTTTCACATCAGTCTTATCCGCAACAGTGTGACCTGGCCTCAGTCTGAGCCATTCATTTTAAAGTGAATCTATTACTTGCAAAGCAAAATGGTTTAGTGTTTATAGCCTAGCCTAAATCAGTAAAGGTATATTGTGTTCTAACTGATCTCACTACAGTATGCGAAAATCTGAAGAAGCATCAAAATCCTTCATCTGCAGTTGTTTACTTCACTTTATATCAGTGGCAGCTGGTGCTGCAGCAGCTGGGGGGTGCAAACAAACTGAAAAATTCTGAAAATACTGAAAATAATACAAAAAAAAGCCTCACTGTGCCCATCAAATGCAGCCACTGTGCCATCAATTGCAGCCACTGTGCTCATCAAATGCAGCCACTGTGCCATCAATAGCAGCCACTGTACCCATCAAATGCAGCCACTGTGCCATCAATAGCAGCCACTATGCCCATCATATACTGTCACTGTGCCCATCAAATGCTGCCACTATGCCCATCAAATGCAGCCATTGTGCCCCATAAAATGCCGCCACTGTGCCCATTAAATGCAGCTACTGTGCCCACCAATTGCATCCACTGTGCCCATCAAATGCTGCCACTGTGCAATCAAATGCCATCACTGTGCCCATCAAATGCAGCCACTGTGCCCATCAAATGCAGCCACTGTGACCATCAAAATTTGCCACTTTGACCCTGTGACAGTGGGGTCACTTTGGACACAGGGTGAATAAAAGAAACCCCCGATATGGTCTGTGATAGCCATATTCAAGGCTGTATAATACATTGTGGATAAGTTGGATGTATATTGTATGTGGGGGTTAAGTGTCATTGCTGTGAGGAATTAAGTTGTTTTGCATTTCTATTGTTCATTTAAGTCTATTCTTGTGTGTATTGTAAAGTGCCAGACAGACTGGCTGCTAACCCTTTGTGGAAAAGATGTGTATTGGGTGGGATCGTTTGAAGCATAGCAGACGTCTTGGGATGTGTGGGTGGAGCTGGGCTCTTGTTCATGTTAAAGCATGTGCCTTGAATTGTGTATAAAAATACAATGTTGGTTTTTAATAAAGTCATTCCTACTACAGAAGGGACAGAGTGCGTCTCGTCTCTTTGCCAGAGGGGTCGGCTCCTATAGGAAAGGGTCGTTTAGCTGTGGATATTGGCAGCGAGTGGATGTGTGTCCAGAAGAGGGAACATCGTAAACGGCGTTAACCCCCTTTATATTAGGGGAGCCATTACAGACCCCCTGTCTGCTCGCTGTCTGACCGGCACTTACCCTATCTTGGTGGCATGTCAGGCAGCGGGTGACGGTGGTGAGCTGCGGGACCTTGCAGCGGGTCAGGCAGCAGCAAGCTGTGTCCTCCATGCATCACCTCCCTTCCTCCTGATAGGCATCCAATAGCAGCACCTGTCCTTTCAGCCATTCATGTGATGGATAACAGATCCACGCTTCCTGATTGGCGGAGAGGCAGTTTAGTGCTAGAAAAGCAAATATTCATTGTTTTGCACTCAGAGTACACCTTTTTTGAAGCCTATTAGAGCCTGTGGCTCTAATCAGGTGCTTCAAAAACACACCCCCGCCGGTGTAATTTAGGCACCCGGTATCCGAATATGGGCCGGACACCTGACTATAGGGTGGCAGCGGCGGCCATGGATAGATTTGTGATATGCATGAATTTATCCATTACCATATAGGGGGGTGGCTAGAGAGAGGGGGCAGTGCCTGTGCGCCCTTAATGGGCAGACCACCCCTGCTTGATTTAAGGCTGATCTTCATACCTGTCAGTGGTGTCAGTCCAAGTAGGATAGCCTTGGTATTTGTGTCGGTAGGATGAAGGAGGGAAGGGGAGCTAGGAAGCTGGGGTGGTGTGTGAAGGAATATTTAGCTTAACCGCTTTCATTCTTTAAGAAATTTGGTTTCCATCTTGTGTCTCTCTAACATCCACTTCACAAATAGATATGCTCAAGTTTTGCTAATCTAGTTTTGTTTCTCATGTTACTGTTATCTTCTTTAGTTGTTTTGTTTCTTGGAAAGCACATGATTTTGAGGAATCACTAGTTTCACCTTTGTCATAGATTCTACTTGTATATGATTGGATAATTTGTATGACACGTTCAAAGGGCGGTACTTTCTGAAAGCCCCCTTTAAATATTCACACCAAAGAATAAAGATTAGATTTGCTCAGAGAGACTTTGTTGTTTTGTGTCATTGTCTCAATGGGCTAATCTCACAGGCCTGTGGGGGATTGATCATCACATTTTACCAGAGATAACTGAAGGGTTCAACGACCTCTAAACAATCTACATTCCTTTCAGATTGGGGGCTAGGTCCGGGGTCGTAAAAGGTAATATATGTCTATATGGTGAGTTGAATTGAAATATGTATCTTCTCTCACAGTGACACCTATTTAGAAATCATTTCCTTTAAAGGGACCTGTAATTTATGTAGAAGTTGTTTTAAGACCTCGATGATAAGTTAACTGCTCTGAGAAGCAGTATTATAGGCTGTTCTTGGTGAACAGTGAGAAAAGCCCTGGGTGGGCATTTGGGCTCTGAGAAGTCAATTTAACCACTTGCAGACCGGACCATTTTGCTGGTCAAAGACCAGACCACTTTTTGCGATTCGGCACTGCGTCACTTTAACTGACAATTGCGCGGTCGTGCGACGTGGCTCCAAAACAAAATTGACATCCTTTTTTTCCCACAAATAGAGCTTTTGGTGGTATTTGATCACCCCTGCGGTTTTTATTTTTTGCGCTATAAACAAAAATAGAGCGACAATTTTGAAAAAAACGCATTATTTTTTACTTTTTGTTATAAAAAATGTCCCCCAAAAATATATAAAAAAACATTTTTTTCCCTCAGTTTAGGCCGATACGTATTCTTCTACATATTTTTGGTAAAAAAAATCGCAATAAGCGATTATTGATTGGTTTGCGCAAAAGTTATAGCGTTTACAAAATAGGGATAGTTTTATAGCATTTTTATTAATAATTTTTATTATTATTTTTTTACTAGTAATGGCGGCGATCAGCGATTTTTATTGTGACTGCGACATTGTGGGGGACCCATCGAACATTTTTGACAAATTTTTGGGACCATTGTCATTTATACAGTAATCACTGCTATATAAATGCAGTGATTCCTGTGTAAATGACACTGGCAGTGAAGGGGTTAACCAGTGGGTGGTAGTGTAGGGGTTAAGTGTTCCTAGGGGTGTGTTACTAACTGTAGGGGGGTTGGGCTTTCATTTAGTGAACACTGATCTCTGCTCCAATCACATGGAGCAGAGATCAGTGTCACTAGTTGCTAGGCAGAATGGAGAAATGCTGTTTACACAGCATTTCCTCCATTCGGCCGCTCCGTGAGACGATCGCGGGGATGCCCACGGCGATCGAGTCCGCAGGCCCCGCGACCGGACTCACGGGGGCCATTATGTAATACATAAATTGGCATAGTTGGTAGTATACTCTGAGGCTAACTTTTGATCAAAACATGCTATTTGAATAATTATTTTTGTTACTGACATCTCTTGTACAGGGGAAGTCAGGTGCAAAATTTGGACATTTGGCTTTTTGCCAACAGGGTTCAAGTGCTAATATCTCACTGACCGTAATAGATAGTGGGGAATTGTTTGCGGCATTGGTACTACAGCAATTGAAAGTACTGTTTGAACCTGTCGGCACTCTGCCAAACATTTTAAATATAAATAAAAATTGTTTGGTTAGAAAAATAAGAAAAGTAATAACGCACAAAGCTTGCTTGTGATTCAGGGGAACCTCTGGCCATAAGGAGTGCTTATTGGCATTTTGCCAAGAAAAAAAAAAGTAGAAGAAATAAAATTCAGAATGTTTAGAAAGAAAAATAAGGATGAAAATAAACATGCTGTGGAGATCTCCGGCTGGACCGAGGCTCCCTATAGCATCCTAGCCCAAACATTGTCCACAATGGGTTTAACAGAGACATGAGATGGTGGATTTAAGGGTTAAATCAACCTTCTCTATGTCTGTACCATGCGCCCCACCTCCTCCCCCTTACATTCCACAACCAGATCAAGAGCTGCACAAGATCACATCACATGAGGACACACAGCAAATTTTAGAATGGGCTACAAGCACAATAACCAGTGGCGGCTGGTGAAGTTTTTGGATGGGGGGGCGCCAGACCCCGCCCATCATGACCCCGCCCATCATTTTGGCCTCTCTCACTTCTCATAAACCACGCCCCTTATGTAATCTGAAAAAAAAATTGGCGTGGGTTCCCCCCTCCGAGAGCATACCAGGCCCTTAGGTCTGGTATGGATTCCAAGGGGAACCCCCTACGCCGAAAAAACGGCGTGGGGGTCCCCCCAGATCCACACCAGACCCTTATCCGAGCACGCTACCCAGCCGGCCAGGAAAGGGGTGGGGACGAGCGGGCGCCCCCCCTCCTGAGCCGTAGCAGGCCGCGTGCCCTCAACATGGGGGGTGCCTTGGGGGAGGGGGGGCGGCGGTGTCACATGGGTTGATGTCACATGGGTTGATGTCACATGGGTTGATGCTGGGACTGTCGCCATGTGACATCAACTCATGTGACCAACCCATGTGACATCAACCCATGTGACACCGCCCCATTGTCCCTATATAAGTGGCAGCGCAGCGCGTCCCTGGCATTGCGGCCGGAGAGATTGTCGAGTCAACATCTCCTGGAGAAGAAGAAGAAGAAGAAGAAGAACGGGCGGCGGCGGCGGTGGCGGCGACAGAAGAACCGAAGAGGGGGACAAGACCGCTCGTCCCCACCCCCTTTCCTGGCCGGCCGGGTAGCGTGCTCGGATAAGGGTCTGGTGTGGATCTGGGGGGGATCCCCACGCCGTTTTTTCGGCGTAGGGGGTACCCCTTGGAATCCATACCAGACCTAAGGGCCTGGTATGCTCTCAGAGTGGGAACCCACGTCAATTTTTTTTTCAGAAATTTGGCGTGGAGTTCCCCCTTCAGAGCTCATTCTCTGATTGGCCACGGCAAAAGTCGCCTGGCCTGGGGAAACCTTTCTGGCTGTGAAAGCTTTTTTTCCATTCATTCAGCTAAATGCATGAACATTCTCAACAAAGTAGAAACTAGAAAGCCTTTATGCGGTGACTCACCTCCTGCCTCACTGTCTTGCAGCTCCGCTCGGGCTGAGGAACGGAGCTGCCGACGTCACTTCCGGGTTTCGTGAAGCAGCCGAAAGCCGGAAGTGACCTGCCTGTCTAAGAATGACAATGCTCCCGCCCGTAGAATCACAGTGATTTTGTGGGCGGAAGCTAGTCGGCGTTCTACAGTGCGCCGCAAGGCGGGTTTTTAACCCGCAAATGAAGCGCCATGGATGCAATCTTGTGATTGCATCGACGTGGCGCTTCTCATAGTGCGCTGTGACCGGCGCCACAGTACACTATGTTAAATTGTTAAATGACATTTTTTTTTTTTAAATGTCTTAAAGGGCCCGTTTTTTTTTTTTTTTTTTTTTACACCTAGGGGGAGGGGGGGCGGTGCCCGGGCACCCCCTATGGGCGGGCCGCCACTGACAATAACTGATTTCTGATAGCGAAGGATGTTGCAGGATGTTTTGACATCCTTAAGCAAACACCAGTGCAGACACATTATCAAAAAGATTTCTCAGGAAATCAAAGGGGAAACCTTTAAAAAAAGAGAATAGGGGGTTATACACAGAGACAACCAAGAGGATGGCTTACAGCCAATAGTTCAGGATTTCTCAAAGAGAGGGAATCTTAAAGGGAGATTATCTTGCCCTACATTAACATTAACCCAGTAAGAAGGCAAATGGTGACTATAGGTTTGTAGAAAACCTAAGGGCCATCAATAGCCTAATGGTACCGATTGCCCCAATAATGCCTGATGTGTCATCAACACTTACTGCCATACTACGGGATGCAGAGTAATTTGTTTGGAAAAAAATAAAATGTTTTAATTAAAAAATAAGACAACAGTAAAGTTAGCCCATTTTTTTTTTTTAGATTGTGAAAGGTAATGTTACAACGAGTAAATTGATACCCAATATGTCATACTTCAAAATTGCACCCGCTTGTGGAATGGCGACAAACTTTTACCATTAAAAATCTACATAGGCAATGTTTAAATATTTCTACAGGTTACCAGTTTATAGTTACAGAGAAGGTCTAATGCTATAATTATTGCACTCACTCTAATGTTCGCAGGGATACCTCACATGTGTGGTTTGAACACCATTTTCATATGTGGCGTGACTTACATATGCGTTCGCGTCTGCATGCAAGCTCGGCGAGATGGAGCGCCTTAAATATTTTTTTATTTTATTTTACTTTTTTACACTGTCCTTTAAAAAGAAAATGGGTCAGTTTTATGTAGGAATTACAAGGAATGTAAGCATCCCTTGTAATAGAAAAAAAGGAGACAAAACAGAAAATAAGAGAGAAATCACCAAAAGCAAGTGTCCCCCATTGGAAGATTCCCTTCAAAATGTTGGTCTATCCCTCTCACTTTCATAGAGAGACTAAATATTCCTGATAGGGACACACACAATAGTAAAAACCTGACAAGGTTTCTAACTATTTACGATTCTATCCAAAACTAAAATAATTTTTTTGGTTTTAGATGCACTTTAAAGGAGTTGTATTGCATTCTATACATTAAGATAAAAAAAAACCTTCTGTGTGTAGCAGCCCCTCCAGCTCCCCCCCTAATTACTTACCTGAGCCCCTTCTCTCTGCAGTGATATCCCCAAGTGTCTTAGCTGTCCCAGACACTCCTCCTGATTGGTTGAGACACAGCAGCGGTGCCATTGGCACCCAATCAAAATTAGTCCGCCAATCAGGGGAGAGAGGGGGCAGGGCTGGGACGGGACTCCGTGTCTGAATAGATACACGGAGCTCTGACTCGGCTCGGGTGCCCCCTGTAGCAAGCTGCTGGCTGAGGGGGCACTCACCAGAGGGAGTGGCCAGGAGAGCAGAAGAGGGACCCGAGGATCTGGGTTGCTCTGTGCAAAACTAACTGCACAGAGGATCTAAGTATAACATGTTTGTTATTTCAAAAAATAAATAAAAACAAGCCTTTCCAATCACTTTAACTGTAGTAGAGAAGTGTCAGATCACCAACCTGACTCTCAATTCTGGCAGGCCTGTGTAAATCTTAGGACTAGGTGGAGAACATTACAAATCCTACCCAATATAGCCATTAATGGGAATGCTTTGTATGCTTTGTATTTTTGTAGGTTTCTGCATAACTTTGGCCTACTCTCCCTAATTTGGCTTTCAAGGGAAGAATTTGATTGGCCAGGATGTATTTATTTTATTTTATGGGAAATCACTATGGCAGGCTGACACCTACAGGGTTCCCCCTTTTTTCTCTATAAGCACAAATATACTAATTCACAAAATGCTAACTTGAAAGTTTGTAGAAAAGTATTTTCCTAGAAAGATCATGCAGACATGATCAAGACATTCAGTTCTGGTTCAACCAAACTTTAATATAGGAAAATACATCTCAAAAACTGCTGGTTATTGACCACCATTGACCACCTAGAAGGTTGCCACTTGCTGGAGACTTATCAATATGCGTTTTAATATCTTGTAAATGTGAGTGCATATTTATTGCTTTTTTAATTTCACAACTATGTTTTAATAAATGCTACACTTAGGGAGTGGCACTTTTTTCTTTTTCTTTTTGTTTTTACAAAAATCATGCTGAGTGGAATTTTCAGGAAATATACCTAGGACCCAAGTACTGAAGCAAGAGCATCGATTATTGTCACTGTGTTAGGCCCCTTTCACACATGCGGACGATATGTCCGTATTTCATCCATCCGTTTGCGGATGAAATACGGGCATACATTCATCCCTATGGGACAGCGGGTGTCTGCGGATGAACATCCGCAGACACCTGATATCGTCCGCCTCCGCTACTGTCCGATTCTGCAGACAGAGGAAAATCCTATTTTTCTATCCGTCTGCAGAGCGGATCTGATGAACATGAACAGACGGTCCGTGCTCATCCGATCCCCATAGAGGAGAGTGGAGAGCTGACAGGGTGGTCCCTGCACATTGTGCGGAGACCGCCCTGTTCGCCGCCGGCTCAGCGGGGACAACGGAGCGATCCCCGCTGAGCGAGCGGATCATCACGGGGCGGATCATTACTGATCCGTCCCGTGTGAAAGGGGCCTTACCTGCTGTATAATTTTTTTAATGTTCATAGCTGGAATGAACATTATACATATTCAATGCATAACTGTAGTCTTCTTGTCAAAGATAGATGGCCAGCTCTATATGTTGATGTGTGAAGTGTACCAATTCTGGGGCCACCAAGACATAAAAAACCTCCACATACAACAACCTTTTTCATCAGTTTTTTTAGATGAATTTTCCAGGAATAATTGTCAGGCGTGGAAGCACAATCTGTCAATCAAATCGCACCACCATTTCAGTTCACCTTTACAAGGACAGTGATAAACAGAAGCTTCAATTGATTAAATAGTGCTGAAAATGTAAACCACTTACTGAAAATATTATGAACACTAATAAAGAAATATATACATCTCACTGGGAAATCTAGGTTCCATTTTGCACATTGCAATTGAATTATGTATAGTTTCTTGTGCCAGTAAGGACACAAGGACAGTAAAATGTAATTATTTAAAAATTGCTTTTAAGTCTTCAGTCTGATACATACAGTATATACAGTATGCAATCTCTAATATCTTTATGACCTAATATCCTAATAAAGGCAATGTTATATTTCCCATACAGGAATGTACTAAGCAGATATTATTTTAGTCCTAATCTTGCACTAGCATTTAACATCAACTATTATCCTGCGGCGTGAAGAAGATGTACAGACGCAACAAATGGAATAGGTTCTTTGGAGGAATACAATAAAAATATGCCCCCTGTTGTTTTATTTTTATATTAGTCAAGGTCTGTTGCTAGAATCTGATTGGTCATCTGTACTATTTAAAAACAGTAGGTATAAACAGGCAAGCTAATAAAAAAACGTTAGCGCCAATATGCAAGGAATAAAATCAGATAGGTCTGGACTCAAGTAATCCAATGTATGCCTCTCCAATCTAAGCACTGCAAGTGTGATCTCTATAACTGGTCAAGTTGTGGCAAGACTAACTTAGGCCTCATGCACACTGGGGCTCTTGCAAATGTTTTTCCCACTAGGAGAAAAACAACTTTAAAAATGCACCTAAGCTGTGTTTTAGCAAACGCGTTTAGGTGGGTAAGTGCTTGGGTGTTTATTAATTCCATTGGCCAGAATATACATTTATAAGTGCGAAACGTGTCTAGAGCTTAGGTGCGTTTACTTGTGTTTAGGCATGTCAGCATTTTTTTGGGCCAAAACACTCCTCTTCCTTGAATGCACAAGTCATTTTTTTTCTGCCTTTAACTGCCTCTGCCTCTAAACTCCTGTAAACGCCTATATGCGCATGGACACAAAGGCTAACATGAAGCAGTGCTTAATGGCAGAGAAGAAAGTGTACTTGAGGCCTTAGGCCGCGTACACATGGGCGGATTGTCTGCCCAACTAAGTTCGGCAGACAATCCGACAGACAGTCCGTTCAAAATTAGCATGAACGGACTTGACCACACACGATGAGCAGACAGTCCGCTGAAAGCGTGCGTGATGACGTGTACAGCACGTACGACGGGACTAGAAAAACGACATCCTATACACTGCAATGCAACCTTCGGCCGTGTAAACCCTTTCTGAGCATGCGCCATACTTAGTCCGTCCAACTTGCCTACACACGAGCGGACTGTCCGCTGAAACCAAGTTTGGACGGACAAAACCAAGTTTGAACGGACTGTCTTACGGAAATTCCGTAAGACTTTGTTCGTCAGACTGTCCGCTGAAAAAGTCCGCTGAAGCCCACACACAAGTGGATTGTCCGCTGAAACACTGTTCAGCGGACTAAGTTGGGCAGACACTCCGCCCGTGTGTACGCTGCCTTACAGTCTCAGCAGAATTAGCAGACAGTGACTGGATCCAAATTACATGCTGCAGATCATAGAAAACTTGAATCCAAAACTTGTGCAGATCATAACAGATGAACATCAGATGAGTCAAAAAATCATAGTGTCTGTAGCTCCTGCAGAATACAGTACATGAGGAGAATGGATACTACACATGAAAAAGAAGGGTGGGACTAACTACACAGAACATACCCTAGTTAGAGTGTGATACAGACAAAATGATTTAAAGGCAAACACACAACAATGCATGTGTAACACGATAGTGTTAAAAGACTCTGAAGCCTACATTTGATGGTTTGTTTCACAATCATCACTAAAACCCTTTAGGAAATGTAAGATCTTTTTAATATTTTGTGGTTTTATAGGCTCTGCTCCTTGCTTTGCAGTGATACATAATGGTGTGCTTTACTGCTCTTTTTTCGCTATGTCTATGAGTTGGCCGAACTACTAAAAACAATATATTAAATGTGTCTGATATCTTATGCCAATAAAAGTTAAGAGAAAGACAGAGTTATTGTCATTGAGAGCTCCATCTAATAGATTATCTACTATCTATATACAGAATGTACAGTTGTGCTCAAAAGTTTATATACCCTGCCAGAATTTATGATTTCTTGGCCATTCTTCAGAGAACATGAATGATAACACAAAAACATTTCTTTCACTCATGGTTAGTGTTTGACTGAAGCCATTTATTATCAATCAACTGTGTTTACTCTTTTAAAATTATAATCACAACAGAAACAACCCAAATGACCCGGATTAAAAGTTCCAGGCACCAGGCCTGGACTGGGACAAAAAATATGCCTGTGCATTTTAGACTGAACAGCCAACTTTTCCAGGGACCCAGGGGGGTAGACATTTGTGGGGGTGGCTGGTGTCGGTCCTACACACTGTAATGTGATGTACTGTGATATAAAGGGGACTGCACTGTAAAGGAGGCACCGCAATGATTACAGTGCCCCTTTACAGTGCAATTATCTTTTATTTTACAGTGTCCCAGTCCTATTGTGGCCATATAATGCTAGTAATGTCTGTCTCCTAGTGTGCCCACACTGCCCAGTGACACTGACCTGATCTCTCTCTGGTATTGCTGGACAGCATGGCACTCTCTCTCTCTGGTGGTGCAGGTACAGGGTGGGTATCTCCCTCTGGTGGTGCGGTACAGTGTTGCTCTCTCTGGTGGTGTGGGTACAGCAGGGCTCTTGTGGCTTTCTCTGGTGGTGTGGGTACAGCGTGGCTCTCATGGCTCTCTCTGGGGTGGTGTGGGTACAGCATGCCTCTCATGGCTATCTCTGGTGGTGCGGGTACACCGTGGCTCTCTCTGGTGGGGCAGGTACAGTGTGGCTCTTGTGGTTCTTTTTGGTGGTGTGGGTATAGCGTGGCTTTCTCTGGTGGTGTGGGTACAGCATGGATCTCTCTGGTGGTGTGGGTACAGCATGGCTCTTGTGGATCTCTCTGGTGGTGTGGGTACAGCGTGGCTCTCATGGCTCTGTCTGGTGGTGTGGGTACAGCGTGGCTCTCTCTGGTGGTGTAGGTACAGCGTGGCTCTCTCTGGTGGTGTGGGTACAGCGTGGACCTTGTGGCTCTCTCTGGTGGTACAGGTACAGCGTGGCTCTCGTGGCTCTATCTGGTGAGGCTATTAGTTTCCCCAGAACAGTCCTCTCTTTCTTTTTCCATGTCTCCTGTAGTAGCTGCTACAGTGTAGCACTCCTCAGCTTGTTTCCGGGTTTTCTCTTTTCCCCCCAGCCCTTCCTTTTCTGAACTGGCTGCTCAGCTGTTTGCTAATTGCCAGCTCTTATCTCTCCACAGTTACCCAGCTGTTGATATCATGTTCGTCAGTCCTGCATACTTAAGCTGTCCATTCCAGAGGAACTCTGCCTTCTCCTTAGTCAAACATCACAGAAACTCCTGCGATCCTGTTCAAGACTTGCTTTGCTGACATCCCTTCTGGCTCCAGATCCTGCTTGCTTTTCCACTACATTGATCCCTGACTTCTGGCTTGGCTGATTAGCCATTCCGGTTACTGAACTTTGGCTATGTTTTGACTACGTTTGTTCTTTTTACTTTTATTATTAAACAAGTGTGATTTAACCGTACTTCTGTCTCGGCATGATTTCATGGTTTCTTACAGGACTGTAGTCGGCTCCCTGCTGAGAACAATTGGGCCACCAATCTCCGGGACTACATTTCCCATGATGTCCCTCTAGTTTCTTATGATTGGCCCTCCGCTGTGGCCAATGGAGAAGGAAGAAGAACATGCAAGAATCTTTCTCTTCTCCCATGCTTCTGAAATGAGAAAGGGGGTGAACGGTGAGAACATCCTGACAGCGCCCCGCAGCGCCCCCCTCTGCCCCACCATGGGGATGCCCATGGCTGGAGGAGGAGGAGTGGCCCGTAAGAGTGGAGAGCGGAAATGTCAGCAGCCGCTAGTTCCGCCGGAGTAGACACAGACCTGCCCGCATAGCGGTAGGAGAGGGGCGGCTGTGGCCTGTGTTAACCCTGTCCAGGTCGCAGTCATCGCTTACCTCCTGATGTGCAGCCTGATCATCAACATTCCCACGAAGCGGGCAGTCCCAGCCCGAAAATGCCCGATCTGCCCTATGGCCAGTCTGGGCCTGCCAGGCACCATCTTGGGAGAGCCTGTGTTTTATTGAACACATAGGATAGATTTACTAAAGGCAAACTGACCTTGAAATTTGCAAGTGCAGTTGCACCTCTGCAAGTGCAGTTTGCTCCAGAGCTTAGTAAATTAGGTGATGCACTGCTGACTTTCCTCATTCAATCATGTGCAAGCAAACTACAGTTTTTTTTTTATTTTCCTTGCATGTGATTGGGCATTCTTTGCAGAGCAAAGCTTTACCTCATTTATTAAGCTCTGGTGCAACTGCAAAATCCACCCCATAATGCTATCAAGATTTGGGTGGCCATCTTTGACACAGAGGGGTTATATATTGCCCCTGCTGTGTTCTTTTGGGGCACCCTCAGTATGTGATATTTCAGGTAGGGACAGATAACTGCTTTTAAGGGAGAGGTAGGCCTAGCATTGGGGATATGTTCCTGCTGAGTATGGAAAGTTAAGGGATGCTCCTGGACATCTGCGGAGTCAGCCCGACATAATGGGGCAGGACACTAAGAGCATTTAAAGTCTTCTGATCTGTCAAGATTAGGAGCACCCTTTTAGGGATGCCATCTATGACGTGTTAAGGGTATAAGATTATGGAAGCACACCTCCTTGTGACTGATGTGTATAAGTGCCTTATTGTAAATAGTTAAATAGGAATAGCACATTTTTGTAATGGAGGGAAGGTAGAAATTGCATCGCTTTTTCTCTGGAATGCAGCTAGCTCGCTGCCCAGTCCACAAGCTGCTTGGATGAGTAGAAAAACTAGTAGTAGTATTTTTGCATAGCCAACATAGACTCTGAGGGCGCACAACAGCAGTGACATTGCAGGGGGAAAAAGTCAAGAGGAATGTGGTTTCCTGGGTCACCAGGGAAGCTATCTAATTGGATGCTCCATGTGACTCTAGCAGCCATCTTGAGTCGGACAGAGCCTATTTAGGGCCTCGGCTCTCAGGCTTGGTGTACATTTCACATGTGGATAGTGTAGGTACAGTTCATCTGTCTGACAGGGACAGTGATTAGCAGCAGGCAGTGGTCTCAGACAAGTAGGAAAAGAAAAGGGACACACCATTCTTCCTGGAAACCTCCCTATTTGAGTATGAACTGGCCAACCTGCATTCTGCCCCTCAAGATAAATGCTGTCAGCACATCTGAGACCTGCTCCGCTATACATTGCTGTTATATGCTGTGAGTGTTCCCGGTCGCAACCCAAGTTGAGTTCTCTGCAAATGGACTCTGTGTGTTGACTTCCACTGCACCACTCTGTACCTCCCAATAGGTTAAATAGTATAATACCCACTTTGGGTCTTTGTATCTAGAACACTGCTAGCAGCGATTGTCCCACTTTTCTTTAAGTAAACTTATTGTGGTTTAAGAAGTGAGGTTGTGTTGAAATTAAAACCAGAAATAGGGAACTTACGCGTTTGTCATGAGATTGTCTGGAGTTATATCTATGTGACATAATATAATGTGACATAATGAGTTTGCTTAGATACAGAGATGTAAAGAGTTAATAAATGACTATGATTGGTTAAATGCATGTTAAAAGGAAATATGTCATTTGAATATGTACCCCTTATTGGTAGAAAATGGTTGGTAAAGCCAATCTTTCATTTATACTTAACACCCTGTCTGAGCCATAATAAGTCCGAACAGTGTATGAAGCAACCTGTTTTGTGTCAATGATTTATATATGCTGTTTCCTATGCATATAAGATTTTGAGTGAGAGTAATGGAATCAGCCGACAATGAGGTAATTATAATTAAGTAATAAGAGAATAGTTAGGACTAGAATTATAGCTGTGCCTTACAACTTAGGTCAGAGTTTTAAATAAGCAGGTAATTCGATAATATGTTTAATATAGATTAAATTTGATAGGGACATCCAGTTGATCCGTCTCAAAACAAAAGAGTCTTAAGCCATGGTAAAGTATTAATGTTTTTATTTTTACCTTTTAGGTAATTGAAGTTGTTTGAGCATATGCTTAACTAAATGAATCAATGTTGGTAGTGTCAGTTTTGGGAGTAAGTTGAATTCTAAATGCAGTATGAGTTCTAGTCCCTTTTAAATAAAGAAATAAATATCTTGTTATATCTCAACAAAGCTGACTTCAAAGCGTTATGATTGGATTAGTTTTAGTATGTGTTGAACCATAGATATGTTCAATTTTTTTGTTTTATTTAAAAAGTAGTCTTGGTTAAAAAGTAAAGGCAAATTTATTTTTAAAGCACACCCTGTAAGGCTAAGGCATAATGAGCTAGTATGCATAACATACTAGTTCATTATGAATAACTTACCTGAGAACGAAGCCCCCAAAGCGGTCCTCCGTCTTCCTCTTCGCCGCTGCCGTGGATCCCGGAGCGACTTCCGGGTCTCGCGGCTCCGGCGCTGTGATTCGCCAGAGCTGTGATGACGTCACTCCCACGCATGCGCACGGGAGCCGACAGTCGCGGCATATCGCCGCGATCTGCGACCTGCCCCCGGTGCGCCCGCGCACACGCTGTCTACGGTGCATGCGCCGTAGACAGTGGTGGCTGTCTTTGGGTAAATATCTCCTAAACCGTATAGGTTTAGGAGATATTTCTTGGACCTACAGGTAAGCCTTAATCTAGGCTTACCTGTAGGTCAAAGTTGGTTGTAAAGGTTTACAACCACTTTAAATTGTATATATTATATTGTATATGGTTAAAAAAATTGTCCATATACTGTAAAATAGTTTTACACTTGAAGATCTTTTTGTTTTGAGAAGGAATCGCATGTGTTAAAGTCAACACCTAGTTGGTCTATAGAGCCATGGAAAGCTATTTACAAGTGTTACTACCGTATTTGCCGGCGTATATGACGACCTTTTACACTAAAAGAAAACGGCCAAAAATCGGGGGTCGTCTTATACGCCGGGTATAAAGCAGGGGTCATTTTCTATGCAAGCCGCCCGCTGGATGACAGCCTACTGGATGCTCGCAATAAATGTGCGGTAATACTGTATACAGTATACACCGCTGAGCCAATCCTGGCATGCGATGTATTCTATTAGTGAATACAAAGCCTGCTCGGATTGGAGTAACCACCTCTGCCAATCCGAGCAGGCCATACGGTAGCCTGCTCCGATTGGCTTTTGAGAGAGGCGTGGGCTGATGATGTTACAGCCCCTGCCAATCCGAGCAGGCTTTGTATTCATGAATAGAATACATCGCTCGCCGTGATTGGCTCAGCGAGGTATAATGTATGTATACTGTGAGACAGTGTTAACTGTTACATCGAGCAGGCTGACAGACTGGTTGGAAGGGGGTCGTCTTATACGGCAAGTATAGCACAAATCCAACATTATAAATGGAAGATTAGGGGGTCGTCTTATATGCCCAGCCGCCTTATACGCCGGCAAATACGGTAAGTATAAATTTACTAAGTGTTGAAATATGACATGTTGTAACAAGAGCTTTTGGTAAAATGTATTTGCATCTGTATCACCCATATGTATTTGATATTTGAAGTTATATATCCTTTTGTATATCACCAATTATATCTGATATTATTTTAAACTAAATTTTTAGTTAATAAATATATATATTTTTAGCATATCGTTGTACTCACTCATCTTCAAACTAGCATGGATAAACAAACTTGAATTAATTGGTTGTATTGTGGAAAAAATTTAAAATCTCCTTAAACACAGATTTTTCATAATTCCATAAATATATTACTGTTTTAATATTTTAGTATAAACACCAGACAGAATTCACAAGGTATTATTTGATTAGTAAAGTATCTAAGTTTGTTTAAAATGTACACAAAGAGATGGTTATCTCATGGGATATTGTGTTCTCTTATTTTGGAAGAAGAGGTTACTAGGCCCATGTTGCTGATAATTACAAATGATTTCCCTAAAAGTTTGGGGTTAAATTAAAATTTGATAATATGATTTTGGTAAAAAAAAAAGTGAAATTATAAATTTTTGAAGAGTAACTAAAATTACGTAATCAGGACCAAAATAAATTGCTGCATGTGTATTGAGTCTGTGAAGTGCTACATTTTGAGGGGAAAGTTTGTTTGAATAACAGTCAGGGTTACTATTGGATATATTACTTTTTGAATTACCAGAAAGTTCAACTGTAAAGTGTTAGTGATGTAACTTTGTTTATTCATCATCATTATTCATCATTTGTTGCTGATGGGTTCTGAGTCAGAATATGTGTTTGGGTAAAAAAATTCCGTTCTGACTGAGACCCTCGGGTCCACTTGGGTCTGGGGATAGAAGGAATATAAAGGTGTTTATGTTTTGATTAATCCTGTTGTAATACTGGATTTGGGAAAAATGTTTAGTTAAATATAGTTAAATATATTGAATCTATATAATGAAAACTGTTGCTGAGAAACATTTTATTTCTGCATGCTTTATTGCTCTTATGTTTGAATTAATGAGGAATATTATTTATAATACCTCCAATGGTTAAGGCCTGAATTGATCAGGTAGTTTCTGTAGTTATTCATGTTGGATGAGGAGTATCCACCCCAGCCAGTATTTACCCCAAGCCCCATGCACATGACGAAATGCCTCCCCATTCATACCATACCCTATCCTATACCCTATCCGGATGTCAAGTTACTTGAAGAAATGTCTACATCTTTTAAATGGAAATCTTTGTTGTTCATCTTTGTTGTTCTAATGCCATGGGAGGTGCTGAGATGAGTAAAGGAAATGTTCCTGGGAATGACATCTTGAGGGTTGGACAATGACACACGCCCAAGGTCTACGAATTCCAGTGAGCATCACAAGTGAGAAATTCAGATGCCAGCCCAAAGACCCAAGTCTAGCCCAATGCATCAGTTCCAGTCTGTCTGTGGATGTTGAGTTCTGTCCTTACAAGGAGGCAGGGTTTTGGGTGGAGAATTTTCTTTTTATGTGGATGAACACAGAATCAAACTAAAAGTTTGGAAAAGTTTGGAAAAAGTTTGGGAAAAGTTTGGAAAAATTCTAATTATAATGTGGAGCTTTTCCTTTTCTGAATTTTATGTACATTCATAAGCCATGCAAGATACTTTTTGTGTTCTTCTTTGGGACTATTTTTCATTTGGCCTAAAGGCTGTCATGCACCTCCCACTTGCTTTTATGTACTGTCACACCCCTTCCCCTTTATATTTCATGGACAATTGCTATGCAGCTGAGATTTTGATATCTACTAATTCTGAAGTGTTTATTGTTCTCTATTTTTACATGCTTAAGAAAGTGGTGCATTTATGGGAAAGTAGTCTAGGTGAATGTCGGGAGCATATTGGGGGAAACGGTGTTTGTGACAAAAGAGAGGTTTGAAAGTCATGTAAAAAGCTCCTTTAAGTAAACTTATTGTTGTTTAAGAATTAAGCTTGTGTTGAAATCAAAACTAGAAATAGGGAATGTGTTTGTCATGAGATTGTCTGGAGTTATACCTGTCTAGGTGACATAATATAATGTGACATAATGAGTTTGCTTAGATACAGAGATGTAAAGAGTTAATAAATTACTATGATTGGTTGCATGCATGTTAAAAGGAAATATGGAATTTTAACATGTACCCCTTATTGGTAGAAAATGGTTGGTAATGCCCATCTTTCATTTATACTTAACACCCTGTCTGAGCCATAATAAATCTGAATAGCGTATGAAGCAACCTGTGTTGTGGCAATTATTTATATACGCTGTTTCCTATGCATAGAAGAGAGCAACAAAATCAGCTGACAATGAGGTAATTATAATTAGGTAATAAGATAATAGTCAGGACTAGAATTATAGTTAAAGGTGAGCCTTACAACAATTATAAAATGTCATAAAAACATATTGAGAAGAATTGTGCATTCTACATAAATAAAAAAATCTCTCATTGTCATGGTTATGCAATAGAGTTTGTCTGCTTACCTGTCTCCATGTGTTCATATTTAGAGACCAGCCGACCCTCACCTGACTGCTTTTGTAATCCATCCTCTGGCATGGCTCCACCCTAGTTCCTATCAGAGAACTCTATATTAACCTTTGCACTGCAGGCCAACCCTGCTGATCAACCTTTGTGTGTTTGGCTTCCTGTTACCTGCCGTGTGCTCTTCTGTTGTTCTGTTACCGACTTTGGCGTGTCCTTGACTATCCCTGTTTGCCTGTGATCCTGACCTTTTGGCGTTTCCTTGACTATCCCTATTTGCCTGTGATCCTGACCTTTTGGCGTGTCCCTGACTATTCCTCTCTGCTTGTGGTCCCGACCTTGGCCTGTTGCCTACTGTGGGTGTAAGCTGGGTGACCCTGGGGGCCGCGACCTGGAGCCAGTTGCAGCCCAGTCCATCCTCACCACTAGAGGCTCTGGTGAACACCTGCTGGCTCTTAGACTCCGTGCCCCAGGGAATCTTACGCTCTAACCCCGGTGGGATCCGTCTTGGTGTTCTGGAGGCCCTGCCTTCCTTATCACCTTGACTCCCGTCCGCAGCAGTCAGCCGTAGGGTCCACAACCTTGCGGTGCACTCCCGATCCCTATGGTGTGCATCTGTCACCTGGCCTCAAGGTGACCTGACACTCCATGTAACACCATGCATCAAATAACAAAATGTATAACTGTACTGAGAAACCTATTCAGATTGCCCGTCAATCAGTAAATGATGAATGGAAAGATAACTATACGATAGTCTTCCATGTGTGGGGCTAAATGACTATACCAACACCATGGATCACTACACATTTCGCCAACAGCTTCTTCAGGGCTCCTATTGGTACTGGGAGATGTATCATATTTAACGTTGTGGAAAGGGAGAAAAAAGTCACGTGCAGCCAGCTCTGGGTGGCGTAAGCACTGGATGCAATGCAGCCAAAGAGGAGGACTTATTCAAGCTAAAGCCTGTACCTAACGCGTGGGCAAATCAGAATGGCTAAAGTCAAAAATCATTACCTGCCCCTGCAAGAAAGTATTTTCCTGTGACAGATAGGAACGTCATTGCAGCCGCTATCAAATTGTAGTAAAGGAGATAGAGGTGATTGAGTATACTTAGAGTATACTAAAAATAAAAATAAAATAAAAAAAATTGAAAAAAAATGTGAAGATGAAATGAAATGAGAAACTTCCCATATATGCCTCTACATATATATAAAATAATATAATTCAGAAACTCACTTGTGAGTGCAAGTACCAAGTGGACTTCACATTCTATGGTTGAAAAATGGCTACATTGTACTGCGTGGACAGGTAGTTCCTTGTCTATCTTGTCCTCTATAAAACAAGAATAAATGTTTGGATCTGATTAAAAGTAGAGAGCCAGGAGGGGAAAGAACGGGAGAGGGGGTGGGAGTGGGGGCAGGAAAGCAGCGGCAAGGAGCCATATTCCCGGCATCCTTCCTGCCTTGCAAAATATCCCCTAAGACTGACCTCATATATGGGACCTCTGTAATTTAATCCATGCTGATCCCAGCTGCAATAGACCTCCTTACAGGGAGTGAGAGAGACATCCACACAGACTGTCTCGCTCTCCCCCCCCCCCCCGAATATATAGGAGGGAGAGGATGACTGCCATGAGTGAGGCTCCTGCTGCTCTGCATCCACTTTTGCGTGGACACGGGCAGTTACATCTCTGGGCATGTGCGGCAAAGTGCCAAGTGACATGTTATAGTTGTTACAATAAACCTTACATTTTATACATACATGAGTATTCTTTTCCCACTTGGGATTATAGTGGCATCCGTTAAAGTCCTATACCAATTTTGTTGTTTTTTCTCGTTGCTTTAAAAGTGATCAACCTTTTGGGAGTATCTCACTCACAACATTTTGGTTGATGAGGATGTCTAAAATCTGATCTGTATCTTAGTGCAAACTTCTGGGAAAATCAGTGAGCCAATCACACAGGAGGAAATACAATTTCTGGGGCCATGCCATTCACCAACTGTGTACAAAAGGGTTCCAGGTTGCCATATTGCATTGCATTTTACAGAAAATTACAACCCTGTGTAGTGAAAATTAAATGTAATTTTTAATAACATTCAGTTACAATATGACTTGTGTAGCAATTGTATATGCTATGCTATTTTTTTATTTACTATTTTCTTTCCCACAAAGTAGAGTTACCCTTTAACACTAAGGCTAACTAGTTAATTGGATTTTTGGGCAGTGCAAGAAGGTTGGCCTAGGAAAAATGAATTAAATCCAGACCTTGTTCATTACAGGGTGTGACAGTTTCTGCCGTCATGAGTATTAAATGATGCATCCCAAAATGACCCTGTCATATCCTTACTTAATAAACAAGACGCAGGGCTAAAAATAAAATTTATTTATACAACCTTTATTCATTTTCAGAATAACTGAATATAAAGCAACAATGTCATTGAATGTTGCCTACATACAGGTTCTAGACAACAAGACTCAGCATTTTCTACTATGTATTCCTAAGGAATATATTCCGAATGTATCTTTTTCTCTATACAGTCTGTGAACATAAAAGGCCAGCAGAATCCTTATATTTCTAATTATAGAGGAATGTGTTAGGCGATGCAGAAGCTCTGTGCGCCTCCCAAGGGATGGTTTGTCAGCATGCATGGTCAGAGGTGGATAACACTTATGTGACATTCTCACAGCCTGAAAATTTTTCTCCTGATCTTTCATTTATTTTTCACAGCTGAGTGCTGAAGCAAACCATGAGCCGTGTCCACCAAATCAGCCCATATGTGTCAACTCGGTCTAATGGGATTGTCTATGGGAAGATCCCCATTGATTACTGAGAAAATATGACCAGTGATATCACTTTGTGAAGTTGAAAGCTTCATTTAGCGTTGACCTTCTGCTGTAGCCTACGACAGGTCCCTTGGCTCCATTCTTTGATGGCATATCCAATCTCCTGGAAGTTCTGGGTAAATTATATAATAAGTTATATAAACTGTCACAATAGCAAAATGCTTTTTAAAAGATTGAAGAAGGTCATGTAGGTTATTATTAGGTTTCACTATCTCCAGCATTAGGTAAAAGCATGAGGTATTCAATATGTGTTAAATGTGTTCATGTATGTGTAGCACTAACCCCTGAAGGAGCTGCTGGTTATTTTTGGGCTTACCGTTACCTTTCAATCTCCTTATTTCACTTCTAGGGGCTGTCCCGTGGTAGATGGCCCAGTAACTTGAGACTGACAATAGATCCACTTGAATGGATTTTATTTGCAAAAACTCAAACCATTGAACAGTCTTATAACTTGGGATCAGAGGGTTGGGAAGGAATTCATGGACTCTCAATGTCAAAGTCTATAAACGTTAAGGAACTTTCTTACTTTGACTGAGTCCAGAGAATAGCCATTCACAGCTGGATGAACACTCAGGTTGGACAGTCCCTCTCTCACCCAACGAGGTGCTTACTCAGGAACAAAGTATTTGTCACAGATGTTGTTACACAACACGTGGGAAACTAAGCTGTAGAACACTTGTAGGATACCTGGATATTTCAGCCTGCTTGGAGATATCCACAAGACCGGATTCTCTCGGTTACTTCAGCCCTTCCAGGCTCTTGTTAAGAAAACCAAACTCACACATGGTGCTCTTCTAAAGAGTCCTCTCCTGGAATGCTCGAAGTCCAATGGGTCTCTCCCGAACCGGAGACAGCACCCATCCACCTTGGAATCCTTCCTTAGTTCCCTTGCCTTGGGCTAGCCGGCCCCGAGGCATTAAAGTTGGGTGGATTCACACCCCAGGCCATAGTCTTCCTGGGGGCTGGTCAGGAGGACCAGGACCATGTAATCAGCACAGCACACTGGACCGGAACACCGAACCACATGACGTCCGCATCTTAAATACCCTCTCCCAGGGGGCACAGAGAGAGGGCCACTCCCACTGACCTGACTCCGAGATAGAGTAAATTAAATGCCCAATCAGGCCATAGTTTCACACCTGCCACCAGAGACAGTGCCCCCTGCGGCCAGGCTGAACATCCCACAGTCCAGTCAGACTGACACAGAAGTCAAATTTAGACAAATAGACCCAAACCAAACTGTAGTTTGGGTAAAATTTTAACTTTGAAAAACAAAGCGCAAGCTCTTCAGGAGTCCGCCGCTACATATGCAATTGACTTCTGCTAGGATCTCGGATGCAATAAAGTATTGTGGGAAAAAACAGGTTTAGAATAAATTTTTATATTTTCATATATAACTTCCAATTGGAGCAGTCTGGTGGACTGGGCTGTTCTCACTATGAGACAAAGTGGGAAGCCTACATCAAAGAGTAGATGGTACAAAAATATGGGATAAGCTTCCCACTCTAAGTCTTCAGATACTGTATCTCCTGCTGTGATATACAGAAGATCCATCTTTGCATGGATTTACAGTAGATTGGTTCACAACATTATAACCCAATGTATACAGGAATACATATAATATGTCTGGGCAGAATAATAAATAATATTAAAAACATCAGGACGGCTCTTCAATAAATGTACAAATCAACATGTTTTATTCTTTTAAAAGTAGAAGTATGGGCAAAGCTCTGCACTTCTGTGACCCAGATTCAGTCAGCAGTGGGCTAAACTCTGCTTTTGGCTGATATCACAGAGCTGGTCCAGGCTCTGCAGGGATCCCGACAATAATATCAAGATCCGTCCAGATGCCTGACTGTCAGCTAGCTCAGCCTCTCAGTGCGCCATTGAAGAGCGAACCCAAGAACTCAGCGATCGGCGGTCTTTGATTACTCAATTGTTGATGTAGAGCCAACGAGGGACAGCTTCAATGCTTTACAAAATAAAGGGAGACAAAACAGTTGCAATACAATTCAAAAGAAGACGATTGGGAGGGCTCTGCTCATGGAGCTTGCATTCTAAAAGGGAGGGGCAAATGGTACAAATGGTAACAACTGTGAGGGAGGCTGATGAAGAAGTTCAAAGTACAGTTTTTGGGTGGAGGCAGAGTAGGCTTCCCTAAAAAGATTACCTTTTAGAGATCGACCAAAGGCAGAGTATGAGATAATCAGATGGAGATGAAAGTTGGAGAGGAAAAGCTAAGTGCCGCTCCAGGTGCTCAAATGTGATAACAAGTCTGATCTGATGATTCCCTGTACAATGAGAGTGCTTCCGTGTATGCTTAATCTAGAAAGCAATATGAACAGTTGGGAAACAAATGCACGCCACACACCGCTTCAAACAGGCTCCTAAGCCATGCCTCTGATGCATTAAACCCCACCCCAGTGGTCAGATTTAATGTATATATATAGGCACATGCCCCAGTATTCTGGAAGTTATCACATTGTGTGTGCTTAGAAAGCCTAGGAGGTGATGAGTACAATAATAGGTAGAAGACAAGCATAGTTGCCAATATTTTAAAAATGTTTGAGGGACAAATTTTTGTTGCTGTGCATTCAACAAGCTATTATAAAATGTACTTTATGTGTGGGACATTAAGTTAAGTACAGAAGGTATGAAGGTAAGTGTAGGAAAAGAGTGTAGACCATAAAACATTATGTGCAGAAAAGGAGCATGGAGTATATGAAAGTTGGTAGTATGTACAGTAGAGGAAAGATTAGGGTGTAATGTCGGCCAGTGTTTAGAAGAGAGGAGTGCAGATGGTACGGCAGCGGATAGTATGTACAGGAGTGGAGTGCAGAGTGTATGATGGTGGTTACTAGTATGTGCAGGAGAGAGGTGTGGAGTGTACAGCTGTGGTTAGTATTTGCAAGAGAGGAATGCAGAGGGTATAACAGTGTTTATTATGTTCAGGAGAAAAGTGCAAAGGATATGACAATGGGTAATATGTGCAGGAGTGGAGTGCAGAGTGCATGACAGTGGGTAGTATGTGCAGGAGACAAGTGTAGAGGGTATGGCAGCAGTTAGTATGTGCAAAAGAGGTGTGTAAAGTGCATGAAGGTATGTTTAGGAAAGGAGTGTACAGCATATGAAGGTATGTGCAGGAAAGGAGTGTACAGCATATCATGGTATGTGCAAAACAGGAGTACAGATTGTGTTATGCTATGTGCTGGAAAGGAGTGTGGAGTGTATGACAGTGGGTGTTATGTATAGCAGAGGAGTGACTAGGGAGTAATATGTGCAAGATAGGAGTGCAGAGGGTATGACTGTGGGTAGTATGCGCAGGAGAGGAGTGTGGAGGGTATGCTGGCGGGTACTATGAGGAATGCACCAGCACTGCAGAGGCCAATAGGCAGTGGCATTCATAGAGCAACTGAAGCTGGCTATAGGCACACAGCGTTGGTACTAACCTACCAAGCTCCTGCAGACTCTGTTCTCACCCCCAGTTTCTCTGGAACTCCCTTGCCATCTGAACACCCTTGCTACACCCTTGCTTAAGTCCCTGTACACAAGTCCCTTCTGACATCCTACAATACCATACTGGTACTGCCAACTTACTTCCCCACAAACATCCCTCAGAAAGAACTCTTGAAGCTTGCATCCCTCTTGGCTAGACCTTCAAATTTGGGCAATCGCTGGAGCACACTGCTTGAGAGCACTGGAGAGTGCTGAGGGTAGACAGAGGGAGGAGAATCCAGGCCGGTGGTGTATCTACTCAGCCCTGGTGTATTTACTTAAATATGAGACAATGGGGGTTATTTACTAAAGTAAAATCCACTTTGCACTGCACTTGGAAGTAAAGTCACTGTAGATCTGAGGGGGACATGCACGGAAAATAAAAAACAGAATTTTAGCTTGCACATGATTGAATGATAAAATCAGCAGAGCTTCCACTCATTTCAGATCTACCGCTTAGATTTAGAGCGACTGTACTTCCAAATGCACTTGCAGTGCAAAGTGGATTTGCCTTTCGTAAATAACCCCCAATGCAGCTGTCTTTGTACCCAGGATCCTGGGAAACAGTGTGGGATATAGCCCTGGCAGGACAGCTTACTGAGTGACCTGGCCATTTTATAGATAGGCAACTCCTATCCTCATATTGATTAGTGGTTCCAAATGAATAACTACTGAAGTAGGGAACAGACACAAAAGATACACTCCACATCTTTCCAAATAACTGTTCTGCTTTATTATTATTTTTTATACACATGATTACGTAGGTATCACATTAATGTTACAATTGTACGTTTATGGTAACAAGGGGTGTAACATAGGCAGACTAATTCGAATCAAGACTCGAAAGAATGCAAACATGTAATGAAAACATTATTAGTGCCGTGTGCACAGTGAGGGCAGTGTGCAATACATACAAAATAGAATACAATTTTATACACAGAACTCACAAATTTCCTTTACACTGAGAAAAGGGGATTGCCCCGACTAATTCTGGACTGTTGGCAACTATGGGCAAGAGTGAGGGTGATATGAGGGTGATAAGAGGTATTATTTCTCTCAAATTGATATTGCTGTCCCTGACTCCACTGTCACAGAAACTTTGTTTCTGTGACAACCTTTATCAGAAGGATAGGAAATGAGGGGATTAGTTTTCACTTGATGGACAGAGGTTTTTTTTTTTAAAAAGTGTTTGGTTGCAGTCTGTGTTCTTCCTAAGGAAATTTCCTATAACTTTCAGATGAAGAGAAATCACAACAAACCTCAGTTAAAACCATAAAGAAGTTCTGTCTCTTTCTTACTCAGTCCAAAGCCAAAAAAATGTTATGGCTAGATATGGGCTCCAATGCTGTAAATGCATGTTTTACCAATTATCTCCAATTTATCTTTGACTCAATCAGTAAAGCTAGTCTTTTCACATGGTCTCAGGTTTTTTTTAAGCACTTGCATTATTAACCAGCTAAACCTTATCTGAACCCATGAAAAATATGTAGCTACTGTATTTATTGGCGTATAACACTCACATTTCACCATGAAAATTGGGTGAAAATAGCGTGTGAGTGTTATACGCCAATACAAAAATAAATTTTTTTCCCTGAAACTTCCCTCTTAAAGTGAATGTGCGTTTTATACACCTGTGCGTGTTATACGCCGATAAATACGGTACATTTAATTCATCTGTGGAAGGCACTTCTGGACTATGGAGTGTTAGCTGATGTTTGCTCCCATGAAAAGAGAGATGCATTATTAAGGTTTTATTGCTGTATGTGTCCCCTTTGGATCTATTTACACTTACATCCACATCCTGTCCTAATGATAGATTTAGGTCAGAATAATCGTTAAGAGGAGCACAAATTAACAACAAAACACATTTTTTTTAGGAAAGTTGAAAACTTCTGTGAGTTTTTTTTTTTCTTCTGGGTCTCCATCCTCACCTATAGTTATCAATGATATGTAAGGAGAAAAATAAAATCTAAGGATGTTGGTGTAAATAGAAGAAACAGAACTTCTCAGCAGGATTGTTGGTTGAAGTCATTGTAGTCAAATTAGTATACGGTTGAGTACTGTCATTCATAATTTTTTATTTGCACTAACAGTTACATTCTTAGGACAAACTTTTTGGATATAGTCCCTTCTTCTGTAGTATTGCTAAGACCTTAGAGGATTGGAGTATACCAAGAAAGCTTGTTCTGAAAATGCAACTGTTGTAAATTAAAAAATATCATGGGCATTACTGACCTGTATTTAAATTTCTTGAAGTAACACTGATGGCTTACTTAATTTATCACAAGTTGATGTGTTTGGGCATCTTATATATGAAATATGTGCACTGAAGCTGTACCAGACACATGCAACCGGGAGGAAAAACTAGAGCAAACCCAGAACATATTGATGGGATTAATTTTCCCAGCAGGCATTGGAAAAGGCCAGCTGGCATCCATGACTGGGCAGAGAGAAGACTGGACTAAACTTCCATGACCATTCTCCCCACACATTTTACTGGATTATGAAAACTGATGAATTCATATTCAATAAACAATGCAAAAGGCAATCATGTGTGCAATAAAGTAAAATCATAGCAACTAATCGGATTTCAGTTTGTTAAAGTCAGGTCAGTGAAAGATAACGTTTGTTTGGTTTCTACGGTTTCTTGCCATTAGATTAGCAAACCTAAATAGTTACAGTTATATTTTCAGAATTAACCAAAAAATTGAAAATGCATATTTGTCATTTAGTTATATTATGTTATCTTAGTTTCATAGAACTAGATCAATTGTTTCCTGCTCAAATATTACATATGCCATTTATATTCATCTATCTTATATTAAATATACTTTATATTTTTATATGATATTTTCTTAGTTTCATGGAAATAGATCTGTTTTTGTCATACCCAAATAATACATATGACTTTAATAATATATACTGTAAGATTTATATAGGATACCTATCAGAAATATGTAGAAAGTAATACTGAAATGGAAAAGCTCTGGCTGTCTTTGCATATGTATCATTCCGTAGAGAATTCAGTTGCTGTGCGTTGATGATTCATAGGTGTGTGTTATCACTTTTCTGAGTGAGCACACAAAGTAAATTGGCCCATTGGCTCATTTGCAGTTCATTCCATTAACACAGTTTAATCACTATAACTATACTGATGTGTTAAAAGAGGAATGTTTATGTAGGTATTGGTAATCTGCCAAAGAGCTAACAGGTACAGATAGATGCGCATTCTAAATGAATTAGGTTTACCCCAAAGGCTCAGTCCACCAAAAGCTTATATCTTCCAACATTTCAAAGAGAATAAAAAGGCAGGTGTCTAGGTCATTGAGTGGGTTTGTGCTACGTGTTTGCCTTTTTTAGCTCTGGCCAGAGCATAGTCATGCCTTACCCTGTGTGTCAGAGCCATTGTTACTGTAGCTATTCATACAGTGGAGAAAATAATTATTTGATACCCTGCAGATTTTGTAAGTTTTACCACTTACAAAGAAATAAAGGGTCTATCATTTTTATCATAGACGTATTTTAAATAATAGAGACAGAATATCAACCAAAAATCCAGAAAAAAACACATTAACCACCTGACATCTGCGCTATTGGCCGAATGACGGCCACAGAGTGGATGTGAATTCCTATGATGGCCTCCCCTGTGCATGATCCCCGCACACGCTCTACAGGGCGTGCGCGGAGCGCGCTGTGATCACTGAGTCACTGAGATTCGGGTGATCACCGATCCGAGTAAGGGGCCGGTCCCGGCCCCTTACCATGTGATCAGCTGTCAGCCAATGACAGCTGATCACATGATGTAAACAAAAGCTCGGTGAACGTTTTTTTTTCTGCTCACGCTGACAGCGGAGGAAAAAAAAAAAGCCGATCACAGGCTTATCTTAAAGGGACATCGGCCACGAAAAGGCAATTATGCCTCATTTATAGAGTAACAGTGCCCACAAGGGCCACCTATCAATGCACACAAGTGCCACCTATCGATGCCCACAAGTGCCACCTATCAATGCCCACAAGTGGTGCCAATCAATACCACCTATAAGTTCTGCCTATCAGTGTAACCAATCAGTGCCCATCACTGCCACCCATCAGTGCCCATCAATGCCACCTATCGGTGCCCATCAGTGCCACCTCATCAGCGTACATAAATGACGGACAAAAATTACCCATTATAAAATTTTAAAACAAAATAAAAAAAATGTTTTTTTTTTAAATTCGGTCTTTTTACATTTAAATAAATAAATAAATCGCACAGGTGATCAAATACCACCAAAAGAATTTGGGCACAGTGTTGTATGACCGTGCAATTGTCATTCAAAGTGCATCAGCGCTGAAAGCTGAAAATTGGCCTTGATAGGAGGGGGTTTAAGTGCCCAGTAAGCAAGTGGTTAAACAAATGCTTTCATTTAATTTGCAGTTCAGTGAGTAAAATAAGTATTTGATCCCCAAGCAAAATATGACTTTGTACTTGGTGGAAAAACCCTTGTTGGCAAGCACAGAGGTAAGATGTTTCTTGTAGTTGGTGACCAAGTTTGCACACATCTCAGGAGGGATTTTGGTCCACCCTTCTTTACAAATCTTCTCTAAATCCTTAAAGTTTCTTGGCTGTCTCTTAGAAACTCGAAGGTTCAGCTCCCTCCATAAATTTTTTATAGATTAAGGTCTGGGGACTGACTAGGCTACTCCATGACCTTAATGTGCTTCTTCTTGAGATACTTATTTCTTTGTTGCCTTGGTGGTATGTTTTAGGTGTAGCACAGCCCCCTAGGGGACTGCTGAGAATTACCTGCTCATCTGCACGGCCATGACAAGTGAACCTTCCAACCCACTTGACACTCTGGGTTCAGACATCCTTATAGCACTGTGTGGCAATAATCAAACAACTCAGTATAATTAGGTTCTGAAATATTTTACTTGAACCAAATAAGGGAAAGTTATTTCAATGAGGTAATAGATCTGCTGAGCCGAGATAACAGCGCCAACTCAGCAAACAAATTCCTCCCAAAGACACAAGACAACGGTTCAGCAACAACAATATTATGTACATATATGTGCACTCTCTTTTTGATCAGAGATCATCTCCTAGTGGATGTTTCAGTTAACTACTTATGCTGCCACACTAAGAAAGATGTAATCTGGCCAGTCGATGCGATCCTAATGGAGGGAGCGTATCAAGCCCCCAAAAAGTACAATTTCAGGCATTAGCCTATCATATAAAATAAGAGGCTGAGGTCTGCAGATTTTATATGATAGGCTAATGGCTGAAATTGTACTTTTTGGGGGTTTGATATGCGAATGGTGATTGGCCCCCCGATTGGAGAGCCTGATATAGTCATATCATGTGCGTAATGTTGTCCTATCGGGGAGCTTCTCATTGCTAATTGTGTAATCTGGTTTGTAATTGGTGTTACACTTTTATAGTTAGTTAGTTTTATATATATATATATATATATATATATATATATATATATATATATATATATATATATATATATATGTAAGAAGGCCAGTATGGTGGCCTGAATTTATGGGAGGAGCCCGGGGGGGTGTTTAACCAGCCCGTCCGCCGATGGTCGTTGTCGGTTTCCGGTGCGCAATACCACGTCACTAGTCTCGTGGTTCTCGTGATCCGTCCGGTTTTGTACAACGTCGCTGGCTCGACTGCCGCAGGTAGGGGTCTCGATTGACCTTCCTTTCTTTTGTTTGAGTGTCGTTAAAACCTGAAAATATCGAATCATGCGTTATGATACCGGGTTGTTATCACTCAAACGCACCATGTTCGCAAACGCCCTTCATTTCACGGGCGTCGTTCGGTAGATATTGCTTTAAAAATGCACTGTTTAGTAGCTTGTTTTAGTCTTGTTAATCGTGTTCCGCAGTCAAATCGTTGCCAGTCGTATCTCACGGCACAGCGACTCGTACCTCTGCCACAAGCTGGCTCACGTAGGTCATTTCTTCATTTCACTCTGTTCTGTCACTTGCTGCGCTCCGACAAACTAACAACAAACTAACCCGCATCAGGGCGGTGCTCCAAGAGTTCACCCGGACCAGGGGATGTACAAGGAGACAGCTACAGTCGCTGTTGGGCATGCTCAACTATGCCATGCGCATTATTCCACAAGGCCGCTCCTTTGTCTCACGCCTGTTGGTCTACCTTTCTCAGGCACAAGACCCGGATCAAATCCTCTGCCTAGATACCGCAGCCTTAGCAGACCTGGCAATGTGGGACGAGTTCCTGTCCACCTGGAATGGTATCTCTCTCTTCATCCCGTGCATCTCACCTCTCTCACCACAGGTAGTCACAGATGCCGCGGCCTCTACGGGGTTTGCGGCAATTTTTGGCCACCATTGGTTCGCCGGACCCTGGCCTTCTCAAATACTTAGGATCCCGGGGTTTAGTCAATCCTCATCACTTTTCGAGCTCTATCCCATGGTAGCAGCCGCCCAGCTCTGGGGTCCTACCTGGGCAGGACAAACGGTAGGTTTCACCACTGACAATCAGGCCACAGCCGAAATTGTCAACAAAGGCAGGTCTAAATCTCCCTCCGTGATGTCCTTCCTACGCAGGCTGGTGCAGCTGTCTCTACAGCACCAGTTTAATGTTGTCTGCACGTTTATCCCAGGAAAATATAACCTTGCAGCTGACGCTCTGTCCCGTTTTAAATTCCGGTCCTTCTTTCAACAGGTTCCCAGTGCAGATACGGTGTCAGCTCCTATCCCGCATTGGTCTCAGTTGACCCTGGACTAGAGCCACATCTACTTGGAGCCACGCAGCTCATCAACCATTCACTGTCGGACAATACTCTGAAAGCCTACCGGGTAGCCTGGAAGGCCTTCAATACATTTCTGGTTGCCTCCACAGTAGGCACCCCCACAGATGCTAGGCACATACTAGCCTTCACTTCATACTGCCACAGCCAACTGGCCTTATCCTTCAATACCATCCGCTTATACTTAGCTGGCGTACAGCACTTCCTCTCAATTCAGGATCCTACCAAACCCTCTATCTTTTCGTCCCACGCAGTCCGAGCCATCCTACGCGGCATCCAGAAGCAACAGCCGCCAGTGAAAGTCAAACGGCTCCCCATCACCAGTTCCATCTTCAGGGACATGTCCACCATACTCACCAGCTACCCCTTTGGTGTTCTCCCCAGCCTGGTCATACAGGCAGCCATTTACCTGGCCTACTATGGCTTCCTTCGGCCCGGTGAGTTCACTCATAACAGCCCACACAGACCAGTCCTTCGCAGACGTCATCTGCTCCGTCACCAGGACCACTTCATCCTCCACCTCTCGGTAACCAAGACCCAGCAGACAGGCACCGGCGTAGATATCCACCTCTACAAAACCAACAATGCCTGGTGCCCGGTCGCTGTGCTTACACAGTTACTCTCTCGGCTACCCGAGCTTCCGGACTCTAGCCCTCTTTTGCCCTTCCTGGTCAAACCATTAACTAACCACCAATTCATTAAACATGTCAGGATTCTCCTCCGCAACTTGCTCCTCAATCCCAGTGAGTATTCCGGCCACTCCTTCCGCATCGGAGCAGCTTCATCCGCATCCCGGCACGGGGTCCCGGACCACGTCATCAAAAGATTGGGCAGGTGGAAATCGGCCTGCTTCACTCGGTACATCCCTAACCCTCAGGTAGAGATGTCTCGGGCATTCACTCAACTGGCTCAATAAAGATTAACGGGAAACAATAAAACTCTCTTATCCCTACCTAAGTGTTTTGCCCCCTTATTTTGGTATACCGTCCATTAGACCAGGGCACACTTTCAGGTCCATTTCATATAGGGTGTCTCATGATAAGTTTGTATTGTTCGGATACGTATCGGCCATAGGGCTTCAGCCATAAGTAAGAAGGCCAGTATGGTGGCCTGAATTTATGGGAGGAGCCCGGGGGGTATTTAACCAGCCCGTCCGCCGATGGTCGTTGTCGGTTTCCGGTGCGCAATACCCTCCCTCCCATCCCCTTTTTTAGGGCATTTATCAAAAACATTTCTCTTCAATCACATTAATTTCTAATTACTGGGTATGCCCCCTTATTTTGGTATACCGTCCATTAGACCAGGGCACACTTTCAGGTCCATTTCATATAGGGTGTCTCATGATAAGTTTGTATTGTTCGGATACGTATCGGCCATAGGGCTTCAGCCATATATATATATATATATATATATATATATATATATATATATATATATATATATATATATATATGAGCAATACAGGGGAATAGTTAGATGCCCCTGTTGAAGTCCTATGGGACGAAACGCGTTGGGCAAGGTTGTCATGTTCCATGTATTGCTTTTTAACATGTGATCACGTTTTTTTTTTGATCACAAGCGTGAGCCTGCTACAGAGCTACAAGGAGAGTCGTGAGTGTCGTCTGCCTCGTGAGTGCAAGTCTTCAGATTGCAACAGAGATGGCGTCTCCTCGTCGTGCGCTGATGTGGGATATCCAGAAACAAATTCATCTGCTTAATGAAGAACAGCTGCATAGCCTTGCTATTACGCTGGGAGATGAAAGAGACGTGGACGTTCCATCAGTGACTGGCACCAACGAAATGGAACTTGTTGAATTTATTGAAGACTACTTGAGAAGTGATCAGCTGGAAAAGTTGGAAGATCAAGGTATGTCTTACCTACTCATCATCCAAGACAAGATCAATGAACTAAAACTTAACAAGGAAAGTACACCAACTGTGGACATTGCAACTGCTGCAAAAAAAATAAGTAGTGGGACTGCAAGGACTGAACAGGTATCGGAGGTGGTGAGATTAACTGATGTTGTTGCTTTATTGCCACGTAGAGAATTTAAAATGCATGGTGGTGTAATTTCAGATCATGGTTCAGACATGAGTTACAGTAGCGCGTGCAGACAAATTGACGAGGGTCTAACAGAAAAATTCCCTGAATCTGAAATTATACGCACAGTGTTGAGAATAATCAAACCTGGTAATTTTAAAGATATGTTGACTGACAAAGATGATCTTACTGTTGCTGAATTGAAAAGGTTTTTGAAGTCACATATGAGAGAACGAAGTGGTAATGAGTTATTTCAGGACCTTAGCAATGCTACCCAGCAAGAAAGAGAAACAGCACAACAATTTGTTTACAGGCTAGTGGGGTTAAAACAAAAAGTTCTGTCTACATCACAACATGATAGGCAAGAGTTTAACTATGACAAAAAACTGGTGCAAGGCATATTCCTTCATACACTGTATCAGGGACTAAATGAGAAAAATTCTAATGTTAGACGAGATATCAAGCCTTATGTGTCTGATTTGACAGTAACGGATGACTTTATCATAGAGCAAGTCACCAGATCAGTTGATGAGGAAACAGAAAGGCAGAGACGCTTAAACAGTGCACCTAAACATAAACCTCTTACTGTTCATTCATCACAGACACCAGGGAATAGTGAAAAAGACACCTTGCAACAGAGAGTTGAGGGAGATGTTAAAGCAAATCACACTGCATTAATGGAACTAACAACACAGGTCTCTGCTCTCACAAAGAACCTGGAAAAGATGATGAAGCTAACTCCTATTGTTGGAAACCAAATGACTAAGCCACTAACCAATGTTCAAGTTCGAGATACAACTCACTGCAAGCCCAGGTGTGATGATTGCATTAAACGAGAGAGTCAGAACTGCTACCATTGTTTCTACTGTGGTTGGACAGGACACAGAGCGGTTGATTGCTTGAAGAAAAGAAGGCAGTCAGGAAACGACAGACGGTCACTGGGAAAGGGACAACCAGTGACCACCTCAAATGATCTGTCCCATGCTAAGGTAAATAGGGTATTCACCCACCGGTCAACTAGAACACTCTCAAGAGAGAATGGATTCTCCAAACAACACGTAGCACAATTAATTGGAGGAAAATGCCTACTGTCATGTCGGATGAATGGTGTTCCGGTTGACATGTTGATGGATACAGGAGCTCAGGTCAGCATTGTCGGGAAGGCATGGTTAGAAAAGTTTCTACCCAGTGTCTCCATTAGGCACATACAAGATTTACTTTGTGATGACAACTTATCCATTACAGCTGCAAATGGTTCTCTCATTCCATTCATCGGATGGATTGAAGTCTGCCTGGAATTAAAAAGTAGTGGACATGGAAACTCCATTTATGTGCCAATGCTGGTGAGTGACTGCTGTAATGACAATCCAATTCTTGGGTTTAATGTTATCGAAGAATTGATCAGAGAAAACCGTGACCGACCAAACAGCACCCAAAACCTGACTATCTTGCTGAGTGAAGCTATGAAAGTAAGACAGAGTGTAGCGAATAACATTGTAAATGCTGTCAGTCAAGCAACTGACCCAGGAGAAATATTCGATAGTCGTATGGTCAAAGTGGGGAAGAAGGGACTCCAGATTAAAGGAGGCGAGCTCTGTGAAGTCAAATGCAAAATTAGAGCGTGGCCGAAAGGAGGAATCATGCCATTTGAACCACTTCCCGAATATCCAGTCGAGGAAGGACTTGAACTATTTCCTTCAGTGGTAGATGTGCCAAATGGGTTCTCTAAACTGGTGAAGATACCTATACTGAACCGTGCTCAACATGACATCTACCTTCCACCCAGAACAGTATTGGGTACCATTTCTCCAGCAGCTGAGATTCTACCATTGTCAAACAAAGACGATGGAAAGGGAATTGACCAGAAGAAAAGGGTGTTTCATGTAAACCAGTTGAATCAAGTGGACACTGGAAATCAGCTACCCACTAACAAATCTGTTAAGTGGCACCCACCTGTCAATTTGGAAGATCTCTCAGAAGAAGAACAGGAGATAGCGAGACAAATGTTATATGATGAATCAGATGTCTTTGCTCGAGATGAGGGAGACATAGGATGCATCCCTAACCTGAAACTGAGGATAAATCTGAAAGATGAAACTCCTGTCCAGAAACGCTACAATTCGATACCGAAACCCCTATACAAAGAAGTGAAAGAATATATCCAAAACCTTCTTGACCGAGGTTGGGTAACAAAATCTTCTTCCGCATACTCATCACCAGTTGTTTGTGTTCGAAAGAAGGACAGTAGCCTACGACTATGTGTTGACTTTAGGGAGTTAAACCGAAAGACTATCCCAGATAGACATCCATTACCCAGAATACAAGATCTGCTGGATAGCTTAGGAGGATTTACGTGGTTCTCAATCCTGGACCAGGGTAGTGCGTATCATCAAGGCTTTGTGCATGAAGACTCCAGACATCTGACTGCTTTCAGCACCCCCTGGGGACTCCTGGAGTGGAACCGTATTCCATTTGGATTAACGAATGCCCCAGCAGCTTTTCAGAGATGCATGGAGAATGTATTAGAGGGCATCAGAGACAAATGTTGTTCTCCATACTTGGATGACGTACTTTGCTACTCCAAAACTTTTCAGGAGCATGTCAATGATATTAGGCAAGTGCTTAGTCGAATGCGTGAGCATGGTATCAAACTTAGACCGAAGAAGTGTGAACTCTTTAAACGACAGATTCGATACCTTGGACGAATGGTGTCAGAAGAAGGCATAAAAATTGACCCAAAAGATCTTGAAGCGGTATTACATTTGAAAAGGAAAGAACCAAAAACAGTGGGAGGAGTCAGATCTTTGTTAGGATTTCTGAGCTACTACAGGTCCTTCATTCAAGATTTCTCTCGACTTGCTAAACCACTGTATGAACTTTTGCAGAACACTGAGAAAGAATCTGCTACATCCATCCCCAAAAACAATCGGAGGGAATCTACAAAGAAAAACGGGAACAAAGCACAAGTGCCATCTAAAACACTGATTCAATGGACACCCAAACATCAAGCTGTAGTATCCAGACTGGTGGACATGCTAACCAATCCACCAATTCTAGCATACCCTGATTTTGACTTACCCTTCGTCTTACACACTGATGCTTCCAATGAAGGCCTAGGTGCTGTACTATACCAACGACAAGGAGAAAAACTTCGTGTTATTGGGTTTGGCTCCAGAACATTGACTCCAGCAGAGCGCAATTACCATCTTCACTCTGGTAAACTTGAGTTTTTAGCTCTCAAGTGGGCAGTCTGTGACAAATTCAGAGATTACTTGTACTACGCTCCAACATTCACCGTTTACACAGACAAAAACCCATTGACATATGTATTGAGTACTGCCAGACTGAATGCTGTGGGTCATCGCTGGGTTGGCGAGTTGGCTGATTTCCACTTCGATATCAAGTACAGGCCAGGTAAACAGAATGCAGATGCAGATACACTGTCACGATTTCCGGTGGAACTCACGAAGAATCTGAGGTTGTGTCAGCTATGTGGCAAGGGAGCAAAGCTGTTGACGAAGAAGAGGCATTATGGGTGGCTTCATTGACTCTTCACTCAGAAAGTGATGTGGCCGAAGAATTGCTGAAAGGACAGACAATCTGCCCAATGACTCAGGAGAATATCAGAGCATTACAACAAGACGATACCAACATTAGAGAAGTGGTCTGGCTTAAGGAGAACGACTGGATTCCAAACCACAAAGAAAAGGAGAGTATGACCAGCAAAACAAGACGTTTGATACATGAATGGAATAAACTCAGAGTCGATGAAGGAATCCTCTACCGACACTCTGGAACCCGAAAACAGCTAGTTCTACCAGAAAAGTTAAAACCATTGGTCTTAAGAAATCTTCATGATGACAAGGGTCACATTGGTACTGAGAAGGTAACCCACCTAGCACGTGAACGATTTTACTGGCCATTTATGCAAAGAGACATTGATGAATATGTGCTGAAGAAGTGCAGCTGCATCAAACAAAAGCGTCCAAATATCACTGAAAGAGCACCTATGGGTTCGATTACTACCAGTTCACCTTTGGAGTTAGTATCCATTGATTATCTTCACTTGGAAAAAAGCAAAGGAGGATATGAGTATATACTTGTAATAGTTGACCATTTCACACGCTTTGCACAAGCGTATCCAACTAAGAACAAATCTGGAAAAACGGCGGCAGAAAAGATCTTTCAAGATTTCATACCACGTTTTGGCTATCCAGAGAAACTCCACCATGACCAAGGAAGAGAATTTGAAAACAACTTATTTCAGACATTGCAACGATTGGCAGGGATTTCTCATTCAAGAACTACTCCATACCATCCACAGGGTAACCCAGTGGAGAGACTGAACCGTACTTTGTTACAGATGCTTCGCACCTTAGAGGAAGAGAAAAAGTCAGATTGGAAAGAACATCTTCCACATATGGTTCATGCATATAATTGCACCAGGCATGAAGCCACAGGATACTCGCCATTCTTTCTATTGTATGGAAGATCTCCTCGTTTGCCAATTGACCTAATGCTCAACCTAAATTTGGAAAAGGAATCAGAAAGTCAACCAACATTTACTCAGAAATGGGCATCTAGAATGCAAGAAGCTTACAAAATCGCATCCGAGAATAGCAAAAAATCATCTGCTAAAGGGAAGAAGTACTATGACAAAAAGATAAAAGGAGCACCTCTTCAACCGGGTGATCGGGTCTTAGTACGAAATCTCTCTGAAAGAGGAGGACCTGGTAAACTTCGTTCATACTGGGAAGACTCAGTACACAAAGTGGTAGAAAGAATCAAAGATGGGCCTGTGTACAAAATTCAGCCTGAAAGTGGTAAAAAGACTATTCGAGTACTGCACAGAAATCTTTTACTACCAGTAAATGACCTACCAATTGAAGGACACATTCCAAGAGTACCGATGAAACAAAGACAATCAAGTAACAGAAAGGATACCAGAATGGATGTGGACCAGGAGGAGGAATGTTCAGATGAAGAAAGATGGTATTATCCTTATATACCAGAGACTACAGAAAGTCATGATCGTGTTGTGTCTCAACAAAACTCTCAAAACGTAGAGAAAATCCCATTAAGAGTTTCTGCTGAAGAGTTCTATCCTACAACTATCGCACCCAATCTTGAACAAGAACAAAATGATGGAACAGTAGTTGGCGACCAAATCTGGGCTACAGACATGGTGGGACTAGACACTGCAGAATTACCCTCAGTAAGTCAAGACTTACCTGTGAACCAAGATATGCAAATGGCAAATGATGTTGATGGAGAAGACTCAACTCCTGTCAGAAGATCTACCAGACAAGCTAAGCCTAAAGAGATCTTTACATATGACACACTAGGTCAGCCAAGATACATACCAAGTCAGATTCACACCATACAAACTCCTACAATGCTAGCTACTCCCATGACATGCCAGGTAGTTAAAGTAGCTCCTTGGTGGCAACAAGTACCTATTTGGGTTACTTAAATCACTAAATAGTGTTCAGATACCAATTGAGTTTAATGTCGGGAGCCATTAACTGAAGGAGGGGAGAGTGTGACGGACTGGGGTTTATATGGTCACAAAACAGACACCCCAAAGCAAAGTATATATTCATTTTTTATTTTTTTTTATATTTCTAAACATATCCCTTCTATTCTATTAATAACCAGTAGATGGCAGAGAAGGTACACAAACAGAGTCTATATAAGGCCACACACCATGTGACTGGAAATTAAACTACTTCCAGCCATAAAGTCAGTGGTCATATCTCATGCTGTTTGTGTGATTCTTTGCAGGTATGTACTCTAAATTGTTCCTAATCTGTATTAACCTGTGATAGAAAGATTCCTAAACATCTTGAGCAGATGCAGAAAAAGTCTCAGCAGATTTTATGCTATAGTTTTGCTGTAATTAGAAGTTTAGAACAGCAAGTGTGAGAAACAAGTGAAAAGTGCATAAGAACATGAAAATACTGCATTAGTCAGAACAAATGTCTATGATAAACACTAAACCTTTCTAAATAGGTATATTTAAACCTGATTTATTGGAAATTGCATAGATTTATAGAAGCACATGTTTTCTGTTATTTAATATAGAAAAAACCTATTGTATGTAAAGCTTATGTATTGCATCATACAGACATGCAATGTGCACCATCTAGTGGTTAAAAAAGAGTACTACCATGAAAATATTTGTATTAAAGCAATGCATTGCTAGTATGATTATTGCACACTTAAAGTGTACCAGAGAGATAAAGATAATTATCTATAACACTGAATAACAGGGATATATATGTTATTAAATTTAGTAATGTTCATTGTTATAACTACGTTTTAAAATACTTTAGTTAAAATCTGTATTATATATATTGTTAATGTTTCTAAACATGTGACTATAAAAATGTAAAATATGTATTGTTATGTAAAAATTAAACTACTTCCAGCCATAAAGTCAGTGGTCATATCTCATGCTGTTTGTGTGATTCTTTGCAGTCCACGCCAAGCTGATCACCTTATCTCATCGCGTCTACAATCATCGGCTCTCTTAATTCACATTTTGAGGCCGGTAACATTATCACCTTTTTAGCGCTACATTGTAGCTTTTTGTTTATATGAATTTGGTCACATTTGTGTGTAGCTGCTTATTTACACTTGTTTTTGGTTAGCGCAATATACTTTTTCCCATATATATATATCTATATATATATATATATATATATATATATATATATATATATATATATATATATATATATACAATATCACACAAAAGTGAGTACATCCCTTACATTTCTGTACATATTGTATGTGACCACACTGAAGAAGTGACACTTTACTACAATGTAAAGTAGTGAGTGTACAGCTTATATAACAGTGTAAATTTGCTGTCCCCTCAAAAGAACTCCCCACACAGTCATTAATGTGTAATCTGCTGGCAAAAAAAGTGAGTATACCCCTAAATGAAAATGTCCAAATTGGGTCCAATTACCAATTTTTCCTCCCCAATGTCATGTGACTCATTATTGTTACAAGGTCTCAGGTGTGAATGGGGAGCAGGTGTGTTAAATTGTATGTTATCGCTCTCACTCTCTCATACTGGTCACTGGAAGTTCAACATGGCACCTCATGGCAAAGAACTCTCTGAGGATGCAAAAAAAGAATTGTTGCTCTACATAAAGATGGCCTAGGCTATAAGAACCCTGAAACTGACCTGCAGCAAGGTGGCCAAGACCATACAGCTGTTTAACAGGACAGGTTTCACTCAGAACAGGCCTCGCCATGGTCAACCAAAGAAGTTGAGTGCACGTGCTCAGCATCATATCCAAAGGTTGTCTTTGGGAAATAGATGTAGGAGTACTGCCAGAATTGCTGCAGAGGATGAAGGGGTGGGGGGGCCAGCCTGTCAGTGCACAGACCAATACGCCGCACACGACATCAAATTGGTCAGCATGGCTGTCGTCGAAGAAGGAAGTCTCTTCTAAAGATGATGCACAAGAGAGCCCACAAACAGTTTGCTGAAGACAAGCAGACTAAGGATATGGATTACTGGAACCATGTCCTGTGGTCTGACGAGACCAAGATAAACTTATTTGGTTCAGATGGTGTCAAGCGTGTGTGGTGGCAACCAGGTGAGGAGTACAAAGACAAGTGTATCTTGCCTACAGTTAAGCATGGTGGTGGGAGTGTCATGGTCTGGGGCTGCATGAGTGCTGCCGGCACTGGAGAGCTACAGTTCATTGAGGGAACCATGAATGCCAACACGTACTGTGACATACTGAAGCATAATACCCTCCCTTCAGAGACTGGGCCACAGGGCAGTATTCCAAAATGATAACGACCCCAAACACACCTCCAAGGAGACCACTACCTTGCTAAAGAAGCTGATGGTAAAGGTGATGGACTGGCCAAGCATGTCTCCCTGAGTGCAAGGTCTCTAAGGAGTGGAGGAGTGTAAGGTCTGTATCTGAAGAATCCTAAAATGGAGGGGTCAAGTTCATCTGAATACACGCTCACTTTAGCCCTCAGGTTGGGGCACACTCTGCAGGGATGGCGGCCAGTCTAAATTGGAAGCAAGTGGCTTCGGTGGGTGATGGTGGCCTTGTTTGGTGGGACGACAGGCATGCTTTGTGTCCCCCACTTTACTTTGTGGCTGGATATGCATATTCGGATCCAATATGGCACAAGGTCTACCTAGGGACCTGGCTTGAGTAGTCATGGGGCAATGCCTTGCAACAAGTACAAAGTGGTGCCTTCTTGCAATGTGTGTGTGTATAGTGAAATTAACTCAGTACACACGTAATCATGGAATTCAAGTATTACAGTAGGTTTCCAGGGAGGGACATGAGAAACTGGTGAGGCATGAGGTAAACTCCCCACCCCCATCCTGTAACAGTCAATCACCTAGAGAGAAAGAGAGAGAAAGAGAGAGAAAGAGGAAGAGGCGATAACAGTGTACGTTGCTTCCAGGTTGTAAAGGGTTAAACCCCTGGGACACAAAGTGTGAATAATTAACTAAATGGCCATTGGTTTCTAACCTGCCTCTAGGGGGTGAGCTCCCTGACTCTGTGAAGCCCGGCCACACCTTGCCTGATGCTCCAAGGCAGAACGTAATAAGTAATCCAAAATGTTATAGTTGTGTAGTGCTACTCCTGTAGGAGCCACTGGAAATAGGCGCAGGTTCCTTTTCCAGTAATTGCCCTACAGTCAGGCACACAATCTCATTCACTCTTTGGCTCAATCACAGGTCCAGGGGTGTTCTTTTTGGTGTTTTTATTTTTGGGGTAATTTGGATAGGATTGGGGAATTGAGTGGGATACTTCAAAAAGAACTATGTACAGATTGAGGACAGTGAACTTCCTTCTGTAGAAGTGAAGCAAAAGTCCTTGCTAATGCAAACTGTGTTCTAATGCCCCGTACACACGAGCGGACTTAAGTCCGACAGACTTCCAAAGGAGTTCCGTCGGAGTTCTGCTGGAATTCCGACGGAGTTCTGACAGACTTTTCGGCCGAACGGACTTGGCCACACACAATCACACTAAACTCCGACGGATTCGAACGTGATGACGTACGACTGGACTCGAATAAGGAAGTTCATAGCCAGTAGCCAATAGCTGCCCTAGCGTCGGTTTTAGTCCGTCGGAGTAGCATACACACGAGCGGAGTTTTCGAAGGGGACCGGGTCCGGCGGAGTTCCGTCGGGAAAATTTGAAGCATGCTTCATTTCTAAAGTCCGTCAGACTTTGGCGAATCAAAAGTCCGTTGCAGCCCACACACGATCGGATAGTCTGACGGACTCGGTCCTTCGGACTTTGGATGTTGAAAAGTCCGCTCGTGTGTACGGGGCATTAGCTTTGTACCAGAAGCAGTTAAAAGCACCAAGCTAGTTCTTTAGTTCAATTAGAGCAGAGACCCTTCACAGAGAATTAGATGAGCTTATTAGGACACCAGCCAATGTCCCCATTACACAAATACATAACTGAATCACAAGTACCAGAGAGCAGTCTAAAAGTCTCTAATGCCGCATACACACGATCGGACTATCCAGCGGACTTAGTCCGGCGGACAAACCGCCGGACTTTTCAGCGGAGGTCCGCTGGACTTTCCGAACGAGCGGACCTGCCCACACACAACTGGACTTTTGAAATTAACGGACTTGCCCACACACGGAGAAAAGTCCGTTCATTTTGAACGCGGCTCCAGGTAGACGGGACTAGCGAATTAAGTCAATGTCGCCACCTCCATCGGTGAGATTGACACGTCGCTAGCCCTGTCACCTGGTATGGACTTAAAGGGAAAGCCCTACGCCGAAAAAACGGCATGGGGGTCCCCCTCAAGGTCCATATCAGACCCTTATCCGAGCACGCAGCCTTGGCCCATCAGGAAAGGGGGTGGGGACGAGCGAGCACCCCCCTCTCCTGAGCCATACCAGGCTGTGTGCCCTCAACATGGGGGGTGCTTTGGGGAAGGGGGGCCCTGCGCCCCCCCCACCCCAAAGCACCTTGTCCCCATGTTGATGAGGACAAGGGCCTCTTCTGTGGGCGGGGGGCTTATCGAAATCCGGGAGCCCCCTTTAATAAGGGGCCCCCAGATACCGGCCCCCCACCCTATGTGAATAAGTATGGAGTACCATGTACCCCTACCCATTCACCTGGGGAAAAAAGTGTAAATAAAAAAACACAACACAAGTTTTTAAAATAATTTATTAGAAAGCTCCGGTGGTCTTCGGTCTTGGGGTGTCTTCTCGCTGGACTCCTCCGCTATCTTCTGCTAGCTCTTTTACTTTCTTCTTCGTCGCCGGTTCCATCCGGGGGTTTTCTACCGACTTCGGGGGTCTTGTCCTCCTCTTCGGGGTCTTGTCCCCCTCTTCGGTTCTTCTTGCTGGGCCTCCGCTATCTTCTTATAGCTCTTTTACTAGTGGTGGCCTGGTCTTCTGTCGCTGTCGCCGCCACCTTCTTCTCTTCTTCTCCCTTGTGATGTTGACACGACGCTCTCTTTGGCCACAATGGCAGGGATGCGTTGTGCGGCGACTTATATAGGGACAAGAGGCGGGGTCACCGGGTAATGTCACAGTTCCGGAGGATGCTCCCCAATCTCTACCAACATTTTTGTCCATCCTTATTTGCAAAATAGCTCAAGCTCTGTCAGATTGGATAGAGAGCGTCTGTGAACAGCAATTTTCAAGTCTTGCTACAGATTCTCAATTGGATTTAGGTCTAAACTTTGACTGGTTCATTCTAACACATAAATATGTGTTGATCTAAACCATTCCATTGTAGCTCTGGCTGTATGTTTAGGGCCATTGTCCTGCTTGAAATTGAACCTCCACCCCAGTATCAAGTTTTTTGCAGACTAACAGATTTTCTTCTAAGATTGCCCTGTATTTGGCTCCATCCCTTTTCCCATAAACTCTGACCAGCTTCCCTGTCCCTGTTGAAGAAAACCATCCTCACAACATGATGCTGCCACCACGTTTCACGGTGGGGATGGTGTGTTTAGGGGGATATGCACTGTTAGTTTTCAGTCACACAGCATTTTTCTTTTAGGCTAAAAAGTTGCATTTTGGTCTCCTCTAACCAGAGCACCTTCTTCCACATCTGTGCTGTGTCCCCCACATGGCTTCTCGCAAACTGCAAATGGGACTTTTTATGACTTTCATTCAACGATGGCTTTCTTCTTGCCACTCTACCATAAAGGCCAGGATTTGTGGAGTGCACAACTAATAGTTGTCCTGTGGACAGATTCTCCCACCTGAGCTGTGGATCTCTGCAGCTCCTCCAGAGTTACCATGGGCCTCTTGGCTGCTTCTCTGATTAATGCTCTCCTTGCCTGGCCTGTCAGTTTAGGTGGATGTCCATGTCTTGGTAGGTTTGCAGTTGTGCCATACTCTTTTCATTTTGGGATGATAGATTGACCAGTGCTCTGTGAGATGTTCAAAGCTTGGGATATTTTTTTAGAACCTAACCCTCCTTTAAACTTCTCCACAACCGTATCCCTGACCTGTCTGGTGTGTTCCTTGGCTTTCATGATGCTGTGTGTTCACTAAAGTTCTCTAACAAACCTCTGAGGGCTTCACAGAATATCTGTATTTATATTGAGATTAAATTACACGCAGGTAGACACTATTTACTAATTAGGTGATTCTGAAGGCAATTGGTTCCACTAGATTTTAGTTAGGGGTATCAGAGTAAAGCAGGCTGAATACAAATGCATGCCACACTTTTCAAATATTTATTTGTAAAAAATGTTAAAAAACATTTTCCTTCCACTTCACAATTATGTGCCACTTTGTGTTGGTCTATAACATAAAATACATGCACATTACGTTTTTGGTTGTAACATGACAAAATTTTGAACATTTAGAGGTGTATGAATACATTTTCAAAGCACTGTAACTCTCACAGTGAGTCCCGGTAAATCGCATGCGATGTCCATGCAATGCGATTTAAGTCATACAGATAGTATGGCTGATATCGCATTTGGATCAACCTCGCAGATGACCCTTTTTTTGGTCTGCACCAGAATTGGATTGCATGGGTGTTCACACCCATGCGATCTGATTCATGTCCTGATTCATGATCTGATTCGATGTGTCATTCACATTGTATTGACACCTAGCAGTTAGCATATGGCAGTATGAACTGCCGTGCGAGTCTGGTGAGATGCGGGAACCCGCATTGGATTCGCAGGGTTCGTGCATCACACAAGTGTGAACCTAGCCTAAAGACTTCTTGAGTCCTTTCACACAGGCACATTTTGCTCTGTTCAGCAGGGTATCCATTAGCAGATTGTGACATCCATGATTGTTCAGTTTTTGTCAGCATTTCGAGAGTGGACTATGGCAGATCCATGTTGGATCTATGGGTCGCCAGATGTAAATGGGCTTGTGTATTAAATCCTTGGCATTAAATCCTGGCAAAATTGTGGCACTGGAATAGGGTTACTGTCAATACTGCCATTACCTACTATGTTTTTTATGACTCCTTCCTTTCTTTCTCTCCTTTCTAGAGTTGCATCTTACTTGTCCAGTGTATTATTTCCAACCGAGAACTGCTCTGAATGGCACAAGTGAGATTTGTTTCAAGAATTGTCTATATAAAGCCAATCAGCTTCCCTGTTTCATGTTTTTACAGCAGATTAAAAAAAAGTGAGATTTTGATTAAATGCCAGGGATGCTACAGCCCTTCTTTCAGACATTTTCCATAATGAAGCCCCACTGCTGTGATTTAGGTGAAAGGAAAAGTAGTAATGGTATTTTTTCAGAACAGAATGAAAAATGTCATTATTAGTGCTCCTATGTGTCATCGCTCTTTAAAACAAGCCAAACGAATGCATTGTTGAAATGCTAATTTTCTCTGTGAAAGCGTTCATTCCATATGCAGAGGAGGAGATAAGGAAATAAAAATGGTCCGCCATTTGCTTCCGTATGCCAACACTTGTTACTTGTGAATATTGGCTCTGGGAATCCATTTTAGGTAGAATTATTCAGTTATTAAATGTCAGAAAAAAAAAAAATTAATTCATTATAGAGGCCTATGGGGTAGGAGGCGCCAAATAAACAAATCAATCACTCTGTTGTATCCTACAGTGATACAGCCACATTTCTATGATGGCTTTATATACTTCTTGTGTCACTGACACAACTGGGGCCTAGGGTTATACAAGGCAAATAATTATTTAAAGCAAGCATCACTTGCAATAGTAATGATTTATTCATTTTAATTTGACCCATAGTCTATTGCAATGTTTCTCACGGCAGTAAGTACATTGTAACAGACAGGGCATTGTTTGGATTAAAGTGATTCTAAAGGTTCAATCAAAAAAAACAAAAAAACATGTTATACTTATCTGTTCTGTGCAATAGTGCGCAGAGCGGCCCAAAACCTCGTCTTCTGGGGTCCTCGTTTGCTATAGGAGCACTCTTGTAGGCTCACTCCCAAGCCAAGCTATGTGTATCCACTGACACACACACAGTGCAGCTCGGCCCCACTCCCTTCCAATTGGATTTGATTGACAGCAGCAGGAGCCAATGTCTCCCACTGCTGCCTCGTGTCCTGGGCTGGGGGGAGCTGATCACAGACTTTTTTTTTACCCTAACACAGAGAATTAATTAAGGGAAAAAAAAACTGCCTTTACAACCACTTTAAGCAAACAATTAAATAAGGGGTTACAACACAGGACCCTTAAACACTATGTTGTGCAGATAATCTCTATCTCAAAACAATGCCAGCACTGTACATTTAAAGTATATCTAATCCAATTACTATAACCTCATATAAGTTTGAATGTGTTAATGTAATTTTATAAATTTTTTATTTATTTTTTCATTTGCAGGCTTGTTGAGGCACTTCTTGTTACGAGGTGACATCTGTCTCCTAGCTGAGCTCCTGTGTTATCAACCTGCCACATGCACCCCCAATGGACCTATATGCTTGTGATATAGGCAAAAGATCTTTTCATCATTTCTAAGCACTTTATGCTGGGTCACTCCTTTGGCTGACTGGGTCCCAGATAGCAAGCAATTAAGCTGAAAGTTTGAAAAGCACTTGCTAGGCTATTGCTAGATTTGCCAGACTTCCCACGTTTGTTGCACATATAGCGCCCTCTACTTCAGCTAGATGCTATATGTAGATTTTTGTGAGCACAGGTAAATTTTTTTTTTTTTCGATCTGTGGGGCTGGGAGGGGCCTAGAATAGCAGCAGGTGACGTACATGCAGCATCATTTCTCTGTCATTTCTCTGCCACACATTTCTCTGTGGCTTAAGGTGTCTCAGGGAGCCCTGAAAAATCCCCAACTAGGATTGGCAGGGGGCAGGCCTCCTTGATATACCCGAGGTCAGCCTTGCTGGGGAGGAGTTGTCAGGTGGAAGAACTGGACATGGAACACTAGGTTGTCGAGGCCATGGAGCCTGCTCCCCAGTCTGGGGGGGTGACATTGGACCTAAGGGTTCGGGTGTAAAGCAGAGGCCTTTCCAATAATCAGCAAGGATCTGGACAGGTGGCACCAGGAGAGAAACCAAAGAGGACAACAGGAGCTAGTGTTGCCAGGCAAATCTTTAGGAGGGATCCCCTGGGTTCGTAGCCAGGAGGGCTGGTGAGTGGCAGGTGTAGTTGGGAGAGCTGGGAGGCATGTCGGAGTGGACTGGGAGTGTGCAGTCTGAAATGGATGAAGAGCCAGTAGGAGAGACTGTGTTGTCACAAGCTTACTGGGAGCTGTAGTCCACCACAGGTCAGCAAGCACTAAAAAACTTTCCCACTGTTTGTTGCTACACCATAGGGGCCCGAGGTCCCTGCTTGCAAATGGCACTTGCGAGGTCTAGCTAAGGAGAGTTGGGCCTAACCATGTTCTAGCTGCACCAGAAACCAAGTATTGCACAGGAGAGAGAGAGTAACAGTCTGCAAGTTTGCGTTGTGCTGAAGAAGGCTGGAGCTTTATGAGTGTAAATAACGATTTCAAGTGATCTATCTATTGGCTTTGCAATTTATTCTTGGGCATCACATAAATCCCTATCCTCATCCAAGTTTTAATCCTTCAAATAAAGCAACAAAAACAAAGCTAACCAACTGTTACATGTCTTGGAGTGTCTTGAAGTAAATGCCAGGCTGGACAGGGTAACAGGTGGGAACACAAAATTCCTCAGGCCATAGAGGGGTACTGCTACACAAATTGCAGCAAGTCCGCATTGCGTGACTCCAGATCAACTCTCTGGAAATATTCTGCAAGTCTACTGCAAGTTCTGGTTCAGTTATGTTGTGCAATAGTCATCCCACCACAGAGGTCACTGTGACTTGCAGAGCACTTGCTGTAGACTCACAACTGCAACTTTGCTCTTGCTAAAGACTTGCTACGCAAATTTGCTACAAATTGGAAAAGCGCCAACTAGAACTTGTGCTTAAAGTGCTCTGCAAGTGTACAACTTGCCAGTGAAAATGTGAAGCAAGTTAACAAGATTTGCAATTCAACACTGCCCCAAATTTGTGGCAAGTTATCCTTGCTATCTGGGGTGCAAAAGCGAAAGCTTGCCACAAATTATCCATGAATCCAAAATGGCAGCACACCAGAAAATCCATCACAAGTTAAAGTGTAAGTTCACCTTTACAGAAAATCTGTAAGGTGAGCTTACACTGGGCCCCCTCCCCCCCTTTGGGACATTTGATGGACACGTTTCTCCTGCTTCTAGTGCTGAGATTACCTTAATATGTAAGGGACACAAAGCATGTCATACAAAAACAATAAAAGATAGACATAGGGTGTTAACCTTAAATCGCTGGCATGTGAGTTTTATAATTATGTATCCTTTGCAAATTAGATCTTAGCGCTTTAGAATATAATTTGGAGTATTATACTGAATATTTAACAAATTTGTAACATTTCTTCTCGGATAGAGTGTATTTTTTTTCGACACAATTACTTTTTGTTTGATGAGGGTTGGAATCTCCAGAGATCTGGCACTCCAATGAGAGCCACGTTTACCCCCACCTATGCCAACCTATATAGGTGTTAGTGAAAGAAGTGCCACATTTTTGGAGATGCCAAACCCTTTAGATCTAGGAAAGATTTCCTTAGATACATAGTTGATCTTATCTTCATTGTGACCCGAGATATATATATACAGCCATTGTTCTTTCTTTGCATTATTTGAAGACCAATGATTAAAATTTGAGTTTTTACTTTTGAGGAACAGGACACGCACATTAATTATTTAAATTTGACGTTAGGTGGTTTCTGTAAAGATCAAAGGAGCTTTGTACAAATTCCCTTCTTCATGCAAAGGTTTTTCATCCATCTCATATGATTAGAACCATTCCTCTGGGACAGTTTATGAGAGCTTGATGTAACTGCTCCACATTATAGGGGTTTGAAAAAGAAATAATGGAAATGAAAGACAGGTTTTATAATAGAGGTTATAAGAGGTGCACGGTAGAAAAGGCGTATCATTTTGAGAAGAATAAATGTAGAGAGGATTTATTGAAGGATAAATCGAAATATAATGATGAGCACAGGTCCCCAGAGTTGCAGCGAGAAAGAGGACATACTGTACTTACAAATTGCAGATGTATTTAATTGTGGAACAGCGAAGTGTTCTATTTGCTTGTTTTTTAGGGATGCTCAAACTATTATTTCATACAGTACTGTTGTTCATATGCCATTAAACAACTTGTGAATTGTCATGAGATAGGCATTTAAAGTGGTTGTAAAGGCACACATTTTTTTACCGTCATGCATTCTATCCATTAAGGTGAAAAACCTTCTGTGTTCAGCAGCCCCCTTAATACTTACCTGAGCCCCCACTTGATCCAGCAATGTCCAAGAGTGCCTTGCCTCTCTGGAGACTCGCACCCACTTGTCACAGCATTTTCATTAGGAACATCTCACCCGTCCATTAGTGCTTCATTCCAAGGCTGAACTTTAATATCCTGGCTAACGCACTTCTTCATCAGAATTAACTTTGCTGAAGATGTGCTGCCTTGAAATGCATAAAACAGAATATTAGAGGTCAGTCTTTGAATGAAGCACTAATGGACACATGAGATGGTCCTTATGGAAATTATGGGGGAAGCATGTCATTATACCACTTTTGTGAGTACAATATGTTTATTTTAACCAAAGATTTTTTTGAGGATCTTACACTATGCCAATGCGCTTTCTATTTCACCTACAGCTTTTCTGAGAATTCTCTGGTCTGGAGAGAGCAACAAGGAAGTGGATGTTGAGACCCTGAGTCAATAATTAGAACCTTGGCAGACATAGGGGTTGATGCAAAATCTGCTGCAGCTGTGCATAGTCTTTTAAGCTTTGACAAAAAACCTAGAAGGTGATTGGTTTCTATGTAGAGCTGCACCAGATTTTGCACTCTCCAGCTTTAGTAAATAAACCCCATAGACCTGTAGATTCCATACCTGTAGAGAGCTGTAATTCGTTTATTATTTTTTGGTTACTTCCCAATTTTTTCCATGAATATAGAAATGCCTTTCCCCTTCTTCCCCTTCTTGTTTCTAGGATCAAGCCTAGATGCTGTTGAAACGCGTCAGTAGAGGAGGTCTCGTGCAAGGCTTCCTGTTGCTTGTCTGAAATAATAAAGCTTCGCTTATAATGTTTTTTTTTAAACTGAAATTTTTTATTAATTTTCAACAAAAAGGACAAGAACATACAAAAGGATATACATGACAAAAGCCAAAAAGTGCCCGTGGACAATACCATCATGAAAATAAATAACAATAATAGAGATAGAAATGGGACTTGCGGATGGTAGATATCAACTTCGGATTCAATGGTCTTAGTCACAGCAACATAATGACTACAATGGCACACCTGTCTAATTATACACTCTAGTAGGAAAGAGCGCTGAAATGGGCGCATTTGCAAAAACAAAAACAAAAAAACAGGCACGTGAGCCTAATAGAGGCAGAGAAAGAAGAAAGGGAGAAAGTAGTAAAGAACAACCACCCAAACCAGGACCTACCTCAGACACCGCAGTCGTCATCCACACAGGATGTCGCCAGGTTAGGAAGACTTCATGCTGAAGGGGATTTCAACAAATCCCAAAATTCCCAAACCTGATTATGGGCTTCGAGAGTGTCATTTATTGAAACGGTCAGGCTTTCCATCCATTTCTCATCTCGGATCCTGGAGTGCAAATCAGCCATGGAAGGAGGGTCCCGTTTTTTCCACATAAGGGCAATCAGGCATTGTGCGGCAGTTAACACATGTGCGTGAAGCTTTCTAGCCGCTTTAAAGAAAAAAGGGGATGGAAGGCCGAAAATAAAAATTGTAGGATTGAAAGGCACCCAGGAGCCAAAATGGAATGGATTAGAGAGTGGACCAACCGCCAGTAGGGAGTAATTAAAGGGTAGGGTACGTCCAGAAGATATGATACAACATACCCACAGCAGCATAGCGCAAAAAATAAACGCAGAGGCAATGAAATACCACCAAAAGAAAGCTCTATTTGTGGGGAAAACAGGGTGTCAATTTTGTTTGGGTACAACGTCGCACGACGGCGCAATTGTCAGATAAAGCGACGCAATGCCGAATCACAAAAAGTGCTCTGGTCAGGAATGGGTAAATTCTTCTGGGGCTGAAGTGGTTAAAGGACAATATTAACCTTAGCGAGGGAATTATTACCCAGTGTTCTTCAGAGCATGCTGAGAAAGACTCAATCATGCAAAAGGAACTCAACCAATATTTTTTGGATACATTGAAAATAACACAAATGAAACCCAAATGTGTTTTAGGAGAAAATGTAAATACAGTCTAAACAGTTAGGCCGCATACACATGCGGGGACTGTTCGCTCAACTTTGTTTGTCAAACAGTTTCAGCGGACAGTCCGCTCAAACTTAGCATGGACGGACTTGCCCACACACGATGAACGAACAGTCCGCTGAAACCGCGCGCGATGACGTGAACGGCACGTACGACGGGACTAGAAAACGACGTCCTATACACTGCAATGCAACCTTCGGCGTGTAAATCCTTTCTGAGCATGCGCGGAACTTAGTTTGACGAACAAGCCTACACACGAGGGGACTGTTCGCTGAAACAAAGTTTCAGCGGACAGTTTTTCGGAAATTCCGAAAAACTTTGTTCAGCAGACTGTTCGCTGAAACTGTCCGCTGAAAGCCCACACACGAGCGGACTGTCCGCTGAAAGCCCACACACGAGCGGACTGTCCGCTGAAACACTGTTCAGCGGACAAAGTTGAGCGAACAGTCCCCGCATGTGTACGCGGCCTTATATATCCATTTTTTTTTTTTTTGCTGTATTTATTATTTAACATGCTGATGTCACGCCGCCATTTCCGGTCCCAGAGTCGGGGCCATTTCTGTAAGTGCGCTGTGATTTGTTTTCACTTCTTTGGTATCTGGATGCATGTTTTTACGTTTAAGTCTTGTCCATGCCATTTTAAAATACTACACTACGTATGGCCCCTTTGATGTCTGGCTCCTTGCAGGGAGTGCTCTTTCCTACTTAGTGGCGGTGCATGTTGTTCGGTATTCTTAAGGGACGTGTGTTGTTACCATCAAGTTACCCCATGAATGCCGATGGAGCTGGAGATCCATACAGGAGAGGCCATGTTGGTTAAAAATGCGCCGTAAACTGCATTAGCAGCTGGGAATCTGGTGAGTGCAGTATTGTCCTCATTCACAAGTGGTGGTGGACATTTCAGAAGGTGACACTACTCACGGATTGGTTCGTTGGAGTTTCTGCATGGAGTGTTTTTACTTATTCGTTATATAATTTATTTCTCACTTTAATTTTTTCCACTATTTCAATCACTAGTCATTTATTTACATTACATCACTTTGCGATTCTATTTATTTTTAGATGCTGCACGTTATGTTGTTATTTATTGCTTAATGCCTGACTCCGGGAGAAAATTTAACAGTTACCACCTTCACACCCAACTAATCCTAGCTAAACACTTAAAAACCCAGCCAAACTCTTCAAAATCCATAAAAGCTTGGACAAATCCACATGTTCGCCATGACACCTCTTCCAGTAGCAGAACTGGTGTTCTAAAGCTGCCCTCTATTGTCTTCATTGGTCCACCTAACTGTGGTCTTCTGCAAACCTCTTGCCCAAAGTCATTACCAAAGGACCCTGCGATGACAGCTTATTGAAGCTCAACCCTTAAAAACCCATAAAAACTTGCCCAAATCAACATCTCTGTGGCACCTCTTCTAGCAGTAGTAGTTCTGAAGCTGCCTTCCATTGTCTTCACTGGTCCAGCAATGTATACTGTTCACCTCTTGTCTGAAGTCAGAACTGAAGTCTTCAGGACCCTGTGATGACAGCCTATGTAGGAACGTGACATGGGCACTGTAGGCCGGGCCGTTTCACACTACAGAGCTGAAGAAAGAAAACTTGGACCGGGCTTGCTATGTGATTGTAGATTTAGGTAAAAAATTGGAGCTTTTAGATATTGTACTGTATATTTTTCCAAAAAAAAAAAAAAAAGATTAGTCAAAGGTAATTAGAGCAGAAAGGTTTTCTTTCTTTAAGATGAATGTTAAGCCTTGCTCAATAATGGAATTACACTTATGCTTCAAAAGAAAGAAAAATACTATCAAGACATTTAAATATAGAAAAAGATACACAATATTACAAATCATTGCTCATTAGATCAAAAAAATCTAGTTTTTTGTTCTCAGTAGGCAGTATAGTTAATGCAGTAATTTCTATAACCAGTAACTCAATCCACAAACCCCGCTGCCAAACCATAATCGAATGCATGCTGGGAATAGAGACAATATAATTACCCACTTGAGTAGTTTCTGAGACCCGTTTCTTTATAATTATTGTTTGTTGAAATTCTTGGAAACAAGACACTTTCATGTTTCCTTATCATTTCAAATCTAGAACAGTGATATGGTAACATAGCATTACAGATAAGTAAATGTATTATGCTCCGTGACAATTCACCCAATGCATTCTGCATTCTAGTTTGCAGTCTCAATATCCATAGTAATTGATAGGTTTTTTTTTCTGCTAAAGGCCTTTATATAGTTAAATGTCTTTTTTTTCTTGGAACAATTGAGAAAATGTATCTCTATTGATTTTGTACACAGTATACAACTTTTGACCAGAATATCCCAATTTAAATATTGTGTGGTATGGTTTTGGGGACTTTGGACATGATGTTGGAAAGAATTTTTCAGTTTTTTTATGTTGGAGCAGCATTTGCGCATAAGGGGTTAAGTGTGTCCTAGGGAGTGATTTTTAACTGTGGGGGGATGGGCTACCACGGAAATGACAACGATCACTGCTCCTGATGACAGGGAGCAGTGATCTCTGTCATGACACAAGGCAGAATGGGGAAATGCCTTGATTACATAGGCACTTCCCCGTTCTGCGGCTCCATGACACGATCACCGGGAGACCACCGGACATCAAGTCCGCCGATCCCGCAGGCACCTGCTGAAGAAGGCAAGGCTGTGCCTTCGAAACGCGTTATGATTGGCCAGACAGCACGTGGGCGGCTCCCCAGTTTTACAGTCCTGGACCACTCCCACCCAGAGACACACAGCCAATGTCTCCATGAGGCTTACCGAGGCTCCAGCTGCAGATAACACACGGCGCTTGTGGATCCCTCAATAGAGATTTCCCGGCGGTCCTCCTGTGCTCCTGAGACACTTCACGTGGAAGCTCCCACCCGCTCTAGTACTCTGCAAGTGCTCCAACATTTTTCAAGCAAAAGTGTTGTCTTATACTTAAATACTGAATAAATTCCTAAGCTGTTTAAAGGATTGGATTGGTGCTTCTCTCTCCTCCTTTTGCTTTCCTATGTGTATTCTTACTTGAATCTTGTAGTCCTTTGCGCATTACTCCCAAATCTGTGCGGTAATTCAGCATGAATCAACCCATGGACTTTGCCTTTGTGGAGGAGCTTCCTGTAGTAAAGATCAGTCACTGCTGTTCTCTCCTTCTGCAAGATGATGGGTCTTGTACCCCTCTCTGTAGTTTTCTACAGGCAGGCTGTAATGGGTGTAACCTGCTGGGCCCCTCCTGCAGCTCTGCTTCCTGCACAGGTTAATAATGTCACCACTACTTGTAAATGTAAAATCTGGGTTTGGCATTAGGTGTGCACAAATCAGATTTATGTCTTTTGTGTCTAATACATTTTTATAAAAAAAAATTGTCCTTGGAGTAAAGCGCTAAAATTTTTCCCATTATATTGGTCACAGTTGGCATGTCTGATAGACACCATTAGTGACATTATCACCTCTTGCTCTTCAACATCAATAAAATTACTTTCATTCTGTGCAGTGTTTGCTCACCAATACGATAAAAAAGAGTATATTCTTTCTTGCCCATTCATTTTGTATAGAAAATAATTAAAACTCCTGTCCATTTTTAACTTTTTTTTACACTATGTGGTCCCTTTGCACAACATATTTTTCATATATGTGTCTTTATTGGTAAGTGATAGAAGAGCTCATAAAGTGAGGAAATCCACTCCTTTATATTATCTGACTTTTCTTTGCCAAAACTAGCATCACAATTTTTTTTGACATTGTTCTCCCCATGAGACAAAGAACATGTTTGTCTTCTGTTGCTAAGTGCTTTCTAAAGCTGGGTACACACCGGCAGGAACCGCCCGAATTTCAGCCCCTGTGTACAGCTCCTCACCTGACAGAAGCCGGTCCCACAATAGACTAGAAAACCAGCATCTGATCAGCACTCAAAGCCAATGACAGGGGTGGGGGGCAGTTCCCCTGTCAAAACACAATAGCTTATTGGGGAGATCGCCGCACTAACATTGGATATGTTAGTATGGTGATCTGCAAGTTTTTTTTTGTTCCCCTTGGGTTAAACAGAGAAAAAATAAAAATTACCTTGTGAACCCAGCATAAATCTATTTAATGTGGTTGTAAAGTCAAAGAAAGATCACTGCAAGACCCTCTGTTTTACCAAGCCATACTATACAGTGTAAATGTTTGTATAAAATTATGTCTCTAAATTATTTCAGATCATTTCTGTTCAGTCCTGTGGCTGCTCTCCTCCCTCGATTTAAAGCGGAGCTCCACCCGAATTCCTAGTCCTATGCCTATGTGATCATATGCTTCCCTAATCGCTGGCTATTCCCCTTACCTTGCTGATTAGGGATGAGCTTCGTGTTCGAGTCGAACGCATGTTCGACTCGAACATCGGTCGTTCGTGCGTTCGCCGAATTCCGAACGTTTGGGCCGTTCGCGGCAAAATTCGTGTGGCCCACAATGCACTGTGATGGCGCAATGCATTGCTGTCTCACGATTGGCCAAGCATGCACTGTGACCCCGCATGCTTGGCCAATCGCAGCGCCAGCAGCGAGGAGAGCCATGGTTGGCCACAGGCATCCTGTCTGTGGCCAATCATAGCTCAGGCTGTGTAGTGCATGCCCCACACTATATAAGGCCGCCATTAAGGCGGCCTCGTGTAGTGTGTTGGCGTCTGAAGCAGTGGGTGTTCTGTGTACCTTCAACACAGTTACACACCAATCGTTTTTGGCTGATTTACTATCTTGCTCTTGTGTAGTGGTTACTGTCTGTGCCCTGACCGCAGTATACACCACTATATTCACCTCACCTATATAGCTAGTGATCGAGCTTTAATAATAGAGCTTGCAGTCAGTAGTGTTAGTGCGTGCTGTCTGCGTGCTCTGTACCCAGTACATACCACTATATACACCTACATAGCTGTTCTCTATTTGAGCCCGATTGTCATCTGCAGGAGTTATTGGAAGTTGTGTGTGCTTCCAGCACAGCACAGTATACATCTGTATATACCCCTTTAACTCTGCTGTTTTCTGGTTATTGTCTGCGTGCCCTGACCGCAGTATACACCGTGATATTCACCTCACCTATATAGCTAGTGGTCCATCTTTAACAATAGAGCTTGCAGTCAGTAGTGTCACTCAGGAGATAGTGCGTGCTGTCTGCGTGCTCTGTACCCAGTACATACCGCTATAATCCACCTACATAGCTGTTCTCTATTTGGGCCCGATTGTCATCTGCAGGAGTTATTGGAAGTTGTGTGTGCTTCCAGCACAGCACAGTATACATCTGTATATACCCCTTTAACTCTGCTGTTCTATAAAAAAGGCATCTGCAGGAGTTAGTGGGTGTTGTGTGCCTCCAGCACAATATAAACTACCCAACTACTGTTTTACCCAACTCCCTTCAGGCCATTACCATGTCTGGAAGGCCAGCAAGGAGAGGCAGACAGGCGCGAGCCGATAAAAGAGGGCAAGCAGGCTCTGTGTCTAGAGACAACAGTGCTGGTCGTGGACGCGGTGCATTGTCATCAGCACGTGGCCATGGGACATGCTTGTCCTTCTTTTCTGCAGCTGGACATGTTGAACCGCAACATGCCAGCGACTTGGTAGAGTGGATGACCAAGCCCTCTTCATCCTCCTCATGCTCTCTCACCCAGTCTCAGGGTAGTAGAAAAGCAGCTGCCAACACATTGTCGTCCCTCCTCTCAATGTCATCATCAGTGACTCCTTCCCTAGACCCACCACGTCCTCCTGAGGAGTCTCCTGAACTCTTTGAGCACAGTGTTGGGTACATGCTCCAGGAGGATGCCCAGTGTTTGGTGGGCTCTGATGATGACACTCAGCTAGAGGAAGGCAGTAGCGTGAGCGCAGAGAGAGAGGATGCTCAAGAAGCACAGCAATCTGGCAGTCATGTTCCACAAGCTGCAGCATACTGCCAGGTTTGCTACAGCGATGAAGAGGGAGGGGATGATGAGGGCACTGACTCCACGTGGGTGCCTGGAAGGAGGGAGGAGGAGGAGGAGGAGGCACATGTCCAACGAGGCAGGATGCCCTCCGGGGGCCAGCTTAGGGGCAGCACACCGACTGAATCACACCGCAGAGCTCCGCCTGCGCAGAGCGCTTCCTCTGCGCGTTATTCTAAAAGTTCTTTGGTGTGGGCCTTTTTTGAGACGAGTGCATCAGATCGCACCGCTGCTATTTGCAACATATGTCTCAAGCGTATCTCACGTGGCCAAAACATCAGCCGCTTGGGCACCACATGCTTGACCAGACATATGTTGACCTGCCATGCAGCTCGTTGGCAAGCATACCTCAAAGACCCACACCAAAGAACAAAGCGGACCTCTCCTTGCTCCTCATCAGCTGGCATCTCCAACCCCACTAGACCTTCAGTCCTCTCTGAAACCTGCTCTGAGAGGAATGAAGGTGTAGAATTAGGTGTGTCACAGCCAAGTGCTTCCGGGAACTCTGCTAGTGGTACATCCACGTCCGATTATAGCAGGCAAATGTCCCTGCCCCAGCTGCTGGACCGGCGGAAGAAATTTACTCCCAGCCATCCACATGCCCAGCGGTTGAATGCTAGCTTGGCTAAATTGCTAGCACTTCAACTGCTGCCTTTTCAGTTGGCAGACTCGGCCCCCTTCCGTGAGTTTGTACAATGTGCGGTTCCTCAGTGGCAGGTCCCCAAACGCCACTTTTTCTCACGGAAGGCGATTCCGGCTCTCTACCGGCATGTGGAAGGCAATGTCCTTGTCTCGCTGGACAGGGCGGTCAGCGGTAAGGTGCATATAACCGCTGACTCATGGTCCAGCAGGCATGGACAGGGACGTTACCTGTCTTTCACGGCCCATTGGCTCTTCTGGCTGCTGGGAAGGATGCAGGACAAGGTGCAGTAGTGTTGGAGGTTGTTCCGCCACCACGCCTCCAAAATGCTACTATTGGTTGTGACACACCTCTCTCCTCCACCCCCTCCTCTTCTTCTTCCTCCATGGCCTCTTCCAGTGCTCTGTCCTCAGAACCAGCGGTGCTCCGTAGGCGTTGCAGGGGCTACGCAAGTACGCAGGCAAAACGATGCCATGCCGTGCTTGCGCTGGTTTGTTTGGGGGACAGGAGCCACACTGGGGCGGATGTTTTGTCAGCTCTGCAGGGGCAGGCCGAGAGGTGGTTGACGCCACACCAGCTTAAGCCAGGAATGGTAGTTTGCGACAATGGCACCAACCTCCTCTCCGCCCTCCGACAGGGACAACTGACCCATGTGCCCTGTGTAGCTCACGTCCTTAACCTGGTGGTGCAGCGGTTCTTGGGCAGGTACCCCGGCTTACAGGATGTCCTGAAACAGGCCAGGAGAGTCTGTGTGCATTTCCGCCGATCATTTAATGCCTGTGCTCGGCTGGCTGAGCTCCAAAAGGAGTTGAACCTGCCCAAGAACCGTCTTATATGTGACATGCCCACCAGATGGAACTCAACATTGGCCATGCTGCAGCGGCTGCACACGCAGCAGAGGGCCATCAATGAGTACCTGTGCGACTACGGCACCAGAACAGAGTCAGGGGAGCTTGGTTTTTTCTCACCACGCCAGTGGGGCATGATCAGGGATGCATGCACTGTCCTGTCACCGTTTGAGGAGGCCACAAGGATGGTGAGCAGTGACAGTGCATGCATCAGTGACACTGTACCTCTTGTCCACCTCTTGGAGCATACGCTGCGTGGAATAATGGACAGGGCACTTGAGGCAGAACAGAGGCAGGAAGAGGAGGACTTCCTTGCCTCTCAAGGACCCCTTTATCCAGACAGTGTTCCTGCTGTGCCACCCATCACACAGGAAGAGGGTGAGGAGGAGGAAGAGGAGGAGGAGGATGATTGTGTCAGCATGGAGGTGGAGGCTGGCACTCAGCATCAGCAGCAGCAGCAGCAGTCTTATAGGGATGATTTACAGTCCCAAGAAACACGTGGACTTGTACGTGGCTGGGAGGAGGTAGCTGCGGATCATGTTGTCCTTAGTGACCCAGAGGACTCCGGACCGAATGCCTCAGCTAACCTACGCTGCATGGCCTCCCTGATCCTGCAAAGCCTGCGGAAGGATCCTCGTATTCTTCGGATCAAGGAGAGGGACCATTACTGGCTGGCCACTCTCCTTGATCCACGGTACAAGGGTAAGGTTGCCGACCTTATCTTGCCATCGCAGAGGGAGCAGAGGATGAGACATCTCCGGGAGGCCTTGCAGAAAGCTCTGTGCAACGCGTTCCCAGAGACTGGGAGGTCACAAACTCCTGGTCCTGGACAACGTGTTGCTGAGGCATCAGTCAGAAGGAGCGGTGGAGAAGGTGGCCGTCTGACTGATGCTTTCAGACAATTTTTTAGTCCGCAGCCCCAAGGTATGATTGGTTCCAGCACCCATCGCCAGCGTCTAATTTACATGGTGCAGGAATACCTAGGGGCAAGGTCAGACTTGGACACCTTTCCCACTGAAAATCCTCTGGCTTACTGGGTCTTGAGGATGGATCACTGGCCAGAGCTTGCACAGTATGCAATTGAGCTACTGGCCTGTCCTGCATCCAGCGTTCTTTCGGAACGCACCTTCAGTGCTGCTGGTGCCTTCGTTACCGATCACAGGGTGCGCCTGTCCACCGAATCAGTTGATCGACTGACCTTCATCAAGATGAATCAGTCTTGGATCACCCACAGCTACCAAGCACCTGAAGCTGATGTAACCGAATAATTTTTTTTGAAATACCACATCCCTTCAAGACTGCCTATGCTGATGCTGAGTGACTGTCCTGTTATGTTGATTGTCTATCCTCTTCCTCCTCCGCTGATATGTTGGAAGAACATTTTTGGTTCTGGGTGATGCCAGCAGCCCAATTTTTCTGCCCCTGTTTAACAGGGGCGTTTAAGTACAATTTTTGATGCAATGCTTTGCAGCAGGGCTAATTCCTGCAATAAAACTAGAGTATATGGCAGAGGTTGCAGTGTGATGGCACCAGTGCCTAAGGCCCAATTTTTCTGCCCCTGTTTAACAGGGGCGTTTAAGTACAATTTTTGATGCAATGCTTTGCAGCAGGGCTAATTCCTGCAATAAAACTACAGTATATGGCAGAGGTTGCAGTGTGATGGCACCAGTGCCTAAGGCCCAATTTTTCTGCCCCTGTTTAACAGGGACATGTAATTACAATTCTTGATATAATATTTCACAGGAGGGCCCCTTCCTGTGCCCACCCAGAGTAACGGTGAGGACTTATAGTGTTGTGGCACCAGCACCACAACCACCAAAGGTAAATTTTTCTACCACTGTTCAACAATGGCATGTAATTACAATTCTTGATATAATCGTTCACAGCAGGGCGCTCCAGCGCCCACCAAGAGTCACTTTGAGGGCTTACAATGTTGTGGCAAAACCAACACCTTGTTCCGCCATTTCTGCAGAGCATATAGGGCAGGCCCCTACTTTCAAACATCCAATTTACAAACATCTCCTACTTGCAAACGGAAGGAGACAACAGCAAGTGAGATGAAAAAAGATGGACGACAAAACAAATTATACAGGGGTGATAACCCTTCCCTATGTTTTCCAAAAAGCTTAAAAATAGTTTTTTTGACTGGAGCTACACTTTAAAAATGTACCAGTTGAAAATTACAAACAGATTCAACTTAACACAACAAACCTACACAGTCCCTGTCTTGTTTGCACCACCTGTATACTGCTGTTCTGAGTATATAGGGCCTGGGGGCCACAGACATTTCCTTTTTTTAATATGGGTACGGGGTTCCCCTTAATATGCGTACAAGACCCAAATAGACTGGTAATGGGCAGGGAGGGCTACCCATGCCATTTTTCTGAATGATTTTCAACCATATTGCAGGAACCAGATATAACATTAAAACCGCAAGCAGTTTTAAATGGTGTTATTTCCGTTTAATGTCATTTTGTGCAGGGACTGTTCTAAACACGGGAAACACGTGGCACTTCACAGGCATACTACAGACACCCCCTACGCACCATATTTAAAGGAATATTTCATTTTTTTTTTTCACTTTAATCGTCATTAAAATCAGTGTTCCCGCCAAAACGGCCGCTTTTAAAACTTTTTATTGCATTGACCCATGTCCCCTGAGGCAGGAGTCAGGTCCCCAAACCCTTTTTAGGACAGTATCTTGCATATCAGCCGTTAAAATTAGCACTTTCCATTTCGAACGTTCGAGTCCCATAGACTTCAATGGGGTTCTAACGTTCGTTACGAACGCGGGGTCCGTTCGAAAGTTCTGGTGCGAACCGAACCGGGGGGTGTTCGGCTCATCCCTATTGCTGATATCTTCTTCTCTTTTTTTCTTATTTCAAATCTCCTGCTCCTGGAGATTCCGGAAAGGGGTGGTGCTGCTGCGGATATGGGCGGGGCTTCAGCGGCAGGTCAGCTCTTCCTGTCGGCCGCACGGGCTCCTGGGATGTTTTTTTTTATTTCCCAGGAGTCTGTGCGGCGCCTTGAGTTGTTGTCAGCGCTCGTTTTTTTTCATCTGCGCATGTGCGAGATCGGCAATTGAACGGGCGCTACATGCTGGGACATCAGCAGCACAGTGTCCCGGAAGAGAATGCCTGTGGGATTCACATGCCCACAGGCAAGATGGAAACGTTTTTATAAAGTCTTTTCAATATGGAAAAACGGCAGCAGGACACTTAGAAAAAAGCAAAAGTAAGTTAAACAATTATAAAACGTACTCCTTGGCATTTCCCACCCCAAAAAAAAAAAAAAACGGCGGTGGAAACCCGCTTTAAGGGCTACAGCGGGAGGGGCTGAGATCCCCCTTTGATGTCAGCCTGGGAGGTCACGTGACCACTGTGCCATCCGCTGATCTCCTCTTGCTGTTGTCCTTAGATCAGGGGAGGAGAGTGGCTGGAGGGTGAGAGAGTGACCGAACAGAAACAATCTGAAATTAAGTATTTAGAGGCATAATTTTATACAAACATTTACACTATGTAGTATAGCTTGGTAGAACAGAGGGGCTGGCAGTAATTTTTCTTTGACTTTACTGCCAGCTACTAATAGTGGCAGGAGGGTAGGGGCATGGAAGAGATTGCTCACACACAGGAGCTGACAGGCAGGGAGGGAGAGAGGGGCCAGAGTGGGAGAGAGGAGAGCAGTGGGATGATGGAGGCATGTAAACTGACAACGGTATCATGGATCAGCGCCCATGATTACCGTGGTTTGTTTACATAGGGGGACACAGGAACAGGCATGAACAACCAGGTTTTTTTACAGCATAGAAAGGCACTGATTAGACAGCACAACATTATGCTGTTTAGCCTGCTATAAGGAAATGGGATTAATTTTTTTTTTTTTTTTTTTTTAGGGGTACAAATTCTTTAAGAAGTCTGAAGTGCCTCCTCTCCCCGTGCTGCAAATCTGACAACAGCTTGGAAGGAGACAGATCCATCAAAACTGCAACTTGTCTTGGATCACAGCACTTAGGCAATAGGAATACAGAGAGACAGGAGGCTCAATACCCCCTCGCAGTCCTCTTGTCTCAGGAAAATGTTCTGAGCCAGGACACTCTGCGGTTATGATGCATGCATCCATCTCCTTCCAAGTTGTTGTAAGATTTGCCAATTGCCACGCGGGGAAGGGGGAAGGTCAAACTTTATAACAATATTTATTGTACTTTGTCCCATGGGTGCAGAACAATGTAATAAAATTGTAATGATGCTTATTATTTAATACAGATTAGCCCCCAACTTGTGACTGGACATGGAAGAAGCATCAATGAAATCTAATCCCTCTACTCCTGTTCTATTCCTTGTCAGCATATGTGTACTATGACACTCCCAATTGGCTTCAGCCTGAGCGCTACTGTATAAGGGATTACATGTGCCTGATACTAAGTGAAATTTAGGAACTTACACTAGTTGCATTTAAAACAATTGTATTATTTTTAAATGTATTAAAATTGTATCTTTTAAATAAGGTTCACACATATGTGGTGTAGGAAACGCAGCGATTCCTGTGTGTTTCCTGCACCGCATTGCCATCGCCGGTGAGGGTGTCAATACAAAGTTAATGACACCCTAAACACCTTGCGAATGCAGTGCGGTTTGCCTGCACTGGATAACATGGTACAAAGCGACCATGCAATCCGTTTATGGCTGCGGCTCCAATAAAGGTGCCTACTTCTTCGGTGCGATACAGTGCAATTTGAACTTTTTTAGCTGAAATTGCACTGAGTTCCATGTGAATTGCACAGGAATGCGGTGCGGTTCCTGTGTGATTCACATGCGGGTTATAGTATTAACTGAGGCTATGTGTTTTTTTCCTATACCCCTGAAATTCAGCTTTTAGTCTGGCTTCACATATATGCAAATTGGATGCAGTTTTCCTGTATCCAATTCGCATGACAGGCGAGTATGACCAGCCAGACGGACATATCCATAGAAAAAGTACACTTTTTTTGTTTTTAAAATATTCAAAAGCTCATAGATAGTAACACAGGCTGAATTTACATAAAGCAAGTCAAAATCTGATTTGGAAAAAAGCTTGGCTCACCTCTACATTTCATATAGAATTTATAAAGTCAAGGATGGTGTACAACACGGAGATTCATTCATGTCATTGATTTTACTTCAACAGGCTTTTTCCATGGAAGCTTTTATATCACAGCTGCTCCCAGGAGTAAATCAATAATTTTCCTAATGAATATCAGGCCATTGTAGAATTGCTGAGACAGTGAATAGTGCCAGGGGAGCTCTGTCCAATTCTGGGTATAAAGCTAGCTCAGCCTTGTTTTCCCACTTAATTAGAAAGGTCAGCTAACATACGCTAATTGTACAAAACAATTGGTGGCAGTCTTCTTGGAACCAGCTTTCATATTTGTTTTCATTGTAACTAATTGTTTATTAATTGCATGCATTATGTAAGTTAAGCCTCATGCACATGGGTTCCTGGGGTTATACAATGTAAACTTCTGATGTATTTATGCACCAAAAGACACATTTTGCATACAGCTGCTCATACAAATCAATTGCTGTTCATACGTATTCAACGGTACTTGCATAAACATACCGACATACGACTGACAATCCAAGCAGACTGAGCAATATCTGGTCATGTGATCGCTTACTTTTGGGCTTACAGCCAACGTGGGACAGCTGCAGCAAAACATCAATGCTGAAACATAAAGGTGAGTATAGCTTTAGTTCTTTTACAAACCCATACTTCTCCTTTAACTTCCTTTACTGTCTCCGGTGTTATGCTGCGTACACACGATCGGAATTGTCGTCGGAAAAAGCTCTGATGGTTTTCCCGATGGAATTCCGAAGGGATTTCGCTCAAGCTGTCTTGCATATACATGGTCACACCAAATTCCGACTGTCAAGAACGCGGTGACGTACAACACGTACGATGGGACTAGAAAAAGGAAGTTCAATACTCAGTAGTCAATAGCTTCCATCTCCTAGTTGAATCTGAGCATGCGTTTTTGCACGTCGGAATTGCATACACACGATCAGAATTTCCAATAGAAAGTTTTTCCCTCGGAAAAATTTAGCATTTTCTGATGAAAAGCTCTCATCAGTCTTTTTCTGGCCGAAATTCCAATCGTGTGTATGCGGCATAAGAGTCCCATAAGAGTCCCATAAGAGTCCCATATTGGGTGAAAGTTCCTGTCAAGCTGAATGAGTGGCACTGATAAGTGGCACAGTTGGACACTGATAGGTGGGCACTGATGGGCATGGATGGGCACTGATAGGGGTCACTGATGGACACTGATGGGTGGCACTGATGACACTGATGGGTGGGATTGCTGGGCATCACTGAATTAATTTGTTCCATAATGGTGCCAGTCAGTGCCCATTGGTGTACCTGGCCATCCACATGTTATGTGCTTCCCTGGTGGTCCTGGCGGCTTCCCTAGTGGTCCAGTGTGGGCCTCTGAAGGGGGGCTGTGCTAGTAAATCAGCACAGACCCCCCCATCATGGGAGCTGCCGATCAGCTCTCCTCTACTCGCGTCTGTCAGACGTGAGTGAGGAAAAGCAGATCAACGGCTCTTCCTGTTTACATAGTGATCAGACGTGATTCGACGCCGCTGATCACGTGATAAAGAGCCTCCGTCGGAGGCTCTTTACCAAGATCGGTGTAACGGTGTGTCAGACTGGGCACGCGGTGGCTGTTATCCTGCAGGACGTCATATGACGCCCAGTTAGGTTAACTGAACAACTGAACTGAACCCGGCCGTCATTCTGCTATAGGCCCGGCAGGAAGTGGTTAAGGCGGGCCTCTACTTTTAGAGATGGACGTACACTATGTACAATTGCATCATAACTTTTCTTCAGTTAACTCTTGAGTCCCCATGACAATGTACACCTTCTCTGTAACTTGCATTATGGAGGGACATGCTAAGCCTTGTCCACATTCACCCACCCAGCATATCGCTGCTACCTTACTCCCAATAATGGTATCTGGTCCCGCAGCATGGACTCCATGTGTGTACTAAACTTCACTTGACTCTTCCGCACCTGTGTACAGGCTGGGGACCTCTGCTGCATGAGTCCGCTCCCGTTGCTATGGAAGTCAGACAACTCACGGAGAGAGTGCTGACAACAACTCCTTCATGCAAGAGGCTATCCCACCAGTGACAGGCACACGGTTAACGACAGGCTGCATGGTAGACTTCAGTTACCAAGGGTAACCACTTATATCAGCACACTGCACTAATTTTGGTACTATCATCTTAATAGCCCAGTGTGTCTAGTGACCTGAACTACAGACCATGTGCGCCAGTTACTTGCATTACACCCCTTGATTACCTTCAGACTAGGCGGGAAAAAAGTTTCAACGTTTCATAAAGTTTCAAAGCTTTTCTTCGAAAAGTGAAAAATTAACATCTCAAAGTCCAACATACAAGAACAAGATTTTTTCCTACATCCCTGCTCCTAAGAATCAATTTATGAAGAATGCTGGAATTCTGGAATCTTTGATGACACACCCCAGGTCTTGATGACCTTCTACATCACTGGAGTAGCAAGCAACATTCCTTAGCTCTTACTGGGTGCGGATCGACAATCTTCTCCCTTAGGCCGCGTACACACGCGGGGACTGTTCGCTCAACTTTGTCCGCTGAACAGTGTTTCGGCGGACAGTCCGCTCGTGTGTGGGCTTTCAGCGGACAGTTTCAGCGGACAGTCTGCTGCACAAAGTTTTTCGGAAATTCCGAAAAACTGTCCGCTGAAACTTTGTTTCAGCGAACAGTCCCCTCGTGTGTAGGCTTGTTCGTCAAACTAAGTTCCGCGCATGCTCAGAAAGGATTTATACGCCGAAGTTTGCATTGCAGTGTATAGGACGTCGTTTTCTAGTCCCGTTGTACGTGCCGTTCACGTCATCGTGCACGGTTTCAGCAGACTGTTCGTTCGTCGTGTGTGGGCAAGTCCGTCCATGCTAATTTTGAGCGGACTGTCCGCTGAAACTGTTTGACGGACAAAGTTGAGCGAACAGTCCCCGCGTGTGTACGCGGCCTTACAGGGTTCACTTATGGGCACTGGGCCTCTCTGCTAGGCAGATCTCCTTTCCCACCCACCACCTCTGGCTCTGGACCACTGTCCCTCTTTTATGTCACAGGATCGGTGGGTTGGACCCACAGATAACCTGCCAAAACCAAAGAAGCAGGAAAGGCCTTAACTCTTACCCTCCCATCCAGGGCAGCATCTAACTAGGGTAACTTCAACCTGCTTACAAGCTACTTGCCTTGGTGGGTCCACTTATTCCTCAACTTAGGCCCTGAAGCTGTCCTGAACCAAGCCCCAGGACCTGCTAGCAAAAGGTCAGTGGTGGCATGTTTCCTCCATCTTCATCCTAAAGTGTCCATAGCTATCCATCCTGGTAGTTTAGTCCAGCCTGGGCATAGACCTGCATGTTGTTATTTCTTTAATTTGCATAGTTCTATTTTAACAATGGAAATATCAGATTCTTAATGTTTGTTCTAATCCTGGCATAGTCTTCATAAAAAAAAGTAGAGCCTCAGGTAAAATTGCCACTGCTATTATTTATTCCTGTATGTGGCCGCCTATATTGATCTTCCTAAATCATGATTTCTAACATGTAAATGATGTCTGGTTTATACAAAGCATTACCACTAAGAATGTATTGATTGAGGTTTACAATACATTGTCACTAAAAGCAGTGTTGGAAGAAATAATTTAAAAGTGCATGGCTTGTAGCTGTGTATTGTGTCGGTAAATTGCTCCCCGCTCCCCATCCACATTCCTCCTGGTTTACTGCTTTATTCACCATGAAAATGTGGCACGTTTGATTTATATATGAGATTTTCTACAGCCTGTCATCAGTACAAATATAATGTAACTCCTATCAACAAAAGAGAAAGAAATGCCTTCTAGGATCAGATGTACAGCTTGATTCCAGGCTACACCTTTGTCGTTTATTTCCATTATTTCCACCGCTGTGAAATGTGACACAGTGCTTTACAGAGGGCACAGGATTCATTCATACTTGTGCCAGTTCTCTAAAAGAGCTCACAATCTAATGTTCATATCACATTCCGATCAATCTCTTTTTGATATGCCACAAACGGGGAAGTGGGTTTTGATCTGTTTCCACCAAGAAATCTTATAATTTGATTGTTTTGGAATATGACTGTATTCATGAACAAAATATCTCAGTGCTTCCTGATCGACAATATTCCACCATAGCTGATTGACTCAGTTTGATTGAATCTAATCAAAATAGATTTTAAATCGATTGGAAGGGAAGTTATGGCTATTCAATTGGTTTGATTGAATCACACATACATCAGAAAAAAAAAAAAACAAAGCATGTGAGGCCACCGTTAGACTAGGGCTACACAAGTGTTTAAATATCATTGGTGCTGAGAGATTTAACTGCTTGTTGGCATTAACAAGCCTTTAAAAGTCTGTATATACAGTAAAGCATGATTTTTATACTCACTGCGGAACCTAAGGGGTTAATCCTCTGCATTGTGTAAAAAGGCTGTTTGGTCCTGTCTTCTCTGATCCTCTCCTCCTTCCACTAATCATCTCCAGACAGAACAAAGCCTTGGGGCAAGCTGCACATGCCTAGTTTGGTGTGTATTGCTAACAAGTTGTTTTTTCTTGGGAGAGCATGTGATCAGCACAAGGCCAATCAGCACTGTCCAGACAGAGGGTCAGGGGTCCTGCATCCTCATAGAACAATCAGGGGAGAATGAAAACTCCTGCTAGAAACTTTAACCAGACACTGATAGAAGTCACAAGACTGCTATGTACTGCTGATGAGGTAACTGTCAGTAATTTTAAACAACGTGGAGTACTGGGATTGACTTTGTGTAACTTAGAATAGCAGTAACACAAGGAGAAATTTGAAGTAGTGTAGAGAACCGAATGTAGTGTAGCGTACCAAGAGTAGCAATTTAATATCTCCATTCAGTATCGAGTAAAATGTGCACTGGATTGCATCATTGATCCTGTTGGACATCTTGCTCCATGTATGCGTTCCTTGAAAAACCATTTGAGGGCAAATCCTGCTGTGCGAGATGTAAGCAAGTTGTTTCTCTGGAAGCCCAGATCCTTGATCTAGAAAACAAGGTGGCAACACTGCTCAGCATCAACAACCTGGAAATAAGTTTGGACATTACCCAGAAGGTGCTGGCGGGTGCATGTGTAGAGGAGGGTGGAGATATGGAGGTAGTTAGCTGGGTGACAGATAGAAGGAGGGCTAGAGGGTAAAGCACTAGTTGGGAAAAAAGATGGCAGTGAAGTTGGAGTGGCTTTTAAACTAGGTGTTGGGGGGGGGGGGGGGTTTAGAAGAAGAGAGAGCCAGCATTGAGCGTAGGTCAGAGGGTAATAATGGAGGCACTAGCAATATTATACCCATAACATCTAATCCCATGGTGAATGAGTGTACAGATCAAAACTGCAGCCTCAAAAAACCTATGGAGAATATAATATGCACCCGTACAAAACTGTGGTGCATGTTCACAAATGCCAGGAGTCTAGCGAACAAAATGCAGGAACTAGAGCTACTGTTACACGGGGAGGATGGGGATTTTGTGGGAATAACAGAAACTTGGTTAGACATTTAGCATGACTGACTGGCTTATCCAGGGGTATTGTTTGTATCGGAGGGACAGACAAGGTAGAAGAGGGTGTGCCTATATATCAAGAACATTATACGAGTGGAGGAGAGGAATGACGTCAGGGATGGGGCAAGAGGGGAGGTGGAATCCATGTGGGTGAAACTTCAAAAGCAAGAAGCAAGGGGGAAATGAATAGTGGGTGTATGCAACAGGTCCCCCAACCTGAAGGAAGAGGGGGAGTTGGATCTCCTTTCACAGTTAGAAATAGCGTTGAGGCAGGGAAATGTCATTGTAATGTGGGACTTCAACTTTCCTCAATTTGACTGGGCAGAAGAGACAGCTCACTCAAAAAGGCCTGTCATTTCTTAAGTCCCATACACACTATTAGTTTTTCCTTCAGGTTTACCAAAACCATGTAGTGCAAGGGCCTGCCTGATCGCATACAAAACTCCTGAGGTTCGACCTCATATTATACAGTTTTGGTAAATCTGAAGGAAAAACTCAACAGAAAAACTGATAGTGTGTATATGGGGCTTAAAATGTCCTACAGGACAACTTCATGTCCCTATTGGTGGATTCCCTGACCAGAAATTAAGCATTGCTAGATCTATTAATTACAAATAACTCAGATCCGATCACAGATATGGAAATACGGGACAACTTGGGATCTATAGATCACAGGATGATCACTTTCAGAATAAATCATAGGAAAATGAGGCACGAGGATAATACATGAACACTAAATTTCAGGTGAGCCAATTTTTCAAGACTTTGCTCAATAATGCAAGACATTAAATGTGACCAAATCTTAGACACATTAAACACAGAAGAAAAATGGGAGTGTTTTAGGAACATATTAATTAAAGGTATCGCAGAGTGCATTCCAATGGGCAATAAATAGAGAAAAACAAAAAGTCATATTAAGGGCAAAAAATGGCCTTTAAAAAATAAAAAGTGGATGGGTCATTGTCTGCATTACAAGACTACAAGGAATGCAACAAGAAGTGTAAGAACGCAATCAGGGTGGCTAAGATAGATAAAAAGGTGAGATCAGAGCACATTGGCCCCCTAACCTAAAGGAAGAGCTGGAGTTGGATCTCCTTTCACAGTAATGCCGCGTACACATGACCAGACTTTTCGAGGGACTAAGTCTGACAGACTTTCAACGGAGTTCTGACGGAGTTCTGACAGAGTTCTGACAGAGTTCTGACGGACTTTCCGAATGAACAGACTTGGCCACACACAATCACACCAAAGTCCGACAGATTCGAACGTGATGACGTATGACTGGACTAGAATAAGGAAGTTCATAGCCAGTAGCCAATAGCTGCCCTAGCGTCGGTTTTAGTCCGTCAGACTAGCACACACATGAGCGGATTTCTCAGCAGGAACTGGGTCCGGCAGAGTTCTGTTGGAAAAATTTGAAACATGTTCCATTTCTAAAGTCTGTCAGACTTTTGCAAATCAAAAGTCCACTGCAGCCCACACACGTTAGAATAGTCTGCCGGAATCATTCCGTCAGACTTTTGATGTTGAAAAGTCTGGTCGTGTGTACGGGGCATTAGAAATAGTGTTGAGGCAGGGAAATGTCATTGTAATGGGGAAATTCAACTCTTCTGATATTGACTGGGCGGAAGGGACAGCTCACTCAATAAAGGCCCTTCATTTCTTAAATGTCCTACAGGACAACTTCATGTGCCAGTTGTTGGATTCCCCAACTAGAAATTAAGTATTACTAGATCTATTCATTACAAATGACTCAGATCTGATCACAGATATGGAAATATGGGACAACTTGGGATCTATCGATCACAGGATGATCACTTTCTGAAGAAATGATAGGAAAATGAGGCATGAGGTTAGTACATGATATAAAAGTGAGGTCAGATCACATTGGCCCCATAAATGGGGATGAGGGGAACTTGGTTACAGATGACAAAGAGAAGGCAACTGTACTAAATGCTTTCTTCTCCTCAGTTTTTACACAGGAAAAGGAAGTGTATAACAATCATGACTATTGTTAGTAACACATCACAGGATGTAACCTTGTGGCTTACAGAAGTCAGTGTCTAGAAAAGACTAGAAAAACTTAACCCAAACAAATCACTAGGACCTGAGAGTCCTCAAGGAATGCAATCAGGTTAGAGCCAGGCCGCTATTCCTAATACTAACAGTAATGGTACCAGATGATTGGCAAAGAGCCCATGTGATACCCATATTCAAAAAAGGGCAGAGGTATATTCCTTGTAACAACAGGCCTGTCAGTTTAACATCAATAGTATGTAAACTATTTGAGGGGATGATAAGGGACTATATCCAAGAATTTGCTGTTGAAAACAGTATCATTAGTAGTAAATCAGCATGGTTTTATGAAAGGGCGTTCTTGTCAAACCAACCTGTTAACCTTCTATGAGAAAGTGAGCTGCCACCTGGACAAAGGTATACCTGTGGAAGAGGTGTATCTGGATTTTGCAAAAGCATTCAATACAGTGCTTCACAAATGTTTAATCTACAAATGGAGGTATGTAGGCATGGACCATAGGGTTTGCTCTTGGATAGAAAACTGGCTACAGGGGCGCATCCAAAGGATGGTGTTAAATAACGTGTGCTCAGAATTGTCTAGCGTGGTAAGTAGGGTACCCCAAGGCTCTGTCCTGGGACCAATTCTGTTTAATTTATTTATAAATGATATAAAAGATGGGATAAATAGGTGAATCTTAGTGTTTGTCGACAACACAAAAATGAGTAGGGCAATAACATCACAGCAGGATGCAAAAACCTTACAAGAAGACCTCAACAAATAAATAGACTGGGCAACTAGGTGGTAAATGAGGTGTAACATTGAAGAATGTAAAGTAATGCAATTGGGGGTTAAAAATATAAATGCAGGTTACTTACTAGGGGGATAAGCTCTGGGGTATTCCAGGATGGGGAAGGATCTGGGGGTCCTGGTAGATGACAGACAAGAATAACATGCATTGTCAAGCTGCGGCAAACAAAGCCAGCAGAATATTAGCATGCATTAAAAAGGGAATTTACTCCAGCGTTAAAACGATAATTCTTCCAATTTAAAAAACTCTGGTTCGACCACATCTGGAGTATTCCGTCCAGTTCTGGTGACCAATCCTCAGAAAGGATGTGCTAGAGCTGGAAAGATTTCCGAGAAGGGCAATAAAATGAATAAGGGGGCTGGAGGACTTCTAATACAAGGAATGACTACAAGCGCTAAATTTATTCTCCCTGGAGAAGAGATGCTTGAGAGGAGATATGATAGTGATATACAAATATCTCAATGGTAATCCCTGTGTAGGTAGGTAATTATTTAGTTTCAGGGAGTGTAATAGGACATGGGGCCACACGATGGGACTGAATGGGAAGCCGTTTAACCCTAAGCTGCGCAGGGGATTTTTCACTATCAGGGCGGTAAGGATGTGGAACTCTCTTCCACAATCTGTGGTGTCAACAGGAAGAATTGATAGTTTCAAAAGACTCTTGGACGTGCATCTTACAGAACACAATATACATGGATTTGATCAAAGATTGTATGGCTCAGAGCAGTGGGCATCAAAGTCTTACTTTGGAAGTTTGCAGTCAGGGTGTCCGAGCTGAGGTCCCCCCCCACACACCAATAGACAAACGGTCATCGAATAAAAGAAGCAGCTGACAACTCCATAACATGAAGCGCATTTATTTTAAAGCCTTCACAGTGAGTACAGTCAGCAGAAGACTAGTTTTGGCGATAAGCCTCGGTCACAGCACTGAAAGTGCTACATTTTTCTGAAACTAAATGTCAGTTTAGTAACAGAAGTGGAATAGCTTATATATGAGCCTTGCCAAAACAAAATAACTTTTTTTACTTGCTTTTATATACTGTATCATATTGATCAACAATCTAAAACTACCAAATGCACATTGCATCAGAGATTGTACTCTAAGCAGTGCCTTTGTTCTCATGCATTACTGTCCAAATAATGGATTCCATCTTCTGATCTGAAGACTTCTGATCTTAAGATTACCCGCTATGATAAAAAAAGAATCCATGTAAGTATCTGTCAGGGCTGGGCTCAGCCCTTCCTTCTCTGAGCTGGCCGCTCAGCTGTTGGCTAATTGCCAGCTCCTATCTCTCCACAGTGACTCACCTGTTGATATCCTGCTCATCAGTCCTGCCTACTTAAGCCATCCAGCCCAGATAACCTCTGCCTTCACCTTGGTCACATCTCTAGAGATGCTCTCCTGTGTTCCTGTTAAAGACTTGTTTGGATGACATTCCTTCTGGCTCCAGTTCCTGCTTGCTGTTCTACTACGCTCATCTCTGGCTCCCTGATGTTTTGGCTTGTCTGACTATCTGTTCCAATTCCTGCCTGTGTTTTGACTACGTTTACTCTGTTTACATTTTTTATTATTATTAAACAAGTGAGATTTAACTTTACTTCTGTCTCAGTCTGAATCATGGTTTCTGAGAGTGGACACAGGCCATGAATTCAGAAGATTCAGACAATACACTTGTTGGTAATATTTTTTCCAGATTGGATGATCAGGATCATCACATGGATCAGTTTGCACAGCTCACCTGGTTACTCCCACTGGGGCTGCTCCGGTACAACCTGTGTTGCAGGCTGTCCCTGCTGCTGCTCCAGTCTCTGTGCAGGCACCCACCTCGAGTATTACCTCTATAAGAGGTATGTCTGGTTCTGCTCCGCTTCCCCAGCAATTTGGGGACTATCCAGTTCAATGCAGAGGGTTTCTAAACCAGGTTGGGATATACTTTGAGATGCTGCCCCAGGCGTTTCCTACGGATAGACGCAAAGTAGGTTTCGTGATATCTTTGCTTTCTGAGAGAGCCTTGCCCTTGGCAAACCCTCTATGGGAGACACAAAAACCTGTTGTCTTGAGTTACCCTGAGTTTGTGGCTTCCTCTTTAAAAGGGTATTTGATGTTCCCACATGCTCCGTTTCTGCTGCCAAGTGCCTCATGTCCATCAAACAGAGCACGAGAGCTGTTGCCGATTACACCATTGAATTCTGTACTCTGGTAACAGAGGTTGCTTGGAACAATGAGGCCCTCGTGTCTGTTTTTTCTCATGGTCTCTCAGCTACCATCAAGGATGAGATTTCAGCCTGAGATATACCCACTGAGTTGGAGAAGTTGATCAAGTTTGCCATCCTCATTGACTCCAGACTCAGGGAAAGACTCTCTTTTAAGGAGCGCTTGAAGAAGCTGAATGTATATTTGTCTCTGAGCTTTGCAGTCCCACTCCTGCCTCCCTCTCCTGCCATGTATCCTGGTACCAAGTCGGTCAGTGAAGATGAATCAATGCACTTGGGTTTCATACATCACTCTGCGAATGAGAGAACCCTTAGGAGGAAGGAGAGATTGTGCCTTTATTATGACCAGGCAGGTCACTTTTTATATTCTTGTCCTACTCGTCCAGGGAACACCTGAACCTTGAGGTCCTGTCACAGACAGACCTTAGATGACGTTGTTTCATCCCCAGTTATGCAGAAGGATAAGCCCTTGGTTTCGGTAACCTCTTCTTGGGCTGAGTCATCCGTCGAGATACAGGCTCTAATCGACTCAGGGGCTGCAGGCCTGTTCATTTATGCTGCCTTTGTATTGAAGCACTCAATTTAGCTGCAGCTGCGTGACACTCCACTTGCCATTAAGGCTCTTGACGGGAGACCTCTACAGCCTGTGACTAATGAGACTGTTCCATTGTCCATGGGCGTAGGGGCTCTTCACCATGAGATAATCCATTTCCAAGTTATTTCCTCACCTAATTTTCCACTGGTTATTAGTTATCCTTGGTTACAGAGGCACAATCCCTCTTTTGATTGGCTCCGTGCTGAGGTTCTCTTCTAGTCACAATGCAGTAAGACATGCTTCCAGAAGGTAGCCAAGGTCCTGTGCACTTCTTCTCTCTCCTCCCTGCCAGAAGAGTACCGCAATTTTAGTAATCTCTTTTACAAAGGTCAAGCCGGTAGTTTGCCTCCACACTGGTTGCATGATTGCGCAATTGACCTTCAACCTGGTGTCATACCCCTCGTGCCCAGGAGTATGTTGCAGACGCACTTTCTCGAGGTTTCATCTGCAAATCCTCGGCTCCTGCTGGTGCTGGTTTCTTCTTTGTGAAGAAAAAGAGTGGTGAACTGAGACCTTGTATTGATTGCAGGGGCCTCAATTGTTTCACAATTAAGAATGCCTAACCGATTCCATTGATTACGGAATTATTTGACTGCCTCAAGGGAGCAACGGTTTTCACAAAGCTTGATTTGAGAGGGGCAAACAATCTCATGATGATTAAGGAGGGCAACAAGTGGAAAACTGCATTTAATACCAGAACAGGGCACTATGAGTACCTAGTAATGCCTTTTGGCCTTTGTAATGCCCTGGCAGTTTTCCAGGAATTTATTAACCATGTCCTCTGAGATTTGTTGCAGTTATGTGTAGTGGTTTATCTTGATGATATCCTCATATTTTTCAAGTCTCTGGAGAGCCATCACACAGATGTCTGTCGTGTGCTTCAGAAACGAAGAGAGAGCTATCTCTATTGTAAATTGGAGACATGCAAATTCCATCGTGAACAGGTTAAATTCCTGGGTTATGTCATTTCCACTGCTGGTTTTTCGATGGACCCAGAGAAACTTTAAGCAGACCTACAGTGGCCCCGACCCGCAGTGTTTTCTTGGCTTTGCCAACTATTATCGGAAGTTTATTCCTCCCTGAGGTTGATGCTTCTGAGACTGAAGTTGGCTCCCTTCTGTCTCAACGTCCTACCTCTGAAAGTGCTATGCATCCTTGTGGACAATTTTCCAAGAAATTGTTACCTGCGGAGTGCAATTACGAGATTGGTGACAGAGAGCTGTTAGTGATCATTTTAGCCCTGAAATAATGGAGACATCTCCTCGAAGGTACCACTGTGCGTGTTCTCATTCTTACTGACCATAACAAAATCCCATTCTTGTCTGAGGCTAAATGCCTCTCTCCCAGAAGGGAGAGATAGGCTCTTTTCTTGTCTAGTTTCAATTACATTGTTTCATTCTTACCTGGTACTAAGAATGTAAGGGCTGACACTTTGTTTCCTCTACTTCCAAGATGGAGTCGGTTCAGGGTTCTGTAATTCCTCCTTCGTACCAGTCTCACTTCTACTTTGGGTGACAAAATTATTGCTGCTCAGGTTCATGCTCCTCCTGAGAAATCCCTGTGACCGCCGATTTGTCCCAGAGAGTCTCCGTACTGCCATGCTCCAGACTTATCATTCTCCCAAGGCTGCTGGCCACCCTGGGAAGAATCAACTCTTTTGGGCCATTCCCAAACAATTCTGGTGGCCTAGTCTACATGCTGATATAACTGCCTTCGTAGCTGCCTGTCCTGTGTGTGCTCAGAGTAAGACTCCACAACACCCTCTGGTGGGCCTCCTACAACCCATACCCAATGGAGAGAGGCCCTGGGCCCCCCACCTGCCTATGGATTTCATTGTGGAGTTACCTGACTCCCAGGGCAACACAGTTATCCTTATGGTGGTTGACCGGTTCTCGAAAATGTATCATTGTATTCCCCAGTTGCCCACTTCTAAGGAACTGGCTTCCATTTTCGCTTACATGGGCTACCCAAGGTGATTGTGGCAAAATGAGCCAATCAGTCCTTGGAGCAATTCCTACATTGCTATATTTCTGATCAGACCTCTTACCGTGGGCAGAGTTTGCTCACAATAGTGCTTTGAATTCTGCCAAGACACTCCTACAACATCTCTAGATCTAGATGGGGCTCAGGTAAGTATTAGGGGGGCTGCTGCACACAGAAGGCTTTTTATCTTAATGCATAGAATGCATTATGATCACAAAAACTTCTGCCTTTACAAGGACCAATAGCTGCAGCATATTTTAACTAATAAGACTGCATTACAGAAAATGCTGTTTGCACGTAACTGTCGGCACTGGCGCATAGCTGTGCATGCATATGGATACATTTTTAAAAATGTTCGTTATGAAAAATACACAGATATGCATGTGTAAACCCATGCTGGTCCAGACAGTTATGCAAGGACAGTGCTTTCCCAGGTGCAACAACAACAAATAGATTTTGCTCTGTATGCCCATATGCTCAACATTACAGCTGTCTACAACAGGCCTGAAAGTGTTACTAAGCCCACAACAGTAAAATCAGTTTGCATATGCAATAAAGCATGCTTGTTATTCTCACTGTGGAGCCTAAGTGGTTAGTCCTCTACATTGTATAAAAAGGCTGTTTGATCCTGTCTTGTCTGATCCTCCCCTTCTTCCACTGTCCCTATTCCAACTTCTGACAGAACAGAGGCTTGGGGGCACTCTGCACATGCTCAGTTTGGTGTGTATTGCTAGAGAGTTTTCTTGGGAGGGTGCATTTGATCCACACAGGGCCAATCAGCAATGTCCAGACAGAGGGTCAGGGGTCATGCAGCCTCATAGGACAGTCAGAGGAGAAAGAAAACTCATCCTACAAGCTGTAATCACACACTAATAAAAGTCACAAGACTGCTATATACTGCGGATGAGAAAAAAAGATATTTAGCAGTTTAAATTTACTAAAATAATTGCATTTCTATGTTTTGTGCACTGTAGAAGACCAGATATAGTGAATGCAGGGTCCTGGGTTTAGTAACACTTTAAAGTGCAAAAATTTTTATGCAAAGCAAACCACAAGTAACACCATGCTTATGTTTTGTATAAAATTGTTTATTTAATGCTTATGAAAAATACAGACAAATCCAAGTATTTAGTATGGCTAGACATCTCAGATCATTCATAACTATTGTGCTGCCCTTCAAATACTTTTTTTTAGCCGTTCTCACTTTTTGTACACCAATATATTATGAAACATATTTACAAGCAGTGAATGTCACAGTCACCAAAAATTCACTGCAGGTGAATCGATCACTGTAAAAAAATGTAGCAGGTAGATTCATCTGCAGTGAATGTTACAAACACTGCTTTAAGTTTAATTGTAATATACAGTACAAAATAGTTTTCTACATTTAAGACAAGGTCATTTTTTTCTCGGGCTCTCCTTGCAAAGCATGAATTCAGGATCATTACATGCGTTGCTTAGTAACGTGTATCTTGGTAAAGCTGTAAAAATGCATCATTTAAAAAATATTAAGATCCAGTTTACACTGGAATGCACATTCCAGTGCTGTCTGTCATTTATCTGAATGGGTTGCAAAATGCATTGGAAAGCAGAAAAAGTATGTAAGCATCAAGTTTTCCAAATGCACAGCACCAAACCGCATAGTATTGTGGTACCGTGGGATTTAGTGCCTGCAAACGTGCTGCATTTGCAAGATGCATTTGAGGAGCCATTAAAAATCAATAAGGCTGGATTCACACCTATGCAATTTTAGTGCTTTCTGCATTTTGCAGATTTGCACAAAAGAACGTATTCCATAGGAAACCATGGTGAATGGAATGTAGTAGAAATCTGCAAAATGCAAAAAGCACTAAAAATGCATAGGTGTGAATCCAGCCTTAGCACCCGCACACGTCACGCAAGGGCAGCGTGTTCCCCTGCGGTGCATTGATTGTGCCTTTCCCACACTGCATTTTAGTGTGAAGAGACCTTGAGGGCCAGTTCATACCAGATGCAGTTCCGTGCGCTTTTTTTCTGCACTAAAAATGCATGCACAGTGTTTTCCATGTATTCCAATGGCTCTAGTTCACACAATGCAGTCAGTGGTCAGTTTTCCGGTCGGTTTCTGCAGACTATATTGGTGCAGAAAACACGGAACTGCATGGAACTGCATGTGGTGTGAACTGGCCCTTAGAGTTTTTTTTTTTTATACCTTATAAGTTTAACTAATAATTAGGGACCAGTTTCATGCATTATTTAACATAATGCAAGCTCCTTACTCAACCCAGAATCACCAACTCTGGTTGTATAATTTGTTTTCAATTTAACTGTTTGCCAACCAGTCGCCATCACTATACTGTGGCAGGTTGGCACGGCTGCACGAATCGCCATAGGAGAGCTCTAGGGGGCAACGCCGGAGCCGATGTGTGTGTCTGGAGGCCGCGTTTGTTCGCCGGTGACCCACGACCGCTTCCCAGAGAGCCAAAATAGGGATCTGTTAATGTAAATAGACAGATCCCAGTTCTGTCAGGAAAGTAGAGAGAGATCTGATATTCCTAGTAATCAGGAACAGCGATCTCTCTCTACTTCTAGTCAGTCCCCTCCCCTCCAGTTAGAAACACCTCCCTAGGGAACACTTTACCCCTTGATTGCCCCTAGTGTTAACCCCTTCCCTGCCAGTATACAGTAATCAGTGGTTATTTTTAGCTCTGATCGCTGTATAAATGTCAATGGTCCCAAAAAAGTGTCAAAAGTGTCGTATCTGTCCGCCGAAATGTTGCAGTCCCGCTAAAAATCACTGATCACCGCCATTGCGTATTTTGCGCAAACCAATCAATATATACTTATTGCAAAACATTTTTTACCAAAAATGTGTAGAATACATATTGGCATAAACTGATAAAGAAATTTGTTTTGTTTGTTTTTTTGGATATTTATTATAGCAAAAAGTAAAAAATATTGGATTTTTTTCAAAACTGTAATTATTTTTATAGCACAAAAAATAAAATCCACAGAGGTGATCAAATACCACCAAAAGAAAGCTCTATTTGTGGGAAAAAAAAATCACATCAATTTTGTTTGGGTACAACATCGCATGACCATGTAATTGTCAGTTAAAACAACGCAGTGCAGTATTCCAAAAAATGGCCTGGTCAGGAAGTGGGTAAATCCTTCCAGGGCTGAAGTGGTTAATGACAATTTAAAGCATAACTCCACTTTTGTAGAGAAAAAAAAACATTCCCCTGTGGGTGATCTATGTACATTAAAGGATTCTAACAATTTTTTTTGCAAATTCCTACATTTTGTTATTCTGAAGAACTGTTTGTTCCTCTGTGCCCCTTGTGTTAAGTGAGTCTAATGGGAGTGGTTTCATAATTATCAACCAGCTGCTGCAGAATCAGGATCCTAATGAGGAAAGTGATAGGATCTGCATCCCTTTAGATGTGATTTCCTATTGGGAGTATCTTACCAAAAGTGACATTTCTGTTGCAGGGGAATGCAAAAAAATCTGATTTGTATCTTAGTGTAGACTTCTGGGAAAATCAGTGAGCCAATCTCACACGCAGGAAATTATGTTTCTGGGGGGTGTTCTGTACACATTATTTGTACAGAACACCTCCAGGTAGCTATATTGCATTGCACTTCTACTACAGAAAATGATAGCGTTGCAGAGTGAAATGGAAAGGTCGTTTTTAATAACATTCAACTACAATATGACTCGTGTCGCAATTCTATATGCTATATTATTTTTGCTTTATTTGCTATTTTTTTTCCCCCTCCATGAAAGTGGCGTTACCCTTTGAAGCTGAACAGCAGATATAGAAGACACATTAATTTGGCTATGAGCACATGTGTATACATATACCCATATACAGGATAAAGATCTTTCAGTATATAATCATTTTATCAACAAATGCTAGAGACCAGTGCCTCTTTAAATACTGTTTGTAGGAAAAAAATTACAAATTTGTGTATCTTTGTATTTATTATTATACACTTTAATGTACGTTGTTTTACATTCACACAGCATAAGTACCTGAATGTTCCCCAGTATCAGCTGTTTGCAATCCCCTGTACAGCAGAGCTCAGACTTGGAGAAGCAAGGCAAGGACCTATTCAGTTATGCTGCAGTGCTTGTGTGCTAATGAGTGAAAAGCTGATAGGAGGAGAGAGCAAAGTGATAGAGGGATCAGCTGATTAGTCTTCTAATTATCTGCTTACTGTCAAATAACAGATTGTAGGAGGAACAAGTCCCTTCCAGGCAGGATTGTGCTGGGTGGATGTTTGGAAAATGGTTCCTGTATAGATATATTTCATCTGTGTATTTATCTGCTTTCAGTTCAGCTTTTGCAGATGTTCCTATTTTCATGTTGCAATAAAGTTGCAGCTCTGCAGTTAGGGCTTTCCTTATGCAAGTAGCTAACAAGACATTTTGAATAAGAGCAGCATTTAAGTTAAAAAAAATAAAAATAAATCAAATACGGAAGAGTTCAAAAAATAAAAAATAAATATGTTACTAAAGGTATAGTTGCTATGAGATTGCTAAATATCACCGTTCATGAAATCATATTTTAAATATTAGATTTATTGCTAAATTTGCCATTGCCTTAGATAAAGAGGACAAACCCAAGACATTACCCTACGAAATCAAATACAAAAATAATATCTGTTTAACAGTAGTTTCATCTTTCTTTTTATAATGAAGTTTTTCACAAGATTGACTTATGTTCAGTTTTACACTCGCAGTGTCTCTGATAAAATTTGAGTGGAGCAATAGCACTCACACTAAGTGAAATAAAATATTTAAAGCAGTCAAAATCTACTGACAATCACATCTGTCTGGTTGGGTCATAGATCTATAATGCAAATGAAAGTCATTAGTGGAATCTTTTGTACAATCTATCTTTACAAAGTGAATGATTAGTGTGCTGTTCCATCATATTAGCTTCTAGGACAATGGGTGGCTAGTAAGAGCAGGTGTTTCGCACACACTGATCACCGGGTAGCAACTTTCACAGTTCTCCCCCATTGACAAGGGGCAGTTCAGTTTGGACCTTTTGGTGGAATGTAAGGAGTTTTTGTAAGACAGAAGCTTAGGTATTGATGTTGGAGAGCTATCAGAAAAGGAGAAACTAAACAGTGAAACCATCCTGTTGTGGTATATGCTTTTCATCTGTTTGGCTGACCGATAAAGGTCTCCCACAAAACAATAACAAATTGGATTGAGGCTGGAGTTGGTGAGTCCAAGCCACTGAGCAAAGGGTCTCAGCTGAAGGATCCATGGTGATGGAGTATCATCTTGGGTTGGTTTTGGGATGCTAAAATCAATCCATATGTCCATCATATAGACAGGAAGCCATGAAATGGCAAAAAGTGACACCAAAGCAACCACCATTTTGGCAATCTTCTTTCTGATCTTAAGTCGGGAAACTGGCAAAGATTGGTTCCTGGAGTCACAGTCCTTAAAATTTCCAGAAGAGCTCCACAGTTTACGTATTGTGAAGAAACAAATAAACAAGTTGAAAAGGACAGGTAAGCAGTACAAGCAGCAGAACAAAAGGAAGTTGTAGGCCTGTTTGAACATAACATGTGGCCAGATCTCTCTACAGATTGGGAACACCAAAGAAGGCAAAGCTGGATCTATCTCAATATCTTCCTTTTTATTCATGAATATGAGAGGCAAGCAAATACTGGAGGATAGAACCCACACCACACCAATGGTGCCATATATTTTCCTTTGGGTAAAAAATGATCTGGCATTCAGTGGATTGTGTACATTATAATACCTGTTTACGCTTATAACTGTGAGACTAAGCACACTGGCTGACACAGATACTGCCTGAATGAAGGGTACTGCTCTACAGAGGAAGTCACCATATACCCAGGCTTTGTAGATCAAGTTCCCAACTGTAATGGGCATGCAGATGCAAACCACCATGAGGTCACAAATCGCCAGATTAATCAGAAGGCTTCTAGTGGCACTCAGACTGGATGTCCTACCAGTTCTTTTCCTAGTCAGCACTTTAATAGACATTATATTTCCAATAATGCCCACCACAAAGGATAGGACATACATGGCAGTAAGGCTGATGGTTACAGGTTCTTTAACAAAGAGGAACAGCATTTTCTCCAATTCATCCATATCAAGCTCTTTGCTGTCATTTCCAAACATTGGCATGGACAGATTAGCCTTTATAAAGAAGTCTAGTGTGGAATAGTTATACACTGGAGAGCCAGTAGAGGAATTCATTGTTTGCTCTAGGCGGAAAAACGACACACTGATAATTTTAGCTGTAGGTTTAATTGGGACAGTTTGGCATCCCCTCTTGCAATTCTACTGTCTTTTCCTGGTTTGTATTGGCTTTGCATGATGCGAGTGAAAATGTCCAACTCTGAAAAAGAAAATGCAATAAACATAGATTAGAAGAGATTTCTTCCCTAAATAAATGAGCAAGAATATATGTACAAGATACATCAAAATAAACTATTTAAGTTACTTGTGTTGTTCATTTACAATGAGTTTAGGCAAATCACATAATGGTCTCTTGTTGGCAAGAGCAACAAAATACTATGCTGGGAGCTATAGATTTAAAAAACGGTGTTTACTTAGCCGAACTCTGGTTAAACCAGCAACCATGATAGTTTTATTTTGCTGGCATCCTATTTCAAGATTCTTGAAATCAGGACTATATGTTTCCCATAAGAGCTAGGATATAGGTAAGAAAAAGATATGTAAATCAGAGCACTTACTATTTTTAACTCTTCCTATGTGCCTGTTGGCTGCATGAAAACACCAGTAACAGTGTTTTCACACACATAGTTGTAAACCTGAAACTCCATTGGGGTAATGTTATGTGGTCACCTTACTGTAGATCCAAAATGTGTTCAGTTCCTTATTTAATAAGGACAAGGTCAGTACAATACAGTTTAGTAACCCAAAGTAACCAATTAGTAAGTCCGGCCATACATGGGTTGAATCCCAAAAGAATATTCTTTCGAAAATCTTATCTAAGAATTTTCGTTTGAATTTCTCACCATTAGTGGGCCTCAGCAACGGATGATTTTTGTGCGGCCATCAAATTTGAGTTATCAGGCATGTTGGAAATTTTTTGACAAACAAACGATTTTATAATCAATGATGGGAGAATCGTGTGAGAAATATAATTCAAAAAGAAATGCACATGAATGCAAGAAAAGAAAATTCCCAGAAAGAAAAGAAGATTCCCGGCCTCAAAAAAAAATTCTGTAGCAACATGAGGTGTAATTGAAGACTTGGTTGGTTACATTTTGAAATCAATAGTGGCACCATCGGATCACAAAACACATAAAATGTCTGATTTTTGAAAGAAAATTAGTTTGGATTCGACTCATGTGTGACCTGCATAACTATTTTTCTTTCTCTGAATGCTCAAATGATCACAGTTAAAATGAGATGAGTTTTTTCTGACCTGTTTAACTTTGTACATTATCATTACTCCCTACCTTATCAAAGTCCAACTGAAGCCATTTTTAACATTTGTATTATGCAGTTAGGCTGCAGAACAAATAAAGAATATGTGTTTCCTTGTACGTGCTAAAAGTGATTTCAAGATATATTAAACTGCCCTGACCTGGCAGCATGCTGGAGGCTCTCTGGCACAGTTCTCCAATCTCCAAACAACAACCCTCTTGTTCCCTGAAATGTGTGGTTGATTGGAGCATCCTGCAGGGGGCATGTTAAACTGCTGGAGGCCTAAACTGTTGTGCTTTGTGTAAGAGTAGCAGTCTGGAAATTCAATGTGCTGTTACCGAAGGCCAGTATAATATAACTTGAAAGCACTTTGAACACAAAAAACACATATTCTTTACTTGTTAAGCAGCCTGACTGCATAACAAAAAAAATAGCTTAAATTGGGCATTATGTTCATTCAAGTGCATCTGAAGCCATCCCTGTAAGCAATTTTTACAATTGTACAATTATCGTTGGGCTTGAAGGATATGAAGGAGCTTGTACATGGATATGTGAATAGGATATGTGAATAGGATATGTGAATAGGATATGTGAATAGGATATGTGAATAGGATATGTGAATAGGATATGTGAATAGGATATGTGAATAGGATATGTACTAAACACTGATTACAGTGTTGATTATTCTCTGTTCCCACCACACAATATAAAATTTGTCATAAAGATAACCAAAGGTGAATTTGAAAACAAAACATTGAAACTCCCCAGCATTCTCCTAGATACACAGAATAATTATTATTGCGGTATGGTCCACATGGATACAACACCCTTCATTACCAACAGTAAACTATACCTCCCTGTAGGTCGCGCACCTTGGAGGGGCACATGCAGATAGGCCCTTGTGTCCTTACCCCCTTTTCCTATGCCCCCAACCTCCCTGCCTTTTCTCTCGCAACTGTCCCACTTATCCCCTCTCCCTACCCCCCCTTTGTAACCGTTCTACTGCATTCTCCTCTTTATTTTCTTGTTGATGGGGGATTTTTTCCTATTCTACTCTTTTTGAAATGGAACTCATTAATTTTCCCTTAACTCACATCGCCACTGGCATTTTGCCAGAAGCCAAACACCCCCTCAAGACACAAAATGTGTGATGTTTTCTTACTAATGCGAAATTACATTTCACCTTTAACTTGGGTGTGACATACTTTGTTAACACTTTTATACCCAGACCCAAATGCTGCATCCGGGGCATATTACTGACTTTATGCAACCTTATTTTGTTTTTACTTTTTAAGTATTTGAATGTGGCCCTGTATTGTTCACTATTGGCATTGACCATTACTTGTATAACCACCCATTCTATTACAAAAGTTGATGTTCTTAAAACCCTTTAAAAATCTATTGAAAGTGAAAAACAAAAACTTGTGTATATTTTGTTAGCCATCTGTGGCCTACAAATGTATCATTAATAGTTAGATTAATTCACTGTGTGGCTCTTGTTATTAAGGCCAATGCTGAAATGCACCAAGATGACATACTGAAGCAATGGAACCCTTTTAGTATGCATACAGTAGCAGTAATTGACCTATTTGACTGGCTGTGTGGCAGCTTGTTGGTGTCTGTTAAATGCTACCCAGGACTTTGAGGGATTCAGAACCCCATATAGTACTCTGATACCTGTAACTCTGTGACATTTTTCAATGTGAAATAAAATATTAAATGAATATAAATACATATTCAGTGATTTGGAACATTGTAATTACTTTTGCAATTAACCACAATACACGTTCATACAGAACTCTATTTACTAATATGTGACTGGAATATGTTTCACATGAATGAAGGAAAAAGTGAAAAGAGAAATGATGAAAACTTTCTGAATTTTCATTGAAAAAAAACTACATTGAAAAGAGGCATAAGGAGCCTCAGCCATGAGGAGAGATTAGCTGAACTCAATTTATTCTCCCCTGAAAAGAAGTGATTAAGGGTGGATGTGATCACTATAAATGGTCCATGTAGTGAACTTGGTGCTATGTTATTTACTTTAAGGTCAAGGAAGCACTCTTTGAGACTAGAGGAAAAGAGGTTTAACCACATATGGAAAGGTTTCCTTCAGGAACTAGTTCGAGCCAGCTCAGTAGAATGATACTCAAGGCATTCCTGAATGCACAGACTATAATTGCCCATTAACATTTTCAAGAAATAATACCAGATATTTTTGTTCTAGGGAATATCCAGTTGCCTCAGGGCATGGGGAAGGAATTGATTTACCCTGATGGAGTAAATTGGACCATGGTTTAAGTTTTTTTCCTTCCTTTGGTACAACTGTGGGCATAGGGTTCTGTATAAGGAGGTATTAAATGTATTTATTATTTTATTCTTTTGTCTGAACCAGATGGACTTGTGTCTTTTTTCAACTTGACCAATTATGTAACTAACTATGTAACATCTATTTAACTTGTATAGATGTATTTTTATTTGCTCCTTTTTCACTTGATTTTCAAGGTGCAATGGAATGTAAACATTTTTTAAGACAGTACAGTACATCCTATAACATAGCCACCCCCTGGCATTCCTATCTATGCATGTTATGGAATTCTGCCTTACTGGGTCAGGAATTATATTTCTGGTTAAATGTAATACTTTAGTCCCTTAGAAGAAGCATTTATAATGCTTTCTTTAGTGCTAAACTCCATCCCATCTAGAAGCTCCTCATCACATCAGCACAAATCCTTTACACGGTAGAGAAGAAGGAATCAAACTGGCTAAGTGTCCAGTAAGATGGGTGAGCAGAAGTGACATTACAAATGTGTCACAGAGATCCTACTGCTTACAGGGGTCCTTTATCATCAAATACACTAGAAAGCTCCCATTTACATGGCTGATGCTGAACCTCATTTCATGTCACTTCTGTTAAATGTAACTTTTTTTCAATAGGCAGGATACTTCCCAAACTGTTAACTCATTGAGAACAAGAGAATCATTCTGGCGGAGGCTGTCTTCGGGATGCATAGGTATTTAATAGTAGCCACTCTTCTGTTCTAGCGCACAAAACCGTTTCACCCTGGACAGGCATTGAAGAGCATCATTTTTCTGTGGGATTGTGTATTGATCAGAAATAGTTCTCCAGTTAAGTGTTCTGTGGTCGATACACATCCTCAGGAAGCCATTCTTCTTCCTCACTACCATTATGAGAAAGGCATAAGGACTTTGTAACTCATGAATGACGCCTGTTTGCTTCAGCTATGCAAATTATTCATGCAGGTCTTCCAGATCAACCAACTTGTTTATGCACATCCTACATCAAATTCATTTTTAAAGATAATCTGGATTAATGTGTTTGATCAGCATTCAGCCCCATAACCTCAATAGAGAGTTAGTAATGTTGCAAACACTGACAGGAATCTTCCCATGACTTTGTTGCAAGGTCCTAGTCGACTACTACAACTTCATTCAGGTATCAAGTCCACCCCTGTGTCCTTTCCCCAAGAATCAGCTTCAAGGACAACAAAGGGCCCTGCTTGATCCCAGTTGAACTTGACTGAAGCTTGTAGACATGCCATTTTCCCTGACTGCAGTATCTTCTCATCGCTTGTCTAGCCACCACAACTTCCGCATTCCTTACGCTGGTGCTTTCTGTTCTTGAACCAAGGATACACTGGATAGTAGTGGATACACTTACCGTAGTATGGGGTTTACACACAGTGGTGTGTCATGCTTGAAGACAAGGGGAGTGAGTAGTCTTCTGATGAGATCAGTGCTTGTTCCTGCTAACAGGGAACTCTCATTGGCTCCAGGTGGACAAGGGCACACAACGGCTTATGTACCAAATGTCTCTGATTGCCCAGCCAAAGAGGGGTCGAAGGTCAACTTGATTGGAAGGTGTCAATCTTAGGGGAAATTTTGAGTTCCAACTTTCCAGCTCTTCCAACTTCAGTATGGGCAGGTGCTTTAGATGTCTGTCATAGAAGTTCTGTCACAGCAGTGTCCCCTGTGTATCCAGAAGGGCCTTTGTGTAGATGCCTTCTACACAATATGAGAAGTTTCAGGAGGTTTGTGTAGACTGATTTTGTGAGGTTGTATGGTGGAAGTCAAGGAGAGCGAATTAGACATTCTCTCAGAAACAGCAGGTGAGCCCTTTGGGCCTCCACTGTAATTTCTTTCTTTCTTTAGAATTGGAGATTTCGATTGGAATGTGGACACTCGGTTCAGTCTTGGTGCTGGCTTTCAGACCTCTGTGGGCTTGTTTAAACTTGTCTGTAGTGTCCCACTCCCCTGCAGTTGAAACAAATTGCTTGGCTTGCCAGCTTTTCAGCAGGAACAGCCTTAGAGTTTGAAGACTGATTGGGCCCTGGAACACTCTTGCCAGGCGATGTGAAAATTGTAATCACCAGCAGAGTCATCATCTCCATTTGATAAGCCATCTGGATTATAAAAAGCTCCATCTCTGAGTTGCAATTGACTGCACTAATCACCCTGACTCCAGCAACAGCTTCTGATCATGTACTCTTTATTATATTTTCCAGAATGGCTTTCTTGTCTCAAACAGTCCTGAATAATTCAGTGTACTTCAAGTTTCCACTATCCACTAAAGTTTTCAGCTGGAAAAATTATAGAGTCTTAGGGTTGAGTTCCCCTAAAACCTGTCACGTCGGGAAACTTCATCTTTTGATCCGGAGGCTATAACTTTCTTCAGCAATAACTAAAGCATTATCTTGTCAAGACTAGCCACGTATTTGGACAGCTTCTCCCCATCATTCTGGTATGTATCTTCAAAAAGGTACACGAGGTCAGATGCCTTCTCCTAGAACACACCTTGAAGGATACTAATGTAATCATAGGCAATACCATGTTTGCTGAGATTCAGGTTGTGAAAAGCTTCTGAGGCAGGTCCTCTTAAGCTCACAGTGATTCTCAGTTTTTTGGTCCTCAAGGATGTCCCATTTAAGGCTTACACTCCTCAAAACTAGTGGCGTTACTGTTTATTGGATCTGCCCTTCAGTTCAGTGGTTGGCAGGTATGTTGACGACCATGCTTGACTCTAGTCAACCATTTTGTTCTTGGTACCACTCAGTGACCGTAGTAGGGTCCATGTTGACTGTCTATGGTTGTTGTCTTGGTTGTCTACACTCAGAACAAAGCTATTGAACACAGAGGAAAAATGGCAATGTTTTAGGAATATATAATAAAAAATGTATCACCGAGTGCATTCCAAGGGGTAATAAATATAGAACAAAGATTAAACCTGGGTGGCTGAACCAAGAAGTAAAATGTCATATGAAGGACAAAAAAATGGCCTTTAAAAAGTACAAAGCGTAAAGGGAAGGTGGTTACAGATGACAAGGAGAAGGCAGCTGTGCTAAATACATTCTTCTCCTCGGTTTTCACACAGGAAAATGAGGGGTATATCGACCAAGACAGTATTGTTAGCAACACACTACAGGATCTACCCTTGTGGCTAACAGAAGCCAGAATCCGGAAAGGATTAGAGAAGCTTAACATAAATAAATCACTGGGACCAGATGGCTTAAAGAACTCAGTCAGAAATAGCCTGACCGCTATTCCTAATCTTCATGGATAGCATACTGACAGGATTAGTACCAGCTGATAAGCGAAAAGCCCATGTGGTACCAATATTCAAAAAAAGACAGAGATCTATTCCTGGGAACTATAGGCCTGTCAGTCTAACTTCAGTAGTTTGTAAACTATTTGAGGGGAGGATGAGGGACCATATCCAAGAATTTGCTCATGAAAACAGTATAATTATCAGTAATCAGCACATATTTACAAAAGGTCGTTCTTGCCAAACCCACCTATTAACATTCTACGAGGAAGTGAGCTGCCATCTGGACAAAGGTAAGCGAGTGGATGTGATATATCTGGATTTTTGCAAAAGCATTTGATACAGTCCCCCACAAACACTTAATCTACAAGCTGAGGTCTGTAAGCATGGACCATAGGGTATGTACCTGGATAGAAAACTGGCTACGGGGGCGTGTCCAAAGGGTTGTGATAAATAACGTATACTCAGAATGGTCTAGGGTGGTTAGTGTTTAATTTATTTGTAAATGATATAGAGGAAGGGATAAATTGATCGATTTCAGTGTTTGCAGATGACACAAAATATGCAGGACAATAACAACACAGCAGGATATAGAAACTTTACAAGAGGATCTGAATAAATTAACGGAGTGGGCTACTACATGGCAAATTAAGTTTAACATTGAAAAATGTACTGCAATGCACTTGGGGGGTAAAAATATAAATGCAAGTTACTCATTAGGGGAAGAATCCCTAGGGGAAGGATCTAGGGGTCCTAGTAGATTAGAAGACAAACTAAGCAATAGCATGCAGTGTCAAGCTATGGCTACCAAAGCCCGCAGAATATTAGCATGCATTAAAAATGAAATTTCCTCACTAAGGATGTGCAGGAGCTGGAGAGAGTCCAGAGGAGGGCAATTAAATTAATATGGGCACCGGAGGACCTCGATTATGAGGAACAACTGCAAGAGACAAATTTATTCTGCCCGGAGAGGAGATGCTTGAGAGGAGATATGATTGCGATATACAGATATCTCAACGGTGATTCCAGCATAAGTATAAAACTTTTCAGTCCCAGGGAGTGTAAGAAGACATGGAGTCATAGGATGAGAGTGGCAGAGAAGCGGTTTAACCTTAAGCTGTGTAGGAGGTTTTTCACTGTCAGGGCCTTAAGGATGTTGAACTCTTTTCCACAATCGGTGGTGTTGGCAGGAAGTATGGATAGTTTTAAAAGACTCTTGGAAGTACATCTTATCTATACACATACACCTACACAGATTGAACTGAATGGACTGTTGTCTTTATTCAACCTTACCAACTATGTAACTATGTAGCTATATCCCTGAATGATGCCCCCACAGGAGCCATTTGGTAGATTCTCTGTTCTTCTGCCTCGACTATGAGAACAACCTCAGCCCCACCAATGCACCAGGTTAAGCAAGTGGATACTGCACTGCAACTGGGAGCACAAATATACCTGTAGATACCCTGCACACAACCAAGGTTCAGGATCAAATACAAACATCAGACTGGTGAGCGGTGAATAAATCCAATATATTGTCACGGGCTGCAGTAAATAGAAGTAGGCACATAAATGAATAAGAAAATGAATAAGTCAATCACAGTTCAATAGACAATATGTTCACTAGGCTAAAGCAGCATAGCATGGCGTTTTATGCAGCTAAATTATAGTAAGCTTTGTAATCCTCAAAATCAGCAATACATAATGGCATTAGAAATACTGCGATAGGTCCTCTGTGAACAGTAGGCTATGTCCACTTTTGAGTGCACAGTATATGAATGGCAGCAATGAAATGTCAGACTTTCTAAAGTGGTACCTCTTACTATGAACAACAGGCAATGCTCTTGTGAAGCAGCTATATGAGTGAGCAATCTTTAGCCTTATTTCTTCAGCCAGTTATTGTTGGTGCCCAGTTTTTTTATGGTGGTGCACATGAGTACATTCCTAGTAAAGTCTGCATGCAGTAAATAATGCTGCTAGTTAGAGGGCCAGTCTCTATGTGGTCAGTCTCTGATAGCAGCAACAGGTTAATGGCAGCAATGTCCTCTCACTAGTCCCAGCGATACAGAAACAGTGGTCCTGTTGTTCAGATGTCACCTCACTTCTGGATCTGCCTGAAGCAACTCCAGTCCTCACTAAACGGCCACAGACTAGTAGCAGGTTGATGTACACACAGGAGCATTGATGTGCACACCTCAGTCTTCTTGAAACAAATAGGAAATCCCTTAGTATTCACCCTGTGAAAATACAACTCTCTCTTTATACCCGGCTCACATTGTAGTCCAGTAGTTCAATAACTGCCATAGTAGGGTTTCTTTCTGGAACTTCATCTCCAATGATTCAAGGCTGCCAACCATCAAGTCAGAGCTTCCACTCATTTCAGATCTACCCCTTAGATTTAGAACGACTGCACTTCCAAGTGCACTTTCAAGTGCACTTGCAGTGCAAAGTGGATTTGGCTTTCGTAAATAACCTCCTTTGTCTCTAGTCAAGCACCTGACTACACATACATATTTTCTAAAATTATCCGAGCAAAATATTAGATTTGAGTCAACTTTGTAATTATGTCTTTAAGGTTATACACTTTAAACTGTTCTGGGAATATTAAAGATAGGCAACTCCTATCATCAAATTTGATCAGTGGTTCGAAATTAATAACTATTGCAGTAAGGAACAGACACAAAAAAAATACATTCAGCATCTTTCCAAATCACTGTTCTGTTTATTTGGTGGAATAGAAGTGTTCTTTTATGCAGATACTTATGTAGGTATCACATTAATATTACAATTGTACTTTTACAATAAGAGGCGTTACTTAGGCAGGCTAATTTCTTACTAGGACTCAAAAGAATGCAAATATGTAATAAAAACATGATAGTGTACATGACAATGAGTGCAGTGTCCAGTGTGCAGTACATAAGCAAAGCATAACAGAATACATTTAAATGAAAATTTACAATTTCTTTCATATGGTTATATCAATTTTTCTTTTTAATTATTAAAGTGGTAGCAAACCTAAGCCTTTAAAAAAAAAAATCCACTGCAAGGCAATGGTATAATGTGCTAGTATGCATCGCATACTAGCACATTGTTAAATGCTTACATTAGAACAAAGCCCTCCAGCGGCATGCTGTCACCACTGACAGGGCTTCCATCTTCACTGAGTCTTCCTTCCAGGTTCGAATGCTCCGGCGTCTGATTGGCTGAGCTGCAATGACATCACTCCTGCGCCAACGATATCACCTACTGCATGCAGTGCGAATATCTCCTAAACAGTATGAGTTTAGGAGATATTCACTGTACCTACAGGTAAGCCTTATTATTGGGTTATGACTAAGGCCTTATAGGCTGAAATGCATCAACTGACTTAATCTGCATTTGTTCACTGTGGCTATTCAATAAAATGAAGAAATTTTAAGAGCAACAACTAGAGCGCAGATCATTTTTTCTACACTACTCTACTCAGCCGACTTAACCGTGGATCGAGCACCTGGGAGCTCTGCTATCTATGTGGTGTATACTTAAGGCTTATTATTGGCTTATCTGTAGGTACAAGTTTAAAAAAAGACTTTGTCACCACTTTAATATAAAATATTTATTTAACAAATAAACACTTATTACTAATTTCCCTTTCCTCTAATTGAAAATTGGGAAGTGCTGAGAGTCACTGTCCTGGCTCCTTTACTTCTGTTTGTAAATGCCAGCATTAGCTACTAAGCATGTGAATAGCAGGCTTCTCTTAGCAGATGAGCAAAGGCTTGACAGGTAAATTTAAAAAGCAGACTATTTTTGTTGATGGATATAAACATAGCTAACATTCATATGTAATATTTAGGATTTATCTGGCAGAAATATAGAAAAGATAAAAAGTAAAAACAGAAATATTTATTAATAATTACAGCATATATTTATATTTAACCACTTCAGCCCTGGAAGTTTTGGCTGCTGAATGACCGGGCCACTTTTTGCGATTCAGCACTGTGTCGCTTTAACTGACAATTGTGCGGTCGTACAGCACTGCAGCCAAACAAAATTCCCACAAATAGAGCTTTCTTTTGGTGGTATTTTGGTGGTATTTGATCGCCTCTGAGTTATTTAATTTTTTTGCGCTATAAACAAAAAAAGAGTGAAAAAAACACAATACTTTATGCTATAATAAATATCTCCATTTTTAAAAAAAAAAAGCAAATTTTTTCTCAGCTTAGGCTGACATGTATTCTTTCATATATTTTTGGTAAAATAAAATCGCAATAAGCCTATATTGATAGGTTTGTTATAGCGTCTACAAAATAGGGGACAGATTTATAGCATTTTTATTATTATTTTTGTTGTTACTAGTAATGGCAGCGATATGCGATTTTTATCAGGATTGAGACATTATGGCGGACACATCGGACACTTTTGACACATTTTTGGGACCATTTGCATTTATACAGCAATCAGTGTTATGAAATGCACTGATTACTGTAAAAATGTCACTGGCAGTGAAGGGGTTAACAGTGTTCCCTGTTTGTGTTTCTAACGGTAGGAGGAGGGGACTGACCCAGAGGAAATGACAGACAGTGGTTCCTAGCTATTAGGAACGCACGATCTGTCACTCCTCACAGAAAAGAACATGGATTTTTTTGTTCTGCCTCTTATGCCAGTGATCGCTCGTGGCCCGACGGTCATCATGACCGTTGGCCACGAGCATCGGCACCCCCGCTGTGCATCGGCGCACGCGACTGCTATCCCAATCCCTCCGGCCAACGTATAGCTACGACGGCTCGCGGGATCGTGCTGACCTGCCACAATATAATGATGGCAGCTGGTCAACAAGCGGTTAAATATTTAAAAAATATATTTTTACCGCTGAGAATCATACAAAAGCATGCAAAACCGCCATGCAAAAACTCTTTGTTTCACTAGCCAGTTATTGTAGCTTAATTGTATTAAACTAAACAAATAAACACACACAAACATTAAAAATAATAAACCAGACAACTAATAGCATCATATAATACAAAAGCAAAACATTTAAAAAGTTCCAGGAGGCAAATTACACTGTTTCTGAAACCCCTGCTCTGAAAGTTTGAAAGCTCCTAAACCCCAGGCAAAGGCTGACAAAGGCTGACAAACTGGAAACATTTTGATGATATTTACTTTGGCACCAAACCATGCAAAGGCACAGTCTGTGAAGTATACAAATCATTCATAAAGTGTCTACATCTGGGGTATCTCTGATATTACACAAAGCTGCTGTTCAGACACTGAAGTATTATTCCTGATACGGAGCAACAAATGCTATTCAAATGCTATTCAATTAGTTCAAGCACAACTAGAAAAATAAATAAATTAACCAAGCAAAGTATAAAAAATAATAAGATTTGTAAATCACCATCTGGTTCTTGATAGAAAAATAAGAGATATGAGAATGAAGAGAATGTAAAAGGGTGGCACAATTATTTTGGGCACACCTTCATGGAATTGCCTCTGCCTTTCCCCAGTTGTTTAAACTAGTCAGAATGGCTTCTAATATGAAATGTATTTTAAGGGACGATGGCCCTTTAAATATTCCTGCTTTCCTGAGGGCAGGTAGGAATGGTCCAATGAGATTTGGTGGAATTCTCTGGAAGCAGTGGTTCTCATTATATAAAGTCCTATATAAAGTCCTAGAATTCTTACTTCCAGTTAAAGGTTCGGATTAAGAAAATAAATAATACCGCATACCTTGTGACATGGAGATGCTCATCAGGCAACTTTTGGAGACGGCAACAGCCAGCAGTAGAGAGAAATGGCTGAGGCGTTGTTTGGAAGAAGCAACGGAAGGCTCCCAGCAGGTTGCTGTGGCAGAAAAGGTCAGCGTATCTGTGACTGTCCCCCAGCCATCCAGGCAACAGCGGAGAGCGGTGACAGCAGCAAGGGGACAACGCCAGTCTCATAGGTTAAAGCGCAGCTGGCCCCCGGAGGGAGAAAGAGCAGCGGGTACAGTGTCGGTATCTGTGGGCAGAGCGGAGGAGCATGGTGTGCGTGACACTCCAGAGAATGGCGCAGTCGGCGCTGAAGAGCTTGGTGCAGTTGGGACTGAAGAGCATGGCCGCCAGGACAAGAGAAGAACCCCATCTCCATCTCCCATCCAAAGCGGCATCAGCAGGCCTGGGGTGAGTGACACTCCACTGGAAAACCGGGCCCTGCGCCCTGGAGCCGAATACACTTCGGCCCCTCTGAGAAGCCAAGCAGGGAGACGCCAGGCACCTGAAGATCTTAATAGGCGGATAGCCAGTTCTCCTGGTTCCCCTGCTGGCTCTATGGGAATCCAGCCTCAGCAGACTGCCAATTAGGGATGGCCTTGCGGTTCGTGGCGAATTTTGCATGTTCGCGATTCGCCAAAAAGGGCGGACTTCTGGCACCGTTTACGCGGCGGACATATGCGTTTACATTGTGAAAGAACTTTGACCCATGATGACACATCCATCATGGGGTACAGGACAGCCAATTGAGACATTTCAGCACATGGACAATTGGACATTCCCCCTACCTTATAAATAGACCTGATCTGACGGGCCATTTTACATTCTGTCTTTTGTCCGTGTAGGGAGAGGTTGCTGTGTGGAGCAGGGACAAACTGTAGTGACACAAATCACTAGCTATTAGGTCCACAAAAGTCCTTTTAAGGACTGGTATAGATGTACACTAGTATATAGGGTTCTGGTGTACTGCTGCTGACTGCTGTGCTGGTGATTGCTGAGTGCACTGCTGACTGATTCTGCAGCTATCTTTTGTCAGTGTAGGGACAGGACGCTGTGTGGAGCAGGGACAGTCAGTTTAAGCACTTGCTATTACTATCAGGTCCACAAAAGTCCTTTTAAGGACTGGTGTAGGTGTACAATATATAGGGTTGTACACGTACAATATACTTTCTTTCAAATATAGAAAGCCTATTATACTTGACTGCTGACCGATTCTGCAGCTGTCTTTTATCAGTGTAGGGACTCTCTCTATCTCGGTGCTGGTGTGGTGTCAGTGCTCTCTATCTTGGTGCTGGTGTGGTTTCAGTGCTCTCTATCATGGTGCTGGTGTCAGAGCTCTCTATCACGGTGCTGGTGTCAGTGTTCTCTCTCTATCTCGGTGCTGGTGCGGTGCCAGTGCTCTCTATCTCGGTGATGGTGTGGTCTCAGTGCTCTCTATCTCGGTGCTGGTGTGAAAATATGACCTGTAGGTTTTTAAGGTTCGCCCTGCCATTAAAGTCAATGGGGTCCGCTGCGAACTTTGCGGTTCGTGAACTTTTGGCCACGTTTGCGGTTCGCGTTCACAAAACTTCCAATCGGAAGTTCGTCCATCACTACTGCCAATGCTACTCTGATGCCAACTGCTGGAGCTCCTAGTGAATTACATATGCTTACCACCTTGTTATCATCTTTATCTAATCTAGCTAGGATTTGTGTGTCAACTAATGGGAATGCTGCTGCTCCTGCTTCTGTATGGTCTGTATGCTGCGGGAGTTAACCCTTTGGCACCTGGGTGTTCCTCAGTAATGTCAATGGGTTCCCTTAACTGCTTGCTGCCCACCCACTTTCAAATGATGGCACCCCTGTGGGGGCACGCAGCACGGCGATCATTGCCGTACTGCATAGCTAGGACACGGTGCAACCCTGTTCTGTGTAAAGAGCCGCATCTATGGCTCTTTAACCATGTGATTGGCTGTGTTCAATCACAGTCGGTCATATGTAAACAAGGAGATGCCGATAATCGTCTCTCCTCGCCTTACACTGACAGAGTGTGAGGAGAGGAGAGCCGATCAGCGGCATCTCCCCACAGAGGGGCATCTAGGGATGTAATCAGGGCCCTGATCATCAGTGCCCTAATTACAATATAGCCATACAGTGTCTCAAAACAGTGCCAACCAATGCCAGCATATAGTGCCCACCAGTGGCAGCAATCAGTGCCCCACCACCGCTCTCAAGTGCCACCACCAGTGCCCATTAGCGATGCAAAAAACATTATTATTTTTTTCAAAATTTTTGGTCTTTTTGTAAAAAATAAAAAACCCAGCAGTGATTAAATACCACCAAAAGAAAGCTCTATTTGTGTGAAGAAAATGATAAAAAAATTGTTTGTGTACAGTGTAGCTTGACAGCGCAATTATCATTCAAAGTGCAACAGCGCTGAAAGCTGAAAGATGGCTTGGGCAGAAAGGGGGTTGTAAGTGCCTGGTAGGCAAATGGTTAATATACCTTCTAATGTTAATTCTTTTTTGAATGTACAGAATTCTGGACCTATTGCTGAATCTCTTGCACATGTTGTGGTTAACCCTACGGTGTTCGAGACCTGTTTTAAGGAAGCATTACCATGCGAGTTATCTCTACTGGGCTTCCATTTATACATGAATGTGAAAGAGAAAATATGGAAAGGCAATTTTTTGTATATATTGTCCCTCTTACCTTCTTCTAAGGAATTTTGAACAAAGAGGGATAGAAAAGCTGAGGACAAGAGGGAAGAGGATAGGCGCAGGCCCATTTTAAGATCATTCAATAATTGGTTACAGGCATACTGTACTGTTTCTAATATTGTAGGGGAAAAGCATTCAGAAAAGTGTAGTGGGCTGTTCCAGCATTTAGAGAATGTGTTGGTTGGTATCAATTCTATGAGTCTTTCAGGCAGAAAATGTCCATTTATCCCAATTTAAAATGGGGCATGAAAGACGTAGGCCTCTGGCTAAATTTAATTGTGCCCCAGAAACCCCCCTTCTCTAAACAGCAGCATTCTGTTAGCAATGTTTCCCCCTACAGAAAAAGTGTATGCTATGCGTTCAATGAAAACTAGTGCAAGTAGGGCGCATTGTGTAAATATAGGCACGAGTGCTCCTTTTTCTCTGGTCCTCACTCAGTTCAGAAATGCTTCAAAAGGACCGATCTGTCAGGTCAACAGCGGGATAGTTTTCAAGCCAAAGGCGTTCACACCAGTGAGGCTAACAAATATGGTTCCATGGTTGGACCATTACCCAGATTGGAGTATAGCGCAGATCTTGATTGAGGGGTTTACCTATGGATTTTAGCTGCCTACATTTTCTGGATTAGGTTGCAAGGTAGTTGACAGTTTGAAATCAGCTGATGAATGCCCAGAAGTGGTTAGGGAAAAAGTGCAGAAGGAAATCTCGGAAGGCATTGAGGGACCTTTCCCACTTCACCCTTTAGAAAAAATATTTTACCTTTAGGAGTGGTTCCTAAAAAGGAACTGAATTTGTTTTAAATCATCCATCATCTGTCATATCCTAAGGGATCCTGCCTTAATGATGAAATTGATGATTCATTCACTTTGGTTTCTTATTCCTCCTTTGAGGAAGTGCTAGTCAAAATCAGGTCCTTTGGCTAGGGGGGTTTTAATTGCAAAGGCTGATATTAAGTCTGCGTTTAGACTACTTCCAGTTTCCCACAGATCTTATAGTTCCTTGGGTTTTTTCTTTGAAATATTTTTCTTTTACAATATGTGTTTGCCAATACGTTGTTCTCATTTTGAAAAATTCTCAAAATTTTTGCACTGGGTGGTTCGTTTTGGAATCAGGTTTTGACAATTTTGTACACTATTTAGATGATTGTTTAATTGGGCTGGCTGATTCCTCAGTTTGTTTTTACTCCTTGAAACCTTTTTCGCTCATTATGAGCCATTTTAGGGATCCCCTGGCAGAGGAGAAGACCGTTTTTTCTTCCACTTCATTGCAATTCTGAGGAATTCACAGGCGAAAACTTTGATATATATTTTTATTAAGAAATGGAAGGTCTTACTGAAATAAATTCAGTCTTTGATAGGGGTTCTAGCTTTTGCGTGTCGCATTATGCCAGTTGGAAGAATTTTTTCTAGGAGAGTTTATTTAGCAACATCAGGTTTAAAGTTGCCCTTTTCCCATATAGGGCTGAATAATGACCTTAAAGCAGATTTGTTGATTTGGTTGAAATTTTTGGATACATATAATGGGAGGTCTTTCTTTCAGGAGGAATTCATAGATGCAGCTGATTTCGAAATTGTTTACGGATTCATCAGGTTTCAGAGGTCTTGCAGAAGTTTGGCATAGCCATTGGTGCTGCAGCAAGTGGCCTCCCTCTTGGATACTTATTAGGGCTATTAAGAACATTAGTTATACACGTAAAGCCGCGCCTATGGAATAGGTCTTGATCAGCAGGAATATGTATAGGTATTGATTTATACCTGTGCCCTTGTGTTATATATAGTTTTTTATTGGTTTACAATTCTTCTATCTAATTTTTGTCTTATTAAAAGATTAAGTATGAACTTTCTTTATTTTATGAGGTTGCTGCCACCCTAATATGCAAAGGCTGCACAAAACAACCTGCATAAATGGAATAATTCTTGATTAAAGGTTATTGGCGCTACCTCCACCCAGTTAGTTCCAATAGCACTCTTTGCTTACTCAAACCTTTTATGTCTATCTATCACCTTAACGTGTCCCCAGGGACTATGTGCATTAAACCCGTGTTCCGTATTTTATCTCAAGAACACCCCATATATCCAACACCTAAAACTCAAGGCAAAAACTGATTGCACCCCACTTTATATCACCTAAGTGAAATAGTGCTACTATAGTTTCATCAGAAAGATATACATACAAGAAAAAAATAAAATAAAATAAATTAAAATAAAAAGTGATTGGTAGAGGCCTCAGCCGTGGAAAAACCTAACTTCAAACAAAAAGCCAAAAAATACAGAAAAAAACACAGAAAAAAACACAGAAAAAAAGGGGGAGAAAAGAACCCCCAACAGTTTTAGTGTTTACCAGTGCCAAACCTCTTCCTAATTGGGGAAGAGAACTATCATATACATTCTTTGTGCTAGTTATTACATATTAAATTCACCAGATCTCCTTATATTAATAAGTGTAAAAGGAGGAAGCACAAGGTTTCCTCATGCAATAATATCCCAAAAAAATTATTATTTTTTTATGCAGTAAACAAAAAATGAAAAAAGACAAAATATGTGAAAAAGTCCAATTATATCCAGTGGTCTATACACCAATCCACAAGCATGTGAGAGTGTAAAAGGGTCAGGTGCGCCCAATATATGTCAAAAATAAGCAGTATAAATATCAGTCCACATTGAGTCTTCTATAACCGTATCAATGCAATTACTCCTCTTCAGAATACAGGAAAGGTGACTTTCGTGAGATTGCCTGCGCTTTATTAGTGACTTTCGTGCTCGTTCCCCCTCAAGGATCCCCACTCACCAGATCCATTCACCCCCTAGGGGGTTAAACGTCTGTAATCTGTATCCTGTTTGTCCGAAGATTCCACCATCCGGTTATATCTCCAATAGGTCCTTCTCAAGGTCTTTTAAAGAGATGCAGGTAAGTCCTTGTATCCAATAGTAATTTCCTCAAATAGAAGAGAATACCCTCATGGTGTAGTATTTTTGATTATAATTGGGAAAGAAGGGATAACAATCTGATATTCTTCTTTAAAAAGCAGGTATTTTTAGTTATGTAGAAATTTTAGGAGGCTAATTTCCACAAAAATATTTTATTACAAAAATATTTTATTACAAAAAACTTTATACAACACTCTGTGCAGAAAAAAAGGGGTTTTTTTTATGCAAGATGCAGTCTAACAATCCATACATCAGCATACACCGTATATAACTTGTGTTATACGGCTCAAAAAGATGTAATATAACAACCCTTTTTTCCGCAAAAACAAGGAGCCAATATAAAATATAAAAAATAATAAAAAGTGAAACAGAACAGATGCAATATAAAGCACTGATTCCGGAATGCAAAAAAAGGTTTTAAAAAGTTCACCAATTATGAAAAAAATATAGAAATAAAAATCAAAAATGAAAAACAGAATCTCCTACGGTCCTTTGCATAAGTCTGCAGAGTATCTGCACTTATTCCCAAAAAACCCTATTCCCCCAGTGCTACAGTCCCCTTACTACCGTGGGGTTAAATGATGGTCTCCTCTGGGGGCCGTATAACAGGCTTAGTTTGGGTTAGGAATGGAGCTCCGTATGTTAGAAAACCAAAAACGAAAAAACGTTAATGTTAAAAGAAATTTTCAGAACGTTTATCGGGCTTGTTCCCACTAATTACAGCCCAGATATTTAACTCGCCGGTCCGTCGTAGAGACAATTCCCCTGAACGCGCGGCGTGCGTTCCAGGCTGCGTTCCAGCGGATCCAGGCGCACCGGAAGTGACGTGTGTGCGTAATGACGCTGTACGCGTTTCGTCAGAGACGTCCTCAGCAGCGATACCACGCACACTCCCACCTCCGTCCTTAAAGGTGGCCACTCCTCCCATTCACAGGTCTCAGCCAATAGCTGATCTGGATGGGGATTACACGTCTGTTTGTTTATTTTCTATCTACGTACACTTTACCATTCTTATAAATAAAATTTATACTCCAACCACCTCAACCAATAGGCTTCACTGTGTGGTGATATACATTATTTTATTCAAAGAGCTTTTTAGAAATCTTTTTAGAAATGAAGGGGAAACCGGAACTTTTTATCCAATACTCCTGGTTCTGGGATGCTTTGTATTAAACCTATAGCGTTGCAAAGACACACATATTTTTATTTTTATTTAAAGTTTAAGCTCATACAGTTCCACAGACCTCAGAGGTCTGTTTCAAGGACAGTTTAGACGTCCCGCACAGATAGTATTTTACTTATTTACCTCTGTCTGATATCTATCAGGCAGAACTAAATTGCACATACCAGATATTATCTTGTAAAATTATCTCCGGATTTTTTTCTTTTAAACCAGTATATTTATTTTAGAGGATTGTTTTACCCAGGCGTTTGGGATCTTACCACGGCCTCAAGTTATGTCCTCCCCGCCTTTCCTAACAGATATTATCATGTAAAACTACCGATAGGAAAAACCTTTATTTTGCCAAGGCCGAAAGTGCAAAATTAAATAATTTTATCTTATTATGGAGGTTGCTTAAATACCTTCCTTAGATGCTACTCAAAAAATGCTCCCTTTGCAAAATTTCTTAAAGAATCAGATATCAGCTTCTCTACCTTTAATTAGAATTGATCAAATCTTAGGGTTGTGTTTGACTACACCCCAGCCAAATCCTATTTATTTCCCAACTGACCATATTCTGCCTTTTTCGGTTTATTTTCTCATGTAAATAAAATTTCTATCCACATCTATATATCCATTTTCAGATTTCTTCCCAAACTTTACGTCCATACTCATACATGCATACATCTAGGGTTAGAAAGCTTATCTAGTTGTTATCTATCGAAATTGGACTTAGTCAATATACAGGCCCAGATGTTACCTCATAGGTTGGACTTAGTCAATATGCAAACCCAGATGTTACCTCGTAAAGGTGATCTGCTAGTAGGAAAAGAATTTTTTCTCTTTTTTTATCTATCATCTGGAGTCTAAAACCCCCCCATGCATGTATATGGGGATCCCACAGGTCTTTTAATTGAAAGATTCTAGATCTATTTACCCTCATTTTTATGGATTTGCTATAAAGCAGTTAAGGTCTATGTCAATATTAAGCCCTTTAGGGGCCAAAGTGTTTAGTCTATATATCCAGCTAGTCTCGTTCTGTGATATAAGAGTTATCATATTTCCTCCTCTCCAATTCGCCTTTATATGGTCAATTCCATAAAAAGTCATTTTGGAGGGATCTCTTTGGTGGAACAGATCGAAATGT